>NC_135485.1:112207145-112814645 GCF_052094955.1 Ictidomys tridecemlineatus | reverse complement strand
AAAAAGAAAAATAATAATGGGTTTTTGATATATAATCCTTTTGATATATAATCCTTACTAATGTATGTAAATATATTTACATACATTAGTCTCCCTTTATCCCTGGTTTCACTTGCCATGGTTTTGGTTACTTGTGATTGACCTCATCCAAAAATATTCTTTGTTTTGACTCTTTCATGCGAGAACAAACTCACTTAACTTTTACTATAGTATATATAGTATATTTTATTATTTTGGTTAATCTCTTACTAAGCTTAACTTATAAACAATTTTTTCATACATATGTGTGTATAGGAAAAAAAAAAGTAAGTGTATACTATCCCTATACTAGAGTTCAGTAGTCTTCGTGGTTTCGGGCATCCATGAGAGGTCTTGGAATGTACCTACAAGGGAAGCTACTGTAATCCAGACATGTAAAGTGTGCAACTCAGTGGTTTTTAGTATATCCATGGCATTATGCAACATTAGCTGGGCGTGGTGGCTCATGCCTGTAATCCAGCACATCGGGAGGGGGAGACTGAGGCAGGAAGATAGCATGCAGGTTCAAAGAAAGCTTCAGCAACTTAATAAGACTGTAAGCAACCTAGTGAGAACCTATCTCAAAATAAAAATAAAAACGTCTTGGGATGTAACTATGTGGTTAAGTGGCTTAGGTTCAATCCCTGTACACACACACACAACACACACACAGAGAGAATTATGCAACATCACCACGATCAAATTTTAAACCTTTTCATTTCTCTAAAGAGAAGCCCTACTACACCTCTGAGTTTAACTCCATAACCTCCCCTCACCCTAGATAATCACTAAACTACTGTCTGTTTCTGTAGATTTACCTCTTTAGTCAACTTTTTCGCTGCTGTGACCAAAATACCTGACAAGAACATAGAGAAGGGAAAGTTTATTTGGGAGCCCACAGTTTCAGAGGTCTTGAAGTACATCAGATACCCCCATCCAGAAGACCCTTGTCATAACTAAGCTTCTTCAGTGACCCTCAAACATTCTATTTAGCATAATTGTTCTTAGACTATCAGCAAGAACTTTTCAAGGGGAGGGTGTGTTTGCAGAGACAGAGTGGGACTCAAGGCCTCCAGCCTGGGTCTGGAGCGTACACAGAGGTGTTTTCCTCTCACAGGACTATAGTGAGGTCCTTCAGAGCCAGCTGGTGGGAAGAAAGTGGAGGGGACTCTCCACTTCCTAGAGTCCTTGGCTTAAATTGGGTGCCTAGAACAGTGAAAAAGCTGCTTTTATGTGAATTTCTACAGATTGTGAGCCTTTGAGTCCCTCCACTTACACACTGGGTATAAAGTTCTAAAACTTTCTGAACTCGGGGTTCAGAGGGGTGATTTGATGGAGGCAAAAATCCCCACTTTGAACCTGGTTGTAGCCAATAAACCTGCTTCCTGCTTTTCCTCCGTGTCCAGCCTTGTCTGTCCTACTACAGCCTTAGTTCATAAATGGCCAACTCCATTCCTCAGGGCCTGAAGTGAGGAAGGATATCATGAAGGAAAGGTGCATTGAAGGAAAACAGCTCAGGACATTACCAGGAAGCAGAGAAAGAGAACACCTCACCAGGGACACCACCTCCTCCAGTTACACCCTACCTGCCTAGTCACATTCATTTAATCCCCATCAGGGATTAATGTACTGATTAGGTTAAGGCTCTCATCCCAATCATTTCACCTCTAAGCTTTCTTGCATTGTCTCACACATGAGCTTTTGGGAGACACTTAATATTTAAACCATTACACCTGTTATGGACATTTCATATAAATGATCAAATAATGTTCTTTTATAACTGGCTTTACTTAGCATGTTTTCAAAAATTCATGTTATAATGAGATTATTTTTTGTATTGGGGACTCAACTCAGAGGTACTTGACCATTGAGCCACATCCCAAATCCTATTTTGTATTTTTATATAGAGACAGGGTCTCACTGAGTTGCTTAGCGCCTACCTTGCTTTTGCTGAGGCTGGCTTTGAACTCATGCTCCTCCCTCCTGAACTGATGGGATTACAGGCATGCACTAAGGTGCCCAGCACTTCAGTCCTTCTTATTGCCAAATAATACTTCATTGTTTTCATACCACATTTCATCTATCCATTCATCAGTTATGGACATTGGGTTGTTTCTATTTTAAGGCTATATGAATGATGCTGTTGAGAACATCTGCATATAAGTTTTTGTGTGAAAAGAGGTTTCATTTCTCTTGAGTAAACACTAAGGAATGAAATTGCAGACCCAGACTCTATATTTAACCTTGTATAGGCAGCTAACCATTTTCCTAATAAGTTGCAGTGTTTTATATTCTCACCAGCCTATGAGGATGGTTTGAGGTTTATTAAAACTGCAAATCCATTCATAAGAGTGCAAGTGAGATATAAAAACATGTTATATTATTTTTTCCCTCATTCTGTACTGTTGTTATCCATACTACGTTATAAACCCAACAATACTATAATTATTTCATATAATTTGATGTCTCTTAGAGAAAAGGAAAGCAAGTATATATTTATAGCATTAGTTATGTTGTTTTCTGGTTTTCGTCATGTATTCCTAAGAATTCAAATTACCATCTGGTGTCATTTCCTTACTCCAAATATACTTTGCTCACATTTACTTCCTATAGACTATTAATATCGTTATATGTTATAGACCTTTAGTAAAATTGTATACATACTGGGGCTGGGGATGTGTCTCAAGCGGTATCGCGCTCGCCTGGCATGCGTGAGGCCCAGGTTTGATCCTCAGCACCACATACAAACAAAGATGTTGTGTCCACCGATAACTAAAAAATAAATATTAAAATTCTCTCTCTCCCTCTCTCTCACTCACTCTTTAAAAAAAAAATTGTATACATACTGTTTTCTAAAGTTTCCCTGCAAATCAGTTAAGAAGAAATATGGCCAGATATGGCAACACTCACCTGTGATCTGAGTGACTCAGGAGATTGAGGTAGGAAGACCCCAAATTTGAGGCTTGCCTTAGCAACTTAGTGAGATCCCGTTCTAAAATCAAACTAGAATAAAAAGGTCTGGGGATGTAGCTCCGTGGTAAAGCACCCCTGGGTTCAATCCCCAGTATGGGGAAAAAAAAAAAGTTTACTGTCCAGATAGACAAAATATAGACACAGTACAAAAAAACTAGAATAAACCATGTAGTGTTTGACACGTTATACATATTTGGGGTCCAAGTGTAATTCAACACATAAGTACAGTGTGATTATATGGGGTAATTAACATTTCCTTCTCAAACAGTTTGTTAGGGAGCTTCAGATTCCTATCCTAATTTTTTTTTTGTTTTTAATATTTTTTTAATTGTTAATAGACCTTTATTTATATGTAGTGCTGAGAATCAAACCCAATGCCTCACACATGCCAGGCAAGTATGCTACTGCTGACCCACAGCCACAGCCATCATCCTAGTTTTTTTTTTTTTACAAAACATAAATTATTATGAACTATAGTCACATTATTGTGCTGTCGAACATCAGAACTAACTTCTCGTAACTGAAGTATTTGCTACTTAGATAATAAAGGTCCAGGGCTGGGGAAGTGGCTCAAGTGGTAGCACGCTCGCCTGGCATGCGTGCGGCCCGGGGTTCGATCCTCAGCACCACATACCAACAAAGATGTTGTGTCCGCCGAGAACTAAAAAATAAATATTAAAAATTCTCTCTCTCTCTTTAAAAAATAAATAAATAAATAAAAATAAAGGTCAAGTTTTGAGTAAGAATTAGAATCAAAGCATACGGTTCCTATTTTTCTCAACAGAAAAGTCCATTCAAAATAAAGATGCACATTACAGAGTAGTTAATAGTAAAGCCAGATTCCTAGATGGTTGCAAGCTCTTATCTTGGTAAGTCATCTATACTCCAGATTTCTCTTCTGTACAGAAATGTTAATATTACCTACACTTTAGGTTATAAGATTAAAGCATACAGTATAATATGCCTAGAACTGAATCCAGTAGAGCTTGTACAAGTGACTGCTAATTTGATTCTATTACTGAGACAATGGATAAATAATGAACTCCCTCAGGAGAATCATGTCAGTTTCCCCAGTTAAAATGCTTAACTTCCAAAAAGTAGAAATTGACTTCTCAAGATACAATGTTTATTAGCAAAACTGTAAAATTGTTCATATAATCTGAGGTCTCTTAGAGAAGAAGAAAGCAAGTACATATTTATAGCATTAGTTATATTAACTTTATAACAGTATAACATTTATACTGAGTTCTAAGGTGGTTAAATTTGAGATTTAATAAAATAATTTGTTAGGAAATGACCAACAACTTCTAATCTTCCAGGTTCTTTAAATATTATGTGATTTTAAAATGACTTGTGGGCTGGGGTTATAGCTCAGTGGTAGAACATTTGTCTAGCTAGCAGTGAGGCATTGGGTTTGATCTTTTTTTTTTTTAAGAGAGAGTGAGAGAGGAGAGAGAGAGAGGGAGAGAGAGAGAGAATTTTTAATATTTATTTTTTAGTTCTCGGCGGACACAACATCTTTATTTGTATGTGGTGCTGAGGATCAAACCCGGGCCACACGCATGCCAGACGAGCGCGCTACTGCCTGAGCCACATTCCCAGCCCTGGGTTTGATCTTTAATACCTCATAAAAATAAAGGTCCATCAACTAAAAAATATTTTTAAAAAATTAATGTGATTTGGGGCTGGGGCTGAGTGGTAGAGCACTTGCCTGGCACATGTGAGGCCCTCAGCCACATAAAAAATAAACAAAATAAAGGTGTGTGCCCATTTACAACTAAAAAAAAAAAAGTGATTTGTACTATTCATTTACATTGAATTAATGCAATAGAAAACATATCTTAGGGTTTTTTGTTTTTGTTTTTTGATACGAGGGATTGAACTCAGGTGCTCTCAAATACGAAGCTACATACAGCCCCTTTTTTCAAATTTTGAGGCAGGGTCTTGCGAAGTTGCTGAGGTTGGCTTTGAACTTGCTTATCCTCCTGCCTCAGCCTCCAGAACTACTGGAATTATAGGCATGCACACTATGCTTAGCAATCTAACATATTTTAATGTTCTCTTGATGGGGAAGGGGAAATCACTGTCTAAATTTTTCTAAGATGCTAATGAAGAATCATTAGGTTAGGACTGCAGCCTAGTGGTAAAGTGTTTGCTTAACATGCAAGAGGCCCTGGGTTCAATTCTAAGCACAGTAAAAAAAAAAATTATATTCAATTAAAGTTTTTCTTCTTCTTTTTTTTAATTCAGCCACTTTTATTTTTTTTTTTGAGAGAGAATTTTTTTAGTATTTATTTTTTAGTTTTTGGTGGACACAACATCTTTGTTTGTATGTGGTGACATGCGAGCGCGATACCGCTTGAGCCACATCCCCAGCCTTCAATTAAGTTTCTTAAGATAACTACTGGAACATTATTTATGCTATGCTTCTGAAATGTTTTGTACCATGCTCTTAATCAGTCCTGTTCAAAAGTCTAGAAAACTCAAGGCTCAAGCCCTTTGTGCCAAATAGACTTACTAAAGCAGGAAAAAAATAAGTATGCCTCAAAACACACTGTTAAATTCAACAGGACACAATCAACTATATCAAGTCTTCCCTCCCATCCCTAGCCTTACTTGCCAAAGGTACCCACTTTCCTGAGAAAATGAGTCTACTTTAGATTTAAATGCCTTTCTAAGCATAGCGTATTTTTTTTTTTTTGTACCAGAGATTGAACCCAGGGGCACTCTACCACTGAGCCACCCAACTCTTTTTTATATTTTACTATTTACATACAGTTTTTAATTTACAATATTTTCACAATTTCCCTTCTTTAGTACCATACTCATTACCAAAAACAAAACAAAAAAGAAACCCAAACCAAAACCCACTTTTTTATGTCAACTTCTTATTATATTTGAAACCAAAGAGATTAAGGTAATTTTATGAACTCAGAATCTTTTTTAAGTACATGAAATTTCCATTTTATTATACAGTTTTATATCACACTAGTTCAAATGCATTTCTCTAAAAACTCTTCCAAAACTTCTTTGGGATTAACTGAGTCATCTCTAACATGGCTGTGGCTTTACCACTGATGCTGAAGTTAAACAAATAAAATTCCAAATGATTGAATTTTTACATTAATAAGCTAAGAAATGGCCTCAGATTAATAGGGGTGTTAATCTCCATCAAGAAATGTTGTTGAAATGTTTCTTCTGATTCAGCAGTTATAAGTCAGAATCTTCAAAAAACAAGGGCACAACAAAAGTACCAAGAAGCTTATGCAGCTTATACCTCCCACAGTCCTAAGCCCAAGAGAAGCAAGGCAAAGCAACTTTCCTGCAAGTTAAATGGGTCTCCAGTACTTGCATCTAATTGAGCTTTCAGAGATATATACCTATCATCAATAGGTTTACCATCTAGGCTATGGTTGCACTAATTATGTCTAAATAGTTTAATACCCATCCAAGTCCAAAGGTGAAAAAACACATACACTGGTATGGTAATCGGCAAGAGCAAACTATAAAAGCAAAGGCTAGCAGTACTGGTACAGCCCTGTGGGAAGTTTTCTTCCACAGAGGCAGAGTAGAACAATCCTGCTAAAGAGATGAGTGGAATCAGAACAGTCAACGTTGGCAGAGACAGAAACATTCTTCTTTCCCACTTACTACCCGCCACCTTGTCTGAAAAGGTATATAGTATTAAGAAAATTTAATTGATTTTAAAAAATTATGAGTTAGTGTTGCTCCGTTTCTTCTTGTTTCTTATTTTGCTGTGTCGTCCTAGCTGCTTGTGGTATCATATTAGGAATTCCATCAATGATTGGATAGGCTATTCCCAATTCTTCATTAATCAATTCATTTGTTGAGGCTTCATATCTGAGGGGGGGAAAAAGAACAAAATGAACTGTAGAAACAAAATGCTTCTGAGCTTAATGTTCAATAAAAACCATTTATCCAATTTTTGATACTGTCAATCCCAAAGAGTATTAATTACAAAAGCAGCAGTAGCCAATTCAAGCATTTCTCTTAAGAATCTGTAATTATTTCCATTAGTTATTGCTCATATTATTTTTTCAGTTTATTCCCAAGTTTAGCCTTAATTCCTTTTTTTTTTTTTGGTACCAGGAATGGAACTCAGGGGCACTCAACCACTGAGCCACATCCCCAGCCCTATTTTGTATTTTATTTAGAGACAGGGTCTCACTGAGTTGCTTAGTACCTGAATAGGTTGGCCTCTGGAGCCACTGGGATTACAGGCATGCGCAACGAGCTTAATTCTTAATTCTTTTCCATACCAGTTAGAAAATATCTCCCCCTTTTATCCAAATATTCCTTCATTATCTAGTCAATCCCAAAATCATCCCAGTTGATTTACTACTGGTACAAAAACTAGAGAAAGATTGAACTTCCTCCTTTTAGAGTAAATGCTAAATAGAGAATCTTAATTATACATTAGATGGAAACCACAGAAAATCAAAATATGTAAAATAAAAGCTTGAGAAAATGTGAAGGCAGAAATGAGGAAACTTTGGAAAGCAGTGAGTCTCTACAGTGGTCCACTTCACCATTTGAATATAACCCTGAGGGACATATTTTCCATTTCCTCTTCTCCCTCTCACTCTCCCTAATCTGGGGGTGGGGAACAAGAATACCTTGAGTTATCTACCATATTCTTATTATTGAATTGGCATGGGGTCAAGGACCAAGCTTTCGGTTACAAATCTTCAGTGAGCCAGTTATATAATTAGCTAAAAGGTAAATCAAATGATAATTTCGAAGTTTAAGAAAATGGGATAATACGTTTGGAAAAAGCTAGAAAAAATATGAAAATAAAAAAACTGCTAACAATCTACCACCCAAAGATAACCACGGGTAACCTTTGGTGTTTGTGCAATTTGTAAGTGGTACCAATCAATATGCAGTGTTAGTAGCCTGGAACCTGTAGAGCTATCGTCCCAACAACTAGGTTAGAGGTTAAAGACGCTTTTACAAAAACCAGCTAGCCCTCAACTATGTAGGCAGAACTATTAAAATTGTCCGCTATCAGTCTGTACGGAGTACTTTCACAAGAATCTGGAGATTACTGCAATTATTTATGCTTTGGCCCTGTCCTGAATCTCAATGACTCAGAAACTTGGCTGTTCAGAATGTACCAATGCCCGGACCCTGTCGCCGAATGGTACCATTCAGTAAGCCCGCGGCGCCGGCGGGGATGGGGTCCCGCCTGGGAATCGGCGTTTTTAAAAAGGGCCCGGCTGATGGGAAAGCGCTGCCAAACAGAAAGCGAACCTCAAAACGCGAAGACCCACTTCCGCGGATCGGCGACTGGTCTCGGGATGTCTGAGGTTACCCTCGGGTCTACGCTCGCCCTGGACGCCGCAGCTGAGGTGCTAGGGAGCCCGGCCAGGCCAGCGTCTGGGAAACCTCAGCGGATACGGGACAGACCGGAACGCCCCCCCCACACACACACCCCACGTATCCCTTCCGCCAACGTAAACCCGGGGCTGGCGAGTCGCACCTGAGCGGCTTCTTGGAGAGAGGACACACCAGGAATTCCAGCAGTGCCTGATCGAAAGTGCTGGACGGCTCTTTCGCCCTCTCGCTCCGATCTGCTAAGGACAGCGACCTTGTCGCGCGGAGGCACCTACGAGTGACCGCGGATGGCGGCGCTCGTGTCCTCCACAGCGTCGAGGCGAGCCTGCAGCGTACTCCGTTCAGCATGATCCGCCGCCGGCAAACTCGCCTCCCTGCGCCCTACGCCAGCCGGGTAGCGTCCCTTTTCTCCGCGCCGGCTCCTCACGCACCGTCGACCAGGCCCCGCCTCTGGTGCACCGAAAAATGCTGCCCCGGAGCACGCGGGCACTGGTACTTTGGTTCCGAGGGAGCACTTGACCCGACTGCTTTTCGCAGGGTTATGATCTCTGCCTCGGGTTGGAGGACTCTGGTGCTGCGCCCTCCTGCAAAACTACAAACAAAACCCAGGCCAGGTGTATTTAGCACTACACCCACAGCCCCATTCAGTAGATTTGTGATCCCAAATTTACCTCTGACTTCCCAAGGAACCAAATTTGCCTCTGACTCTCCAAGGAATTGATGTCTGTTTGACCTTTTCTTATTCTGTAGTATAGAACACAACAATATAGGCTGTGAGGCCCATCAGCTTGGTTCCATATCCACAGTTTAACTAGATGGCTGAATTTTCTTATGTGTATTATAAGATTATGATTGTACCCACCTTGTGAATTCCTTCATAATTACGGGGTTAAATGTAATAGTGCATGCACCAGCATTTAGAAAGGTTCTTAGCATAAATTAATGCCCAATTAATATTATCTATTTTATTCTCAATGTTACCCATTGTTATTTTCATATCATCTAGTCTTTCCAGTTCAATACACTAGACTATTCCATTTTTTTTCCTTTTGTTGTGCTGAATATTCACGTAAATCTTTTTTGGATTATTAGGTTTTTGTTAAGGTCTGTAGACAAGTCAAAATAACACGTGGTATTTTGCCAGAGAAATGTTAGAGTTGGTAAACAAGTCTGGATGGTGCCTGGCAAAATGCCAGAGGGAATGGTTTGAAAAGTAACAAAAGCGAGCCATTAAGTGTGGAAATTCCTTATTGGTTGACTGATGTATCTAGTTTATGCTAATTAAGATAAGCTGTGCAAAATGTATAAATAGGTCTGTTTTCCTACAATAAATGGCTCCTACTCCTGCTGTATCAATCTACACAAGTTATTTGTCACCACCACCACCCCCCCCCCCATTCTGCTGGGCTGCAGGCAGGTTTTATCATTTCAGCATTGAGTTCCTGGAGGTTAAAGGTTAGTAAAGAATTTACAGATATAAATACAAGTTTATATTTTCAAACTTCTTTTGCGTTCAGCAATACAAATATAAACTGAGAAAAATATATTACTTGTTCATCTTATTTTAAAAACCCACCACATTATTTAATGCTGTTCCATCTCTATTTTTTTTTTAAAGAGAGAGAGAATTTTAATATTTATTTTTAGTTTTTGGCAGACACAGCATCCTTGTTTATGTGGTGCTGAGGATCGAACCTGGGCCGCAAGCATGACAGGCGAGCGCGCTACCTCTTGAGCCACATCCCCAGCCCATTTTTAAAGCTTAAAAGATCTCCAAATGCTAAGATATCTTATAGGATATGGAAAAGGAAACTCTTCTCTGTGTGAATACCTTCTTAAGAGATAATGAATCTTTGTCATTGCCAAGCCCATCTCGTCTCGTCTACAAAGAAATCTTTCACAGTCAGAACTTTCTGTTATTAGAGATGCTATTGGAGGAGAGTCTGGGGACAATCATTACAGAAATATTCTGAAGAGGGACTGTTGTAAAGTTCCTAGTGTACCTTCACATTATTTCCTGTGAGGGCAGTAGCAGGAATTAATTTTTCAGTTGAAGTTAGTTGATACTTTGGGCTCAGGGGAGGTAGGAAACTATAGGAAAGATATATTTCAGCAGGGTGTGGTGAAGCAGAATCTGATTTCTGCCAGCACTGTGTGGGCCCAGCCTTTGGTCCCTTGTCCCTGGGACCAGCACTCAGGTTTAAAGGCCATCTTAGTTAGCTTTTCTGGCCTGACCAACAGATCCCTATCACCTGGGTTTTCTAACCAGTTATAAATAAATTAGTTTCACTTTACCTCCACATAGGTTTGAGGCAGATCATTTTACTTTAATTTGTTTTAGTTGGGGGAAGAATGGAGAGTGCCAACAAAGTATTGAAAAAATCCTTGAATCCACAGTATTAAAAAGCAACAACAAATATTTAAGGACTGGTTGAGTATATGACTATATTAGTCCAAACTGTGTGTAAAATGTCAAAGCAAAATGTCCCTAAACAGCCCTTTATAATAAAAGAAGGTAACTGATTTCTGCATGTGGTAAACTAAGCTGAATGTAAGTGACTGTACAGAATCATGGGCCTGAAACAGTCTCTTTTATACTTTTTGCATGACTATAAATTTTCCATCACATAGACATGGGCATGTGTAATCACTTGATGGGTCTGAGCTCAGTTACAGTATTAGCTATATCATCTTGGAGAAGTTACTTAAACCCACTGCCTCTATCTTCTCATTTATAAAATAGGATAATAATATCTATCTTACAGTTTTTTATTTTGTTGTTGGTTTCATTTGTGTGTGTGTGTGGGGGGGGTGCTGGTATTAGGGATTAAATACAGGGGTGCTTAACCACTGAGCTACATCCACAGCCCCCCTTTTATTTTCCTGAATCAGGAGTGGGGGAGTTGAGGGAAGATGGGGATTGAACTCAGGGGCACTCAGGCCACTGACCTATATCCTCAAACCTATTTTGTAATTTTTATTGAGAGACAACGTCTCACTGATTTGCTTAGCCCCTCGTCCTTGCTGAGGTTGGCATTGACTTCATGATTCTCCTGTCTCAGCCTCCTGAACCACTGGGATTATGGTGTGTGCCACCCTGCCTGGCCCATAGTCCTTTTTATTTTTCATTTTGAGAACTTGTTGAGTTGCTTAGGGCTTTGCTAAATTGCTAAAGCTGGCCTCAAACTTGAAATCCTTCTGCCTCAGCCTCCTGAGCACTGAGAGGTATACTACCCCATCCATCTGCCTCACAGTTTTTGAGTGGATTAAAAAGGACAATTACAAGTAAAGGAATTAGCACAGGGGCTGGTCCAGTCTACGCATTTAAGGAATGTTATCAGCAACAAAATTGCTTCTTATGGTGAAGTTGTGAAAATTATGATGAAAAGGGAAAGAACAATGTACCTCTGCTATACCTTCCTTTGAACCGAAATGGAATTTTTGTACTTTCCAGTATGGATATTATCAAAACCACCATTTCTGGACCATGTCATAAAGTGAGTTAGAAACCTCCAGGCAAAGGAGGAACCAGACTACATATTTTAGCAAAGTTCCATAGGTTCCAAATTTGTGAGCACTGAAATTTGGGAAACTCTAATCCTGAAAGGTAAGTAAGAATAAATTTTCCTCTAGATGGCACCATTCAATATTTGAACTAACACTTATCTATGCTTGCTCTTTTCTCTCTGTGATTACAAAGATTTACTCTCATTTTCCTAGTTGTTGTCCCAATTTAGTGACATTTACTTCGGGCACAAAAATTTCTAAAATCTTATTAATAAATTGAAATTATAAAGAGTTCATTGAAATCAACATTTAGTAGATAAAAGGACAAAATGTTTGAAAAGAAAAATGTACAAAAGAGAAATGTATTCAATCAATAAACATATAAAATATTCATCCTCAGTACTGAAGTATGCAAATTTTGAAACAAAAAAAGCTTCTGTTTTTCACCTACTGGACTAGTAAATATTTTTTTAAATGTAATTCTTAGTATCAGTCATTCACTTATCAGTTTAATGAATGCCCACTGTGTAGCAGGCAGGCACCATTTGTATGTATGATATTTACAATTAGTTATTTTTAATATTTAAAATATTTAATAGTTATTTTTTAGTTTTAGATGGACATGGTATTTTTATTTTATTTTTTATGTGGTGCTGAGGATTGAACCCAGTGCCTCACACTTGTTAAGCAAGCACTCTACCTCTGAGCCACAACCCCAGCCCACAACTATTATTTTTAATAGAGTATTTTTTATTGATTACAATTATTTTAAACCAAAAATATAGGCATGGAGAGAGAGAAATGAATAAGAACTAAAATATTGGATGTCTTTAGCTTTTTGGAATATTGCTGAATTATTCTTTCAATGTTTCTCTATTAAAATTTTTTTCCTCTACTGGGATTAAATGTAGAGGTACATTACCACTGAGATACATTCCCAGCCCTTTTTATTTTCTACTTTGATACAGTGTCTCACTAAGTTGTTGAGGCTGACAGTATGATACCAGTCATACTGAATCAGAGTTAGGTTTTAACAAGACTTCCGGGTGAGTCATATGCACATTCAAGTTTGAAAATCATTGTCAGAGTATTTGGATCATATTTATCTATTAGCAGAAGGAAAGTGGAGGAAGAAAGAAAAATAGCATGTGAAAAGAGGGAGAAAGGGAGTAAAAGAGATTTTAAAAATGTTAAAATTGAAGACATACAGAACTTTAAAGTCAAGCATAAGTTATTATTCTTTTAGTGAAAATTGTGACAAATTTACTAATGAGAAAGGTAAAGAAGAAACTTTCATTATTGGGATTGTATTCATTTTAAAATTTTTCTGGGTACTAGGAATTGAACCCAGGGAAAATCTACCACTGAGCTACATCCCCAGCCCTTTTTATTTTTTATTTTGAGACAGGGTCTCGCTAAGTTGCTTAGGGCCCTGATAAATTGCTGAGGCTGGCTTTGAATTCGCAGTCCTCCTGCCTCAGCCTCCCGAGCTGCTGGGATTACAGGCATGCCACCATGTCCAGATATTATTAGAATTTTAAAGGAGAAAAAAAATGAAGATAAATTTAGGCTATATTAGGTTAGACATAAGTTTAAATCATGAAGGCCTAAGAACAATGACTTTTAAGATGAAGGTAAGTAAAAGTCAAAAGACTTATGAAGAATCAAATTATAAGAAATGGCAGTCAGGTGGAAGGAAGAAAGAGATTATATAGACTTTCAGCATGGTGTTTCTCACATGGTCACCTTCCAAGCTAGGCTGTTATCCCAAGGAATACTTTGGAAAATGGAAGAAGAAGGCTAAGGCTGAGTGATAGAGCCCATGCAAGCCTAACGCCCTGGGTTCAACTCCCAGCATCGCAAAAACAAAAAAGGAAAATGGTGGGGGACAGAACAATGAATACTACCAAATTACTTATTTAGATCTGAAGTAACATCATTTTGTCTCCTGTTGTCTGTTCAGTTTTATTAATAAAATCAGAATTTTGTATAGTATACCAACTTCTGTTTCCCCTTCTTTAAGCTCTACTTTGAACCCTTGCAGAAAGAAAATTTCCCAAACTGTTTTTCCTAAATATTAAAATTTAGATCAAGAGGTTGTTTTGTTGTTGTTTTGTTTTTTTGTGTGTGTGTGTGGTGCTGGGATTGAACTCGGGGCCTCATGCTTGCTAACCAAGCACTCTACCACTAAACTAAATCCCCAACCCAAGAATGGTTGTTCTCATGAGTACTTCCTGGTACTCATACTCCCCACTGCTTTTCAAGGTTCTGATGAGGGGTCAGCAGTTTCTTTCTGTAAAGGGTCAACACAGTGGTTAATTTTATGTGTCAACTTGACTGGACTAAGGTTTACCCAGATAGCTGGTAAAACATATCTGGGTATGTCTAGGAGAGCATCTTTGAACTGAGTAAAGAAGGTCCACCCTCACCCATGAGGGCCAAAAGGCCAAAGAAGGGTGAATTTGCTTCCTGTTTGAGCTGGGAACGTCTGACTTCTGTCCTTAGACAACAGCACTTCTTGTTTTCAGGCCTTTGGACTCAGGTGAATTATACCACCAGCTTTTCTCAGCCGATTCTCTAGCTACCTGATGGCAGATCATGGAACTCCCATCTGCTATAGTCATGTGAGCCAATTCCTATAATAAATCAATTTCTCTTTTTCTTTTTCTCCCATCCCTCACCCCAAGCAATCTCCTATTGGTTCTGTTTCTCCAAATAATCCTAACAGAACTACATAATAAATACTTTAGGGTTTGTATTCCATTCAACCTTTGGTGCAACTATGTCCTTGTAGTGCAAAGGCAGCCTGAGATAACATGTAAACAAATGAGTGTTGCTGTGTTCCAATAAAACTTTATTTAAAAAAAAAAAACTTGCTGGATTTGACCTGCAAGCCATAGTTTTCAATCCCTGTTCTATATTGTTTTTTTTTTTTTTTCAGGTGAACCATCACCATAATAAAAATTTAAATAGTAACATGTAATAAGTAGAAAGTGCCAGGCATTGTTCTGAGTTATTTACATAAATTATTTTGTTTAATTCTCACAGCAACAGTTTATTCTCACAGACTAGTTTATCACTGAGGGTTCGGTGTAGGAAAAAGAAATTATGCTAGGTATTTCCAGCATAAAGGAATTTAAGCTAGAGAAGGGGAGCTTATAAATTCATTTAAAGGGCTAGAAGAGCAAAATCAGGGAACTTCCTCTGAGATTTGGTGTTAGGGTTGTTCTCTCCTAGATCTGCCCCAGAGGACAGAAAACTACTGCTTCTACTACTGCTGTGGATGCTACCATGAACTCTTAAGAAGATGTGACAGCAGAGTGCAATGCTCACCCAGCTCACAGAAACTCATACAAACCTTGAGTGAGAACCAGCTTGTCAGCTTCCCGTGCTGCAGAAGTCTCACCTATACCTCCCTTTCAGTGTATGTAATTGGCTGAATCTACTCCATATGCAGAATACTAGCTGCAAGAGAGTCTGAAAAAGTGCCTTTTAGCTTTCCAACTTCTCCAAATAGAAGGAGCAGGGAATGGAGGTTGAGAGAGCCACAGTAGCTGCCACAGAAGGGGATTAACGTTATCTCTATTTAAAAGTGAGTAGGAAAGACATTCTTGTGTTTCTTTTATTCGAAATAGATAAATTATTATCATGGGTAATTGTTACTCTAGATACTCCTTTGATATAGTTTTAGTGAACTATTTTCTAATTTTTGAAATATTCCAAAACGTGTATGAATAGAACATTTAAAGAACAAAAATAGAGGGCTGGGGCATTGTGGTAGAGCGCTCACCTAGCATGCATAAGGCTGGGTTCGATCCACAGTACCACATAAAAATGAAAGGGGGACTGGGGTTGTGGCTAGGTGGTAGAGTGCTCACTTAGCATGCATGAGACACTGGGTTCGATCCTCAGCACTACAAAATGTAAAATAAAGATATATATACACACACATACACACACACACACACATATACACACCTCCTTTTAGGGTTTTACAGAGACTTCATTGCCTAGGCATAATTGCTCATAGACTATTGTCTATTTCTATAAATTGGGATTACCACAAACCTGTTCTTCAATTAATTTGCTTCAGTTTCTCACCAAAGAAAATTTTTTAAAAAATGAAATAAAGGTATTGTGTCCACCTACAAGTAAAAAAAAAATGTCTAAAAAAAAGAACAAAATAGAGGTGATGAGTCCTTTATGAAAAACTATTCTTCTTTCCATATATGCATATGTTAGTTCTATTTAGCTTCTAAGCTTAATTTAAACCTAGTCATTTTTGTGATCAGTTTTGAAATCTGACAGTGTGACATTATGATCTATATATTTTGGTTTTCACCAGCAGTCCCTGGATTATAACTCCCTCCCCAAGGCAAGCCAGAGAAACTGGACTATCTCTTCCCCAGGCTGGTCACAGTAATTCTAATCTTCCCTTATCTTTCTGTCTTGAAGATGGCCATAAAGAAATTCCCAGACCTACCCTTATCCAACAGTAGGTCATAAAACCCTTTTCATTCCAGGGAGGCTCTGCTGCATGACCTGGAGGGAAAAATGATGCACAGAGAGTTCAAGAAGAATCAGAAATAAACAAGCTTTGCTGGGTTTCCTCAACCAGTCTATCAGCAATTATGTCTATGCAATGAAGTCTCTGTAAAACTCTAAAAGGAGAAGATTCAGGAGCTTCTGGATAGATGTACAAGAGGAGGTTTCTGGAGGGTGTGTCCAGAGAAGACATGGAATTCCATGCCCTTCTCCTATACCTCACCATCTGCATCTCTTTGTATCCTTTGTAACACTCTTTATAATAAACTGGTAAATGTGTTTCCCTGAATTTGGTGAGAAACTGAAGCAAATTAATTGAAGAACAGGTTTGTGGGAATCCCAGTTTATATCCTATTAGTCAAAAACGCAGGTAAAGCAACATGGGGTTTGAAATTGTCATCTGAAGGTGGTGGTGGGGAGGAGTCAGAGACTGAGCCTCCTGCCTGTGAGATCTTTCTATGTAGACATCATCAAAACTGAAGTGAATCAAAAGATACCCATTTACTGTCCACTGCAGCAGAATTGCTTGCTTTCTTGCTTGCTAATGGGGAGAAATCCCCAGACTTTTGAGGTCACAAAAGACTTCTATATTGATTGTATAAGAGTAGAGGGAAAACATACACTTTTTTTTAACATTACTGATAGTTATACAGAAGCCATTTGAAATGTACATTTTAAATATTTATATTGTTAATATACAATAAGATGTTTATGAAGGTATAGCCCTACAACATCCACTCATGTCTATATTATTCTTCCTCTGAGCTCTTGTATAATTCTGGAGGTTTATCATTCTCATCTAAATTTTGTTCTTGAAGATGAAAAACTTTTGTAACAGGAGATAAAATGGATGTCTCCTGAGGTCTCAGTAAACAATTTCCTGGTGCCACATGGCTCATACCAACACTCCCCGCAAACCTCCCTTAGCCACTGCCTTTATACTCCTCTTTGTGTGCCTGAGGCACAGTGTGAGTTCAGCAAATTTAAATGAACACATTAAATATTGTAGTATATGTAAGTCTGGATCACAAGTTCAAAGCCAGCTTCAGCAACTTAGCAAGGCCCTAAGCAACATAGAGATATCCTGCCTCAAAATAAATAATAAAAAGGGCTGGGGATGTAGCTCTGTGGTAGACGCCCCTGGGTTCAATCCCCAGTACTTAATTATTAAAATAAATAAATAAATAAAATCCCAAGAATAAGTTTCTTCTCTATTTTTCTCATTAGCAAATTTGTCACAAATTTCACTAAAAGAATAACTTATACTTAACTTTAAATTTTAAACATATTTTAACATATTTCTTGGTTTTTATTTTTTACTCCCTTTCTCTCTCTTTCCATCTCCCATACTTCTTTCTTCCCACTCTCCTCCTGCTAATAAGTAAATATGAGCCAAATAATCTGACAGTCTTTTCAAACTTGAATTGCATATGAATCACCAAAAATCTTGTTAAAATGCAACTGAGGGGCTGGGATTGTGGCTCAATGGTCGAGCTTTCCTGTCATCTAGGATATGTGAGGCCCTGGGTTCGATCCTCAGCACCACATAAAAATAAATGAACAAGATAAAGGTATTGTGTCTAGCTACTTCTAAAAAATAAATGTTTTTTAAAAATGCAACTGATTTATCATGACTGGGATCATACTGCATAGGAGGCTTGAAATTCTCATTCCTAAAAGCTACCAGATGCTGCTGCTAAGTTGCAGGTCACAGTTTTAATTAGAAGACTCTAGAACAGTGTTTTTTAAGCTGAGACAATTTTGGCTCCCAAGGATATTTGACAACCTGTGGAGACTTCTTTCTTTGTTATGACTGGGTGGTGCCACTAGGTAGAGACCAGGAATGCTACTAAGCACCTTTCATGCACAGGATAGTCTCTTACCACAAGAATTATCTGGCTCAAAATGTCCATAATGCCAAGGCTGAGAAACCCTTCTGTAGAATGTTTTTGGTTTGTTTTATTTTGTTCTGGGTAACAGGGATTGAACCCAGAAGCGTTTAACACTGAGCCACATCCCCAGCTCTTTATATTTTTATTTTTATTTATTTTTTATTTTGAGACAGAGTCTCACTAAATTGCTGAGGCTGGCTTTGAACTTGTAATCCTTCTCCTCAGATTCCTGGGATTACAGGCCTGCCCCAAGGATAAGGGCTCTAGAATGACCTTGAATATTAATTATAAACGTCCAATGGGTGTCTTCTATGAGCCTAAGTAAAAACTTTTTCTCTAAGGAAAAACTTCCCAGGAAGCTGCTACCAATTTTCTTACTTCTTAGCCAGTACCTGTGACTGAAAATGTTTTTTGGTTGTACTGGCAAGATTTCTTCCTTTCAAAAGTCAACCACCCAGGATGGGGTTGTGGCTCAGTGGTAGAGTGCTTGCCTAGCACATGTGAGGCCCTGGGTTCGATCCTCAGCACCACATAAAAATGAAGTAAAGGTATTGTGTTCATGTACAACTGAGAAAAATAAATGTTTCTTTAAAAAGTCAACCATCCCTTAGGCATATCCTTTTCTAATTTATTAAATGAAAATTATGAATGGAATTTTTTAAACATTAATATGATTTTTAAAGCCTCACATTCTTAGAAAAAAATATAAATTTAAGAAAGAAAGTTTATAGCATTGAAATGTGTGATCCTAAGTGACTCGTATTATCCCATGTGGGCTCATGCATCATGAACCTTAGAAAATAACTGAAGCATTTCTCAAAATTATAATCTATTGGTGTTTTATATTATGCATGCTTTCAATAAATCTTCAGGTTGTGTCAATGTAAAAAGAAATGAGATTTCCATAGTGAAAAAAATGAGCCTCCAAAAGGGGGCTCTTTAAAGGGTTTTTACGTTATTGTAGGAAGCTGTTTTTTCCATAGTTGAAGAGATTTAGGAATTTGAGAACTCTAAATTGATTTGACTCTCCAGTGATGTAGTTTATACAAACATTACAATTCCAGCCAACTTGGGAGGATGAAAAAGGAGGATGGCAAGTTGAAGGATAGCCTTGGCAATTTAGCAAGACCCTATTTCAAAAAATAAAAATAAAAAGGGCTGGGTATGGGGCTGGGATTGTGGCTCAGTGGCAGAGTGCTTGCCTCACACATGTGAGACACTGGATTCAATCCTCAGCACCACATGAAAATAAATAAACAAAATAAAGATATTGTGTCCCTGTATAACTAAAACAAAATATTTTTTAAAAAGAGGAGGATGGGTATATAACTCAGAGCTAGAGCACCTTTGGGTTCAATTCCCAGCACCCCTCCCCTGCCACTGTTGCATATGAAAAATAGAAAGATTTATTTTAAAAATTAGAATCATGATTATAGAAAAGTAAGGACTGTCCTGAGTAGTTTTCTTTAAACCATGGTTACGATTTTATATTTTTGAAAGCTTGTTTTTTCTATTTTTCTAAGCCTGTCAGGCTGACTTATAGCCTAAAATTGGACTTACCTGGCCTGCCAGCACCTGGGGCACAGTCTTGGGAGTCACTCTGTCCTATTTTCTTGATTTCATTGCAAAACTACTGGATTTTTGAGTAGTTTGAGTTTGATCTAGCCACTGAGGACATTTTTTTAAATGTAAGGATCTCATTGAAAAACACTTTATTCAACAACTTATAGAACTGATAAACTGAAAAATGTTTTATAAGGTGATTAAATTGGAGAGAATGATTCTCTTAAAATAAACACCCACCTCTCAACCCCACTCCCCACTACCAACTCTCTCTCTCCTTTTTTTTTTTTTTTTTTTTTTTTACTGGAGATTGAATCCAAGGGTACTTAACCACTGAGCCACATCCCCAGCCCTTTTTTACATTTTATTTAGAGACAGGGTCTTACTGAATTACTGAGTGCCTTGCTAAATTGCTGAGGCTGGCTTTGAAATTGCAATCCTCCTGCCTTAGCCTCCCAAGTCTCTGGGATTACAGGCATGTGCCACCATACCCAGATGTCTCTCCTCTTTTTTTTTTTTTTTTTTGTGTGTGTGTGTGTGTATGTGGTACTGGGGATTGAACCCAGGGCACTCTACCAACTGAGCTGTATCCCAGTCCTTCTCTCTCCTCTTTACTAAGTAGAAGATACTGCTATCTACTGACTTGAAGGTCCCAAGTCTGAAGGTATCACAGAGTTTCCCTTTTCTCATCTCTCACATTTGATTTGTCGCCACGTCCTCTCATATGCATCCCCCATAGCTTCTGACTTATCTAAGCCCATGTAGTTTAGATATGAAGTGCCCCCCCAAAGCTCATGTGTGAGACAGTACAGGAAGGTTCAGAGGTAAAATGATTATGAAGACTGTAACATAACAGTGAATTAATCCATTTGATGGATTAATAATTTGAAAGAACTACTGGGTGATAACTATAGGCAGGTGGGGTGTAGCTGGAGGAAGTAGATCTCTTCTGGGGACATGTCCTTGAGGATTATATTTAATTCCTGGCTCTTCCAGCATTCATATGGATCTCTGATTTTCTCTCTCCCTCTTTCTGTCTCCCTAGCTTTTCTTCTCTACCTTTCTCTATCTCTCTTGCTTAGCTGCCATAACTGACAGCTTTTCTTTCTCTAGGGGGCAAAATTGCGACATATGCAGTCGAGGGGAGAAATAAAAAATGTCCACGCTCTTCTGCCCCTTTCAATGCTTTATTCACTCAAATTACTCAATACAGTTCACTCTATAGGTACTTTTTAATATATATAAATACTTACAAAGAAGCCCACTTGATGAACACAACACAATGCCCTTATTTTCATGTGGTGCTGAGGCTCGAACCCAGGTCCCACCCGTGCAAGGCGAGCGCTATCCCACTGAGCCACAATCCCAGCTCCCACTCTATAGGTTCTTAAGAAAACTACAATCCTTAATGCTAGGCACTGCAATAGACATAGTCAATTCACAGCAAACAATTCTAGATTAATTCTAAGCACTGCGAAACACAGTTAATCATGATAGGCTAATGACAGATATTTCCTCTGCATGCTAAGTTCAAAAGTCTTAAGGCTTAGCTTTATGTCCAGCAGATGCACACTCACTCAGACTGCGGTGATCAGGTCCAGAACCAAGGCAGGCTTTTCCTGGCGTGGAGTGGATGACCGGTTGAGGAGAGGGTCCTAGGGAGAAGTTGCAGCTCTCACCAGGGTCTAGACAAGGCAGTAGAGTTTGAGAGTGGTGAGGATAACGCAGAGGCTCAGGAATGAGGACAAGTGATGGGATGCCAGGTCCTCATCAGGCTCTCCAGCTCGAGTGCATCCTTGTTTTGTCTGGCTAATCCCTGTTCATTTGCTCTATTATTTATACTAAATCTTGGAGCTTTTGACCCCTCTCTCAATATTTATCAGCTACCACCAGATTTATCAGTGCCATCATTTACCCTGGGGTCAGAAACATCTGGTCTGGTGGTCTCCACCCTGATCTTCTACCCTTTCCCTCTTACCAGGCGAGGGACAGCCTGCCAGGGTCTTCACTCTGTTTATCAGGGTGAGGGGAAGCAACTTGTTTGAGGCCATACTGGAGGGCTCTGTGAGTGTGCTTGCAGGTTTCAAACTGGAGTTTTTAAAATGGAGTTGCTTAGGCTCAGGCCTAAGGCCATCCTAACATTTCCTCTGCCATGTCTTTCCACCATGATGTTCTGCTTTACCTCAGGCCCTGAGCAATAGAGTCAACTGACCATGGACTGAACCTCTGAAACCATAAGCCAAAATAAACTTCTCCTCTAAGTTGTTCTCGTCAGGTGTTTGATCACAGTGATGAAAAGCTGACTCACACACAACCTTTATGACTTCCTTCCTACCCGTTAGTAGTCTTCTAACCAGTTCTGCCTCCAGTCCTGTCCTTTTCCAATTCTTCCCCTACAGCACTGCCCAAATAATATTTTGAAGGGAACATGAGTCTGAAAACTCACTAACTAAAAGCCTTTGCTTAAAACATAATGTCCAAACTCCTTAGTGGGGTTTCTTTAGAGAACTTTTTTACTTTAACCCCCCTGGTAGCCCCCAAATTTGTTTTTATATAATCATACATTTTTAATTAATAGGTTTTTTTTTTTGGTGCTAGGGATAGAACCCATGTAAGGCAAGCACTCTAGCAACTGAACTATATCCTCAGCCCAAATTAATAGATTGTACTTACTTATGTTGTTATTATTATTATTATTTTCAAGTGCTGGGGATTGAACCCAGAGCTTTAGATATGCTGAATGAGTGTTCTACCATGGTAACTGAGCCTCACTCCCAAGTCTGTTCCCACCCACGTACTGCTCAGGTGGTGGAAGTGAGGTTCCTCTTCATGGAGCAGGCTGGCTGCGGAATAAAAGCTTTAAAAAAAAGAAAATGGCAAAACAACCACCAGACACAGGAAGTAAATTTAAAAAGCAAGTGTTTCCACACTAGAGAGAGAGAGAGAATGGAACCCAAGCTTGCTTTATTTATATGGGGGAACATCAAAGGTTTTCCATGGAATGTTCTTTGCCAAATAAGGTAGGGGACTGTCCAGTTCCCAACGAGTTATGCCCAATTACAGAGCGAGGATAGCTGTCTCCCTAGTAGAGGGAAGACAGAGATCTCATGCCTTGGGCAATCTGATGAGCACGGGAGAGCTGGGTTATTAGTTCCAAGGGAAAAACCTAAGTCTTCATGGCTCCATACCAAGTGAAGACCCTTCATGTAGCTTACTGGTGGCTCCTCACAGTCTAGCATAAGCTTTTAAGTTTCTTCCATGCTTTATTTATGTATTCATAGCTCATAATCCACTATATCTATATTCCACAGTTTGTTTTCTCAAATATCTGTTGAAGGACATCTTGGTTGCTTCCAAGTTTTGGCAGTTATGAATAAAGCTGATATAGACCTTCATGTGGAGGTGTTTGTGAAGATACTGTTTTGAACTCATGGGTAAATACCAAGGAATCTGATTGCTGGATCTTATGGTAAGAGTATGTTTAGGTATGAAAGAAACTGTCCAGATGTGTTTTCAAGATTGTGTACCATTTTATGTTCCCCCAGCAATTAATGAGAGTACCTTTTGCTTCACATCCTTGTCAGTATTTGGTATTGTCAGTAACTTGGATTTACCATTTGAATGGTATAGAGTGGCATCTCTTTGCTTTAATTTGCAATTCTTTTTTTTTTGCAATTCTTAATGATGTATGATGTTGATTATCTTTTCATATGCTTAGTTGCTATCCATATATCTTCTTTATAAAATGTCTATTCAGATATTCTGCTCATTTTTAATTTTTTGTTGTTGTTTTTAGAACTGTGGGTTGAACCCAGGGGTGCTTAACCATCCCCAACTTTTTTTATTTTTGATTTGAGTCTGAAAAGGTCGGGCGAATGTCGGAGGAAAAGACCACCAAGAGACTGTCTCATGCAACAGCAATGGGTTTATTGGGGGTCCAGCATGCTGGGGCTCAGAGCTCACTTCAGAGGAGCAAAGAACAAAGAGCCCCAAGAACCACTTGAGCAGAATTTTTATACATTCTTTAGAGAGGGTAGGGACTTTACATACATCATAGCTTCCTTCAGCAAATCAGCATACACCGCGGGAAAAGCAAACAACAACTCTCAAACATGATTAGCACATTCATTGGCGGGAACAGGTCAGGTGGGTGTGATAGGTCAGTCCTATGGCGGGGTATACATTCAAACTGATTGGTTTAGGCCCTGGGGTGCGTACTACATGCTGAGCTGCGCGGTGTCTGGGTTGTTAAGCAACTAGGTAGTCAAGGGGGAGGGATTTCGACACACATCTAATGGGCAGTTCCGGGAATTGTCTTAACTGCTACAGGAATTTCGGGCTTTGAGTGCAGCTTAGAAACTTTGCAATACCTGGTCCTTTACATTTTAACTTCAGTTTCTTTTATCCTTTCAAGTCAGAATCTCACTAAATTATTTAGGGCTTAGCTAAATTGCTGATGCTGGCTTTGAACTTGCAATCCTTCTTCCTTAGCCTCCCACCCTGCTGGGATTATGGACACTCACCACTGTACCTGGATGCATGTGATAGTTTAACAAGTTTGATGCAAATAAGTGAGCAAGAAGTTCCAAACTGCTTTCACAGGCTTGTACAAAGATTCCTGGAACTATGGCTTATGAGGCCCTTAAGGAATTGCACCACCTTCTCTCCAGCACTTTCTTTTATGGTGGCGACCTCCCATCTTAAATTCAGTCATTCTGAATTATTTGTTGTCGCACTAACACTCTAGGCTATTTCATAGTTCCATGTCTTTTGCTCACATCATTCTACCTACCCAGAATACCCTTTCCTCCTTTTGTTCATCTAAACTACTACTTATCTTTTAACTTCTAATTCAAACATAATCTCTTGTTTAAGGAGAGATTTAAGGAGATCCAACTCTCTCCTTTTCTCTGTTCTCTGTAAATTGGCCATTCATCCTTTGATAGTGGTAGATTGATATCTCTTTCTCTCTCACACACATACACATACAAATGCGCACACTCACAAACACCTCAATGACTTTATTGCAATAACTCATTTATATATCTGTCTTTCCTACTCATCCATAAGATCTTTTAGGTCAAAAGACTACATGTATGTTTTATTTCTTTATCCCTAAATCTATCAGTTACTGGGTCAGAGCAGGTACTTAAAAATGTTTTTTAAAATTAACGTAACATGTCCAATACCACATATTAGTTGTTCCTCTTGCCAACAGAAAAAAATATTACTGCTATGTTTTGAATATGGTTTGTCCCCCACAGGTTCATATTCTGGAAGCTTGATCTCTAGAATGGCATGTTAGGAATTGGTGGATACTTTAAGAAGTGGGCCTAGTGGGAGGTAATTAGGCACTGTCTGCATGACCAGTTAATGCTGTTTTGTGGGAATTCTAGCTTTCATGGGATTAGATTAATATTACAAAATGGTTCCTATAAAGCAAGGCCACCCTACATGTTTGGTGCCTTCTGCATGTAGCCAATTCCTTTCTCTGTTACACAGTCAGAGGGCCTTCACCAGAGCCTAGAAGATAATAATACCATACTCCATGCTCTTGACCTCCAGACCTGCAAACTAATTAAACCTCTTTTTTTTAAGTATCCTACATTGTCAGCTTCTGCTAGCTTTTTAAAAATTGTTTGAGAATAACTTGTAGACATGAGGTTCATTTACACTTAACCACTTCAAAACAAAACAAAAAATATTTTTATATCACCAAGTATAATGATAAAAATCAAGAATTTTAATATCAGTGCACTATTATTGTATTATTATTGGATTTAAATTTCATTGTCCTACTAAGCTAATGCTGTTGTTCTTTCCTTCCTTCCTGTCTTAGTCTCCTTCCTTCTTTCTTCCTATCTTTCTTTTTTTTTTAATATTTACTTTTTAGGGCTGGGGATGTGGCTCAAACGGTAGCACACTCACCTGGCATGTGTGCGGCCCGGGTTTGATTCTCAGCACCACATACAAAGATGTTGTGTCTGCCGAAAACTAAAATATAAATATTAAAAAATTCTCCCTCTCTCTCTCTTTAAAAAAATTTACCTTTTAGTTGTACTTGAACACAATATCTTTCTTTCATTTATTTATTTTTATGTGGTGCTGAGGATCGAACCCAGTGCCTTGCACATGCTAGGTGAATGCTCTAACACTGAGCCACAATCTCAGCCCTCTTTTTTTTTTTAATATTTATTTCTTAGTTGGACACAATATCTTTATTTGATTTATTTATTTTTATGTGGTGCTGAGGATCTAACCAGGGCCTCGCACATGTTAGGCAAGTGCCCTGCTGCTGAGCCACAACCCCAGTCTCTCTTCCTATCTTTCTTTCTTTGTCCCTGTTTCCATTTCTCTTTTTCTCTTTCTTTCTTCTTTTTTCTTTTTTGCTGTGTTTTAAACCCAGGTCCCCACTCATACGAGGTAAGCATTCTTCCACCCAGCTATACCTCTAGCCCCAATGTTTTTGTTCTTAATAGCTAAAGAAAAAAAATCCATATGTGGTCCAGGATCCAACCCAGGATCAACTATTGCACATTGCATTTCATTGTCTTGTCTCATTTGTCCTTTCAATGTGTAACAGTTCCTTGTTTTCTTTTGTTTTTTCTTTTTCTTTCATGACCTTGTCATTCTAAAGCATACAAGAAGTCCATTTATAGCAAGTCAGTCCCTTGATTGGATGTGTCTGTCTGATATTTCTTATGATTAGATTCAGGTTATTCATTTTTTGCCAGGAAAATCACAGAAGCAATGCTCCGTCCTCAGTGCATTGTTCTGTCTATACTAACTCTGGTTGTATTTTTGAAATGATGCCTGCAAGTTGTCTCCACTGTAAATTACTGTTTTCTTCTATGGAATGGGGATGAGTTTACACTTAAGGCTAAAAGAAAGAGCAAGAATCTCTAAGCAATCTAAATAAAAATTGTTTAGCTCTGTTATTTGGCCTTCCTAGAAATTTCAGCAAAAAATTAGGAGAGTGTTTAATAAAATGATGATCTTCTGCCATTTCTAGTGTTTCTGTTGAAAAATTACTTACAAAAACAAGATGCAGCTCTGAATTCCACAGAGCTGAATATTAAAGCCTTCAGGAAATGGGAGTACTGTACCCATCAGTTCCTCAGCGAGCTTGAATACAAGAGAACTGTCATTTCTATGGTGCTCTGTGCATTTGGCTCACTGTTGGATCACTCTTCAAAAACCCTCTGACAAGAAGATAACGTCCTATGTTATTAGTCAGACTTTGCAGTCAAAAGAACAGGTTTATGTTGGTGTTAAAACCATGAGTCTGACTTTCAGCCTCTTTGTTTAAGCCACATATTCTTTAAGGAACTATATTGAAATTGCACCAGTGGTTAGAGGAATGTTCACTTAATTTCAGGAGCCATAAATCTAGCACAATAAATAGAGTGTTCTTCAACTATTCTTTTAAATGTTTCTACGTCATAGGAAAGAAATCACTCAGTTCTACGGGCAGCATGTCTTTCCTTCTTAGCACCAGTTGCTGAAAGACCTCTTTCATGTTAGGATGCCCTTTGAGAGACCTTATACAACTTGGAAAGATCATGAGGGCTGAAGTCTGGGTGGGCTAAACTACAGAATATCTGGAAGCCCAAGATCCAAGTGTCAGCATAAGGCTTTTTCCCCCTTGCCTTGAAAATGACCATCTTCTTCCATTGTCTTGTTGGTTTCCAGACTCCTATTCTTCCAAGGACACAGTCATATTGGATTTGAGTGTATATCCATATTATCTCATTTTCCTTTAGTTACTTTTTTTTTTTTTGGCACTAGGAATATAACCCAGCAGTGTTCTTAACACATCCTCAGCCCTTTTCATTTTTCATTTTAAGACAGGGTTTTACTAAGTTTCTTAGGTCCTTGTTCTGTTACTGAGGCTGGCTTGAACTGATGATCCTTCTGCCTTAGCCTCAGGAGGCATTGGAATTAGAGATGTGCACCACCGAGTCTAGGTAATTACCTCCTTAAAGGTCTTATCTACAAATATAGTCCAGCACATTTTGTGGCATTAGTGGTGGGGACTTCAATAGATGAATTTTAGGGGAACAAAATTCACCCTGTAGTTATACTCTTCTAGTGTCATTGGCTTGGTATAAAAAGTTCTTGATTATTCTACTGACTCTATATATCTGTAACTGATTTTGCATATTAAAATTTAATTCTTCAAAAGATGTAGTTCATTTGGAGAATTCTTAATTAATAAGGAATTATGGAAAACATTCAATTTTTTCTCTTTCCACATTTTTTAATTGGTGCATTATAGTTGTACGTGATGATGGGATTTGTTGTTACATATTCCTACATGCAATACAACAACATAATTTGGCCAATATCACTCCCCAGCACTCCCCTGAAACATTCATTTTTGAAGTAATGATGGACCAAGAAAAGTATCTGTTTTCTCTTTTCATAATTGGATGTTAAATTGACTCTAAAGAACTTTTACAATTTGAGCTAAAAAAATTCAGGAAAGCCAGCAGCTGGGATTGTGGCTCAGGGGCAGGACGCTTGCCTAGCATGTTTGAGGCACTGAGTTTTATCCTCAGCACCACATAAAAATAAATAAAATAAAGAACCATTGACAACTAAAAAAATATTTTAAAAAATTCAGAACTAAAACTAGATATATACAAATACATATACACACACACACATATACATACATACAAACATAGAAAGTTCTCCTGATGTAAAGATGTATTCACTCAATTGCTCTTCTTATTTCATTACTCTATAATAATGGTATAAATGTGAATCTTGACCAAATAATTTAGAAGAGACTTTCCAGGGGCACTCTAACACTGATCTATATCCCCAACTGTTTTTCCTTTTTATTTTGAGACAGGGCTTACTAAATTGTTCAGGTCTCTCTACATTGCTGAGGCTGACCTCTAATTTGTGATCCTCCTGCTTCAGTCTCCTGAGTTGCTGGTATTACAGGCATATGCTACTGGGCCCACAGATAGCAATTTCTAAATTAGAGATACTTGAATTCATATGGATAAAAGTAGTCCATATCAGTTACGGATTAATTGCAATCTCTACCCCACATTATCCTTGAGAAGCATGATCTAACAGAGATTCTACCAGGTAGGATGCTGGTGGTTACCTTGGCAGAAGGAAAGGAACCTAAGAAAATAAGTACATGTCACTTAACACTCAACTTTTATTGGTCAAAAAAGTCACAGGACTCTAACTTCAATGGGGTGGGACAGTTCTGTACATGTACTTGGAAAGAAGTTATTGACTATCAAAGCTAGTAATATTTTTGACAGTACTACTTAATAATGATTCTTTTATAGTTTTCTAGTTCTTTCATGTATTATGTAGCCAATTTAAAAGAAATCATGTGGTTTAATCATGCAAACAATTGTTAATACTTTTATTTGGTACACTAATCAAACTGGAATATCCTACGCATTGTTGATCTCAGATGTATCTGACGTTATTTAAAGAGGCTTTTTTATACAGTTTCAGAGATAGTTTTTGGATCTTATTATTCTTCAATAATGCATCACATTCCCCTGTAACATGTAATGCTGTTCCTATGCCAGCCTGTTTTGGGGTCTAAAATTGAAATTCCACAGAAGTCACTAAAGAAATCATGTTCCAATAGTTCCTTTATTTTATTTCTTTCATCTCAAATTTGTAATATAATGATATAATTAGTGAAATATTTTAAACAATATTCATGTATAATAATAAAATAGCAGACATTTTGATAAAATTAATTGGTCTTATTAGTCAGATAAGAAGTTTCTAGTCTGGCGAACTTCCAGTTCTAATTTTATATTATTTTCTAGAGTAGTGTTATAAGAATTATCTTAGAATATATTCTATATATTTTTTGGATACAAGTCTCTTTCATATATACAATTAGCAAATATTTTCTTTTATTCTATGGGTGGTCTTCTCTCTCTTTTTTTATATATTTATTTATTTATTTTTGTGGGTAGTACTGGGGATTCAACCTAGAGGTGCTCTACCAGTGACAGTGATCAGTGAACTACATCCCCTGCCCTGAATTTTTTTTTTTTAAGTTGTAGATGGACACATACATTTATTTTATTTATTTATTTTTACGTGGTGCTGAGGATTGAGCCCAGTGCCTCACACATGCTAGTCAAGTGCTCTACCACTGAGCCACAACCACAGCACCCCGGAATTATTTTTTTAAATTTCCTTTTTTGGTTTGTTTCATTACCACTATATATAATTGATTTTTTTTTTTTTGTACCAGGGATTGAATTCAGGGGCACTCAAACACTGAGCCGCATCCCCAAACCTATGTTGTATTTTATTTAGGGTTGGTCTCACTGAGTTGCCTAGTGCCTCGCTTTTTTTGCTGAGGCTGGCTTTGAACTCCTGATCCTCCTGCCTCAGTCTCCCAAGCTACTGGAATTACAGGCATGTGCCACTGCACCCAGCTATAATTGATTTTTATAAATGGATCTCATGCCCTGAAACTTTGCAGAACTTACTTACTAATTCTGATCAGTTTTATAAATTTGATTCCTTGGAATTTTCTCTAGGTAAGATCATATTATCTGGAATAAAGATAATTTTGTCTTTTTATTTTCAATCTAGATGTTTTTCATTTAATCTTCTTGCCTAATTGCCCTTTCTAGAACCTCTAGCGCAACGTTGAATAGAAATGGTAAAAAATAGACATCTTTACTTTGTCCTTGAACTTAGGAGAAAAACATTCAGTCTTTCACCATTAAGTGTGATTTTAGCTATGGGTTTTTCACAGATGCTATAAATAATCTGAGATTTATAATTGTCATGTTCCTCTCTTATACAGCTTCATGACCAATACATGAAGGCAAAATAGAACTTGATGGGATTGGTATAAACATTAAGCAAGAAATAGGGTTACCTCTTCTTGTTTCATCTGTAACTACTGGCCAGCTTTGTCTTTGTGCTTACCCTGTCCTTAAACTCCACCAAGGAAACTGACCTACCAAAGGACCCTATTGCTTCAGGAGCCATAATTATTCTGCTGATATTTTCCTTCCTTCCTCACCTACAACTACCTCACCCACGAGCAACTCAACTTTAGGTGAGGCAGTCGTTTTCACTCTCCAAGGCCAGATTTTAAAGGATGAATTTGACCAAATGAATGAATGATCTTTCTCAGAAATTGGATCTAAGGAAAAACAACAACAAAAATAATTTTTAAGTAACTAGTAGGAGCATGAGCTGAAATTTTGTGAGAGTGACAGGAGTTGGGAAACCATAATGGATCGAGTGCAAGCTAAAATTGTGGGGTAGCTGAAATGATACGTAAGCTGAAGTAGTTCATTAGAGCAGGAGAGAAAGAAGTAAATACACAGAACAGAGCTGAGTAACACTGAAAATGTAGTACTTAAGGAAAGATTCTAAACTCTTACCCCTAAGGTTTCTGGAATGAGCTTGAATCTAAGACAATTTCCAGTCCCAGTTCATAAACTCCCATGAAATCCTAATCTCCTTATTCCACCACATGCACTAAGAAGAGTCTCTTTTTGCTTGGGAACAAGTGAAATAACTAAGAACACTCAGCAAAAACTCATCACATTTGACAATGATTATTCTTTTCTTGAACTTTTAAGAGAAAGACATAGAAAAAGAGAATGAAAATTGTTTGGGATGAAATGCATGGAAATAATGAACAAAGAAAATAGGAAGACTTTAGGGTCCTTGCACTTAAAAAGCCCACGGTATGAAAAATGTGGTTAGCATTGCTGGGTACAGTGGCACAGGCCTATAATCCCAGCAACTCAGGAGGATGAAGCAGGAGAACCACAAACAAGTTCCAGGCCAGCCTCAGCAATTTAGCAAGTCTTCAAGCAACTTAGCAAGACCCTATCTTTAAATAAGTACTGGGGATGTGGCTCAGGGGTAAAGTACCCCTGGATTAAATCCCCAGTAACCCCTCCCCACAAAATGTAATTCATATTTTGGAGAAATATTTGGTGTTATAAATTTAGATCTGGACTGTCCCCCCAAGGCTAATGTGTTGAAGCCTTGACGCAGAAATATTCAGATGCTCAATGTGGGGCTCACAGGAAGTGATTGGGTCATGAAGCTGTGACTCATCAATGGATTAATCTATTGATGGATTCATAATCTGATGGCATTATTGGGAAGTGGGGGAAACTGTAGGAGGTGGGGCTTAGTTGAAGAAAGTAGGTCACCGGGGGTGTGCCCGAGTTGCTTCTTTGCTACCACCAGATAAACAGCTTTCCTCCTCCATGCCTTTCTGCAATGATGTTCTGCCTTGCACCAGGCCCAAAGCAATGGAGCCAGCCAACCATGGACTTAAACCCATGAAACTGGGAGCCAAAATAAGTCTTTCCTCCTTTGAGTTGTTTTTCTCAGGTATTTTGTAAATACTAACTAAAAACTGTCTAATGAAGCAGGGAGAGAATAATGAAATTATCAAAATAACAGTAGTATGTTGGATAAATTCTCAAGAATAAGGCAGTTAGAAAAAAAACTTTGTTAATGGCAGATATACCATAAGAATGTAAAATAGCATAGTGGCAATTCCAATTATAGATGAAATCAATGTCAAGAGGCTATATCTTGACAGCAGGCACAGACTTTTCAGTAAAGAATAAAGTAATCATGAAAATGAGGTAAATAAAACATTTGAGATTAATTAGTGTTGTGCTTTAAACAACAATGACTGCTATTTAGTCTTTGTAAACAACTGAGATATAGACTATAATTTTTTCTTGTTGAATTTAATTAAACCTTCTCATAGCTGCCAAATTGAATTAAGGGCTTTGCTAATGGAAACTAGGAGATAATGATGGGAAGAGTTAGTATGTAATTGAGATGGGGAGCAATTTTTGACATATTGGAAAAGTCTATGAAGAATTAAATGGGATGCCTTGGAATTTAATGAAGTAGATGATGCCTAGCTCCATGAGTACGGTAAGAATTATGGTGATTAAGGTGTGGAGTTTACATTCCATTTATTGGCCTGATAATCAGGCCTTGTTAATTACAGCAAATTACTAAACTATACTGCTGCTTTTGTTGATTTTGGATGATGATTTTTACCTAAATGTTAACCTCAAGGTTTGTGCAAGTTAAGGTTTATGGAGAGATTATATCTAGAATTTAAATAAAACAGTTATCATGCAGAGAAACATTAGTAGAGAAATGATATGGTATTTGCCAACATTTCAGAGTGTGGGTCACCAGCTTAATTAACTGACTTCACTTAAATGTAGTGGGGTATGAGAGCAACCTTTTAATTCTCTCTTGTAGCTTTGAGTCCTAAAATGTATTCCTGCAAAATAACTCTTGTTTTTCATATTTATGATTGCATATCAAGTTATTAGGAGACAGTTTGAGATATGTTAAAAATTTTGATTTAAGTTGGACATTAACATTTGATCATATTAATGTTAATTCATAACATTTAATTTGTTCAGAAGTGGTAATTGTGTTTGCTACAAGTAAGAATTTGTTTCAACTCGTGGAATTAGGGTACAGATTTTATGTGACTAATTATGTTAATTGAGATGAGGTTAATATAAAGGCCGTTTAAAATAATATTTTGTAGGCTTATCAAAAATGATATTGCCATATTCTATTATTAAAACATTTCAAGTTGATAAGAAGATTTTATTTATTTATTTATTTATTTTTGCTGTGGTACTAGGTATTAAACCCAGAGGTGCTCTGCCACTAAGATATACTACCCTACTCCTTTTAAAATTCTGTTTTGAGACAGACCTGATGACATACACCTGAAATCTCAGGGATTGGATAGGTGGAGGCAGGAGGATTGTTAATTTAACACCAGCTTCAACAATTTAGCAAAGTCCTCAGCAATTTAGCAAGGCTTTGTCTCAAAACAAAAACAAAAACAAAACAAAACAAAACAACAACAACAACAAAAACCTGGGGATCTCACTTAGTTGCCAAGGCTGGCCTTGAATTTGCAATCCTCTTGACTCTGCCTTCCAAATAACTGGCATTACAGGTGCATGTCACCATGCCTGGCAATATAAATAATTTTAAAAACATTATCTTAAATGTAAATTTACTTACTGCTCTAATATGATGATGGTGATTAAGGATGCATATAAATCCTAACATTATTAGAGACTGAGCAGGATTATTAGCTTGTTTGTTCTAACGAGAATGAGGAGAGAAAATCATAGTGAATGTCACTCCACACGAGTGTGTGTGTATTACTGGGAACTGAACCTAGGGACATTCTACCACTGAGTTACATCCCTAGCCCTTTTTATTTATTTTTAAAATTTATTTATTTATTTTAAAAATCTCTCTCAGTTGCCCAGGCTGGCCTCTAAGAATCTTCCTGCCTCAGCTTTCCAAGTAGCTGAGGTTACAGGTGTGTACCACCGCACCTGGCTACACCTCAGGAAAGTGGTGGTTTGTCATGCTCCAATGAGAAGCTCCTTTCCTAATGCCTGGCCGACTCCAATAGGCCCATGCTTCAGGCTCACGTTAATGCCAGGGCAGTTCTTATAGCCCCAGGCTCTGATGGCCCTGTACACTATATCTCTAAAGCCTTCCCAGTTCTACTTTGGCTTACACAAACTCAGTCCAGGGCTACTGCACTGCTAGGCAGTTTCTGTAGCCCTGCTCACTGGACTGGCATGTACAGACCCAACCCCTAGGTCCACTCTAGTGCCAGGGCAGCCTCTGTGGACTGAGGTACCAGGCCAGCCCCTGTGGATTCAAACTCCAGACTGGTTCCAACAGACACAGGTTTCAGGCCTGTGCCCATAGTCCCATACTGCTGAGAGCCATAGCCGAGTTGGAATGACATGGCATTTTTGACAGAACGAGAGGTGATGCCAGCAAGCCATTGAGATGATAATGGTTATGTTAAGCTGTGTATTCAATTGTATATTAGACCCCTGCTGTCCTCCTCGGCCTGCTACTTTGGAGTTCTAGCAGGGATTCCTGGAGAGTTTCCATTGGTTGGGGAAGTGCCGGAGGAGGGATTTTCAGAGGAGGGATTTCCGGTTGGTGTGTAGTGTGTCCCGGGAGAACACCAAGTGCATGGTGTTCGCGGGAATGCGGAGAATAAAGGAGTTCCTGTTTTGAACCTACAAGGCTGTGTGGCGGCTCAGTTTTTTTGTGCCCAGCCAGACTGCAGCACCATACTCCAGAAGACCTAAGGTCCAGGATAGTCCCAGAGGACCTAGACTCAAGAACATCTCTTGTGGATCTAGGCTCCAATGTAGCCTTCACAATCCCAGGACCTAGACCTACCCTTGCTGACTCAGCTATTAGGTCCATTCCAAAGCCAAGTAGGTCTCCAGGCCCCTGAGCTGCAGGCCAGTTCTCATGGATCTAGACAGGAGATTAATATTCATAAAATAGGCTCTAGGCTACCCTCCCCTACCCCCCACAGACCCAGGCTGGTCCCTGTGGCCTCAGAAGCATGGACCCAGGGTCTAGACCTGTTTCAGTGAACCAGAGGTTCAAACCCACCCCAGTGGTCTCTGTGCCATGTTGGCCTTATAGATTGAAGCTCCAGGATCATCCCAATGGACCCAGAATCCAAGCGAACCACATGAACTGAAGCTGTAGGCATGTCTCCTTGGGACCAAGTGCCAGTCTGACTCCTGTAGACTCAGCCTCAAGACTCATCCTCACAGAATGAACCTACCTTAATGGCCCTGGTATTAGGTCAGCCCTCAAGGACCCAAGATCCAGGTTCACCCACCTGCTTACCCAGAAGCCATACCTGCCTACCTGAGATTCCAGTGGCAAGCCCAACCACAGACCACACCAGATGGCCTGTCCAAAATCTCTGTGTGGGACTGATTGCTGAGGGATTTCCCTGATGGAGCCAGACCAGAAAGACTAGAATAAGTAACTACTTCAAATGTACAGATATCCTCATGCCCAAAAGGATCATGATCAACCAGGAAAGCATTGCATCTTCCAAAGGAAAAGTAACTGACCCTAAAGAAACAGAGATTTATGGGGCTGGGGTTGTGGCGCAGCGGCTGGCCTAGCATGTGCGAGGCCCTGGGTTCAATCCTAGTACCACATAAAAATAAATAAAATAAAGGTATTATCTTCAACTACAATTAAAAAATAAATTTTTTAAAAAACAAATAAAAAAAGAAATGGAGATTTATGCATTTCCTGATAAAGCACTAAAAAATAATCATCTTAAATAGCCAAATGTGGGTGGAGATATAGCTTAGTAGTAGAGTGCATGCTTAGCATGCATGAGGTCCTGGATTTGATCCCAAAGACCTTAGGGAAACAAAAACAAAACAAAACCCACTCAGGAAGCTGCAAGAGAATTATTGAGGTTTGGATATAAAGTGTCCCTCAAAACCTCCTGTGCTGATGCAAGAGGTGAATGATTTGATTATGAGAGCTGTCACCTCAACAGTCCATCCTAGTCTGAATGGACTATTTGGGTGGTAACTAAGCATGGGACTGAGTGGAGAAGGCGTGCCACTGGAAGGGTTCATCTTCCTTGTAGCCCCTTCCCATGGATCTCACTAAGTTGCCCAAGCTGTCCTCACAGTGTGATCCTCCTATCTCAGACCCCCAAGTAGCTGGGATTACAAGCATACACCACCCCAGTCAGCGTGTTTTACCCTTTTAAAAATTGGGTTGTTTTTCCACTGTTGAGTTGTGTGAACTTTTATAAATTTTGGATATTGACCTCTTATTAGATATATAGACTGCAATTTTTCCCCCTTTCCCAAATGCTATCATTTCATTTTGTCAGTTGTTTCCTTTGCAGCGCAGAAGCTTTTTAGTTTGACATAGTTCTATTTATTTATTTATTTTTGGTACCTGGGATTGAACCCAGGGGTGCTCAACCACTGAACCACATCCCCAGCCCTTTTTTTAATATTTTATTTAGAGACAAGATCTCACTGAGTTGCGTAGGGCCTCATTAAGTTGCTGAGGCTGACTTTTTTTTTTTTTTAAAGACACATTTATTTAGCGTCATGATCAGACTATGACACTTAGCAATCAACAGCATGGGTGCAAAACAAAACAAAACCAAAAAAAACCCTACTTTAAAACCCTTTGTTGGAATGCTTTATACTTTCCAAAGAACAGAAACTAAAATAACCTGTTGTACAATTAGTCACAAATACAGTCCTCGAGGTTTTTTTGCCCATTCACATGAGTATTGTCTAAACCATGTCTTCTTTGCAGCAGCTAGGCCCTGCCACCACTGTGCTTGGCTGAGTTCACAAATCTGTTGTAACCTGTAGCCTCCCTGTCACTTCTCTGGCTCTCCTCTCCTGCTAAGTTTTGTTTCTTACCTGGCAGTATTAAAACCTCTGCCACTGCCATAGCTACTGCTGCTGCTGCCATAGCCACCTTGGTTTCGTGGTTTGGCAAAATATTGGCCTCCACTACTGTAAGGTCCAGAGCTTCTGCCTCCAAAGTTTCCACCCTTTATGGGTCCAAAATTTGATGACTGATTGTTGTAACTGCCCAAATCATTGTAGCTTCCACCACCTCCAGAATTGCTTCCATCATTACCAAATCCATTGTAGCCATCCCCGCTGCCACCATATCCACCACCACCACGACTGCCACCAAAGCCACCATGACCACTGAAGTTCCCTCCACAACCGAAATTGTCATTTCCACCAAAACCACCTCCACGACCACCACCAAAGTTTCCAGAACCACTTCGACCTATTTGGCTAGCCATCTCTTGCTTGGACAGGCCTTTCCTCCCTTCACAGTTGTGGCCATTCACAGTATGGTATTTCTGAATGACAATCTTATCCACAGAGTCATGGTCATCAAAAGTTACAGAAGCAAAGCCCCTTTTCTTTCCACTGCCTCGGTCAGTCATGATTTCAATAACTTCAATTTTCCCATACTGTTCAAAATAATCTCGTAGGAGATGTTCTTCAGTGCCTTCTTTAATGCCACCAACAAAGATCTTTTTCACAGTTAAGTGGGCCCCTGGTCTTTGAGAATGTTCTCTTGAGACAGCTCTCTTTGGTTCCACAACTCTTCCATCCACTTTGTGTGGTCTTGCATTCACGGCTGCATCCACTTCCTCCACAGTGGCATAAGTGACAAACCCAAAGCCTCTGGAGCGCTTGGTGTTTGGGTCTCTCATTACCACACAGTTCAGTCGTGTGAGTGTTCCGCTTCTGACTCTCATCAGTTGTCTCAAAGCTCAGCCCGACGATGAATAACTTCCGCAGCTGTTGGAGCTCTTTAGGGGACTCTGATTTAGACATGATGGCAGCAGGAAGAGAGACTTTAACGTTGCTTTCTCTCGGGCGTCCACGGGCAGAAAGCTTTTTTTTTTTTTTTAAATAACTTCATTTATTTAATTTTTTATGTGGTGCTAAGGAATCAAACCCAGTGCCTCATACATGCTAGGCAAGTGTTCTAGCCTGAGCCACAACCCCAGCCCCTGAGGCTGACTTTGAATTCACAATCCTCTTGCCTCAGCCTCCCAAACCACTGGGATTACAGGCAATCGCTATCGAGCCCAGAACCCCATTTATTTTTGCTTTTGTGGCCTGTGCATTTGGTGTGATATTAAAAATAAATAAACAAACAAATAATAAATAAATAAAAGAAATTATTGCCATGACCAATATTCAGTAGTTTTTCCTGTGTTCTCTTCCAGGGGTTATATGGTTTTAGGTCTGACATTTGGGTCTTTTATCCATTTTGAGTAGATTTTTGTGTATATTATGAGAAATGGATCTATTTTCATTCTTTTGCACGTGGCTATCCAGTTTTCCCACCACCTTTTATTGAAGAGACTATCCTTTCACCATTGTGTCCTCTTGATGCTATCTATGGTCAAAAATTAGTCTATTAGACTGGATGTGGTGGCACATGTTTGTGTTCTCAGTTACTCAGGAAGCTGAGGCAGGAGGATTGCAAGTTCAAAACCAGCCTCAGAAACTTAGTAAGATCCTTCCTCAAAATAAAAAATAAAAAGGACTCAGGATATAACTCAGTGGTAAAGTGTCCTAATACCACTAAAACAAAACCAAAACAATTTAGTTGATTGTATATGTTTGGATTTAGTTATGAGATCTCTATTTTATTCTATGGGTAAATGTGGTTTTGTGCAACCACCATACTGTTTTGATTACTATAGCTTTGTAATACAATTTTAAAACAAGAAATATGAAGCTTCCAAATTTGATTTTCTATCTTAGATTCTTAGAATTGTTTTGGCTATTTGGTGTTCTTTAATGATTCCATTATTTTAAGATTATCCCATCCTAATGTGAAGAATATCATTGGAATTTAGATAGAGATCACTGATTGTAAGATTTTATGTGACAGCATTGACAATATTAAGATACTGAACTCAGTATTTTCTTTTCACTTCCTTCATTTCTCTCCCCTCCCCCGCCCCAGTCCTGGGAAGCTCAGTATTTTAAGATTTTTTTTTTTTTTTTAAAACTTATTGCCTTTGTTTTGATGATTGGTCATTTGTGGTCTTAAGTGCCTGGAGAATAATAGAACCTGAATGTTTGATAAATGGCAAATTTAATTTTCACTCAAGAAGTTGATGATTTGTCACTTCATATGTGTGTAATTTCTATCATTTCTTTTTTCTCCCTAAATACACAATTTTGAAGGTTTTTTTTTTTTTAATTTATTTGCCCCATTATACTACAGTCATCCATGTATTGATGAAAATCACTGTGTGTGCCCTAAACATTGAGCCTCTGTCCTCCAGGCCATGAACACCTGTTCTTTCTGCCCTAAGGCTTTGACAGAAGATAAATTTTGATGTTTAAATAATGCCCTTTTGAACAAAAGGATCTATTTCAGAATAGTGCGTTATTTTTTTAAAAAAAACTTTTAGTTGTAAATGGACACAATACTTTTCTTTTTATTTATTTGTTTTTATGTATTTCTTTTTATTTATATGTTTTTATTTATTTGTTTTGAACCCAGTGCCTCACACATTCTAGGCAAGTGCTCTACCACTGAGCTACAACCCCAGCCCAGAACCATGTTATTTTAGTTAGCATGTCTTTCTCTTTTTTTAGGGAGGTGGGTAAGTACTGGGACTTCAACTCAGGGACACTCAACCACTGAGGCACATCCCCAGCCCTATTTTGTATTTTATTTAGAAACAGGGTCTCACTGAGTTGTTGAGCACCTCGCCGTTGCTGAGACTGGCTTTGAACTTGCGATCCTCCTGTTTCAACTTCCCAAACTGCTAGGATTACAGGTGTGCTTCATTGTACCCCACTGGCATGTCTCTTTAGTCTCCTTCAGTCTTGTCTTAGTTCAGATGAGACAACTGAAACAATAAACATTTATTTCTCACAGTTTTGGAAACTAGGAAGTCCAAGATCAAGTGCCCACAGATGATGAGGTTATAGTTCTCATAATCCATTTGATCTATGAACATTTCTGCATTGCCTAACATGAGCTTTGTGTGGGATACCTCATATCCAAACAATAGGAACACTTTTTAGTGCTTTTAAGAGGATGATTTTATAAATGATTTCTACCAGATATAACAACCTAAAAATTATAACAAAAATATTCATATTATAATAATAATTTTACAAATAGCAATTTGAATGTGTTAATATCAAGATGAAGAAATTTAGAAAACTATATTGAGAGCCTTAAGTAAGGGGAAAAAACACCTATCTATAAACAAGAGGACAGTCTTTAAAAAATATTAATTTGTTCCGAATTAATATATAGTTAGTTATAATTACAGTGTCAGTGAGATAAATTATTATTGTGTGGCTGATTGTTATGTATATGATTTTAAATTGTATTTATTTTTTTAAACAAGCAATGAAAGTGATGGTATAGATTAGTGGCAGAGCACTTGCCTAGCATATGGAAAGCCCTATTTTCAATCCCTGGCACTGAAATAAAATTTTTTTCAGGCAAAGATAACCACAAAATTATGGAAGACAAATAATAAATTAAAACATAAGCCTAATTCTGCCATATATAAATATATGGATGCCACCATAATAATAACATAGTCCTATGGGACAACAATCTAGGAAGCAGTATGATAGAGTGGGAAAAAATGGGACTGAGTTCAAATTATGATTCATTTCCTTTGTACTTAGCTTCTCTTTGTTCCTTTCCTATATATGAGAATTTACTCATATACTGTTGACTTAGACTAATTACTGTTGCTAATAACACAATACCAAAGACTGAGCAAGGTGGTTTGCTCACCAATACTGGAGGTTGTTTGTCCTTCCAAATCTGACAGCTCCCATTCACTGTGCATGCAGACAGGACTGCAAAGGGAGGTGAAGGGAGAGGGAATGCATATTCATTGAGTGCCTCCAGCTTCCCAGGAACTGGGTTCACCATAGTGACTGATCCAGATATGACTCCTGCTTTCATGGAGCTTAGCCAATATGTTGGCTAATATTTATTACATACTTTGTAGACAATTTAATACCAACATCTCATTTAATCCTCACATCAACCTTGTGATATAAGTACTATTATTATCCCTACTTAAGAGATAAGGAAGACCAGCCTTAGGGAAGTTAAGTATTGTTGGGACAGGCTCCAAAATGGCTGTCGTTAGGCTCCCTTGCTGAGACTTCCAGCAGGCTATGTTACATTTTTAGTGTGTAGCTAGGGCTGTAGACCGACTGTGTTAGGGTTAGTCAAGGCCAGAAACACTCTGATTCAGCATATATTTTCAAGGTCATAAACATTAACTTGTGAGCATGCGCCTCCTTATGTAACCTGTTGGCAGAGTGCCTTCTTCATTTGGCCTGCATATGAAAAGGGGCTATGGAAAGGGGCTAAATGGGGAGTTAAATGAATTGGCTGGAGGCTGAAGGTGAAGCTCAGGGTTGGCTAATGGATATGGCCGCCTCTGAATAAAGGATGACCAATATTCCACCGTGCCTCTCATCTTCTTCCACCTGCCAAACTTTGAGTCTATTTCCTGGATCGGATGACTTGACAAATATCATGACTAGTAAATAAGTTACTTGTGGGGATAAATAGATAATAGACAAATTAGTGAGGGGGAGTGTCCTATTAGTAAGTAAGTCCACATATTAGAGCAATGATAGCCTTTGTGGTCTTTGAACATCCATGCTTCTAAGCTAAGTAGCAAAAAAAAAAAGAAACTGGCCTTGGATTGGGGATATTTCCAAGGATTTCTTCTGAATTCTCACTCACCCTTTCGTTTTTTCCTAGATCCTGAAAGGATGAACTTGATGAGCAAACTAGAGGGCCTAGGTACACCTTAGGTATACCTAATCCTGACCTTTACACTAGCATGTATTTAACTTCCCGGGACCCCATTATTCCTTGGAGGCTTTGATATCCTCAGGTTTGTGAGATTTGTTGAAACAAACATGTGCCATCCTTAAGAGTTACCATTTGGGAGCTTCCAAACAAAATTTGTATGTTGAAGTCTTAACCTCCAGTGTCTCAGAATGTGACTATATTTGTACATGGGGACTTTAAAGAGGTAATGGAGTTAGGATCATTAGAGTAGGCCTTGATCCAATATGACTGGTGTCCTTATAAGGAAGAAAAATTGGGACCCAGACATATATACAGAAGGAAGACCATGTGAAGTCACAGGGAGAAGATAGGTGCTCATCTGCACACCAAGGAGAGAGGCCTCAGAAGAAACCAAACCTATCCTCAGACTTCTAGCATACAGAATCATGAGAAAACAAATTCCTGTTGGTTGAGCCACTCCCTTTGAGGTACTTTATTCTGGCAGCCCTAACTAATACTTCTAAAAGGGTTTGACTTTTCAATTAGATATACTAAATGTAGATTAATATAGTAGAAAAAATAATAAATTTTCACAGTGTAATTTCTTGGTACTATCAATTATATTCCATTAAGGAGTAAGCATCCAGAAATTCAGCATCATGGCCTTTGTACATTTGGTGGCAGTTGACAAAATGAATATGGCTTTGGGCCATCTTCTAATCAAAATCAATTCATCAATATGTAAAATGAATATAACTGCAGAGTTTTTCTCCATGAAACCCATAATAAAAGTTACATAAATGGGGAGATTTAATCATAAACTCAAAAGTCATAAATTCACAAAATCTGATTTTTTTTTTACCCAAAAAAACATTTTGGAGGTTCCTCTTCCTTGTGTATTAGATGCAGAAATTATGGAACAAGATTATATAGGGAAAAAAAGAACAGGAAAAAGCATTCACTGGATTTTAATTAAGATGTTATTTTTTGAGTGCTGCACTTTTCTAGAGGAAAACACAAGTATATGTTATAAAAACTAATTAAGACCACTTTTTGCTCACAAAGAGAAACATCTGGATTTTAACATCTGGGTGTATTCAAGATCAGTGTTCACCGAGGAAAAGAAAATCCATAGCCATTTGGAGAATATTTAGCTTACTCATCAGCCATTAAAAAACATTCTCTATGTGCACATGGCACATAAAGCTCATCAGGTTTAAAATGTAGCCACTATTCCAGTTATTATGAAGCTTAATTTCTTGATTATATGCCATTTCAGCTGAGTAGCTTAAATTTGAAATTAGAAATTGGCACAGTGTAACTATTCATATTGCTACTGGGCAGGATCACTGAGAACCCTTGAACCATGGATTGTTTTCCAACTCTGACTTCTGAAATCCTGAGGTAGGATGATAGGATAGTGAAACCTATCAGTGTATCCCTTCACCCCCCTCACCTCTTCACTGGTGTTTGAAATCTCACTGTAAACTTCTCTAAGAGTGAATCTGTGAAAAGTTCAATCTTCCTATGGCTTCACTGAGAATTCCAATGGAGATTCCCATGCCTTCGTCTGTCCTTTCCAAAATGAATCAGCAGAAGGAGTAGAGAAAAATTAATGATTTTAAACAGCACTTGGCCAGCATCCCTGACAGCTTTTCCTTTCCTAGCTGTTGGTAAGAAGACTTGTGATGTTCCAGAAAAGATGGTAAAAGATGGCTAGGATCTAAAATGCATTTTCATAATTCGTGCAGCAACAAAACGCCATTGGAAAAATGAGCACAGTTGACAAATCACCCATATTATGCTGCCAGAAACAAAATGACCCTTCCCAATTGGAGGTAGCTATAAAGACCCTTCATCCTCCTTCCCTGCCTTGCCTTGAAATGTGCTGGCACTGCTCTCTGCAGCCAGACTGCAGGCTTACTTGGCCCTCCCTCCCTCCACTCCCCTAAATCAATCAATAACCATTTGAAAATTGCAACCTTCTGTAAGCAACTGGGAAATACTGAGGAAGAATCAAAGTGGCCTGCTACATTCCAGAATGTGTAAATCTCACCACACCCCCAACTCCAGAACACAATTAGAAGAAAGGACAAGGGTAGGAAGACTCCTTATGACAGTGTGCCCTGAGGTGACAGCTTTATGTACACATTTCATCTTTTCAGAGTAGGGCCCTAGAAAGTGAGGGAAGAAGAATGCACCACCCTATTCCTTCAGAGTTGTCAAAGATGGTTACTAGAAATGGGTCTAGGTCAGGATTTTTCAACCTCAGCACTAATGACATTTGGGGATGGATAATTCTTTGTTATGGGGGTACAGACATGTGAATCAGATAATGTTTGTCAGCGTGTTTGCCCTCTCTCATTAGATGCCACTAGCACCCTCCTCATCAATTTATAATAACCAACAATGTCTCCAAATAATGCGAAATGTCCTTGGGGGCAAAGTCACTTCTGGTTAGAACTACTGATATAGGTGAAGAAAACCAAGACATAATTGAAGTACAGTTCATTGAGCAGAAAAAACTACATAGGTATATAAGTCAAAATGGATCACTGAGCTCTAGTCAAAATCTATAACTGCTGAACCAGGCAGGCTGGTGTGTGCCTGCAGTCCAGGGACTCACAAGGTAGGAGAATCAACTTGAGTCCTGGAGGTCCCAGCCAGCCCAGACAATATAACAAGAATCTATTTTTTAAAAATGTAACTACTAATATTAATTGAGAGCTCTTTTTATGCCAGGTATGATTCTAAGTGCTTCATTATTATCTCATTAACCTCAGATCACCCTCTGAGTTAAATACTACCACTATCTCTATTTTATATTTGAAGAAATGGGGGCTCAGAAAGGCAAGTCTCAATGTTAGGTGACAAGTCTGATTCATTCCCCTGCAGACTGACTCCAGTAGCAGCTTTCTAATCAGAAAACTATAATACCCCCCCCCACACACATACATACACACACACACATACATACACACACATATACATACACACACACATACACACACACATATACATACACACACACACATACACATACACACACACACACACATACACATACACACACACACACACACACACTTGGGCTGGGGATGTAGCTCAGTGATACTCCATATATTAGACATATATTAGACATCCCTGAGTTGGATGCCCAGTACCAAAAAACACAAAACAAAATAAACGAAAAACCCCACCTGTATAAAAAACCCTTTATAAATTTCAGAGCATTTTCCTATTTCAGGTCTGTTTCCCACAGATTTACTTACAAACCCTGATGGTTTCTTCCCACAGGTTTAACCTCAGGCATATAAGGAGCCTATTCTGACCAAGGCAGGCAGTATGATTGCAGCACCAGAACTATCAGTTGGAAACTGGTTTTAATTTTAATGTTTTAAGTCTAAAATCTAAAAGACCTAAGTAGAACCTTCCTCTGTCTCTTACTATGTGGGTGTATATCCCTGGTCTCTGCCTCATTTTCTTCTTTTTCTTTTTTCCCCTTTGCAGGGGAGGGGGGCTACTGGGGATTAAATCTAGGGCCATTCTACCTCTGAGCTATATGCCCAACCCTTATTATTTTTTTAAATTTTTAGACAGGATCTTGCTAAGTTGCTCAGGGCCTTGCTAAATTGCTAATTCTGGCCTTCAACTTAACAATGCCCATGCCTTGGCCTCCAGAGTCACTACTGCGCCTGGGTCTCCTTCTCAGGTGTTCCTGATAAACCTGAATCTATCCATTTGACTGAGACCTCGACCACTCTAGGTCTTGCCAGCTGCCTGTTCTAGGCAATGCGTGAGAGTATATTCTGGAGGAATTGCTGCTGTCCTTGTGGGACTGAACCTTCATAGGTAGTACTCTGGCCCTCATCAAGCCTGAAATTGTTAGGTCCTTGAACACACAGTATTTGGGTTTTTTAACATTCCCTACCTGCTCAAGGGCAAGCTATACCACAGAGCCAGAGCCAGACTTCTGGTTCTTCTCAATTCAGGCATTTACTCACCCTCTCCAGGACTTTTTCTCTTAAGGCTTATGTGTGACTTCTTGCTAATCAAGGTAGGGACATTGTTAGGCTTCTTGTTTTTTTGTTTCTTGTTATTGTTTGTTTATGTTAAAATGCTATTTTGATCCTCCAAAGAACTTATGTAGCAGGAAGGGTTTATAAGACAATTCCATTTGAGCAAAGAAGCTAAGTGACTTCACCTAATGCCAAATTGCTTAAGTGGGCCAAGCCAAAACTTAAACCTAAGCAATGAAACCATAGATTTTCAGGACTTGAAAGGCTTTTAAAGAGTCATCCACTCCAACCTAGAAAACAAAGCTTGGCTCTGTTGCAAACATCTCCGCCAAGCAGTTAACTAGCCAGTGTTTGAATACCTTCTCCCAAGGGACAGCTCAGTTGTCTTTAGCCAGTATTGGCGGGCATTTGTTTAATCATTCTTGTACTCTTTAATTCGTTCAACAAATACTCCAGATCCCCATATGTGCTGTTTGGATGTTGAGGTAATTCCTGGGAGTAACTTGAGTTGAAGATAGAAAATGGAAAGTTTTGCAGGAAGGATACTGAGAAAATGCTATGGAAACTGTCAAAAAATTCTGCTAATCCAAATCCTGCCTGTGTAGTTTTCAGTTTTTAATCTTAATTCTATTCCTGCCAGAAGAAATGAATTAACCTTTTTCATTGCCGCTAGTCTGTTGTCCTGTAGTTATTTTTCACAAAATGTTTCTCAGGTCTTTTTTGCCTCCTAATTGTGCCTCTAGGACCTGTTTCAACCTAGCCATGTTTCTCCAAAAGGTATCCCTACAGCTGAATAGAATTCTGTGTGCACTGGTCAGCAAAGGAGGGGTGGACCACCTTTTCCTCATTCTAGATGATTCTAAGAGCACATTGAAACTACATTTGTTTTCAGGTGATTACTTTTGTCCGTCTGGCTTACCATTAGCTAAAGCTCACTTGTGCCAGACCTTCAGAAGAGAGTGTTATAACCAGAACCCAAATCTTAATGCTTTATGCTGGCAGATTATTGCTGACATTGAGCTGGTGATGTAGCTCAGTAGTAGAGCACTGTCCTATATGGATGAAAGCCTGGGTTCAATCCCCAACACAATGGGGAGGCAGGGATAGGGCCAAAAGTACATGGGTTGACTCAAAGGGAAAATGGTTTATAATATTGCTGATATGTCAGACGAATTATTTCTTCATCAATATTTCTTTATTATTTTTAAAATTATGATAAAATAAAAACAACCTAAAATTTGCCAGCTCAACCATTTCAAAATGTTATTAAGGACACTCACATGGTACGACCATCACCAGCATCCATCTCCAGGATCTGGCAAAATTAAAACTCTACTCATTGGATAGCAACTGCCCATTCTGCTCTTCCTCCAGTTCTGGCAACCACCATTCTATTCTATCTTCATACATTTATCTACTTTAGGTATTCCATACAATGGAATTGGACAGTATTTCTCCTGTGGTTGACTTCTTTCTCTTAGCATAATGATCTCAATGGTTTATCCATGTAGTAGCATGTATCGGATGCTACCTTTCAAAGGCTGAATAATATTCCAGTGTATGTATATATACTACATTGTGTTTAGCCATTCTGGTGTATACTTAGGCTGCTTCCACCTTTTGGTCATTATGAGTTATGCTGCTATACATACACATGGGTATACAAATATCTCTTTGAGCTGGACGTAGAAGATTGCAACTTCAAAGCCAGCCTCAGCAATTTAGTAAAGCCCTGAGCATATTAGCAAGACCATAAGCAACTTAGGGAGACCCTGTCTCTAAATAAAAAATAAAAAAGGGCTGGAGATGTGACTTAGTGGTTAAGTGCCCCTGGGTTCAATCCCTGGTACCCAAAACAAAACAGAGCAAAACAGAAAAACAAACAAAAAGTATCTCTTTGAAACACACTGCTTTCAATTCTGGGCATACCCAGAAGTGGAATTGCTAGATCACATGAAATTAATAATTATTTTTAATACTTTCAGAATTCAAAAAATGTTTTGCTTCATCATCCTGGAGTGTTTGTTTTTTAAAAACTCTCTCTCAGACAAGATATAAAATTTCAGTTCTGGGTATATTTAACTGAGCCTGAGTTCTCCTTGATCAAATTTCTAATTTTTCATTGGTAGTCAGTGCCAATTTTTGAAAAGTATTTCAAAATAGTAAAGACACTATATGCTAATTTCCTATTGAAAATTATTGAATCTGATAGTTTTTGGTGGAACACTAGCATACATAGATTTTCAAATCCTTCTCTGTAGGATTTTTCCTTTTCGTACAATGATTATTCCATAATCTGGTAGAGTTAGGATATGCAAATAGCAGGTTAATGTCATTATGCTAAAACTGTTTTGCTCTCAGAGGTTAAAAGCTGAATACCAATTTGGTCTTAATGTCAGTTCTAGAGCTCCTCTTTAGCCTGTCAAATCTGACAAGTGTCAACAGCTGACACAAAGATGATATCATTTGCTTTCTTATTTGCTTTGCCTTCTAATAAAAGCCAGTGGTAAAAGGCTGCAGTGCCTTTAAAAGACAACTCTCTCAAATAAGAGAATTTAAAAACTTCAAGCAAAAACAAAAGAGTCTTTATCTATCGTGAAATTCTCAGGATTTTTTCCCTCCTGAAGTACCTGTTTACAGCATGAGACAGTCTTTTTTTTTTTTTTTTTTTAAATATTTTTTAGTTGTCAATGGACCTTTATTAATTAATTTATTTATATGTGGTGCTGAGAATTGAACCCAGTGCCTGTCCAGGCAGGAGGGTCACATGCAAAGGCTGTGAAGTCATCCCCACTGGACAGGAGAGCTTCAGGCTGGGTCCTAAGTGGAAATTCCTGTTCTCTCCCCAGTCTCACTGGACTCCCACCCACGTGTTGCTGGTTTCTGTGCAACAAGTACAACTCAGTAAAGTTCTCTTTGTTCTTCAGGTGGCTTGGGTTCAGGCAACTAGGCAGATGTCCAGTCTCTGTGAACTCTTCTATAACAGCTCTTGATTTATATTCCAAACTTGTTTCTTTTCCCATCTACACGTCAGTAAAGGATGTCAGTACCTAACCAGCTGCTCAAGCAACTTAAAACTTAAAAGTTTCCATTTTCTATATATATTTGTGTATATATAGTATTTTATATATTGTGTGTATATATATATACATATATATATATGTATATATATATTGTATTTTATTCAGAGACAGGGCCTTACTGAGTTGCTTAGGGCCTCACTAAGTTGCTGAGGCTGGTTTTGAAGTCATGATCCTCCTGCCTCAGACTCCCAAGCCACTGGTATTACAGGTGTGCACTACTGTATCCAGCTTCCCCATATTTTTTATTGGTGCTTTAAAACTACACATCATAATGGAATTTGTTTTGTATATTCATTCATACATGCACACAATATAACAATATGACTCAGTCAGTAATGGGATTCCCCAGTAGTTTCCCTTCCCCTCCTTCTTCCCTCCCTCTGGTCTCTTTCCTCTACTAATCTCTTTTCCATTCTCATGATATCTGCCATCTCCATCTTTCTTTCCCTTTTTCCTAACTTCCACACATGAGAGAAAACATGACCTTTAACTTGGAGTTTGGTTTATTTCACTTAACATATGGTCTCATGTTCCGTCCCTTTTCCTTCAAACGACATATTCTCATTTTTTATGACTGAATGGAACCACGTTGTGTATATATATCACATCTCTATCTGTTCATTTGTCTATGGACATCTAAGTTGCTTCCATAGTTTGGCTTTTGTGAATAATTCTGTTATAAACAGGGATACAGATGCATCACTATAGTATGATGTCTTTAATTTTTTAGACCAAGGAGTGGTGTAGCTGGCTCATTTGTTGGTTCCATGCCTCATCTTTGAGGAACTGCCATAGTGATTTCCATAGTGTTTGTAGTAATTTATAATTCCACCACCAGAGTAAAAGTATTCTTTTTATTTTATTTTTATTATTTTTCATATTCTTGATGGCTGCCATTCTAACTGGGGATGAAATCTCAATCTAGTTTTGATTTTTTTTTATTTCCCTGATTGCTGAAAATATTGAACTTTTTTTCATATATTTATTGGCCATTTGTATTTCTTCTTTTGAAAAGTATCTGTTTAGTTTATTTGCCCATTTATTGATAGGGTTATTTGTTTTTTTCATGGTATATTTGAGTTCTTTGTATATTCTGGATATTAATCTGTCTGAAGAGTACTGGGAAAGATTTTTCTCCCATTCTGTATACTCTCTTCTATGCTTTTGTTTTCTTTTCTGTGCAGAAGCTTTATAAATTTGATATCATCCCATTTATTAGCTCTTGGTATTATTTCCTTAGTTTTAGGAGTCCTATTAAGGAAGTCCTTGCCTGTATCTACCTATATGTTGGAGTATTATTTTCTTCTAAAAGTTGAAAAGTTTCTGATTTAATTTTTAATTCTCTTATCCATTTTTAGTTGACTTTTGTGCAGGGTAATGAGTGGGGATAGTCTCATTCTTATACACGTACCAGTTTTCCCAATACAATTTGTTAAACAGGCTTTCTTTTAACCAAAATATGTTTTTGGCACCTTTGTCAAGGATTAGATAACCGTATCTGTGTGGATTTATCTGTGTCTTCTATTCTGTTCCATTGGTGTATATATCTGTTTTTGTGCCAGTTCCATGCAGTTTTTATTTTTTTAACTGTAGCTCTGAAGTATAATTTGAAATCAGGTATTATGATGCCTCCTGCATTTTTTTTTTTTTGGCTTAGAATTGCTTCAGCTATTCTAGGGCTTTAATACTTCCAAATGACTTTTATCCATTTTGTTTTACAATGCAATATTGAAGCTTTAGAAAAAAAATAAGCTGTTTACTGATAACACCTACTAGTTGATGGAAATAAACACTTTGTTACTTTGTTTTCATTTTATGGATTCTACTATTTGGTTTATGAATATTGAAGTTTTTTAAAAATAAAAGTGTATCATGTCAAAATTTCCCTTTAATATAATAAGGCAATGGTCTAAGTCTGCATTTGATTAGTTTCATATAAGTCTGATTGATTTGTCTGGGTCCTTGCCATAGAAATGAAGTTTTACCTTAATGTTCAGTCTTGAAAGTAAAATAATTATAAATATTTTTTCACCTTCTACTGTTATAGTTAAATCAGAAAGGCTATCTGCTCTGCTGTAATATCAAGGCAAAGATAATGACTTGTCTTTGAAATGACTAGAATTTCATTAAGGTCAAGACTTACATAACTCCAGTCTTATAAATTTATATGCTTTCTAAGTGAAACGGGTATGGAGCTCTTATTTGACCAATAGTATGACAAAATATCAGGTGGAGAGAAAGCACTTCATAAAACTGATTTGCTAACCTATATTTGCTTCCAAAGGGATGTCGTGCTTGATGGAAAGCTTTAGCTAGGGAGTATATCCTGACTATGAATAGACTTCATCAGTTTGGAAACAATTCTCTTTGATTGAAATGACACCTTATGAAGAACACACATGGCACTCTCAGAGGAAGGGAACTGTGGACTAGGATGCCAGAGCAGTCAGTCAAGTCTGGCAATTAACCTGGTGACAGATGCCACAGCTGCTCTACATTAAAGCCTATAATAGATACTTTTTGTAACATTATCTTTTTTTTTTTTTTTTTTTGCACTGGGGATTAAACACAGGGACTAGGCTTCATCTCCGTCCCTTTTTATTTTGAGACAGGGTCTCACTTAATTTCTTAGGCCCTCTCTAAATTGTCCTTGAACTTGAAATTCTCCTGTCTCAGCCTCCTGAGTTGCTAGGATTATAGGTGTGTATCACCACACCCGGCGTTGTAGCATCATTCTCACCTTCTCTATTAGTTTTCTGGGTCTGCTATATCAAAGGATCACAGTCTAGGTGGCAAAAACATCAGAAGAGTATTTCACAATTCTATTGGCTAGAAGTCCATCATCATCAAAGTATTGGCAATGTTGTTTTCTGTTGAAGGCTCTTGAAGAATGTTTCATATCTCTTTCTTAGCTTCTTCTGGTGGTGGTTTAGTGCTTTTTGGTTTGTAGATGCATCACTTATCTTAACTAATTATGTCTGGAAAGACCCTATTTCCAAATAGGTTCACATTCTGAGATTATATAGGTAGAGAAGAATTTGAGGGGGAAACCATTAACTGATCGCACATTCTAAGTCATTTACCCATAGAAACATCAGCAAAACTCATGAGAACATAAAGCTAATAAGGCACAGGGTTCATGTTTTATTCCAGGTATTAGGCAAGTCATTCTAATTGGTTCTAGGCTGACAACGATATGGTACTAAGATCTGACTGCTTTTCTTCTCCAAATCTCGTGTTGAAATTCAACTGCCAGTATCGGGGTGGGATCTTTGAGAGGTGATTAGACCACTCTTATGGGTGGTGTAAATGTTATTGAAAGGTGGATTTGGACTTCCCTTTGCCTCTTTGCTCTTCTGTCTTGTGAAGATACAGAGTTCTTTTCTTTTTGCCCTTCTGCCATGTAATAACACAGCCAAGAAGGCCCTGGCCAGATGCCAGTACTCTGATATTGGACTTTTCAGCCTCCAGGGCTGTGAACCAATAATTTTCTCACCATCATAAATTACCCAGTCTGTGGTATTCTGCTGTAGCAGCAGAAAATGGACAAATATCTTCAACTTTTTTTCCCCAGTCTGTCCAAAAGGGAGCTGGCAAGAACTTGGATGGAATAGTACAGTTCTGCCCCTAAAGGATATGTCTTAGTCTGCTTAGGCTGCTGTGACAAAATATCATACACTGGGGAGCTTATAAATAGACATTTGTTTCTCATAGTTCTGGAGGCTGTGAAGTCTAAGATCAAGGAACTGGCAGATATGATATCTGGTAAGGTCCTGTTTCCTAGTTCATAGTTAGTGACTTCTTGCTGTGTCCTTACATGGGGAGAGGAAATAACTAGCTTTTTTCACATCTCTTATAGAAATACTAATACAAGTCATAAGGGATCTGAACTAATGACAAATTCATGTCTTAAACACCTCATCTTTTAAAATTTTTTTTTGTAGTTGTAGATGGACAGAATGCCTTTATTTTACTTGTTTATTTCTATGTGGTGCTGAGAATCGAACCCAGTGCCTCACACATGCTAGGCAAGTGCTCTACCACTGAGCTACAGCCCCAGCCCCAACACCTCATCTTTTTAATATCATCACCCTGGGAGTTAGAATTTCAACATAGGACAGGGGGAAGGAACACAAACATTCACAAAGTCAAAGGCTACAAAATAAGTCTATCTTACAGTTGATAGTAAAGTGTTGTACCTTGTTAGAGTGTACATAGCAAGGTGATTGATGGTAAAGATGATTGGACCACAATGGATGTTATAAATGATACTACATTTGCTTTTTGAGAAATTGATGATAAAATGCCTTCTCTGGGGCTAAGGATATAGCTCAGTGGTAGTCTTTGTCTAGTAGAACTTGCCTCTGGGGTTCAATCCACAGCACAACACACACACACACACACACACACAAAAGGAAAAAGCTTCTCTGGCAATTATTCTGTCATCGATGACACAAGTTCTTTTGTTTTTATTTTATTATTTCATGATTTATTTACAGTGTTGGATAACACAAATTCTGACACTGTCTGCTTTTCATTTTGCTAGGGAACTTGGTGAACCATCAACTCATTGTTATTGGCTTGTACAAGTGTACTGAAGATCAAAATGATTAACAACAGTTTGAGTTTGTACAGAACTTCCTTTCTGGAACCTTTATTTTTGGCAGGTATGTAGGAGGGCTGGGGAAAACACATGATATAAACAGAATTTTGGCAAAGGACCAACAATCCCAATCATAAATTTTAGGCATTTAGGTAATTTTTGAAATGAATATTTAGAAACATTTTACCTTAGCTAATTTTTAAAAAATATATATTTTTTGTAGTTGTTGATAGATGACATGCCTTTATTTTATTTGCTTATTTTTGGAGGTGTGCTAAAGATCAAACCCAGTGCCTCACATATGCTAGTCAAGCACTCTGCCTCTGAGCCCCAGCCCCAGCCCTTAGGTAATGTTTAGATGTGTGCATGTTGCTCCTTATGGGAGATCTTATTTAATTTTTGTTTATTTTTCCATATATTTCAGTAAAACTTCAAGTAACTTACAAAATTAATACAAAATATTAATAATTACTGGTTAGGAAGTGAGACAGAAGCCATTCATTCACATATTGGGTGTGTTTGGCTGCTACCACTCTTTATTAGGAAAACTTGCAAACTATAAAACCTTGAGGCTGTATCCTGCCTGATCTAGCAATTCCACTTTTAGGAATTTATTTTGGGGAAATAATCAAGATTGAGGACAAACTTTTAGCTATATTCACTGTTTAACTATGTTGCAAAATTTTTTATAATAACACAAAATTAAAAACAATTTAACATTTGCCAGGGAAAATTGATTAAATAAATAACAGTCTGTCCATTTTGTCAGATATCATGCAGTTGTTAAAAATGTTGATGTAGAAGCTGGGTGCAGAGATGCATGCCTGTAATCCAAGTTTCTCAGGAGGCTAAGGCAGAAGGATCACAAGTTGGAGGCTGGCTTGGGCAATTTAGAGGAATCTTGTCTCAAAATTAAAAACAGTAATAATAATAAAATAAAAAGGGCTGAGGATGTGGCTCAGTGGTAGAATGCCCTTGGGTTTAAGCCCCTGTAACTCACACACACACACACACACACACACACACACACACACCCTCATTGTAGAATAGTATCTAATTCTAATTCTATCGAACGTGTTCAAAGTATGTTGAAAACAGAAAAGATTATATATAGAATAAGATATAATTTTTTGTAGTTACTAAATATAAAATTATAGTATTTTGGTTTTGTTAACAAACAACATTCATTTGCATTTTCCAGTATGGTTTCCTAATAAATAAACCACTTTAAAAATTGAGTGTATTTGCATTGGGAAATGCCAAACTATTAAGAACTAGATGTGTTGGTGAAAGGATAGATTATTTCTTTTCTTTTTTTTTCTTATAAATATATAAGATATAAATCCATATATTTGTATAAAATGAATATTTATATTTCAAATTTTCTGCAGTGAATATACACTGTACCTGTAAAGAGAACAAGAAGTTGGTTTTATTTAAGAACATAAGTACTACAGGAAAATGACATGGGACAATTAAAATGAAACTTGAGGTTAGTTTTTCAAATGCATGCAACTGAATTCTGTATAAACCACTGAATTTGCTCTAGGCTTTCAGAGTCAATGGAAAGAGGGAAATAGAATCAACAGAATCAATATCTATAGTATCTGTAACATCAGAACAATCTGTTAATCAATAGCTTAAGAGTAAATATAATGACAGATTTCATTTGGCTTTTACTTACATGTAAGCTAAAAACAAAATGTTGAAGGCCAGTGGAAAATTAAATACCATTTTTTCAGTCCCCTTTTATGTTGAAGGGTAGCCACAAAGTCTGGAAAAGCAAGTGATATTTTATTTCTTATAGGTTTATATTAAGTATATTACATATACTATGTTAATTAGGTGATAGATCAATGTTGCAGATTGAATCTCCTTCATTACTTACTTCTGTTAGGGTATATATTTATTCAGTAAAAATCAGACGGAGAAATCTACTAAGGCAGCACACGGCAGCTGCTTTAGTTGGGATTGAGGAAAAGGAAGTGATAATATATCATGTTTGGGGCTGTGGCTATGGCTCAGTGGTAGAGTGCTTGCCTAGTAGGCATTAGGCACTGAGTTCGATCTTCAGCACCACATTAAAAAAATAAATAGAGATAGTGAAAGAATGAATAAGGCTCCTCGTCAGAGCAAATGCCCGTTTATTGAGCAACAGCTCTGCATATTTATAGAGCCAGGGGTGGTTTGACAGTCGACATGGGGTGCTTTTTGATTGGAGGGTAAGGATCAGGTGAGCCAGCAGGACTAGTCTGATTGGTGGGTAGGATCAGGTGAACCAGCAGGTCTCTGATTGGTGGGTAAGGATCATGTGAGCCAGCAGGGCTCACCATTGGACGGCTCTTCTTTGGGAATGGGAAGTTAGTCTTTGGAGCCGAGTCATCTGCTTTAGCTGGGATTGAGGAAAATGAAGTGATAATATATCATGTTTGGGGGTGTGGCTGTGGCTCAGTGGTAGAGTGCTTGCCTAGTAGGCATTAGGCACTGAGTTCGATCCTCAGCACCACATTAAAAAAATAGAGATATTGTGTCCATCTACAACTAAAAAATAAAAAAATACATCATGTTTATTGTAATATGAACTGTGCATTGTTACAAGGGACAACACAGTTTGTGTAATAACAAACCATTTTTATATTGGCCTGTGTTTCCAGATTTTATGGCCAGCCTACAAAGCTGATTAGTTGTTGTAGGTATATAACATTTTCTCAGATCTAATAACATTCCTTAAATTTCATTTGGCCCAGATTTAGTAAAACTTCAAAGAAATGTTTTTTTTTTTCCGTCTACTTTTTTTTGATTTTACTTTCTTTGAATCTAGAAGGATAAAACAGCTGCAGCTGCCTTCTCTTTGGCATTTAAAATATGCAAAAATAGCCAGGTGCAGTGGTGCACACCTGTAATCCCAGTAACTCTGAGGCAGGAGAATTGCAAGTTCTAGGCCAGCCTGGGCAAGTTAGCAATGCCCTGTCTCAAAATGAAAATAAAAGGATTGAGGATGTAGCTTGGTGGTAAAGTGCCTCTGGGTTAAATCCCTAGTAATAAAATGTAAAATAAGTATTCGTGTATCTACACAGTGAAAACATGATCTTTGCTGCATTCCCCTGTGGAAGTAAAAATAAAGATGGCTGCAGTTTAGTCAAGAGTGAGCAGAATTTTTCTGTGAACCTTGGAGATCATATTTGACAGGCTGCAGTTTGCCTTGCAGCCAGAAGTCCCTCAAAATTTTGCCTCCAGATAGAGAATGTTGTTTGTAAAGAATGTGCTTGTAAGACCACAGATTTTGACAGTTTCTAATCAAGGAACTTCTTGCTGTTTTAAAACTGATGATGCCTTCCAGATAGCCTCCTAGCAACCAATCATGTATATAGCTTAATGTGTGAACAGACTCCAGCACCAATCTACCAATCTAAATCATTCAAAACAATTTGTGTCATCATCAGGGCCAATAGAAAATTGTTCAGAACAAACTACTTCACCTTTTCCTATTGTTGCCCTGTTATCCCTTTAAAAATCTAGTCCTTATTACCCTTAATAGAACACTTACTTAGTTTCTAACTGAACCTGTTTCTTCTAATTTGCAAATCTATTTTGTACTTGAATAAAAACTGTCCTTTTTAAAAAAAATCTTTATTCTCTCACTTCCTTTCTTTAGTTGTTTGAACCCAGGAGTACTTTACCATTGACCTACAACCCCTGTCCTTTTTGTTTTTTATTTTGAGACAGGGTCTGCTAAGTTGCTAAGGGTCTCACTAAATTGCTGAAGCTGGCCTCTGACTTGCAGTCCTGCCTCAGCCTTCAGAGTCGCTGGATTACAGGTGTGTACCACCATGCTTGGCTTTTTTAATGATTTCTTGGTTTGTACCTTCTAGTACTCATTTTGTCAGTTCTCGCATGGTGGATTTCCAGGAATGCAGTTTTTGCAATCTTTAGGAAAGAGAAAGCTTCACGGAAAATTTCACTTCCTAAAGCTCTATTGCATGAAATTGAATTTCAGAGACAAGCAGAAATGTTCATCCATCCAAATTCTGTAAGCATTAATAAATTTTAACTTACATAATGACGAGTTTCTTATATTCAAGGTAAGGTTCTTGTGCTTCATCCAAATAGAAGTGTATCTAGGTGGGGCTAGGGTTGTAGCTCAGTAGTAGAGTGCTTGCCTCACATGTGTGAGGTACTGGGTTTAATTATCAGCACCACATATAAATAAATGAGTAAAATAAAGATCCATCAACAACTAAAAAAAAAATTTTTTTTTTAAAGTGTATCTGGGGCTAGAGTATAGCTCAGTTGGTAGAGTGCTTCCCTCGCTCCAGCACGCGCGCACACACACACACACACACACACACACACACACACACACACACACACACACAGTGTATCCAAAGGGGGTAGTTTTAAATTGACAAATGGTGCATTTGACAAATGATAGCCAGGTGCAGGGTGGGGCTCCTACTTGTAATCCTGGTGCCTCCTAAGGCTAAGGCAGGAGGAGCACAAGTGCTAGGCCAACCTCAGCAATTTATCGAGGTCCTAAGCAACTTAATGAGACCCTATCTTAAAATAAAAAATAAAAAGGGCTTGAACTGTAGCTCAATGGTAAAGCCCTCTAGGTTCAATCCTAGTATAAAAAAAGTGTATGCGAGAGGCAGAATGTCATGATTGACCTATTTTTTCACATCAGTTTCAGCCATGATATCAGAAATCCATCTGTTCCTTTCTAAGTTTACTAAGTGAATATTTGATGTTTGTTTGCAGGACAAGCAAGATAAACAGAGTAGGAAGAAAAACAATCATCATTAAACAGTATTTGTACTCTACTGAAAATTTGCTTCAATTCAAAATAGGCTTATGCATTTTAAGAAGGGAGCTGTGAAGAATGGAACAAATCAGCACGTATTCAGGTGGAAATGCAGCAGCCCTGGGCATCATTACTTTGTCAGGGGGATTCCTCACCTGTGTAGTTATGGAGATGGACCGTATGGTCCCTCCTCTATGTCAACAGTTATAGTTAGAATTCATTATCTTTTATTTAATAGGAATGCCTTTTTGTTTTTTGGTCCTAGAGATGGAATATCAGGCTTCTCACATTGTAGGCAAGCACTCTACCACTGATTTATATCCCCACCCCTTTCTATTTAAGAATTTTAAATTTTGAGGTGGAATCTCTGCTAAATTGTCTGTGCTGGTCTTCAATTTGTGATCCTCCTGCCTCAATCTACTGAGTAGCTGGGAATACAGGTATGTGTCACCATACCTTGTAAATGTCTTTTTTTTTTTCATAAAATTTATCATGGTTAACAACTACATACTTCTTGATGAAATTAGTAGGCTAATGTTAGCCTTCCTCATCTCCTTAATGGCAATAGGGACTACGTGCCCTTTTGTTCACCAATGTATCTAACAAGGAGGGATTTTAGAGTAAATGCTCAACATGTATACAGTATGTATACATGGCAAGGGACTGGGGAAATAGTTCAGTTGGTAGAGCACTTGCCTTGCATGCACAAGGCCTTGGGTTTGATCCCCAGCAACACACACACACACACACACACACACACACACACACACCATCAGAAAACACATGGAAAGGGCTAGGTTTGCAGCTCAGTGGTAGAGTGCTGCCTAGCACATGCCAGGCATTGCGTTTCATTCTCAGCACCACATATAAAATAAGTTAAAAGTAAAATCAAGGTATTGTGTCCATCTACAACTTGGCAAGTCAGCAAGATATGTATGGAAGATGGATCTATTGAAATGGAAAGAAAAATAAATCATGCCCTCTTTAAACCAGTTTTTTTTAACATTTATTTTTTAGTTATCGGCAGACACAACATCTTTGTTTTGTATGTGGTGCTGAGGATCGAACCCGGGCCTCACGCATGCCAGGCGAGCGCGCTACCGCTTGAGCCACATCCCCAGCCCAAACCAGTTTAAATATATGCTATTAAAACCATTGATGGTGCTGGGACCATTTAAAACCATTTTGGTAAAGGGAGCGGAACTTGCTTACTGAGAAAATTGCCCTATTACAATGGTTCAAGTAGAAAAGAAAACGAGCCAGGTCCAGTGGTGCATACTGTAATCCAGCTAGTGAAGGCAGGAATTTAATTTAGTGAGACCCTGTCTCAAAAAAAAAAAAAAAAAAAAGGCCCGGGTGATTTTCAGCAGTAGGGTTCAATCCCCAATATCAAAAGCTATGGTATTGTCACCATTCTATGTGAGTATGTTCCCAGGGTTCCAGCAGTACTGTTAGGTAAGGAAGTTTATAGTACCCGAGTGTTATTTAGACATCACTCCTACCCCATACCCAGGGTCTAATCTTTGATAACCAGCCTTTTTTTGTGGGGGGACACTGGGGATTGAACCCAGCAGGACTTAACTGCTGAGCCACATTCCCAGTGGATTTTATTTTTTTATTTTGAGACAGGTTCTTGCTAAGTTGTTTAGAGACTTGCTAAATTCTTGAGGCTGACCCAATTGTAATAGACTGATCTTTTGTGGAACTTCCACACATCTGGAGCATAAGTGAAGTCTATTATTCTTGTCCCTGGGGTTTCTAAACATGGCCAATGTGAAATCAAATTTCAAAGGTTTGCATTCTTTTCTTTCTTAATAATTTTTAGTTGTAGATGGAACCAATAGCCTTATTTATTTATGTTTATGTGGTGCTGAGAATCCAACCCAGTGGCTCACACATGTGAGCTACCCCTCCCCCAAAGCTGCATTATTTTCTGAGATGATTTTAGCTGATAATTGAGATGCTACTTTTTAAAAAAATCTTTATTGTCTCAGGGGTATTTGACAGTTTGCCTTATTTCACTGAGGATTCACTTGAAGCCAACACTGTCTCATCATCAGGATACACTACTCCTCAAAACTTTTTTCTGCTTGGTCCATCTATTAGGTCCTCAGACCAGGTGATTGCAGACCTGAGGTGATTTAAGCGTCCTTTGTCCTTGATTTTTCCTGGTTCAAATGCCAGGGTTTAAAAATTCTTCCACTAGGAAAGTCATCCCTTTGGGTTAAAGCAGTAATTTCTCAGTGTTCTGCATTTCATTCTCAGTGTTCTGCATTTCACATTTAAGAAGGGCTGACACCTGAAGTCACCTCTGAGAATGTTTTCTTCAAAAGATTATCTGTGGATCAGATAAGGGCCAGGGAGAGTCTGAAAGCACTTGTGACCTTGGGGAGGAGGAGGAAGCTCTGAGAGATACAGTGCCTGAGAAAGTGAAGAAGGGCAAACTTCCGTTACTGAGTTTTAGGACACAGGGTATCTTTCAAATGACGATTTATGCTCAGGGACTCTGCTTTTCATGCTCGTTCAAGCTCTCTTTTCTTCAGCAGCACAGCTCTCCTCTCCGGTTTTCAACTCTCCAGAAGGGCGCTGGCAGCACTCTCCGCTGCAGCGGACCTCCTTCCCGCCTCTCTCACTGCGCAGCTCCAGATCCCACACGTTTCGGCTCTGCGCTTCCCGTGGTCCTCCGAAGACAAGTAAAACAGAATACTGCACTCACCCTCATTTATCACGCTCTAGCTTTTTTTCACCCTGCTCCCAAGGCTTTCGGTTATCTCTGCAAAAAAAATAAGAACCAGAACCTGAACCTAAATGAACCAACCGGCTGTCACTTCTTTCGCCTCCCCGCCAGGGAAAAACAGTCTTATTCCTGCTGAACGCTCTGTGTCTTGGAATCTGATCTCAGCACCCAAGCCCGCGGTGCTGTCCCTAGCTGGGTCGGCGGGTCCTGTCACCTCCGGCCGCCCGCGCCTCCTTCTCCGGCCTGGGCCTCTCCCCGCCTCCCGCCCGCGGCTCGCGTCGCCCCGCCCCAAGCCCGCGCTCCCGCTACCATTATTGGTGCGCGTTCAGCCCATAAGAACGTCCATTGGCCAGGTGCGAAGTCCTTCACCCAGCGCATTCCGCCGCCCGCAGGCTTGCGGGGAAACTTCCTTATTATTGTGACGCCGAAAACCGAGAAACCCCGAGCCCGGCCAGAGGGGCTGTGACAGTCGGAATCCCGAGCTGCGGTTCGGCAGCTGCCGAGGTGCGCGGGGCGGGGGCCGGGGTTCTAGGGAGGAGGGCACCGTAGAGCTGCAGCCGTGCGGCCGCCGCATCTCGCCCGGCTCGGCTGTCGGCGCGCGGATCCCAGAGGGGCGGCTGCCGCTCTTCCCGCGGCTCCGGCGGCGCGGGCGGCTGCAGGACACCTAGCGCGACGATTTGAGACCCGGGCGCGGGCGGCGGGCCGCCTCCCTGCAGTTCTCGGGGGCTTGCCTTCTTGCTAAAGAGCCCAGCTCCGGGAAAGGATAGAAAATCCTTAAAAATGGGAGCGCCCCCCTTCCCCGCCCCAGTTCGGCTGCCCGCAGCCTGCGAGGAATTGCGACGCAGAAAGTCAAAAGGAGGCCCTTTTCCTTCCTCCTCCCCTGTCCCCATTTAAATTTTGGGCTTCAGCGACCTCCTTGCCGTGAGGGGCGAGGATGTTTCCTCGCGAAATGGGAGCCGGCGAGGCCTCGGCATTTCGGGGAACCTCGGCGGCCGCAAGGAGTTGGCGCTGAGGACGTGGGGCACCGCGTCCGCGGTGACAGCGCCGGTGGGGCCGCGGCGACCGGCACCACCCACCTCGCAGTGGCCGAGTCGGGCTCGCCTGGCCCCGGTCCGCCTCTTGGGCGGAGCCGGGCTGGAGGGTGTGTGTGGACACGTGTGCGCGCTTGTGTGTATGTGTGTGCGGACACGTAAGTGCGTGGACCGGTACTGGGGTGTTGGCAGTCGGGACGGTTGGGGGCCAGTGGGACTTTGAGTCATTCGGAGTGGGCCAAACAGGACAACTAGGTGGAGAATAGCATGAGTAACCTGAAACAAATGAACCTCTTAGAGACAGTACCAGGCTGCAACTGTGCATTGATGCTGTGTATGCAGTGGGGGCTCTGGAGAATAAGTATTCGAACTTTGCTGGTGCTGTCTCTGTTTCTGGCTGTTTTTTGATTACATTTTAGATTTTAAATCAGTCCCATTAGAAAGTATCTTAAATTCTTAACTAAGCTTTCCAGGATTTTGCTTGCATTCCTCACACATGGAATGCGTTGGGAAAGAATATTCAAGCACTCTTCCATTTGTGTGTGTGTGTGTGTGTGTGTGTGTGTGTGTGTGTGTGTGCCTTCTGGCTCCACAAATAGGAAACTATTTCTAGAACCTTCATTTGATGACTTGATAACATCAAGTGAGCTGATTTTTAACTCTAGACTGGGAAGAAAGAAAAATAAAATCAGAATTAACAGATAACTTTAAGTGCAATGATAAGAGACAGGGTATCATGTTTTAATAGATTACTGTGAAGTGTTCTCGTTTTTTTTTTTTTTTGTATTTTCCTTTACTGTGGAGGAGGAGGGAGTGACATTATGAATCAGAAAAGCAAAGTAGATAAATTACATATTTCTTGATCAAAACACATGAATTACAATTTCCACAGCATTGACCCCTATCCAGGCTGGAAACCTTCTGTAGAAGGTATAATGCAGAAATCAATGTTAGAAACCTCTTTGGCAAAACTCCATTGGCTAAGACGGTCTACTAGCATCCAATTGTATTTGTTTTAGTGGGTAGTTGGGTTTTCTTTTTGAAAAATAAGCAGGGATTCTAAAATGTTCCACATGCTGTGGTTAAAGCTTTTGGTTATAGCATTTCATTCTGAAGAACACATTTAAGTTGCTTAAGATTTGGTTAGCCAATTAGAAACATTTCTAAACATAATGAGAGTAGCACCCCTAGTGGTGATACAAGATAGTTTTGCCCTCAGTTTCCGAATTAAAAGTAATCTGCAAACTGAATGGGATTTTCTATGTAAGAAGGTAGAAATAAAGTTATGACGCCTGTATGGGAAAACCATGCAGGACTTTTTCTTTTGAGAGACTTGAGGTGCCTCTTAGTCTCTTCTTTTTTGCATGATAGAGGGTATGGTAATGAGGAGGAATGAAAGGGGAAAAGTATTCATTTTCCCCCTACGGGGACAAGGTAGTTATAATGTATGTGTTATACAGAAAAAGAAAACAGACGAAATTGAATTATTTTCTAGAAATTAACCTTCATAACCTAACCTAAATGGGTTAGGCTAATTAATAATGCTATTTTTACTACTCCCTATCAAATGGCAGGAATTTTATAAGGTGGTTTCTGTGGCTCAAGTTCACATTTATGTGATGTGAACTAATATCTTCAAGGTTGGTTTGAGGTTATCTGAACCAAATTACTGTCTTGAGACACAGTATTTGGGGAATATTCAAACTCAAATCATTGAAGATATCTTATTTTCAGAAGTTTACTCCTGCTTTTGTTGAGTTCTGTACAAATGTTAATTATTATTTCTTTAACTTGCAGCTCCCCAAGGTGAGGTGGAACAGTTCGATTTCTAGTTCCAATGCCAAGCGTGTGATCTGTGGTGAGTTAATTTAATTTCTTTGAACCTCAGTTTTTCTTATCTTACAAGAGATAGTATCAAACTCAGAACTGATAAAAAGGATTAAACAAGATAATGAACGCAAAGGACTCAGGCAGATATAGCTGCCTAGAGAGTAACCTTAAAAAATCTTAATGCCTTTCTTCTTCTGTGAGACAGTGCAAACAACAAGGTAAACCCAGGAGCTGGGAGACCTGGTTTCTGGTCTCTTCTTTAACCACTTACCTCTAGAAAACCAGTTACTTGGCCCATGAAGGCATCAGCTGCCATTAAAATGAGGTTAGGAATGTAAATCTCTTGCCTAGAGATTGGACCAAATGGACTGTTAAGGCCTCTTTAATAAGCTGATCTTTTTGATGATGTAACTTCGCTCCCTTTAACTTTTACTCCATTTAGAATTAATACCTGTTGGTGGCAGGGACACATGTTTCTGTGTTAGTGAACTAGTTTTATTGTGTCACAGTTAACCTAGAGGAAGGTCTGATTAACTCTGTTGAGATTGGGTCATCTAGGTCCTAGTTGTCAATAAAAACATCAACAGTGATTTAGTTAATATGAGCTTTCTGTTATGTACAACTTTCTCTTTAAAGTTTTATTTTCAAAATTAGAGACAGGGTATGGCTTGACCTCCTTTTATTTTAGAGTATAGTACCACGTTTAAGAGTATGGATTTTGAAGTCTAGTAGAAGAGATTTGAATTCTGCTTTTGATTTAGTAAGTTTCCATTTTGACTACTTATTTTATTTATTTATTTTTAAAATAGTTTTAGTTCTAGATGGACATAATACCTTTATTTATTTTTATGTGGTCCTGAGGATCGAACCCAGTGCATCACATATGCTAGGCAAACACTCTGCCATTGAACCACAACCCCAGCCTTGGCTACTTATTTACATGTTTTTGAGTAAGTGACTTAATCTTGCTGATCCTGGGTGTTCCAAAGTGGTTATGTGAATTTTTACTCTTACCAGCAGTGTGTAAGAATTCTGGCTGTTTTCTGTGTTTTGATTTGACAATGGGCAGAATAAACAATCTATATAAAATTTTTAGCACAGATCCAGGCACATAGTAGTATTGCTGTCATGGTATATGTTATTTTTCTTTATTCAGAAATTATTTATTAATCCCTTACTGTGTGCTAGACACTAGTCTAACCTCTAGGGATAGAGAAAGGAACAAAAGAGGCTCAGTTCTTCCTTTTGGAGCTTTCACGGATAGCTAGAATTCCATCTCAATTTTAGCATGCTGGTGATTTTTTTTTCTTTCTTTTTTTAGCTAAGGATCACACCTCGGGCCTTCTTGAGTGCTAGGCAAGCATTTTGCTACTGAGCTACACTACCAGCCCATGCTGGTGATATTGGTCCACACCATTTAATGATAATTTCAGTTGTAAAAGGCATTCTATTTTTAGATCTGCTAAAATGTGGTGAGGGGTCAGTGCATTTCAGATGGAGGAAATACATTATTATTTTTTGTTACTGCATAGAGAGATTGTGGGAATTTGATTTTCTCAGATTGGCATTCAGTTCACTAGGTACTTGTCAAGCTTCTACTGTCCTCCTGCAGTCTGAGAACAGGAGATATAGAGGTGAATAAACCCCACCCCACAAGCTTCCCATCTGCAAGGAGAGGGTATTGATGGAGAAAATGCAAGAAGTAGTGTTACTGTTTCAACAATACTTTTCATTTTTTTATTTTGAAGTATTTGTAATCATAAAATAATATATATGAAATATGCCTTAAGGAAAAAAAAAAAGACAGAAACAGAATATCAGCCTTGCTTTTGGAGCTCCTCTTTTTGTGCTCCTTCCAGATTGTTCCCTCCATCCCTGCTGCCTCCATGATCATTGCTTTGTATTTTGTATTTATTTTTTTCCATAGTTTTGGCATCATTAATGTATTTTTTGCCAAATAATGTTTGTTATACTTATATTTAAGCTTTGTAAAATACTCTGAATTCAGTGACTGTTTTTAAAATTTAAAAATATTGATGCTTATAAATGGAGGGAATTTAATTTTTACTCATGTACAGTATTTTTTCTCTATATATACTGCAGTTTGTTTTTTTTTATTGATGGTGATTTGGGTCTTTTAAATTTTTTCTATTTTAAATATGTTGAAATCAACATTCTCATATACATATATCTTGGTGCATATGTTCATGAGTTTTTCATTGCATGATATGGTAAGATAGCCACTTTCCATATGTGGGCACTTAACTTTAGAATTAAAAATAATTAAAATTAAATATTATTAAAATTTTAGTTCTTCAGTTGTATTAGCCACATTTCAAGTGCTCAGTAACCACATCTGGCTACTGACAACCATAGAGGACTATACACACACACACACACACACACACACACACACACACACACACATATGCATACATACACACACACACACACACACACAAATAAATAAATAAATAAATTACCAGTTTTACTCATCTTTGGAGCTCCACCTCTCAGGAAGTACAGGAGCACCATAAGTTCTTAATAATTTGGATGGATTGGTTGTATGCCCACCAGTAAAATTACTATGCCATGTGGTATTCACATCTCCATCTTTACTAGATAATGCCTACTTGTTTTCCAAAGTTGTAATGACAGTTTGCACTCTCACCTGCTGTGCATAAGAGTTCTAGCTGTTTATATCCTTGAGTTGCTGTTGTCAGACTTTACCATTGTTGCTAGGCTGTTTCAGTGTCTTTGAAGGCAGCCTATGGCTTACCCAGAATTCGAAGGGATCATTCTAGCTTCACAAAGCCCAACGCTATGTAGTGAAGAAGGTACAACCTATAAAGGGATGATCATGGGAAAGGCAGGATTGTTTGTGTTGGTTGAAAGGGTCAGAGGATCAAAGTCCAGCTAAGGTGAAGGAGAGGGAGGAAACAGCAGGGAGTGGATTCACATTGTGGAAAAATTCTGTTTGCCTTTTATGTCACTTCTGCTGCTGGGAGTAAACAAAAAAAAATTAAAAAAAAATTTTAATTACAGATGGACACAATGCCTTTATTTTGTATATTTATTTATATGTGATGCCGAGGACTGAACTTAGTACTTCACACATGCTAGGCAAGCACACCACAACTGAGCCACAATATCAGCCCTTGGGAGTGAAATTTGTGACAATAAAGCATGTTGTTAGAATGAATCTTTTTTTGTAACTGGAGTTAATTCTGCATTGGCATTTTAGCTTCAGATTTATTTAAAGTTTAGATTTGGGGAGTACCTATAAAGTCCTGAAGACTTGGACATTGTCTTTTCCTGCAGTTGAAAAAAATCCCCTCCACACCTACCACCATTGAGGTATTTGCTTCTAAGCTTATTTGAAAGGAAGCTTATTTCTATTTTAAAAGAGATTAGAAGTCCTGCCTGAATGTTATTTAGGTTTCAGTGCCTTTCAAACAAAGGAATAAGAAATAGCTAGACTGTCATGTGCATATACTGATTATAAGAAAATGTTTAGGAGTTGAAGGTTCTCTTGTAGTATTCAACTTAGTAGGACTGGTAAAAAACTAGAACTACCTCCCTATTTTTGCCCTCTTCAGAATTAAAAAGAAAATACATGCAAAAAACTTTCTCCTAGCAACCTCAAATCCCCTTCGTGAAAATTATGGCAGATGGTGGAAAAGCTGTGGTGCAGATTTGGTGGAACATAGTTAATGCTAATTACTGTGAGGGAGAAAGGAGTCATATCCTCACCTTCTTTTGGGAACTGCCCTATCTGCTGAGATCTCAAAGCAGAGCACTAGGAGAGCAAGAGTAATAGTGATTACAATAGCTGACATTTATTGGTCACTTACTACTACGTATCAAGCACCATACAAAGCGCTTTTTAAAAGTATGCATTTTCACATTATTTCCCACCCCATTCCCTGTTATGCTTTTCTTCATTTTAGAGAAAGGGAACAGGCTTGCCCCAGGTTTTCAAGCTAGCATGTTAATTTGGGGCTTGAGCTTTAGTCCTTTTGGCCGTTAAACGTATCTTGAATCTTTTGTCAAGAATAGATGAGGATGGGCTGGGGATAGAACTCAGTTGGTAGAGTGCTTGCTTCCAATGCACATGGCCCTGGGTTCAATCCCCAGCACCCCCAATAAATAGATGAGGAAAAGGATGAGAGAAATACCAAGTGTGATGTAAAGGGAAAGTCATCCTTCAAAAGTCATCTTTCATTTTGTTTTGTAATGGGAGAATAAGAGGCAGGAAATGGGGGCTGGGACTGAGGTGGTTTGGAACAGCTGTGAGGAGTATAGTCCTATTAGAGTATAATCCTAAGAAATCTGGGGAAGATTTCATAATTGTGTATTTTGAAAGAAAATAAAAGACTCTAGGAGCAAGGGAGAGAATAGTGAATATGGGAAAGTAGATAAGAGAGACCAGGAGGTCAAGAATGCCCAGTGATATATATCCTTGTTGAACTTAAATCTTTAAATTTATGGACACCAGCAGCTACCAGATTTGTTTTGATTACAAGTGAAGGAAAGTCAATTTTTTTGCAAACTTAAGCAACAAAGGTGGTTTATTTGACTCTTTCTCTCTCTCTCTCTCTCTCCCCCCCCCACACACACACACAGTTGCTTCTTATTATTTGCAGTTGTTATGTTCCATAAAGTTATTATGAACACCGCCTTAGTGATACAGGGCCATTGCTTCTTGACAGATACAGGGGTAAATTTTTGCTGCAAACCTCTGGTCACAACATTTTTGTCAACAATTAAAACATTACCTTGCTTTCTATGTGCCTTAGTCTAGGCACCTTTTTCAGTATATGTTATTTACAAAATTGTATATTTCTTTAATAAAAAACTATTTGAGAAAGGTTTAACTTCTTCCTGACCCTGTATAAGTGACAATAAATCTTTTTTAGCCTTTAGTTCATATCAGTGGTGTTTGCTCTGCTTTTTTTGTTTTTTATTGGCTCTGATCCATGAGTTCACAGATACAGCTGCTTTTCCATTTTTTCTTTAGCTTTTCTATAATTTCATCATGCCCTGTAGATGTTACTTTGGCACTTTCCTGAATGTCCTCATGTACATGTGGGCAGATTTCCCCTTCCTTTTTTGGATGTACCCATTACTTATTCATTAACATTGAGCTCACAGCCAATGCTATAATTCATGCATGAAGGAAATTTATCTAACACACATTTTCTCTTTAAGGCATATCAGCCTTCTTGCACCTAGGAACATTAGAGAACACTGTACTTGGGGTCCATTTTTTTAATTTAAAAATCAGCAAAACAGAAACACAGAAATAATTTTAAAAATGCAGCACTATTTAAATAGTCTACAAAAATATTTGTTTTATATTGTGAGAGTTGGAACAAGAGGGCAAGATTGCCTTGTTCACCTTTAGCCAGGAATGGGTGTGTAGGGTGATTCAAATTTTTAGCTTCTCTGTGCATGTCTGTGAATGACTGAAAAAGCACTCTAAATATTGGTTTTGGGGTTATAAATAAATTTCATTGAATACGCAAATTCACGAGTATGGAATCCATCAATAATGAAAATCAGTTAGACTTAAAGTAAATAAAGATGATGGTGCCTGGTACCAGGCAGGAGGAGGATTGAAGTTTGAATCATAAAGGAATTCTTTCTCTTATCTGAATGTCTGTGAATGGTAGCATGATAATCTCCATGTGATGAGGAAGGTACTGGTTGTAGGCTACCACTAGTAGCCTCAGTTATCCTTCAGAGGCAAAAGGTAGTCTCTTGCTAGAGCTTCATAGAATGTAATATGGGGAGGACTATAGTTCAGCTGGCAGTATGAAGCTATTCCTGTACCAATTGCTATGGCATTCTTTTATTGGTTTGACATGGCCCATGGCTGTGTCCTAAAAATGGCAATCTCTGGTTGGTTGGATATGGGTTGTGTGCTAAGGCATAGGAGTGGCTTTTCTGATTGGCTTGGTCAGGGTTATGCCCCTCCCTGTTCAACAGGGGAGTGTTTGACACTAAAGAGAGACTTGAGAGATATGAACAGAAAAAAACTAGTAGATAATATACATATGAGGAATTTTTTAAAAACTAACTTTGATTGTTTAGAAAGAGGAACCATATTAAGATGCAGCTTTCTTTTAAATGCATTTCAGTTTAGTCATAGGGTACAAAGTTTCAGTTAGACAGGAAGAATGTTTTTGAGAGTATTGTTCAGCACCGTGACTAACTAATACAAGTATTGTGTACAGTCAGCTCTTTTTATCTGTGTGTTCTACATTTACAAATTAAACCAATAGTGAATAGAAAAGACTTAAAAAAGAATTGTGTCTGAACTGAACATGTACAGACTTTTTCCTTCTTGTAATAATTCCCTAAATAAAACAAGTAATTTATGTAGCATTTACATTGTATTAGGCGTAAGTAATCTAGAGATGATTTAAAGTATATTGGCGGATTGCTTTGGTTATATACAAATATTATATAATTTTTTGTAAGAGACTTGAGGATCTGTGGATTTTGGTATCCTGGAGGTATAGTACTAGAACCAATCCCTCACAGATACTAAGGGATAACTTTATTTCAAAATTGCTGAGAAATTAAAATTCTAATGTTCTTACCACAAAAATGGTAAGTATGTGAGATGATGGTTGTGTTAAGTAGCTTGATTAACCATTCCACAACATATATATGCGTATGTACACATATGCATATGTATACGTGTATATACATCCAAATATCACATTGATTATACCCACTAAATATAACAATTACTTTTCAATCAAAAGCTCAGAAAATGCATTTTAGTTAGGGCCTTTTACAGTCTGTATATCTCTACTTTTATTGGTTGCTGCCATTTTTGTTCAGTATAAATATGCCACTGTGGACATTATTTGCAGGTCTTTGTGTACACATACAGTCAGGGCTTCTTGGTATCATAGTTTTAGACATATTGTTTATACTTGGTTTAATCTTATAGCTGCCTAATCTCATATCTATAAATTTCACATCTGATGAATTTCACTCATAGAGGGCAAATTTATTTTCAAGTTTTTAAGACATTCTGGGTTGTATACTGACTACAGCTTGGTCATTCCACAAATATTTGTGTTGGGGTATTGTAGGTGATATATAAATCTACTGGGTGACAGTGTAGCCCTGTGGATAAATGTGGACATTTATTTGCATCAGGCTTAGATTTACAGGCTCCTTCCAGCCAAGTGACCTTGCGCATGCTTCTTAATCTCTCTGAGCCTTGCTTTTTCTGAAAATGATGCTAAAAATAGTACTAATGGGTGCAGGGTTTTTGTGAAGATGAAGTGAGATAATGACATAAATTGCTGATTAGCACAATGATTGATGTAAAGTATTCTGTGATGTTGCTTATATAATTATTTGTAGGAGAGATAAGACAAACTCATGAAACATTAAGAACGAAGAAAGAAATTAGTGTGGATAACAGCAGTTGAGCAAGTGGGGAAAATTAAATTGTGAATAGATTATGTGATCTTATCCTTACACTACCACCCTGACAGTTTTATATTTTAACTTTCTTCCCTTCTCTTTAATTTTTTCAATTCACCCAAAGAAAAATGTTTAAGCTTAACACTTTTTTAGTCTAGAGTCTAGACAAGAAATTGAAATGTTGGGAAGAAACAGAATTTTCTGGTTAAGACACAAATTGAGATTCAGCTTTTATACTTTTATACTTGTGCCTTTTCCTATCTTTTCTGTAAACCTCAAGAGTTTAAGAGTAAGTTAGATTGTTGTAATACAGTTGTGAAATTAGGTTGTACATACAAATTAATGTCATCAAGTTAAGGACAAAGTACTATATTTGTTGTTAAGGGTGGAAAGAATTAACTTCATTTGCATTTTAATTAATTTGTATACATTTGGGAATAGTTGTATGTTGGGAGAAGGAGTTTTCCATTTTAAAAGCTGAGTTTGTATAAGAAAAATCAGTTAGGGTTCTCCCTTTGTATCTTTAAATTCATAAAAATTAGAGAAAATTCTCTCCTGTAGATTGGATGATTAATGCAGTTTGGCATGTACTCCCTGGGTCCTGTAGTTCAAAGTAAGACTTCACCTTTCCTTTAGAATCCATCCTCTTTCATTGGCAAAGAATTAGCTAAGACACCCTGGAAGTTGCAGTCTTGCCTTGAAATGATGGTGCTTTGACCTGTAGAACCTAAAACTGTGATTCTCAATTTGGGGCAAATAGCAGTTTGAAGAAGTCTAGTTTAAAAAAAATGATATTTAATATCATAGTTAAAATTTATATTTGGAAACAAATATAATTGGAATCCTTAAGACCAGTCCTCTGCACTGTTTCATTTTACCCAAATGAAGTGATTGGAGCCCAGGACCGTGATGATTAGAGGTTTAGTGTACCCCCAGATTGCTAAGAATTCCTGAGGGGAAGAAGGATGTTTAAGTTATCCTATCATGACTCACCCAAAGCTCTTGCTTTTCATGCAATCATCAGTGTTTATGAGGGACTCTAGGGGCTTTTCCTCAAGATTCTTTTGATTTTACCCAGGCTAATAAAATACAGTTATTTCAGGGTATTCTTTCTTCACAACAGAAAATTTGGGATTCTAGAAAGTAATTATAGGACAAACAACAACTTCATACTATGTTAGACATCACTGTTCTCAAAATTCATTTGTTCTTCCCTGTATTAGAGAATCTAGAGCTTACTGATCATGTTCCAAATTTGTAGCCATATTACAGGTTTCAATCACTTCCTCTTAATTTGGTATCTGAAAAAGGATCTTCTATTATTTTATGACATACTTAAGATTCTCCCCTTTCTTTACAACAAGAGGAGTCTGTTAGATGTTTTCTGGAACAAAGACTAACCTACTTGAGATTTCCAACTTTAGCAATAGAAAGAAGAACTTTGAAGTTATAGTACTTAAAAAGAAATTCTAATAAAAGCATTAGACAAAATTTTCCCTCCTCTTAAGTCTTTGTAAGCAGGAGGAGGCAATAGAAATTTGATATTCTTCCTCTTATTCATAGTAAACTCTTGGGATCCCTTGCTCTCTCTGTTCTAGGAGAATGCTTTTATCAAGCATTTTGTTCCTATTATTTTTGTAATGATAATTCCAGTAATTAAATTCAATAATGCTTTGGCTGGTATGGAGTCACAAAGGGCAGGGTATATATAGCAAGATAAAGGAGATTTAAAAAAAATGTAAACCTCTTTAATGAGATAATTTGTATATTATAAAATTTGCCAATTTAAAGTGTAAAATTCAGTCTTTTAAAAATGTATTCACCAAGATGTATAAGGCATCCTCACAATCTGGATTTAGAACATTCCATCACCTACCAAAAGAAACAGGAACTTTTTCTTTCCCCTTTCTCTCACCAGCCCTAGGCAGCCACTAATCTGCTTTCTGTCTTTATATAGACTTATCTTTTCTGTATATTTTGTGTAAATGTAATCACATGATATGTGGTCTTTTGTAGTTTCTTTCATTTGGCATAATATTTTGTGGCTTATCTGTGTTCTGGCCAAATATTCCATTGAAAGTATATACCACATTTTGTTAATTCTTTCATCACTTGTTGGACATGTGACTTTTTTTTTTTTACCTTTTGATATTATGAATAATGCTGCCATGAATATATGTATACAAGTTTTTTTGTGGATGTATTTTTGGGGTTCTTTTGGGTATATACTTAGAGGTGAAATTGTTAGATCATATGGTAACTCCATGTTTTAACCTTTTGAGTCCTGTTTTTGAAAGCAGGTGCCACTCTATATTCCTATCAGCAGTGTAGGAGGGCTCCAATCTCTCTACATCTTCATCAGCACTACTTATCATTCCAGTGGGTGTGAACTGATTGATATGAGATTTTATTTTATTTTTTTGTATGAACAGGAAGCATACATTTTAAAGGTCATGAAACTTTAAGCTAGTGTCTGAGTAGTAGATCAGTCAAAATTGACTACCTGCGTAAGAGAAGAAATCTGTGTTATACTGTGGTTTATAATGAAGGAGATTAAAATCTGGTGGCAAGTTAAGTTATAAAGGTATAAAGAGAGCTGCCAGTTAAGGCAGTGTAGTAGCCCTGTTAGAAGGATGCAGTTTGATGGTCACCAGAACAGACATAGTCTCTTGAGCAGGAAGTGAAGCTTGACTCAGATGTGATTGATGGTAAGAGGGACAAGGAGACAACATTTTTTTCCCATTTCTCATTTTCCTTTCAAGTGGTGCAATACTACTAACCAAGGAAATAACAGGATTATGTAAAGAAGGTAATTGGTTTAAATATAATTTTAAAATATTAAGCAGAAAATTTAAATAAAAGGCTCATTGGAAAATTGTATAAAGTGGTGTCACGATAGTAATTTAAAAACTGTTGCTACCTTAATGGTTTGCAAAGAGCGTTTCAGCCAGTCTCTGGTACTGAGCATCCTCAACAGTGACCTGCAAACTACAGTCTGTGTTCATGAATTCATTTAAACAAGCAAAACTTGTTTAATATGTTTTATTTTAAGATGTAAAATATCTGAAGACTATCACAGGAGGAGGGTTTTTTTTTTAAAATGGTTACATATATTACCTAAATTAATTTTCTCTGACCTGTTCTCTTTTAATCTTAATTTTTTTTTTTTAAACAAAACTTCTAGGCTACATGATTCCCTAAGGATAAGAACAATGTTATGCTGGGGATATTGGTCTCTGGGCCAACCAGGTATCGGCACCAACCTGCAAGGAATTGTGGCTGAGCCACAGGTGTGTAGATTCATATCAGACAGAAGTGTCAAGGAAGTGGCCTGTGGAGGAAACCACTCAGTGTTCCTGCTGGAGGATGGAGAGGTGTACACATGTGGCTTGAACACCAAGGGGCAGCTGGGCCATGAGAGGGAAGGAAACAAGCCAGGTGAGTGCACCTTGTTTGCCTTGATTATCAGGAATGGAAAGGGAAAGCAGGAGGCTGGCTGCAGCTTTCCTGACCAGGCGTTTATTTTTCAGGAAGTCTCTTGCTGTTTTGACCATTGCAGGATTCCCTGCAGTTTACAACTGTTGTGTCTAATTCAAGCCTTCTGATAGAAAAATAGACTTGTTCTTTTTCATCTTGTTACATAACATGTGACATCAGTTACCAGGGAAGGGGAGGTGACTAATGGGTTGATTTCTCACCACCCCCCTCCACCAGTAATTAAATGCTGAGACATTATGAAGGTTTTGTGGACAGGTAATCTCCAATGAATATCTGAAGTTTTTCTCCTGACCTTTGTAAAACATTTGGTGCGGAGTACTGTGCTGGGTCTTGTGAGTAGAAAGATGAGTGAGATACAGTGATGAGGTGGCTCCAGTGATCTCCCGTGGCAAGTGCTGTCATGGAAGTCTGAATGCGGTGAGGTGACATGCTGGGGCGGAGGGAGATTCATTCTGCCTTCAGGGGTTGAGTGGGAAGTATGAGTAGGACTCTGTGTGTGTGCAAGAGGGAGGGAGAGAGAGAGAGGAGAAGGAGGGAGAGAGGGGTGAAGGGGACAGGGGGAGGGGGGAGAAAGAATGTTCAGGAACACCAATTTATTGCACTGAGTATGCCCAGTAGTGTGACTACAGAAGTGTAGTACTGGGTCAGAGTGTGTCTAATAGTGTGCTGAGACTGGTGTTAGAGGGTAACTGGAGAAAAGAAGCTAGAAAGCTAGGGAGCTATCTAATTTCCTCAAATTTTAGTGCTTTCCATTTTTTTTTTTTTTGTGACAGGTGCTATGCTTATTTAAGTCTATTGGTTTGAATTTTTTTCCTCTTTATTTTTAAAGAATCTAAGTTTGACTTTCAGTATATGTAAAGCATGGATTTATGAGATACTTTTAGTAGTGATGATATTTGAATGAGTCTTCTTTTGGTGAGAAGTAATACGTGGTCAGATTTAAGACCCTACCTATTTGCCACATTAGCATGGCCCTTACCTGCTGCTTTGTTACCTGCTATCCTTTTCATGTAACACCGATCAAATCTAGACACTAAGGCTTCATTAAAGAATAGCATGGCTGTTTTTACCACACAGCGTTACTCATATGTGTTCATTTAGGCAAGTAAACTTGGGTGAGATAGTTTTCTCCTGTGACACTGTTTCCTATTTTTCTCATTGGCTCTCATGATAAGTGGCTGGGCTCCCTAGTTTCCCTGCTCAAATGTCAGTATAATCTTTACTTTCTATATTGCTCATTGGAAAAAGGGCTGCAGGGTTAGTGTTAAGAAAAATTATGAAGCATGTGAGGTGTTCTTCATAGGCTTCCACTTCCTCATTTTCTGCCCCCAGGTTCCCTACCTAAGACAGCCTTCCAGGCTTGTTCACCAAGAAGTAATACTCAATGTCCTAGCCTGGACTTTCCTAGCCTGTGGGCCCCAAACTCGGGATTTCAAGGAGGGGGGGTTGCTGAATCACCTATAGACTAATTCTCTTGTATGTACAGTGCACCTAATACTACAGGTTTGTTTTCAGTGATCCTGCTGTTTACTAAAATAAAATCCAGTTGAAAGTGCCACTGATTCCTAAGTCAATACATCCTATTCATCATGTGTTTACTAATTAGGGCAATATAAATAGAATATACAGCTAACATGAAAGTGGCAGGGAGGTATTTGACTTTCAAATGGTCTTATTGGAAAAGATTAAAAACCAAGGTCTTTTTTTCCCCTCTGCCTATTACAACTCACTCTCCTGCTCTGTTTCCCAGGTGAGAGCCAGATTCTAACAGAGGGGTTAATGGCAGGTCACAGCTCAAGAACCTGCTCTTTCCTGGGGTGACATCTACATTCAGGGAGTACTTGGAGACACTTTAGGCCCACTTCACTCCAGTGATTCTTGAAGGACTTGTGTTCACCCTGACCAGACTCTGAAGGGAGTATTTTGGGAACTGAGAGATCTTTCTAGTACTCCTGGAGATAACAGATTTAGGATGAACTTCAGTCAGGTAACATAACGGAGGCATTACTCTCTCTGACCTAAAATGAGGATTATAATAGAGGGAGCTAATCTGTGTCAGCATCTAATGCAGTGTCTGGTGCTTTTTTTTTTTACCTCATGCCTTCCAAATCACGCCACTGAGACGTTTTCACCACCTGGCAGAAAGCCCAGTGCTGTCTCTGAAGTTACAGGGAAGGATGCCTGGGCTGGGAGTTTGAAAACTGAGTTCTTTGTCCACCAGGAAGTAATATCTTAGTCCTGGGCAAGTTTCTTTCTATTTCTGAGTGTGAGTTCCTATTATTCCTGTAAAAGAAAGAGACTTCTGGTTTTAATATTGTAGTTCTTAATGAGGTAGATTCAAATGGTAAAGAAGACTTTACAAAGTTTCCTGCAGCCTATGAAGGCTGTCCTCCTCACCTCTTATCCTCCTCATCCTTTGTTTTCCATAGCCCTGCCTTCTGGCAGGCAGCCTCACTGCAGAGCAAGAGGCTCCAACGTGCCTCACTACACACCTTTGTCTTAAAACCTAGGGAGAGAAGATTCACCTGGAGTAGCAAGTGGGAAAGGAAACAGCAAAGTTCTGTTAGAGGCACCATGGAGAATACATGTGTGTGCAATCTGACATTTCTCTACTAGAGCCTCCTGACATAGCTCTGTGGCACTAGTAGTAAGCAGTTGGGCTCCTAAATATGAGTCCTGTGGAGCAGCCACTATGGCTGCTGCACACTGAGTCGGGCCAGCAGCTTGTCATCATGCAGCCACTTACCGTAGTAGTCAGGGCTGAGTGATGGCATGGAACCCGAGCTAGAGGGGTGCTAAGGTTTTCTGATTTGGCCACAGAATCCAGACTGTGATCTAACTTTGGAGTAAGCCAGACTCCAGGGTAAATTACAAGATTCCAGAAATTTCTGTTGGTTAAGCTTGTCTGTTAATTATAAACTCCATAGCAGCTGTGGAAGAGTGCCTCTTTGAATGAAAAGATTATGTAGGTGGGTGCCTTCCTTTCTTTTAACTTTTTTCATTGGTAGGTGTGTTCCAAATCTGGGTAACATTTGGGTCTATTTTTAATGAGTAGGAGGAGAAAAGAAGAGAATGAGCTTGTTTTGTGTATGTGTGCTTATTGAGAACCCTGACCTGGAGAGCTGCTAAATATGGAAGGCAAGTCAGTGGCAGACAGGCTGTTTGTTGCTGTGTTCTGCAGGAATGTTATAAGGAGCCTCTGGCATTAAGGAGGGAACTTGACAGAAAGCCCTTTCCCAAGGGGGCATTTCTGCGGCAGTGGGCAAGTCTGCAGTTTCATCATCATTATCCAAATCAATTGCCTTTGAGATTAAAGGATTTTATAGAAGTGTGACTGATTCCTCCAAGGCTTGGAGAATGTGAAGAAGAGAGTTTTGGTAGATACTTTGGTGTACCCTACTTCCAGGGGACATAGACAGTTGTGTCATCCCCACTCCCCACCATGCTGGGGATTGAACCTAGGAGTGCTTTACCATTGAGCTAGATCTCCTCACCTTTTTATTTTGAGACAGAGTCTTGCTAAATTGACCAGGCTGGCCTTGAACTTGCAATCCTCCTGCCTCAGCCTCCCAAGTAGTTAGGATTATAAATATGGACCACCACGCCCAGGAGGCATATACAGTTTTGAGCACAAGTGGAAAATTTAAGATTTTCTGGTTTTACAGTATTCTCTGGAAATGGAGTAATGCCTGCCCATCAAACTACTGGATCTAAATTGATTCCTATCAGGACCTCCAGCAGCCTGAGTGTGGTTATATCGCACAAGCCGGAATATGCATTGCTTTGCCTTAAAACTTTTTTTTCCTTTTCGAATGCAAATGACCCTGAGAGCCACTCAGTCTGATCTTGCTGAGGAGAAGGGAAATGGGAAGAAGTTGGTGTGATGTACCAGGATGAAAGTCCTCTACTTAACCACAAGCCATGTGAATAAACAACTTGAATAAAGAATTTGTTTATTCACTTTGTCTCCAACTGGAACAGATAGAAGGCATGTGGATTCAGTTTTTGGACACATTCTGTAGATTTGACTGATCAGAGGTATAAAGCGCTCCACCATGATTTAAGGGTCATGGAGACCTTTTTTTTTCCATCCTGGGTTATCAGACAGTTTCCTATTGCTGTTGTTGCCCCCAAGGCTCCTGTGTTTTCCTGAGACTCTCATTTCTGTACTGCTCATGTTCATAATGCCCTTTTGTGTCCAGCTTTGTGTGTGTTTCTGTGTAGTGGGAAGGAGGCATTTAAAGGACAAATCAAATACTTCAACTCCTGGTTATGTAGGCACTAAATATTTTCACAGTGTGTCAAGAGTTGTAGGATGCTTGCTTAGGTATGTCCATGACTCATCCATTGTGCATGGGCCATGGGCAGAGAGGCCTGAGATTTTCAGAAACATTTTTTTTTTCTATGCAGAAAAGTCACATCTAAATGCAACGTTCAACTTTTTATTAATAAAATATTGGATAATAGCTCTTTTGCATATTCCTCTCACATGAATTTTCTCTCCTACCTTCTCACCCTCACATTCTGATAAGTCTCCCTCTTCCCAGTCAGGAGAATTCTAGGGATTAGAGGTTTTATAGGATTATTACTTTTTTCTTCATGTTTTTCTCCATGAATTCATCTCTTAATTTTGTAAGACCTAGTTACAGAGCTGGCATTATAGGAAGACTTGTGTGCTCCCTATCCACTCTTCAATAAAGCAGGCAAACAAAACATGAATTTTTTTCTTTTTTTAAAATTTATTTTGGTACTGTGGATTGAACCCAGGGGTGTTTAACCACAGAGCCACATCCCTAGCCCTTTTTTATTTTTTATTTTGAGACAGGGTCTTGCTAAGTTGCTCAGGGCGTCGCTACATTGCTGAGGTTGGCTTTGAACTTGCAATCCTCCTGCCTCAGCCTCCTGAGCCACTGGGATTATAGGTATGTTCCATCGTGTCCAGCTAATAATATTTTTTAAAAGTAAAGTGATTAATAATTGAGCATTAAGTAAACCTAGAAATCTTTTATTAAGCTAAAATAGAAACTGATTGTCCATGAAAAAGAATTAAAATATTTTACTGTACCATTCTTATTCTCACCCTACCACATTATAGACCCTAGTCTTCAACTAATTCACATTTCTTCTTTCCCCATACCTTCTGATTTTTAGTATTGGGATTTTAGCATAAACTAATCCTGTGTTATTAGGGATGTCTAAATTTATGTAAATATTCTCTAACCTTCCTTCCTATCTTGAATTGGCAAAAACTGGTGGGTGCAATTATTTAATCTAATTTGACTCTGCTACATTTGAAAAAATTCTGCACAGACATCCCAGGAAACCTTTTAATAGCAAACCTCAAGAGTAACAATTTGTAAGCGGGCTCTAACATTTCTGTGCAACTCTGTTTGATTCATATCTATGATTGGTTCTTTTTAATTCCTCCTGAGTTAGTTTCTTTTTCTTGCAGGTAATTTAATCCAATTCACTCACATTTTGTGTTCAATCTAAGCATTTCCATAATGCCCATCATCATATGTAGCAGCTATCCTGCTGTTTGATAAATGAGGTTTATAAAGCTGAAGTCCAAAACCTCAATTCCCAAAACTGTGGTTGCTTCCAATGGTGGTAGAAATAATGCTTTCAACTAGCTTATCTGGTTGCTCTCGGGCATCTGAAGGACGCAATAACTGTCATTTCAATCAGCTCTTGCTGAAAAAGCAAACTAGCTGAGCTGAAAGGAAGGAAATAGGAGAAATCTTATAATGACTTCCTGTTATTGAAATGCATGTTTCTACAGGCATAACTCTGATATAAAAGGCAGAAAGTGCCATAGGAAACGTTCAGATCTTAACATTGCTCTTGTTAGTGCCCCCTCCCTTACTCATTAGAAGTGGCAGGTGGCAGGAGGCTGCACACCCCTTTCAGATGTTGGTGATAATGGTAGCAATCAAACACAGTGGGATGTCTTGCCTTCTTTGATAGCTGGGTGGATAGCCTTATGGTTCAGAGGTCTAAGGATTGAGAACAGCATTTGCTTAATAATTTTGTTATCCAGTGTGATTATTTGAAAGTTACTTTTTTTTCTGTTTATGGTACTCAGCCTACTTTCTGTAAAGACATTTGAGTGCTTTAGAAAACACATATTTGTTAATGAGCATTCTTCTTAATGAGAGGTGTCATTTGTGACTTTAAAATTTTCAGTATTACTTTTAAGTAATTAACATAGTGGTCTGGATCTTGAAAAAAGCTCAGTTCATTTGTTAATTGTAAAAGTTGTTAGGTATCATAAACTTTCTTCATCTCTGTGCTTAGCTTTTTAGAGATGATTAATCCTCATGCTAGCTCTGTAAGTAAAGTAGTTCAGTATTATTATCTGGAGTGCATATAGAGGAGAAGTAAAGGGAGTTGAGTTTGAGTCTTGCTTGGAAACTGACAGTTTGATTTGGTAATTCCAGGATTTTGTCCATGGACATGTTTTTAACCTCAGGCTGATCAGGAAGGCCTGATAGGATTTCATTCTCAAACCTTTTTCCTATTTACATTTAATTGCCACTCAGTTCTTTTGGAGAAACAAAGAGGCTATCAGTTTGGCCACCAAGAAGTTGTAGTCTTTAATTCACTAGTTAAATACCAAATACTATTCAGGTACTTTATATATATATATATATATATATATATATATATATATATATATATATATATATATATATATATATATATATATATATATATTGTTGGTCGTTCAAAACATCACACAGTTCTTAATATTCAGGTACTTTTGATAAAAGGTATGGGAAACAATTTCCTGTTCACCTTTAGTATCATTGGACTAATGTTTGTCGGCCTGCTTTTATCTTTTGAGTATTAGATAATATGGGAGCAAGTACATATAGTAGTTCACATTTCATGTTGATATATTTTTGTCTCACAATTTGCCTTTTGTAACTTAAAAAAATTTTTTAGGTGTTGATGGACACAATAACTTAATTTTATTTATTTTTATGAGGATTGAACTCAGTGTCTCAATTGCACTAGGCAAGTGCTCTTCCTCTGAGCCACAACCCCAGCTTCTGCTTTTTGTTCTTTATTTCCTTGAATTATTTCATTACCATTCAGTCACTGATTGAATAGATAGTGACTAGACTACTGGACTTCTCATTTGTTCTAGATACTGTTGGAATACAACAAATTTAGTCCAATTCTATCCTTTGGAAGATATAGACTAGGTAGGAATGTAAGATATACCTGAAAAGATTGTATAATGCAGGTTACCATGTTGTAAGCAAGTGATAACGGTTCTCAATGTGTCAAAATATGTTGTCCTGCTGTGAAGAGTTAGGTCTAAGAAAGTTCACCAATAGTGCTGTAAGTGTTGGATAGTAGTATCAATTTATTAGTGTAGGGAAGATTGAATAAATTCCATGTTAGATGTTTGGAACAATGCCTGGCCTTTGATAAGCACTTAATCAGTGTTAGCTATTATTATTTATAGTAGTAGTAATGTGTGTTAACCTCCTCCTTTGTAAGTTTAAAATTTTTTTTTAGTTGTAAATGGACACAATATCTTTATTAATCATTAATTTTTATGTGGTGCTAAGGATGGAACCCAGTGCCTCACATGTGTGAGGCAAGTGCTCTACCACTGAGCTACAGCCCCAGCCCTATTGTAAGTTTTTCGATCCTGCTATTCCAGTATATTAACAAATTAATAAATTCATTATTAATGTGTGCATATAATTGTGTTGAACGTTTTTATAGGTTCCCTTAACACTGTATGACAAATGGTAGGTGTGGACATTTGGTGTAAGAAGATATTGTGCTCTAGGATTGTTAAGGAAGTGGTTACATATTACGTTTAAGTTTTCAGGGACAATCTGTTTTCAGTTTTTTTTAGGTTCTTTATCTCATTGTTCCCAAGAAAAGTACTTTAACATAATTAATTGTGCATTCTGCTAGGCAGAGGGTTTTAAGACTCTATCTTCTCCCTTTTCAGAGTCATATTAATGATAGCTGGGTGATGACCCTTTGTAATTAAAAAGCCTGTTTTCCACTTCAAACAGACTTTCGGTAAATCAGTGTACTTTACTTGAAAGGAATTTTTCACTATTGGCTTGAAATTGGCTGAGGGTTGTATGCATTATACTAATAGATTGTGCTGACTGAGGCAGTTCTACATTCGCTGAAACACAGAAGCAGTTTGCACACAGTCAAAATAGGGAGCCCAGCCAGGTGCATGGCACACATCTCTAATCCCAGCGTCTCTGGAGGTTGAGGCAGGAGGACCCTGAGTTCAAAGCCAGCCTCAGCAAGTTAGTGAGGCCCTAAGCAACTCAGCGATACCGTTTCTAAATAAAATGTAAAAAGAGCTGGGGATATGGCTCAGTGATTGAGTGCCCCTGGGTTCAATCCCTGGTACCAAAAAAAAAAAAAAAAAAAAAAGGTGGGGGGGTCGGGGAAACCCAGGAAAGTGGTGACCTTTATGTCCTTAGGCAGCAAGTACTCTGGTTTCTGTCAAAGAAGTGGGGTCAGCAGGCTGGCAGTCTCCAGGCCCAGCTGAGAAAAAATTAGAGAGAAAGGAAAGATAGGAAATGGGGAGATAGTCCTGCAGAGCTCACCAGGGTAAAAAGTTCTTTTTTCCCTTTACATGAAGAAAAGAAGGCCAAATTAATTGAGTGTTTTTATTTACTTTGAGGTGGTGTGTGACAGGGATACTTTAAATCAGGTTAGTGGTGAATGAGAAGTTGGAAATTTTTGTGACATCTTTATAAGGGCTCGCCCATGCTTTCATCTTTTTGTTCCTGATTCTTTCCTAAAAGGAAAGCTTTTGAAGCAGAAAAGCTGTAGTGAATGTCTGTAGTATTTGCAACACGGGGACATGAGTGTTCAACAGTGTATAGTCACTGTGGCTACTCCATGTTCTCTCCTGGTCACAGTATGGTTCACATTAGTGGGTTACCTGTGTCCTTTCTTCTTTTTGTTTTGTGATGCTGGGGATCAAATCCAGGGCTTCATGCATACTAGCAAGTGCTCTACCACAGAACCATACCCCTGAACTCCCAGATTCTTCTTTACTGTTCTCTATTTTTTTGAAAAAGCCTCTTACAACCTCTTACAGGGGGCACTTGTCTTTGGTCAAGGTTTTGTAAATAGCTGTTTCTATATTTCTAAATTGACAACCTATGAGTAGGAGTGGGAGAGGGTAGGACAGTGCCCAGAGAGCAAGAGGGCTACATTTATCCCCTGCCCTCCTCTCTCTGGTGGATGCGCACCACCAGACATAAATTAACTGTACTTTACTTTCAAGTAAAGTACACTGGATCTACAGAACATTTATTTTCTTAGCATCATATGAGCTCAAGGAAAAGGAAAAAACCTAGTTTCATTTCTTTACTGCCATCCGTTTGTTCAGTCACTTTATAGATTGCTATTTTACTGCTTGGATTTAGATATTTTGGGTCAGAAAACAACTAACACTGTTTCCAAGTTTGTTCTCAGTTTAGATGAACCATCAGCTTTGACAGGTGATGATCAGTTACATCTGTGCTAGCCAAACAGATGTCTGGGGACCTTCTTATGACTGAACTTTGCAGGTAGTGTGTGTGGATGGAACCATCCAGTAAAAGCTTTATGACAGGAAAAATTGGAGGGAGCCAGGGACTTAAAAATATATTAATCCTTTTCTGTTTTCAGTTTGTCTCCTCTGTTTCTTCCTCTGGGCTGGGCATCATGGCAAGGGCAGGGCCACAAATCAAGAAAAGGTCATGCTTCGGTCTCCTTTCACTTTTACTGTTGTTCCCCTTCCCTTAATGCCTTCTTGACTCTGAATTTTATATGTCACTGTGTGGTATAATTTGAATATTTTATAAAGTACTAGGGCACTTTGGCTTTATATGGAGTTGATTTCTGGTCAAGACTGTATGTCTGCTCAGGCCTGTTGGGCATGTGATGATGGGAATTTCAGTGGGAAAGGGTGATTTACTCAATCAATGGTGTTGACATAATTTGAGGCATACAGAACGAGACTCCTGGCTCAGTCCATATTCTGTAGTAAATTCTAAATGTATGAAAGATACAAATGTAAAAAATAATACAAAACTTACGAAAGCACACCCCCTGATTTATTAGAAGAATGTGTTCGACCCTGGAGGATGCTAATATGAGACTTGTGGTCTGGAAGCCATGAAGAAAAATGATTGACAAATTTGTATGAAAAATAAAAAATTTCCTATGGCACAAGGCATCCATAAACAAAGACAAAAGATGAATGATAGATCGAGATATAATTTCAAACATTGCTGGATAAAGTTTTCATATTTCTTTAAAAATATTTTTTTAGTTGCTAATGGACCTTTATTTTATTTATTTATATACAGTGCTGAGAATTGAACCAGTGCCTCACATAAGCACTCTACTGTTGAGCCACAACCCTAGCCCCAAGTTTTCATGTTTTTAATATACTATAGCATTTTTGAGTTGACAAGGAAAAGATAAACAACCCTATAATAAAGTGGACATTTTATAGAGGAGTGCTTATAAATGGCCAATGAATTTATGCAAATAAGTTAAGCGAAATGAAAATTAAAATGAGATACCACTCTTTCATCTTTTGATTGGCAAAAAATTTAAAAAAAATTTTAAAGAGTAATACTTGTGCTCACTTACGTGGCAGATGGTTACTAGCTTGTGCTGACTGAGGAAGTATGAGCTGCTCCAATCTTTTTGTAAACTTAAAAGTATAAATTTAAAATGTTTCATACCTTTTGAATAAGTAACTCCATTATAGGAAGCTTTTTTATGAGAATAAAAATGTTAATATATAGCATAAGGAAATATTTTTAACTGCTTATCATAGCAGTGTTAAGGGCAAAATAATGGAAACAGCCTATTCATCCTCTGGGGACTATGTTGGATAAATATAACTGAAAGTCATAAGATAAAGCTTTCCTTAAGTTCTGTCTTTGTATTCTTGACTCGCAGTTATTTCCAGTCTCAACTTCACCAAATTTCAAAGTTGATATCCACTTAAAATCTCTAGTTGGCTGTGTAATTGACATCTTAAACTTAATATCCAAAGCCAAACTGGGTTTTCTCCCCCAAACCTGTTTATCACCACATTTTCTCCTTATCTGTAAATGAGAGTCCTATTCTTTAGGCCACATATTTGGAGTCATCCCCAGTTTCTCTTATTTTCCCTCACATTGCATGTCTAATTCATCTAAAAAAAAAAAAATCTTTGCAAAATCTCTGTTGAGAAGATGTAACCAGAATCTGACATCTCTTTCTGTCTCTCTGGTCCACGTTACCATTGTCTCTCCTCTGAATCATTGCAGTAGTCTGGTTTTTCACTGTTTCCACCGCTGACTCCTTCTCTACACAGCAGCAATCATATTATTCCTCTCCTCTAATTCTTCCAGTGGTTTCTTGCTCCATCTCTTAACTGTTCTTTCCCTTATACACTCTGTTCCTCTGGTCTTAATGGTCACTCTTTAGAGCATTTGTACGTGCTATTCTATAACCCTGGAATTACTTTCTTTCTGTTTCTGCATGACTGATGGCTTTACTTCCAGTCTATGCTCACATGTCACCTTATTAGAGATGCTTCCCTTTACCTCTCTGTGTATTTCCTGTCCTGCCCAGTACCTCATGGTAATGTCCATGAGGACATTGAAATGGAAAGGTCCTTCCATTTTTTTCCTATAGCATTTATTTCTGATAACATACATACAGTAGAACTCGTTCTATCTTTTCCTCCCCTTCCCCTCTCTCTTTCTTGAATATATGCTCAAGTTTCATGAAGATCAGGGCATTGTTTTGTATCCCCAACACATAGAACATTGTACGACACATAATAAATGCAGCTTTAGCAAGTATTTTTAAAATAATTGACCTCTAATTCTATTTTATTTATTTTGAGACAGGGTCTTGCTAAATTGTTTAGGGCCTCAAATTTGTAATCCTCCTGCCTCAGCCTTCTGACTTGCTGGGAATACAGGGGGTGCCACCATACCCAGTTCCACAACTTTTAAAAATATTAAGTCCATTTGATTTTTTTTTTTTTCACATGAGTCGCTGTTAAGTGGAACTCATTTCTAGACAGGCTTACATAGTTTCTGCTGTTAGGCATTTGTTTAATGGCTTGTAATGATCTGCATGATTTACATATATGCAAAGCAGATAGGAAGAAAAGGTCACACTAGAATTTCTGCCAGCATTCCTGCAGCAGGTTTGCCTTATTGAGTTTTTGGTTTGAAGTATCTGTGAAATAAGTTTGAATTATACTATTGGTGTTAGGTACCCAGATACCTTGAGTGTTGATTCCCTACAGTGTATTAATTTGTTTACCCAAATATGTGTGAAATTTCTTTTATAATCCTAAAACTAAGTGTTCCAGAATTAAGAGAAACATGATGATTTGGGGTAGATGTGTGTACTTGTAAACCATGAAGAATTGCCTGTTTTTTTGTTTTTGTTTTTGTTTTTTTGGTACCAAGAATTGATCCGAGGAACACTTTACCACTGAGCTACATTCCCAGTCATTTTCCAGTCTTCTATTTTGAGACAGGTTCTTGCTAAATTGCTGAGTCTGGCCTTGAATTTGTGATCCTTCTGCCTCATCCTCCTGAGCCACTGGGATTATAGGCATGTGCCACCATACCTGGCTCACCTTTGTTTTTATTTTTTAAAATTTGTTTTAATTAGTTATACAGGACAGCGGAATGCATTTTGACACATCATACATAAATGAAGTATAACTTTTTTTTGGTTGTACATGATATGGAATTACACCAGTCATGTAGATAGGGTAATAATATCTGATTCATTCTACTATCTTTCCTAACCCCTTACCATCTCCCTTCCCTTCACTGTCTTCTGCCTAATCCAAAGTACCTTTATTCTTCCCTTCTCCTCCTCCCACCCCATTGTGAATTAGGATCTGCGTATCTGAGAAAAAATTTGGTCTTCGGTTTTTTGAGATTGGCTCATTTTGTTTAGCATGATATTCTCTATCCATTTACCTGCAAATGCCATAATTTCATTCTTCTTTAAGGCTGAATAATATTCCATTGTGTATATATAACACATTTTCTTTACCTGGTCATCTCTTGAATGGCATCTAGGTTGGTTCCATAGTTTGGCTTATTTGAATTGAGCTGTTGTAAACATTGATATTGCTGCATCACTGTGGTATGCTGATTTTAAGTCCTTTGGGTATAAACTGAGGAGTAGGATAGCTGGGTCAAATAGTGGTTCTGTTACAGGTTTTTTGAGGAATCTTCATACTGCTTTCCATAGTGGTTGTACCATTTTGCAGTCCCACCAGTAATGTAAGAGTGTACCTCTTTCCCCCATATCCTCGCCACACTTATTATTACTTGTATTCTTGATAACTGCCATTCTGGCAGGAGTGAGGTGTAATTTCAGTGTAGTTTTGATTTGCATTTCTCTAATGGCTAGACATGTTGAACTTTTTTTTCATATATTTGTTGATGAATTTTATTTCTTCTTCTGTGAAGTATCTGTTCATTTCCTTAGCTCATTTATGGATTGGGTTATTTGTTTTTTTGGTGTTGAGTTTTTTTTAGTTCTTTCCTGGAAATCAATGCTCTATCTGAATTGCACGTGGTAAAGATTTTCTCCCATTCTGTAGGCTCTCTCTTCACATTCTTTATTGTTTCCTTTGCTGAGAAGAAGCTTTTAGTTTGAATCCATCCCATTTATTCATTCTTGATTTTACATCTTGTGTTCTAGGAGTCTTGTTAAGGAAATCAATTCCTAAGCCAACATGGTGAAGATTTGGGCCTATTTTTTCTTCTGTTAGGTACAGGGTTTCTGGTTAAATTCCTAGGTCCTTGATCCACTTTGAGTTGAGTTTTATGCAAGGTGAGAGATAGGGGTTTAATTTCATTTTGTTACATACGGATTTCCAGTTTTCCCAGTACCATTTGTTGAAGAGGCTACCTTTTCTTTAATATATGTTTATGGTACCTTTGCCTAGTATGGGATAACTGTATTTATGTGGGTTTGTCTCCATATCTTCTGTTCTATATATTGGTCTGTGTGTCTCTTTTGGTGCCAGTACCATGCCATTTTTGTTACTATTGCTCTGTAGTTTAAGGTCTAATATTATGATGCCTCCTACTTCACTTTTCTTGCTAAAAGGATTGCTTTCGCTATTTGGGTCTCTTATTTTTCCAGATGAGTTTCATGATTGCCTTTTCTAGTTCTGTGAAGAATGTCATTGGGATTTTGAGAGGAATTGCATTAAATGTGTATAGCACTTTTGGTGGTCATTTTGACAGTATTAATTCTGACATGGGAGATCTTTCCAGCTTCTAAGGTCTTCTTCTATTTGTTTCTTTACTGTTCTGTCATTTTCATTGTAGAGGTCTTTCACCTCTTTTGTTAGATTGATTCCCAAGTATTGTATTTTTTTTTTGAGGCTATTGTGAATTTCTCTTTTAGTGGATTTCTCACTGATGTATAGAAACAGATTTGATTTATGGGTGTTGATTTTATATCCTACTGCTTTGCTGAATTCATTTATTAGTTCTAGAAATTTTCTGGTGGGATTTTTTAAAAAAATTTATTTAGTTGTAGGTGGACACAATATCTTTATTTATTCATTTTTATGTGGTGCTGAGAATTGAACCCAGGGCCTCACACGTGCAAGGCAGGTGCTCTACCACTGAGCTATAACCCCAGCCCTCTGGTGGAATTTTTTGGATCTTCTAAATATAGAATAATATTGTGGGCAATTAGTGATAGTTTGAGTTTTTTTTTTCTATTCATATCCTTTTAATTTCTTTTGTCTGTCTAATTGCTCTGACCAGAGTTTCCAGGACTATGTTGAATAGAAGAAGTTCACCTTTGTTTTTTTTTTTTTAATATTTATTTTTTAGTTTTTGGCGGACATAACATCTTTGTTTTGTATGTGGTGCTGAGGATCAAACCTGGGCCGAATGCATGCCAGGCGAGCATGCTACCACTTGAGCCACATCCCCAGTCCCTCACTTTTGTTTTTCAATAGCAAGTTTATTGACACATTGCATACCATACAATTTACCCACATTATCTGTTTCTCATAGATTCGCAGGTTTATTTCAGAGACATTGTAGGTTTGGTTCTGTACCACTGCAGTAAAACAAGGTACACACTTTATGTTTTGATTACCAGTTTGGACCATTGAAGAAATATTGTATGCAAACTGTCAAAAGTGTAAGACAAGGAGATAATACTAAAACAACAAGAAAAAAGTGTCAAGTCACATATAATGGAATCCCTGTTATAGTAACAATAATGGATTTCTCAAGCCAATGTCGACAGAAATTATGTACTCAAAATATACAGTGTGAAGTTGTAATATATACTGTTAAATAATTATTAGTGTGAACATTTTAATTATAATTTTTAACTTCTTTAAAGACAGAGGTCAAGTTATCTTTTCTTAGGTGACCTTTCTTTGCTTTTGTCTTTTGAGAAATTTGCCCACTTCATCTGAGTTGTCAAATTTATTGGCATAAAATTGTTTATTACTCTTTTAATATTTGTAAGAACTTTTTTTCTGGGTTGGGGATGTAACTCAGTGGTAGAAATGCTTGCCTGACATGTGCAAGGACTTGGGGTTTGGTCCACAGCACTGTAGAAGAACAAGATGGAAAACTGTTTTTCTGATGTAAGTAAGTTACTTGTGTCTTCTTTATTTCCTGATTAGATTGGCTAGAAGTGAATACATCTTATTGAACAAGTTTATTCCATTAATTCATATTTTTTGTTTTTTCATTCAGTGGTTTTTACCATTATATTTCCTTTCTTCTGTTTACTGTTTTTTTTTTTGTTTATACACAACAGTGGAATACATTACAATTCATATTACACATATGGAGCACAATTTCTCATATCTCTGGTTGTATACACAGTATATTCATATTCATGTCTTCATACCTGTACATTATATGATTTGTTATAATATAGTTTTTTACTTTCTTAATGTGGAAGGTTACTAATTTGTAACCTTTCTATTCTAATAAGAACTTTATGCTAAAATATAATTTTAGCTGAATTTCATATCTTCTTCTTTTTTTGACACTGGGGAGTGAACCCAAGCGCACTTTACCACTGGACCCTTTATTTTTTATTTTGGGATAGGGTCTCACTATGTTGCTTAGGGCCTTGCTAAATTCCTGAGGCTGGTCTCAAACTTGGAATCCTCCTGCCTCAACCTCTTGAGTTGCTGGAATTCTAGGTGTATGCCACTTTTGCTGGCTTTCATGAACTTTAATTGTATATATTTTTGTTTCTGTTTAGTTCAAAATACTTTGTAGCGATTCCTTCAGGATATATTTTTTGACCCATGAGTTATTTTGATACGTTTAATATGTGGGGGATTTTGCTGATAACTTTCAATGATTGCTAGTTTAATCCCCTTTTGGTCAGAGTACATATTTTAAATCTCTAAACCTCCTATTTTTTTTTTTTAAAGTAGTGAGGATTGTAGCTCAGTTCCACCACTGAGGTTTTACCCTTCCCTTTTTATTTTGAGACAGAATCTTCCTAAGTTGTCCATGCTGGCCTCATATTTGCCTTCCTCCTGCCTTAGCCTCACAAGTATCTGGGATTACAGGCATGTGCTACCATACCTGGCCCAATGTTCTTAAATTTATGGAGTATTTTCATTGCCTAGAATATGGTCTATTGGTGAATGCTTTGTGCACATTTGAAAAGAATAGTGTTCTGTTATTGATGGAGTGTCTTTTAAATGTCATTTAGGTCAAGTTAGTTGATACTGTTAAAATCTATATCCTTACTGATTTTGTATCTACTTATTTTATCAATTACTGAGAAAGTGGTGTTAATTTTTGATTACCATTATGGGTTTGTTTATTTTCCTTTTTGACTTTATAAGTTTTTGCTACATGAGTTTTGAAGCTCTGTTATTAGGTATTGCACATTTTACATTGTTAGGTTTTGATGAATTGATCCTTTTAACATCATGAGATGTCATTTTAAAAAAATCTGATAATAATCTGTCTTGTATTATATGAATAACTTTTTTATATGTAAGCATGATAATCTTTTAAAAATCCTTTCAGTTCTTTATAGTTTACTGTGTTTATTTTTTTAAAAAAACACACAATGTAGTTGGTTCTCATAGTCATCTAATCTGACCATCCCTGTCTTCTAATTGGTGTTTTTATATGTACATATTTTTTAATGTGGCTCAGTAGCTTCCTTCCAAGGAGGCCAAAGAGTATTACAATTTCAAAGATAAAATGAATGGATCTTAATGCGGGGATATTTTTTCTAATGTGATAAAAAGTTTTCCAAATCCATAAATTTTTTTTTCTTTCTTAGGGGCTCTTATCCACTCAGCCACATCCCCAGCCCTTTTTTCTATTTTATTTAGAGACTGTGTCCCATTGAATTGCTTAGGACCTCCATAATTTGCAGAGGTTGGCTTGGAACTCAGCATCTTCCTGCCTCAGTCTCTGGAGCCACTGGGATTATAGGCATGTGTCACCATACCGGGCCCAAATCCATAAAAATTGAATGGAATTGGTTCTTTTTAGGAAGCTTCTTCAGGGGCATCTAATCTCATCTTGCATTATGATATATAGTAACATTTAAGACTGCATACAGTTTAAAATAATAAAAAATAATCTGCAGGTTTGCAGATTGTTTCCTGTTATTAAACCATGTTGAGTGAAAATACTTTGAGTAGTTGGAAAAAAATTGTGACTAGGAGAGGGAAGTAGTGAGGAGTCCTTTTAAAAACTTTTAAAAAAGAATTTCATGTCATGAAAGATATACATGTTTATTGCTCACAACTTAAATATCCATATGCAAAAGAAAATTAAAAATACTAATTTACCACCTGAAAAAATTTTTTACATCAATGTGATTATTAAAATGAATTAGTATCCTAAATACCATTTTCTAACTTACTTTTCCATTTTGTATCTCATGAATATTTTTCTATGATGATCATTTTCATACAGCTCTACATCAGTCTGCTTTTTGGGTCCTGGAGATTGAAGCCAGGGCTTTGTTTATACTAAGCATAAGATCTACTACTGAGCTTCATTCCCAGTGCCTATATTATCCTTTTTAATGACTGCATATTTGATTTTATAGTATTAAATTTCAATCTCTCTTTCCCTCCTTTTAATAGCAATGCAATGTACATTATTTCTTCAGATATGTTTGTAGAAATAAATCTCTTAGATCAAAGGTTATACAAAATTTTAAGGCTTATAATACATTGTCAAAATGTTTGCCTTAAAGTGTGTGCTGATTGATACTATGTTAAGTTTGATATCTATTTTTTTTTGGAAGGTATGGATTAGATTTATATCATAATTTCAATTTGCCAGTTTTTCCTTCATTCTTTTTCTAAAAGCTAATAAACTTATCTCTATCTTTTGGTTTAACCAAAGTTAATTTTTAGGTTTACCATAGTTTAAATGTGAAGTTAAAGATAAAGACTTTTTAAGTGGCCTCCTTGAAAAGAATTGGAGAGCGTTTTGTTGAGATTGCAGTTAAAATATGTCAACTTCTCTTTGTGTGTTTTGTGACTTGGCATAGAGGGCTTTTTTATTCTCTTTGGAGTTGATCCATGGGTATTGGTTGCCTTCCATGGAGGCCAAAGTTAAAGATATTTGAGCTCTAAGGAAGTGGTTAGTTCCACTGGTTGAAAATTGTGAGGGGTAGATTTTCATAAATGTTCTAGTTACGATACTTTTCTAAGTGGTCCTAACTTGGTTCTTTCACTTCTGATTGATGTGTAATTTTTGTTTTCTCCCCCTTTAAACTAATTAATTTCCAATTAATTCTGCACATATTTCAATTAAATCAATGTAAGTACATTAGAATAGTTTGGAAATAATAATCTAGAGCTTATATATTCTTTATTATATATATGAAATACATTTTTCGAATGCTCTAGTCATTCACCTATTGCTTTTCTCAAAAGAATAGAACTCTAAAAACATTTATTTCAAAAGTTACTGTAAATTTAAGTTTTTATAGGTGTTCCACATCTTGGATGATGGGATTTACCAGGTTAATTAATATGAGTTACAGCACTGTAAGTTGCCTGTGAGCTCTTTGGTAATCATTCAAGACATCTTAAAACCTGACTTTTTTGTATTTTGGTTATCAAAGACTTTCTGAAGTCAACAGGTAGGTGTTCCCTAGCATTTCTTTAATATTTCAGTCTTCCATAAAGATGTCCGAGGCCAGCTGACTGCGGTGGCACACCTGTAATCCCAGCAGCTCAGGAGACTGAGGTAGGAGGATTGAGAGTTCAAAGCCAACCTCAGCAAAAGTGAGGTACTTAGAAACTCAGTGAGACCCTGTCTCTAAATAAAATACAAAATAGGGCTGGGGATGTGGCTCAGTGGTTAAGTACCCCTGAGATCAATCCCGATTACCCCCCCCCACACACACACACCAAAAAAAAAAATGATGTGAGGTGGTCCTTTTGGAACTTCTATTTTAGTTTTGGTTTTTTTTTTTTTTTTTTTTTTTTGGTACTGGAGATTGAACCCAGGAGTGTTCAGCTACTGAGCCACATTCCCAGCCCTTTTTTATATTTTATGTAGAGACAGGGTATCAATGAGTTGCTTAGGGCCTCAGTGAGTTGCTGAGACTGGCTTTGAACTAATGATTCTCTTGCTGTAGTCTCCAGAGCTGCTGGGATTACAGGTGTGCACCACTGCAACCGGCTAGCCACTCTAGTTCTTGTAGATCCCCAAATAGGCTGTTGTACAGAAGCAGGTCATTGTATGGCAAAGAAAAGATCTATGAAGGATAAAGCATTCATGGTAGCATGTGAGCTGAACTTTGAGGGGATATGTTATGAGAAGTGCATAGTTAGGTAATTTTATCAGTGCATTGACTCAAGAGCAAAGTGTAGGTCCTCTTGTGGAAATGGGCCAGGCCTCCCAAAATGTTTAGACCAAAATAGTTAAGAAAGAAAATAGGAAGATAGCGTAGGAATAGAACCTTTCAAGACACAGAAGCAAAGAGAATGAGGAGGAGAGTGCCTAGTCACTTTAAGAGTCAGTAGGGCCCTAGGAAAAAAATCAGGTACTAGGACATTCTCTATGTTTGGGAACTGCTGAGGAACTTGGATGTATAATATTGTTTTGAGTGGCTTGAGGAAAAAAAGAAATCCTGAAAGAGTAGAATGCAGTAGCAGGAGATAAGAGGTGCAAGAGGGTGAGAGTTTCCTGCAAATAGGAAATCAGAGCTGGGGTTCACTGTGAGGAGTTGGAATCTACACAGCAGGAGGGCAGAGAGCTGGGTTTCCCACAGCAGGTTTCTTATTCTGTATTATAGAAAAGTGTAGCTTTAGAGTAGACAATTGGGAAACCAGGAAAGAGTTTCTCCAAATGATGAAAGTTCAACCCCTTTTGTCATACCAGCTGCTGACAGTTAGTTTACTTTGTTATGGTTTTATTAGTTAAAAGTTCAGAATCAAATATTGATCACTGGTTTTGTATATTCTGTATACTTTCCACCCAGCTGCTCATGTTATTAACTTAAATCCATTAGGGGTCTTTCTCATTAGAACAGACAGTGAGGGAAATGAGTTAATTTCCCATTATCCATGAATAGAGTATTCACTTTATAGGTTGTGTTTTACTAATTTAAAATCTAACTAGTTCTTTCCCACAAAGGCAACCAATATAGCTTAGTGGGCATAAAGAGCTTTGAAGTCAAACAGGTCTGGTATTCATCCTAGCTCCCCACTATTAGTTGTGAACTGTGCCAAATTAAGTATCTTGAGCTGAGAATAATCATAGTTAGTGCTCTTGGGTCCAGATTGTTGCACGGAATAAATGTCGGAATCACCCATCTATCCTCTAGGCTCATATCATCCTTCTCTGTTACCATACCCTTCGACGCTTAATGCCAAATATTCCATTAACTACAAAAATTTAAAAAATTAGGATGCACTCAAAAATCAAGGAGAATTAATCCCTATAATAGAAGTCATTGAGCTGCTGACTTGCTCTAAGCAGCAGTTTGTATTTGTCCCTACCACCCTATTACTGTGATTCCTTCAGAGTTGGTAACATTGCTGAAGACTACGAAAGACTTAAAAAGTGTTGCCATCAGAGGATCAGAGAAAAAATATACTTTTATCCTCAAAAAATGCTGAATGTTTCTTTTGTGTGTTTTAATTATGTGGGTTGCGTTTTTTTTTTTTTTTTTTTTTTTTTGTCACTGTCTGTAAAACATAGCATATCAATCAGCAGAGACTGCAAGTGAAAATGTGCACTACAACCTGACTGTTCCCGTCTGGGACAACGGAGTATTCAGGGAAAGAAGTAAATGGGGGCAACCATTGGCAAGTTGGCTTAACCTAGGGAGTAGATTCTAGGAGAGTGGTTTAGGACAAGTCTCTAGCCTCAATCAGATGGGTGCAGTTTTTTTGACTTTTAGAACACGGAGAATAAATTGGTTATGTGTAACCATGGTTTAATTTCCCTGCAGTCTTTGCATTATTGAACAGTACTTATGCCTTGAGGCTGAAAGATTTCTTGTGGTAAGGGTGGTTTTTGATGTCTGTTTGATGGTTGATATGTGATGGGACAGGAATGGGTTTGCTTAGAGCTTGATCAGACTGGGAGTAAATGATAATTGGAATCTAGACGTGCCCTACTAAGCTCTGGTTAAAAATAAGACTAAGAGTGATGATATTAAGATTTTGGGGTGAGAAAATAACCGTCAGGTAGCTAGCTAGACAGTTCAGTGCTCATCAGGACAGTGGAGAAACTGTTGATAGTGTCATTTTAGGGATGTGCTAACATTTAGGCAGGAGAGGGTACCGGTTGGCAGCAGGAAGATCAGGTGTGGAGAGGCAGGCTTCAATCATGAGTGAATGAGGCTAGGTCTCAGGCCCAAGGGAATGGAAAATCTGCCCAAGTCCTGCAACTGGTACAAGTTGGAAATTTGGTTAGAAGAATAGTTTGAGTCACCTGAGCTCCTCTAGTAGGGGTTCCTTACACTTGCAAAGTTGAGTTGAGACTGTTTATGCTTGGGGCAAGACTGTCTTGAGAAATAGCTTTCTGAGAAAAGCCACCACATAGGTGTTAAATATTTTGACAGCCTCACATGCCTGAAAATGGACCCTTTTTTCTCCCTGTCGTCATATTTGAGTCCTGCATTTGTGGTTACTGTAGCTTTGGTAGTATGTTTTGAAGTCAGGTATGGTAATGCTTCCACTTTTCTTCTTTATCTCAAGATTGCTTTGGGTTTTATGTGCTTCCATACAAACATTTTAGGAGTGTTTTTCCTATTTCTATGAATATCATTAGTGTTTTATTAGAGATTGGATTGATTCTGTAGATTACTTTGGAGTATGACATTTTAACAATATTAGTTTTCCAATCCATGAACATGGGAGGTCTTTCCCTTTTTGGGGATGTCCTTTTCAGTTTCTTTCATCAGTGTTTTTGTAATTTTTCTTTTTCTTTTCTTTCTCTCTCTCATTTTCTCTCTCTCTCTCTTTTTTTTTGTAGAGTTCTTTTACCCCTTGGTTAAGTGTTTCCCTAGTGGTGTTTTTTTTTTTTTTTTGAGCTATTGTAAATTAGACTGCTTTCTTGATTTCTTTTTCAGATAGCTTGTTTGCGAATATAGAAAAGAAAAAGCTACTGATTTTTGTATGTTGATTTTGTATCCTACAGTGTTACTGAATTCATTTATCAGTTCTAATGTTTTTTTTTTTTTTTTTTTTTTTTTTTTTTAGGGAGGGTCCTAAGTTTTTCTATGAATAAAATCATGTCATCTGTGAACAGAGGTAGTTTGATTTCCTCATTTCCAATTTGGATGCTCTTGTTTACTTTCTCTTGTCTAATTGTTCTAGCTAGGAATTTTTGTACTATTTTGAAGACAAGTGATTAGAGAGGGTATCCTTGTCTAGACCTACATCTTTTAGGAAATACTTACACTATTTTCTTGTTTGGTATGATGATAGCTATAGGCTTGTCATATATGACCTTAATTTTGTTGAGATAGGTTTTTTGATTTTAATTGTTTTGATTTTCAATTTGTTGAGAGTTTTTATCATGAGGGGATGTTCAATTTGATTTAATGCCTTTTCTGAGTCTGCTGAAATGGTCATATAGTTTTTGTTCTTCTTTCTGTTGATGTGGTATATCATTTGTTGATTTTGTATGTGTGGAATCATCCTTGAATCCTTGGGATAAATTATATTTGATCATGGCATATAATCTTTTTGATGTGCTATTAGATTTGGTTTGCTAGTGTTTTAAGATTTTTACATCTGATCATCAGTGATATTAGTTTATAGTGTTTTTTAAAAAAATATTTATTTTTTTAGTTTTAGGTTGACACTGTATCTTTATTTAATATTTATGTGGTGCTGAGGATAGAACCCAGTGCCTTATGCATACGAGGTGAGCACTCTACCACTGAACCACAACCCCACTCTCGGTTTATAGTGTTTTTGTTGTGCCCTTATCTAGTTTTGTTGTGCCCTTATCTAGTTTTGGTATCAGGGTGATGCTGGTTTCATAGAATGCATATGGAAGAATTTCGTTCATTTTATGTTTTTAAATAGTTGAGAAAAAATTGGTATTAGTGGGTTTTGTTTTGTTTTGTTTTAAGTTTGGTAGAATTCAGCAGTGGGGCCATCTAGTCCTAGACTTTTCTTTTTTTTGGTAGACTTTTTATTACTGATTTCGTTTCATTACTTATTATTGCTCTGTATAGGTTTTCTGTTTTTTCATGTTCTTTCTTAGTAGGTTAGGTTAAATGTGTCTAGATATTTGCCAGTTTCTTCTAAGTTTTCCAGTTTGTTGGCATGTAGTTAGTTGTTCATGATAGGTACTAATGGTCCTTTGTATTTCTGTGGTATCAGTTTTGATGTCTCTTGACTTTATTTATGAGTCTTCTCTTTTTTCCCCTTGGTTTAACTGGAAGTTCTTCAACTTCATTTTTCCCCAAACCAACTTTTTGTTTCATTGATTTAGGTTTTTTTTTTCCCCCCACAATACCTTCATTTTATTTATTTATTTTTATGTGGTGCTGAGGACCAAACACAGTAACTCACATTGCTAGGCAAGTAAGCGCCTACCACTGAGCTACAACCACAGCCTGTTTCATTGATCTTTTGTTTTGTTTTATTATTTTATTTCTGCTCTGATATTTCTTTCTACAAATCTGGGGGTGGATTTACCTTTGCTTTTATAGTTTCTTGAGTTGTCTTATTAGATTGTTTATTCAGAGTCTTTTCTCTTTTTTATGTAGGTGCTTATTGGCATAAATTTTTCTTGTTAGTACTGCTTTTGCTGAATCCCAAAGATTTTTGGTATGTTGTGTTTCTGTTTTCATTTGTTTGAAGAAATTTCTTGATCTCCCTTTTGATTCCTCCATTGGCCATTGTGAGCATATTGTGTAATTTCCATGTATTTGTACAATTTTCAAAGTTTGTCTTTTTCTTTATTTCTAATTTTGTTCTATTGTGGTCAGAAAAGAAATATGATGTGATTTAGATATTTTGAATTTGTTGAGATTCTTTTGTGGTCAAACATATGGTGTCTCCTGGAGAATGTTCCATGTGCTGATGAGAAGAATATTTATTCTACAGCTGTTGAATGAAACATTCTATATATATCTGTTGGGTCCATTTGGCCTATAGTATAGATTAACTGTGTTGCCTAGTTGATTTTTCTATCTGGATGATGAAAGTAGGGTGTTAAAATCTCCATCTATCTGTATTGGTGTCTCTCTCTCCTTTTTAGATATAATATTTTCTTTATTATATTTGAGTGGTTTGGTATTGGTTTTATATATATATGTATGTATGTATATATATATGTATATATATGTTTATATTTAATTCATTATGTGTTTTTACTTTCATTCTATATGTGTTTTTACTGGTAAAGTGATTTTCTTATATGCAGCATATAGTTGGGTCATTTTAAAAATTCATTCAGACAGTCTGTATCTTTTAGTCAGGGGATTTAATTTACATTCTAGGTGGTTATCAATCCATTTATATTCAGTCGACTCCTGTAATTTCATTAATTGCTTTCTGGTTTTTATGAATAGCCTTTGTATTTTCTTCTCTCTTATTGTTTATCTTCGTGGTTTGGTGGTTTTCTGTGTAGTCACAAAGTTCAATTCTTTTCTCTTTGTTTTTTATTTACAGTGAGTTTTGTACTTCTGTGTTTTCATGATGGTAGTTATTGGCCTTCTGCTTCTAGATGTAGCATTTCCTTAAGCATTTCTTTTTTTTCCTTCCAAATAATTATTTTTTTATTTCATTTTTTAATTTGTTCTAATTAGTTATACATGACAGAATGCATTTGACACATTGTACACAAATGGAATACAACTTCTCCTTCCTCTGGCTGAATATGGTGCAGAGTCACACCATTGTGTAATCATACGTATAGGGTAATAATGTCTGTCTCATTCCATCGTCCTTCCCCTCCCCACACCCCCTCCCCTTCCCTCACTCCCCTCTGCACAATCCAAAATTCCTTCATTCCCCCTCTTCCCTCCCTTTATGGGTTAGCATCCGCTTATCAGAGAAAACATTCAGCCTTTGGTTTTTTGGGTTTGGCTTATTTCGCTTAGCATGATATTCTCCAGCTCCGTCCATTTATCTGCAAAAATCATAATTTCATTCTTCTTTAAAGCTGAGTAATATTCCATTGTGTGTATGTACAACATTTTCTTTATCCACTCATGTGTTGAAGAGCACCTAGGTTGGTTCCATAGTTTGGCTATTGTGAATTGAACTGCTATAAACATTGATGTGGCTGTGCTACTATAGTATGCTGATTTTAAGTCCTTTGGGTATAAATTGAAGAGTGGGATAGCTGAGTGAAATGGTGTTTCCATTCCAAGTTTTCTGAGGAATCTCCATATTGCTTTCCATAGTGGTTGCGCCAATTTGCTGTCTCACCAGCTATGTAAGAGTATACCTTTTCCCCCACATCCTTGCCAATACTTATTGTTGCTTGTATTCTTGATATTAGCCATTCTGCCTGGAGTGAAATGAAATCTTAGATTAGTTTTGATTTGCATTTCTCTAATGACTAGAGATGATGAACATTTTTTTCATATGTTTGTTGATGGATTGTATTTCTTCTTCTGTTCATTTCCTTAGTGTATTTATTGATTGGGTTATTTGTTTTGAGTTCTTTATACATCCTGGAAATCAATGTTCTATCTGAGGTGCATGTGGTAAAGATTTTCTCCCATTCTGTTTCTTTTTTTTTTTAACATTTTTTTTTTTTTAATTTTTGGCGGACACAACATCTTTGTTTGTATGTGGTATACTGAGGATCGAACCCGGGCCGCACGCATGCCAGGCGAGCGCCCTACATCCCCAGCCCCCATTCTGTTTCTTCACATTATTGTTTCCTTTGCTGAGAAGAAGCTTAGGAGTTTGATACCATCCCATTTATTGATTCTTGATTTTACTACTTGTGTTCTAGGAGTCTTGTTAAGGAAGTCAATTCCTAAGCTGACATAGTTAAGCTGACATAGTGGAGATTTTGTCCTACTTTTTCTTCTACTAAGCATAGGGTGTCTGTTCTAGTGCTCCTTAGGCATTTCTTATACTTCCAGTTTAGTAGTTAGGAATGCCTTCAGTTTTTGTTTGTCTGCTACAGGCTTTGTTTCTTAATGACAGCTTTTGTGGTATATAGTATTCTTTTTTTTTTTTTTTTTTTTTTGGTGCTGGGGATTGAACCCAGAGCCTTGTGCATGCAAGGCAAGCACTCCACCAACTGAGCTGTATTCCCAGTCATGTATATAGTATTTTTGACTGTCAGTGAGTTTTCTTTCATCACTCTGAATATATCATCTCATTCTCTCCTGACCCACAGAGTTTAATCTGCTGTTACTCTAGTGACAATTCCCTTATATGTATGCATTTTCGATATTTTTTTTTGTCTTAATGGTTTTAGAATTCTCTCTGACTTCTGATAGATTGATTATAATTTGCCTTGGAGAGAACCTCTTTTGAGTTTAATTGGAGTTCTGGATATGCATATCTCTCTCAAGACGTGGGACATTTTCAGCTATTTATTTGTTAAATGTGCATTGTGCATGTTTCTCCATCTCTTCCTCCTCTGGAATTCACATAATGCAAATATTTGTTTACTTAATCTGTGGGACCTTTGAGATATGGTTGTCTTTCACCTCCTGTTTGGGTTAACTAAAATGACCAATTTTCAAGTTCAGAAATTCTTTCTTCTTCTTGATCTAGTCTGTTGTGGCTCTCAATTTTATTTTTTAATTTCATTCATTTAATTATCCACCTATAAAATTTCTGGTTCTTTTTTAATGATATCTATTTGTTGTGTTTCTCATACGATGACATTATTTTCCAGATTTTATTGGATTGTCTGTCTGTATTCTCTTATCTCACTGAGCTTCCATAAGATCATGCTTCCTTTTTTTTTTTTTTTAGGGTCTGTTATTAGAGAATTATTGTATACCTTAGAGTGTCATCTTTCCTTGCTTTTTAATTCATCTCTAATTGATGCCTATACATTCAGTATACCAGTCACCTTTTCCAATTTTTATGGAATAGAAAGATGCTAGTATGTAGGTTGTCTGAGGCTGTGTTAGTGTCCTAGGCTGTAGGTGTTTGTGACTGTGGTGGTATGGTGTTTTGGTTGGGATTGGGGCGGCTCCCTGGCTGTATGTCAGGTAGGCATGGGCATGTTGGGCTCTGTGTCTGCTTTCCCTTTGTTCAAGTCTTCTGTTTCCTGGGGAATGGGATGCTGCCTGGGTTTTGCAGCTAGAATCTCAGCCTTTCTGCTAGGCCTAGGCTCTGAGCAGTTGGGGTTGTAGTGCTGCAGCCATCCATGTGAGTGTGTGGAATGAGGGTACAGATTTAAGAATGGAGATGGGCTATGGCTACTAGCTTTCAGGATAGGATGCACTCCAGTAGTAGGTGTGGTTATAAGCCCATGCCCATTTGGGCAAATTTTCCCAGAGACAGATCCTCCTGTCTCCCAGGATACATACAAGAATATGTTCTGGAACTGATGGGAGAAAGGTCTTTAGAATTCTGGATATTTTTGTGGATAGGAGGAATGTATATGGCGGTGTGTTTCATTGTTCCAGGCAGAATTTCACACAGTGACACTACTTACAGGAATGTGTCTCATTCCCACTTAAATCTGGGCTTCTTTTGTTCATCATTTTCATTCAGTCTTCTCCCTGGATAGGGAAGCACAGGCACATGGCTTTATAGGTTCAGAGAACAAACAGGATGTGTGTGCTACTATAGGCATGTCTGCTACCTAGTGTAGCTAAATCTAAATTGATAACATTTGGAAATATATAAAGTTTATAATCTCTGCACATATGCAGATTTAGTGGTTCTCTTTAAAAACAAAAGTCCTTAGTTCCAGAATGGGAGTGGAGAACTGTCCTATAAGGGTAATTCTGTGGAAGGGTAGCAAAATAACCTGTTTCTAAGATATACATTTTCTTCCTTTGGTTTGATCTCTTTCAGAACAAATTGGAGCTCTGGCAGATCAGCACATTATTCATGTGGCATGTGGAGAGTCCCACAATCTGGCCCTTAGTGACCGGGGCCAGCTGTTCTCTTGGGGTGCAGGGAGTGATGGTCAACTAGGACTCATGACTACTGAGGATTCTGTGGCAGTGCCCAGGTAAGAATGCCACAGAAAGGAATCTGGGCTGCAAGTCTCAATTGTTTTAAAAATTACTTTCTGCTTGTTGCTATGGCAGACTCCTTGTTTTTGTTCTGTTTTCTTTATTGTATTGCTGTTTCCTTTGTGCTACTGCTGTGTCTTTATATTGCTGTAGCACAAAAATTGTGATTATTTGCAGAAATGTCTGCCTCTAGTTAAAAAGTAAGTTGGTCAGGAACCGCATTTTATTTGTTCTAGTAGCCTGGTTACGAGTTGACTTCCTGGCGCTCGATAAATATTTGAATAAAAAAGGCATCTTTTCACATCTTAGGTTTATCAACCTTCATAAGATTATAAAAAATCTGAATTATTCAGTTAAGTACTTTAAAGTAGAATCATAAGGCTGACTCTCATATGCCAAATTACCTTTAGCATTAAAAATAGCCAAAATATCAAATGTAGATTCTTTTATTTTTTAATATTTATTTTTTAGTTATAGTTGGACACAATACCTTTTTTTTAATTTTGATGTGGTGTAGAGGATCGAACCCAGGGCCTCACATGTGCTAGATAAGCGCTCTACCACTGAGCCACAACCCCAGCCCCAAATATAGATTCTTTAATGCGAAAATTAATATAATTAATGGTTTTGAATCTCTTAACTATTTACTTCTAAATTTTGTCTATTTTTTATTTTGGGGGGCGGTATTGGGGATTGAACTCAGGGGCACTCCACCACTGAGCCACATTTCCATCCCTATTTTGTATTTCATTTAGAGACAGGGTCTCACTGAGTTTCTTAGTGCTTCACTTTTCCTGAGGCCGGCTTTGAACTCTCAATCTTCCTGCTTCAGCCTCCTGAGCTACAGGGATTACAGGCGTGCACCACTACACCCAGCTACTTCAAAATTTTAGAAGATTTAGCCAAGTATCTAATAGATAATTCATCACTTAAGAAAATATTCAAAATAGTGAAGTTATTTTCAGATGATTTTTGCTTGGGTGGTATCTGTCTGTTGAGGGTTTTTTTTTTTTTTTTTGGTCATTTTACTTTGTTTATTTTTTATGTGGTGATGAAGGGGATTGAACCCAAGGCCTCATGCATGCTAGGCAGATGCTTTATCACTGAGCTATCTCCCCAGTCCTGTTGAGGATTTTTCATGATTAGAGAGGCTGTTAATTTTCTTCATTTAATGCCAGTTCTTTTATTCTACATACCCCTTGTAACACATGCTTGGTATACTGCATATTTCTATATACTAGTACTTGTTATGTTCTTTGTATTTGTTTCTTTTAATGTCTGATTATTATTTCAAAACTTTGACTTCTTGATGGCAGGAGACCTGGATTATTCATTTTAATATTATCATTTCTAAGGGTGCCTGGCCCATACATTGCTCAGTATTAGGTTAATAAATGGCCTGTTTTCCCCTTCTTATCCCGTTTTTAAGGACAGTATATCTCCCTCTTCCTTTTTGCCTTTTCTAAGTTTTTCTCTTTAATTAAAAGCTGTTTTAAGGGAAAAAGGAACATGGAGGTGAGAGCGATTTGATTTATTTCCTGATAAATTCCAGCCAGTAATGTCTTAGATTATTTTTTCCAAAAATTAATTTGGCAGTAAGAAAAGAGGATTGCTCTATTTTAGTTACATTGTGTGTAACATTAGGGAAAAATTTTGATAACATTAATGACAAAAATATTTCATTTGTTGGTGACCAAAGACTAAATTCAAGTTTTTAAATCACATTTCTTTTCTAAAAACAAAGTAATCTGTGTTATCGTAACAATTTAATTAATTTAATTAATCATGTTTAAACTATGAATGACTTACAAGAATGATTTGTATAGTTTTAACTATATAATTTACTTGAAATAAATTATTAATACCATGATATTTTGGGAAGTAACAGTTTTGAGAACAAACAGCCTTGGATTTAATATTGGTTCTGTTACTTACAAGGTGAATGACTTTGGGCACATTGAACTTTTCTAAGCCACATTTTCCTAACTTCAAAATGAAATTTTATATTTTTTACTTTATGGAGTTATTGGGAAGATAGAATGAGACGAGTAGGTAAAGCATAGTTTATGTTTGTATTGTATGTACCCCTCCTCTCCACCTCCAGGGTGTAATTTTTGTATTTATCTTTGTTCTTTTGATCTATTTCCCTTCCTAAATGTGATCATGAGGGTTGTTTGAGAATTGATCCAATAAGGGGACAATTTGTTCTGGGGATTTTGCATGGAAACTGGACAGGAAAAAGGGCCGTTGCTGCATTGTAACTCCTAAAACACTTGGTAGTAATGCATTTAAAAATTTTTAAAATCAGCGAGATTCTATAAACTATTCATATATGTAACAACTTTGAATGTCCAGGGAAATATTCTGAGTTAAAAAAGCTAATCCCCAAGGGTATATAATTTGATTTCTGTAATATGCTTAAAATAACAGCATTTTAGAAATAGAGGCTAGGATAGTGGTTTCCGGGGGATAGGGTTGGGTAATGAGACAGGGGAGGAGTGATTATAAAAGTGCACCATGAAGAATCCTTGATGATGATCTTTGAACCAACACACATGATAAATTAATACATGACTGCAGGTGTAGCTCAGTGGTAGAGCACTTGCCTACAATGTGTGAGGTCCTGATTTCTGTTCCCAGCAGAAGGAAAAAAATAGTACATATCTTAATTAAAAAAAAAATTATTGCAAAAAAAAAAATAATGCTAATAATCATCTGAGTATTTGGAAAACAAATGGTGCCAATAGATTTGCAGAATACAAGATTACATCTTTTGGCCATTGTGAATAATGCATCTATGAAAGTAAACATTAAGTATCTCTTTAGTAATATGATTTCAGTCCTTTTGGATATATAACTAGAGGTAAAATTGCTGGATCATGACAGTCCTGTAGTTTGTTTGGTATGGGGGATTGAACCCAGGGACATTTTACCACTGAGCTGCATCCCTAGCTCTTTTAATTTTTTTTTTTTTTTTGAGACAGGGTCTAAGTTGCTCAGACTAGTCTTGAACTTGTGATCCTCCTGCTTCAGCCTCCCTCGAAGCTGGGGTTATAGTTCTGCGCCACTGAACCCAGTGGGAATATTTGCGATAATTGTGTTTGTATGTGAATGTTCAATCTTAGGAAAGCCTTTTCTGTTTTAGGTTAATACAGAAGCTGAACCAACAGACAATATTACAAGTTTCCTGTGGCAACTGGCATTGCTTGGCTCTTGCAGCAGGTAATGTAGCATTAAATATATGCCAATGCTGTGAAATTTTGAAAATATTTTTCTCCTGCAGTTGCATTAATTTATCTCCAAACTTTAACTGCATTGGTCTTGAGCAGTAACAGTTCTCAGACAGCCTTTGCATATCTCATCCTTTCTCCAGGGTGTGGATGAAATAGGTGCTAATCATTGTTACCCCAGCACACGCAGGGGAAAGACGAATGAGAAGCAGGATGATACCTAAGTGTTCTTGAGAATATAGAAAATTGGTTTGTTTTGTTCTTATGGCTATAGCCTACTCTCAAGTTCCATTTTACTGTCAAGATCCCAAATAAATGTAAAGGAAGGAGTTAAGAGAAACCTAAGTCGGCAAACAACACTGTACTTTGTTAGAAGACATCTGCCCTTACACATCCTCTTCAATCATTTGTTTAGAAGTTGGTGCTCTTAGCCTGGATCTCCTGAAGTTCTAGGTCTCTTAGTCTTAATATGGTCACAACTAATTGAACTTGCTTAATAGATCTAAGCCCGGTAGTTGGCTTGTTCAAAATTGAATTTATTTACTTAATGTGTTCTTTGCATAATAGTATTGTCATGTCAAGTGGGAGTTTTGGTTTTGATAGTCTTAAAGCATGAAGTGTCTTTGTTCCTTTGCTCTGGGGTGAGTTTGGGGTATGTGGGAGGGCAACTAACAAATGATCCTAATAACGTGATTATTTTTGTGCATGGAACTTGTATCCATTTTTGTAATATTAGTTATTCTGTTCTTTTTTCAGATGGCCAGTTCTTCACGTGGGGAAAAAACAGCCATGGTCAGCTGGGGCTGGGGAAGGAGTTCCCTTCTCAAGCCAGCCCGCAGAGGGTGAGGTCCCTGGAGGGCATCCCGTTGGCCCAGGTGGTAGCAGGAGGGGCTCACAGCTTTGCCCTATCTCTCTCAGGAGCTGTTTTTGGCTGGGGGATGAATAATGCAGGACAGCTAGGACTCAGTGATGAAAAAGGTTGGTAAACTACATGTACCTCTTTAGTTCAAAAGCACATTTGTTTGTTTAATACATACTTCTTGAGGTTCTAGTATGTGTTGGCCTCATGCTGAATACTAAGGGAGCAGCAATGAACAAAACAGAACATCTGTGGCTTAGTGGAAACTATTCTAGTGGGCAAACATAAACAACAAACTCATAAATATATGGTATGTCAAGGATTCAAAAACAACAAACTAGTAAATATGTAGTTCTGATAGGAACTTGTTTGAGCAGAGCCCGTAGGAAGTGGGACATTTAGATTTCTGCAGAAGGAATATTCCAGCCAAAGTGAACAGTATGTGCAAATGCTGTGATGTGAAAAGATGTATGGTCTAGAGGGAGAAATGGGAGGAGGGACAGATGGAGGTCAAAGAGGTAGTACCAGGGTGAGGATTTGGCTTCATCTGTTAGTGAGTCTTGCTCTTGTTAGCAAGACTAAGTGTTGGAGGAGAGAAGTGATCCTGTTTGACCATTAGCTGCCATTAGCTGCATAAGTGGGTCAAGGGGGAAAACCAGGTTGGAGTTAGTGAGAATAAAGTCTGATTTTTGTGCAGCATTTGAAGAGGACCTATTTGCACATTGTTGAATGTGTGGTTTAAAACAGGGAAAAGTAGAAGGATACAGTTATTTTGTGGAGGGTGAGTGGGCAGAGTAAGAAAGTGTCGGGAAATCATGAGTTAGCTTTGGGATACATTAAAATTGTTGGACATCTGTTTTAGTCAGCTTTTTCACTGCTGTGATTAAAAGACATAACCAGAACAATTGTAGAGGGGAAAAAGCTTATTTGAGGGCTCATGGTTTCAGAGGTCTCAGTCCTTAGAAGTCCATTCCTTGAGTTTCAAGGTAAGCTGAACATCATGGTGGAAGAGTATGGCAGAGGCAAACAGCTCACATGATGATCAAGAGGCAGAGAGAGAGTCTCCATTCACCAGATACAAAATATATTACCTCAAAACCACTCCCCCAATGCCCACCTCCTTCAGCTACAACCTACCTGCCTTCAGTTACCACTGAGTTAATCCCCATCAAGGTACTAATACATTGATTGAGTTGAGTCTCTCATAACCCAATTGTTTCTCCTCCATCTTGGCATTGTCTCACATATGAGCTTTTGGGGGACACCTCACATCCAAACCATAACAACATCCAAACAGAGATGCAGGTAGGAAGTTGCATATGTGCCAGGAAACCAGGGGAGACCCCAAATTCATGCTATGATAGTTGTGTGTATTTCATATAAAAATTAATGGTAGTGATATTCTAATGCTTCATTGATCTTATTCTAGATCGAGAGTCTCCTTGCCATGTAAAACTTTTACGAACCCAGAAAGTTGTCTATATTAGTTGTGGAGAAGAACATACAGCAGTCCTCACAAAGGTAAGGGCATTGGAGAACTCTGCTTTGGTTCAGGTTATGGGATAGGCAATTATAATAGATTATTTTAGAGTAGTGATTATGTTTAATTACCATATTGTGGCTTGAACTTGAATGCTGCCTTTAGCTTTTGTTTTATTGTTTTCCAAAGAAATAGGAACGAAATTGCTTTCTTGTATCTGTGTTTACCTCTTTGGTAAATTTCTACCAGTTAAAAATATTTCAGTATAAAAATGAAAAAAATAGTTCAATGAAATACCTTTTAAATATATATACATAAATGTGTATGTGTGTGTGTATAAGTAAATAAATAACAGAATCCTGTGTTCTTTTAAAATAAGTTATTTAAAAAAAAAAAGCCAGGCACAATGGTATTCACCTGTAATCCCGGGAACTTGAGAGACTGAGGCAGAAGGATCACAAGTTCAAAGTCAGCCTCAGCAACTTAGTGAGGCCATGAGCAACTTAGTGAGACACTGTCTAAAAATAAAAAAGGCTGGGGATGTGGCTCAGTCATTAAGAGTACCTGGGTTCAATCCCTGGTACCAATAAATAAGCAAGTAAGTAAATAAATAAAATATGTAAAAAAAGAAATAGCAATTTAATTGTTTTAAAATCATTAACCTGTTTCTTTTATTTCTAAATAGTTATATTCTAGAAAGAAAATTTGTATTTTCATATAGAGCAAATACCATTATATATTCACTTTAATTAAATAGGTTAGCATTTAATCTAATACAACTTTTAAAAAACCTTACTTTTCAAGGAGTTTGTGGAGTACTTAATTTATTTTATTCCTTCCTTCCTTCCTTCCTTCCTTCCTTCCTTCCTTCCTTCCTTCCTTCCTTCCTTCCTTCCTTCCTTTCTTCCTTCCTTTCTTCTTTTTAGTACTGAGAATTGAATTAGGGGTTCTCCTACACAAAGCTACATCCCCAGCCTTTTTTATTTTTTGAGGCAGGGTCTTGCTAAGTTGTTCACGTGACCTCAAATTTTTGATCTCTCTGTCTAATCCCTACCAACTGGGATTACAGATGTACCTCACCACACCTGTTCTCTTAATATCTTCTTGTTTTTCTTTAATTTTGCTTCCTAATATGTCATTGTGCTTTAAACAGTTTTCAAAATTTACAAGTGGCACACATTCCCTTGAGAAGGGCTTTCTATGTTCCTTGAAGACATAGTCTTAAATTTCTTTTTTATTCTTTTTGCTATTTAAATAATGTTCTCAGGAGGCGATTTTGGCCAAGTATTAAGTGAGCATAGTGTCTTGCATGGACCATTCTGATGGGAATTTTGTATACAGGTTTCAGAGGAAGGTTCTTAAATTTAGAGATACAGTAATGTCATATTGACGTTTGTTCTTTGTTAGAGTGGAGGTGTGTTCACCTTTGGTGCTGGTTCTTGTGGGCAACTTGGACATGACTCCATGAATGATGAGGTTAATCCAAGAAGAGTTCTAGAGCTGATGGGCAGTGAAGTAACTCAGATTGCTTGTGGCAGGTGAGTGTTCCTCAGAGCTTCCTGCTGGAAGACCCAGAAATGGATCTTGTTCTTATAGTGATGGAGAATGTGATGACACCTAACCTCCATCATTTTAGGAAATCTTTACTGCATGCACACCTACAGTGAAATTTGGAGAAAGTCAGATTCTGGGATGTAGCAAGGAAGGGTTTTAGGTAAGCAGAGAAATAGGGAATAGTAGGCCTCTTTTGGGACAAAGAGTAGCAGCATGTGGGGAAGAAATGAAGAAAGGAGAAAGTCCCACAGAGCCTTTTGGAAATTTTGACTGGGCCTACACTGCTTTTTCCCTTTCATCCATATGGCAGCAGGTTTATTCAACTTTTTCCACAAGTTACTATCCTCCCCATTAACTGGAGTGTGAGAGAAGGAGAATATTATGGAGAGCCAGTCATAGCAAAAAAAAAGAAAAGTCACATATTGTCACTGGGGAGGTTCCATGAGGCACCCCTAAGGACTCCTATGCTTTTATTTGGAAATTAAAGGTCAGAGTCTGAGAGTGTGTCCATGTTAGTAGATACTTTGATCATGAGTTGTTTAATTTTTCCACAGACAACACACTCTAGCCTTTGTGCCTTCTTCTGGACTCATCTACGCATTTGGTTGTGGAGCTAGAGGTCAACTAGGAACTGGACACACTTGTAATGTTAAGTGCCCATCTCCTGTGAAGGGTTATTGGGCTGCCCACAGTGGACAGCTTTCAGCCCGAGCCGGTAAGATTTGCACTAGAATTTAATTATATTTTAAATGACTAAAACATATATCTATATGTTTGTTTCCAACATATTTTGAATTTACATCTCTTATATATCTTGAAGTCTTTTGAAGGGAATTAATCTGAGGTTTTTTAAAAACAATAATCAACAAATATTTCAGTTCTTGCTATGCATGAAACTCTGAAATCCTAGAAAATAAATAAAACACAAAATGTCAGCACCAAGAATCTTGGTGATAGTGTATAAGTTTTATTGTTGTTAATACTGATGGTTAACTATTTATTGAATGTTTAACCAAATTCATTATTATGCTAAGCCTCAGAACAACCTATTAGTGGTTGTCATCTTTGTAGAGGTGAGAGAACTGAGTCTTCAAGAGGGTCAGTAACTTTCCTAAAGTCACAAGGATCCTGGAGGCAGGACTGAACCAAGATTGGCCCCATTTGAAAGCCTATGCTCTTAGTGCCAATTCTGTGTTATTCTCTACTTTACTATTGGTGTTTTGGTCATAGCATGACATGATCTCTTTTCATGCCTTTTTTCCCCCTTCTCTTAAAAATATTCAACAGAGTATTCATTTGTTTGGAAATCAAAATAAGGCAGTCATTCATATTGAGTGCTGCCTCGTCTTTTTTTTTTTTTTCCCTTTCTTTTGTTTTGTGGTACTACTGGCAATTAAACCCAGGGTTGCTTTACCACTGAGCTACATCCTCATTCCTTTTTGTTTTGTGAGACAGAGTCTTGCTAAGTGGCTGAGGCTGTCCTTGCTTAGATGTTTGACAAAATGATTTTATAAATGTGTAAGTTTGAACTTATTATGTAAATGCTGTGGCTTTAGGAAACCTCATGGTAATATGCGAGCACAGAAGACGACATGAAAGAGTATTTTGATTAGAGGAAGTGTGAGCTGTGTTGGACAGAGTGATTTGGAGTTAGTCAGATAGAGGACTCTGAGTAGCAGTGGCAGTCCCATGGAGTGGCAAAATTCCAGGAGCACCATTCAGACTCTGCCCTAGGAGGTATCCCTCGGAGAATACAGTGTGTGCTGGGGTGTAGAGGAAAGAGGCATGGAGAATGAATAACATTGTGTGGGATATTAGCAATAAAGCAATATCATGGTATCAGTGTTTATGTGGGTGCATGTAATGGGGGATAAACCAGAGAGCAAGAAATAGAAGTCCTTATGTTGCCAGATTTATCCTGAAGTGGCTAGGGTCCACCTCAGATGCGGAATTATTTGTTAGGCATATGTTACCATTTATAGTAGTGCCCATTTTAGATTTCAGGTCAGTGCCATGATAGAGTTAGCATGAAAAATAGAAATGAGGTCAGGATTAGCTGGCAGTGAAGCGGGGGCAGAGCTAGAATGGAGGGTACTGTTTTATATATTTATTTTTAATTGCAGTAGAAGTAATACTGGGCACTGAGCCAGGAGATTTGGTTTCTTCTCTAATGTGATTAAAATGGATAAGAAGCCACTCTGATGCATATTTTGGAATATTAGAAAAGGGATCAAGAAGAAACTTCAATTATTGAAAAATGTGCTGTTGGAAATTTTTTTGGCAGATCGCTTTAAATATCATATTGTTAAGCAGATCTTCTCTGGAGGAGACCAAACTTTTGTACTCTGCTCCAAATATGAGGTAAAATTTTCTTTTGACTATCACTTGGGGGTGAAATTTTGGTAAACCAATGTTTATTTTAATAATTATATTAAAGTGGTATTGGGTCTTTGTTTTTACCTGTTTTATTAATATAAGCAAACAACCTTAAAGAAGTTATCTCCATTTGGTTCCTTTGAAGTGTTAATAATGTTCCTGGTATAATCATAGAGTTCTAATTTACAGCTTATTTATTTTTGCCCATATTTTTTTTCTAACAAAAATTTAATGAGGCCTAAAGAGTTTTTGCTTGCTTTGGCATTATTTGATTTTTCATTTCTTTTCTTCATTGTTAAGTAGCAACACATTCTAGGTATTTCAGAACTTGGTGGTTTCTTTGTTTGATGTGATTGAGTGTAACATATAACTGATACCACAATAGTCATATATCTTTTATTTATAATCTGTTCATGACACTGCACCAAAATTTCCCTCCTTTTTCTTGCATCATTGTAGTGGGTAAGCCAGGAGAATGATGATAGTGTCTTTTCAGGTTTACAGTAGAGAGTCAAGTGGGAATCCAAGAATCTGTGAGAGGATCTGTTACACTTCTTCAGAGGCACTCAGTCTAAGAAAAGCCCCATAGATTTGTTTGCAGCCCTCCACTTTTTCCCTGTTCATGTGCTTCTCTCCCCCTCCCCACTTTTATTCGATAAGCATTTTGGTAGGACCAACACTGTTGTACGTTGAAGGGGCCCTGACTGATGATAAAGGAATCAGGATTGCTGTGGGAAAAAGGGTCCTGTCCCCATTTGTCTCATATATTGCCATCTTTAAATACATAAAGTTCTTGTCCTCTAGTTATTATAATTATTATAATTTTATGATTCTGGTAAAAAAAAAAAAAAGGTTCTGGTGAACACTGAGGCTGCAGGCTGGACATCTGGAACTTAAAATTTTCTACGTCAGGAGCCTGAGGAAGACTGTTGAGTGCTGCCCTCTGGGGTGATGTGGAATTGCTACTTTTGGCTTGTTTAGACATCACAGAGAAATCCTGAGGGAAGTGGAAGTCATTCTTTGTTTCTTCTCGATGCCTCAAAAGCAAAATTGAAAACATAGGATTTTAGTGTAGTAACTTTTTTTTGTCCATGAATAGTTAGAATTTTGAATATTCATTTCCTTAACAAACTGACTTGAGTAATATTTTACAACTTGATTTTTCTGTGTTATTCAACATAAAACTTAGTTTCACTCCTTTTATCAATATAGAATCTGATCTATAGTTGAATTTTAAATTAATTAACATTGTTGGGTATAGAAAACAATACTTTGATGAAAAGAAAGTAAAGTATCATAAGGCATTATTAGAGAAATAGGGCAGGTTAAATAAACAACTGGTGTTGGTAGCAGTGGTGCATGCTTGTGATCCCAGTGGCTAGGGAGCCTGAGGCAGGAGGATTGCAAGTTCAAAGCCAGCCTCAGCAACTTAGTAAGGTCCTAGGCAAGTTAGCTAGACCCTGTCTCTAAACAAAATACAAAAAAGGGCTGGGGATGTGGCACAGTGGGTAAGCACCCCCTGGGTTCAATCCCTGGTACCAAATAAATAAATAAATAAATAAAATAAACAATTAGTAATAGAAGTATGCAATGAAAACTCAAGATAAAAAAGATAAAAGCAACTATAAAATGGAATATTTCTTAAGGTGTTTTTCTTTTTAAAATGGAAACCTATGCACATATACTTAAACTATTAACTGTAGATGTTTAGATATAAACTGATAAAATTAATGTGGTTACCTAATTACCATTATCAAAGACCAAGAAAAGCATTTGAATAGTGACAGCTTACATTTTATATTTATATAGTGCTCATTCTTTAATTCAAGCCTTAAAGTGGAAGAAGGGAGGAGAGGAGATAATAGATTGAGTGTCCCTTACCCAAAATGCTTAGGAATAGAAAAAACATTTCATATGTTTATATATATATATATATTTATTTATGAGTCTGGAATATTTGTATGTATATAGTGAGATCTTGGGGATGGGGCTCAAGTGTAAACATGAAAATCACTTGTTTTAGATATATGAAATTAGGTTCATCTCATCTTGCACAAAAGTAAAATAAAAATGCATTAAAGACTTAGGAATTAGACCAGAAACCTTACAACTGCTAGAAGAAAACAGGTTTAACACTCCATCATATAGGTAGGCACAGCTTCCCAAACAAGGTCTCTAAACCTCAACAAATAAAACCAAGAATTCTGAGTGGATGCTCTCAAATTAAAAAGCTTCTGCATAGGGAAGGAAATGATTACAAGTTTGAAAATAAAGCCCAGAATGGGAGAATCTTTGCCAGCTGCCCCTTTGAGAAGGGATTAATATCCAGATTAGATTAGATAAAGAACTCAAAAACTTAACATCAACACTAAAATTTCTCCATCACCTGGGAAGGACATTGGTGTGGAGGACAATAACTGCCGTGGCCCTGATGCTTTGACAGAACCTCTGATGTGTGGGGTCTTTTGGCCAATCATATGAGGTTTCAACTGGTGGAGCATTCATGGTCGCCCTGGGGGTTGAGATTGGTGTGGCTGAACCAAGAAAGAAGTCATATGCCAATTTCTACAAAAATTATGATTTTATGAAAGATTTTGAGGAGATGAAGAAGGCTGGAATATAAAGAATTTTTGGAATATAAAGAATTTTCTTTAGATTGAGTTCCTTAGAAGTTGATTACTGACTTGTGTTCCTGAACTGTAAAGTGTTCAGGAACACATGGGCTAAGGAATAGTTTTTCTTAGTAAATAAACAATTAACAAATGATGTGGGTGGGAGGAACTTAAACCAAAATAACCAACCTAATTAATAAATGGGCAAAGGAACTGAAAACTTCTTTAAAGAAAAAACGCAACTAACCAAGAAATACATGAAAAGATGTTCAACATCTCTAGCAACGAGGAAAATGCAAATCAAAACTATACTAAGGTCCACCTCTAGTCAGAACAGCAATTATCGAGACTACAGTGTGGTAAGGATGTAGGGAAAAAGGTATCCTCTTACATTGTTGATGGGACTGAAAATCAGTACAAACACTTTGTAAAGCAGTATATAGAGTCCCCCAAAAACCAGGAATGGGGGATGGAGGCAAGATGGCAGATAGTCGGACTTGGCTTTTCTCACAGCTCCATGACTCAGGACACAAACAGCGATAAAACTTCCTATCTGTGAGGTGAGTGAGAAAATCACTGCACTGATACTCAATATTGGACAGAGAGCCTTGAAGACGGGGAAATTTGGGGTACATCAGACAAGGATAAGGAACAGAATTGGCGCTAAGCTCCTGGCTGGAGTGGGGAAATTTAGATCTGTGAGTTCAGGGCTGAGTCCAATACGTGAATATGGTAGACGGCAACCGCAAGATCTAAACTGAGCCTAGTAAATCAGGAAAATCTCTGGCACAGAAAATTTCTGGCATAGAGACCATTTTGCCTGGGAGTAATATGGATCAGAGAGGCTGGATAAAGCCTGCTCTCCCCCTCTCTCTTGAACCCAGCGGTGCTTCACAGGACTAGTGGCAGGCAGCAGCTGGAGAATCTGAATGGGCCCAGTGACAGCTCAGTGAGAAGACAGTCCTTGGGAAGCCAGAAAGAGTGGAATCCCCAAATAGCAAGACTGACTCCCTCTTCCCATGAATGGTTCTCTGGATAGAGTAGTGGGGTACAATCTTAGAAATGCGTTGATTCATCAACACCCGAGAATTCCCCATGCATTAAAACACTTGGGGCAATACTAGACACGAGCTCTGCCCCTGGGATCTTCACTTCCAGAAACTCAACACAGAACTCGGGACAACTGTACCCAGGAACTGAAGGTGAAAAGGCTGTTCCACAGATCCTTACAATATCCCGGTGAAAAGGGAAGCTAAGAAGTGGAAAGACATTTTGGCACAGACAGCATGCATATACTCTTACTGATAATTCTGTTGTTTCTGTTTTTATTTTGTTTTTGAATGTATACTTATTGATACATGGTGGACACTTATGTATTTGTACACATACATGTTTGTTTCTGCTTTTTTTTTTTAACATTTCTTAAAGGTAGTTATTTTTCCATGCTCTGATTTTTGAGGATTAGGGTTTTTGGTTAGTATATTTTGGATTGATTTTCTATTATCTGTTTCACAACTGTTTCCCTTTGTTTCTATTTCTCTTTTTCTTGCTAACAACCAAACTATTTTCTCTTTCACTCTTCCTTTAATAATTTTATTTTTTTCTTCTCTTCCCTCATAAGCATGTCCTACATTGCCTCTGAATTTGTCCTATTCACTTCTGAATCTACAAACCCATTTCTACCCCTGCTCCTATCTCTTCTTTCCTCTTAATGAACTCTTTCTTTAACTGGATATTTATACATATTTGTATTAGTTTTTTCTCATTTCTAGCATTTTTTGAAGGCAATTAATTACTTTTCATGGATCAGTATTTTGAGTACTAAGATGTTTGATTAGTATAGATTGATTTTGTTCTTGTATTATTTTAAATTTTATTTTATACATTTTTTCTCTCACTTATCTGTTTTCCACCACTCTTTCTCTCTTCTTCTGCTAGCAGCCAATCTCTATTGATCTCTCTTTCACTCTTCCTTTAATGTTTTTATGTTTTCTCTCCTCCTCCTTCAGAAATCATCAAGTCGTACGTAACTTCTGTTCTATCCCTGTTCACCACTTGAAATTTTAAGCCTTTTTTAAAATGTATTGTTTTTACAATGGACAATAACTGGTCATATCATATCTGATTATCCTGATAATCAACATTATAGATATCATAGCAAGAACTATTGGATTTAATGCTGTAAGTTGTTTGCATTGGTTGTTGTTATTATCTGTCTCCCCCTAAATTGTGAGGTACTGGAAATCTTCAGGGACACTATAAGTCCACAGGTAGAAACTCTGCTTCCTCAAAACCAACTGTTAGATGGGTAGACACACAAACAACCTGACAAAGCAAGGGAACAAATCACCCCAAACAAACCAAAATACTTCAATAATAATCCATTGATACCACAATGGGACAAATGTCGGAGAAGGAGTTTAGAATGTTGATAGTTAAATGGAAGGCATTTATAATGTTAATAGTTAAATTGATCTGTGAGGTAAAGGACAATATAGGGAAAAAATACAGGAATGAAAGATCACTTTAGTAAAGAGATAGAGATTCTGAAAAAAGTCAAGCAGAAATCCTCAAAATGAAAGAATCAATAAATCAAATTAAAAATTCATTGGAAAGCATCATCAACAGACTAGACCACTTGGAAGACAAGAGTTTCAGGCAATGAAGACAAAATATATAATCTTGAAAATAAAGTTGATCATGGAGAAAAGATATTAAGAGACCATGAACAGAACTTCCAAGAAATATGGGATAAAACTGGGCTTGTGGCTCAGTGGTAGAGTGCTTGTGTAGCATGTATGAGGCACTGGGTTTGATTCTCAGCACCACATATAAATAAATAAACTCTATTGACAAAAAAATAATTAAAAAAAGAAAGAAAGAAAGAAATATGGGATAACATGAAAAGACCAAACTTTAGAGTTATTAGGATAGATGAAGCCTTGGAGATACAAACCAAAGAAATGCACAGTCTTTTTCAATGAAATAATATCTGAAAAATTTTCAATCCTTAAAAATGAAGTGGAAAATGAAACACAAGAGGCTTATAGAACCCCAGATATACAAAATTACAACAGACCCACACCAAGGCACATTATTATAAAAATGCCTAACATATAGAGTAAGGATAAAATTTTAAAGGGTGACAGAGACAAATGATAGGTTACATTTAGAAAAATGATAGGTCACAATCCAGATGTCAGCTGATTTTTCAACCCAGACCTTCAAAACTAGGAAGTCTTGGAATAATATATACCAAGCTCTGAAAGAAAATGGGTGCCAAATAAGATTATTGTACCCTGTAAAATTAAGCTTCAGAATTGACAATGAAATCAAAACCTCCCATGATAAACAAAAGTTAAAAGATTCACAACTAGAAGTCCTACACTACAAAACATACTCAATAAAATGTTTCATGAAGAAATGAAAAATAAAAGTGAAAACCAGCCAGGTGTGGTGGCGCATACCTGTAATCCCAGTGGCTCAGGAGGCTGAGACAGGAGGATCACAAGTTCAAAGCCAGCCTCAGCAAAAGTGAGGTGTTAAGCAACTCAGATCTTGCCTCTGAATAAAATACAAAATAGGGCTGGGGTTATGGCTCAGTGGTCGAGTGCCTCTGAGTTCAGTCTATGGTACCCCCTCTCAAAAAAAAGAATTCAAACTATCCCTATTTGCCGAAGACATGATTCTATATTTAGAAGACTCCCCCCAAAAAAACTCCACCAGAAAGTTCTTAGAACTCAACAAATTCAGCAAAATAGCAGGATACAAATTAATACCCATAAGTCAATTGTTCCTATACACCAATGATGAATTACCTGAAATTAGGAAAACTATCCCATTCACAATAGCCTCAAAAAAATAAAATACTTGGGAATCAATCTAACAAAAGAGTTGAAAAACATCTGTAATTAAAAACACAGAACACTAAAGAAAGAAATAAAAGAAGACCTTAGAAGGTGGACAGATGTGCATGTTCTCGAATAGGCATAATTAATATTGTCAAAATGGCCTTACTACCAAAAGTACTATACACATTTAATGCAATTCCTATTAAAATTCCAATGACATTCTTCATAGAAGTAGAAAAAGCAGTTATGACGTTCATTTGGAAAAATGAGAGGCCCAGTAGTCAATCCTTAGGGAGAAAAGTGACACAGGAAGCATTTAAAAGTCCAGATTTTAAATTATACAGTAGAGCTATGGTAACAGAAATGGCACGGTATTGGTGCAAAAACGGACACGGAGACCAGTGTACAGAATACAAGACAGAGACAGACCCACATAAACATAGCCATCTTATACTTGACAAAGGTGTTATAAACATACATTGGAGAAAAGATAGCCTCTTCAACAAATGGGAAAACTGAAAATTCATATGTAGCAAAATGAAATTAAACCCCTATCTCTCACCCAGCAAAAAACTCAATTCAAAATGGACCAAGGACCTAGGATTTAGACCAGAGACTCTGCATTTACTAGAAGAAAATGTAGGCTCAGTTCTTCATCATGTTGGCTTAGGAACTGACTTCATCAACAAGTCTCCTATAGTGCAAGAAGTAAAATCAACAATGAATAAATAGGATAATATCAAACTAAAAATCTTTTTCACAGCAAAGGAAATAATCTAGAACATGAAGACAGAGCCTAAAGAATGGGAAAAAGCTTTGCCACTCGTACCTCAGATAGAGCATTAATCTCCAGGATATATAAAAAACTCAAAAATTTTAACTCAATTTTGGTGTTAAAAGACCCCAATCAATAAATGGACTAAAGAACTGAACAGGTACTTCACATAAGAAATATGGTTGATCAATAAATATTTGAAAAAAAATTCAACAATTTTACCAATTAGAGAAATGCAAATTAAAACAATAGTAAAGTTGGGTCCCATGGTGCATGCCTGTAATCTCAGTGGCTTGAGAGGCTGAGACAGGAGGATCATGAGTTCAAAACCTGCTTCAGCAAAAATGAGGTGCTAAGCAACTCAGACCTGTCTAAATAATATACAAAATAGGGCTGGGGATTTGGCTCTGTGTTTGAGTGCCTTTGAGGTCAATCCCCAGTACTCCCCCACCAAAAAAAAAATATATATTGAGATTTCATCTCCAGCCAGAATGGCAATTAAGAATACAAGCAACAATAAATGTTGGCAAAGATGTGGGGAAAAATGTACACTCTTAGGCTGCTGGTGGGACTGCAAATTGTGCAACCACTATGGAAAGCAGTATGGAGATTCTCAGAAAACTTGGAGTGGAACCACCATTTCACCCAGCTATCCCACTCCTCGATTTAAATCCAAAGGATTTAAAAATCAGCATACTACAGTGACACAGCCACATCAATGTTTATAGCAGCTCATTTCACAATAACTTAACTATGGAACCATCCTAGGTGCCTTTCAGTAGATGAATGGATAAAGAAAATGTGGTACATATACACAATGGAGTATTACTCAGCCATAAAGAAGAATGAAATTATAACATTCACCAGTAAATGGATGGAAGTGGAGACTATCAGGCTAAATGAAACAAACCAATCCCCTAAAACCAAAGACCAAATGTTCTCTCTGATATGCAGATGCTAACACTCAATAAGTGGAGGTAGGCGAGGATGGGGGTAGGGGTGGGAGTGGGGGGAGTGGGGTGGGGGATGGGGGGTGGGAAGGAAGAATAGAACTACTTTGGATTAGACAAAGGGGAATGAAGGGAAGTAGTGGGAGGGAATAGGAAAGATAGTAGAAGGAATCGGGCATAACTTTCCTGTTCATATAGGAATATGCGACCAGTGTACTCCACATCATGTGCAACCACAAGAATTCTACTATCATGTATAACTAAAAAGAACAAATAAAAAATTGAAAAATAGCAGTGGGATGGAGGATCATAAACATATGGGGAAGATCATTGGAGTATGGGGGAGGGAGAAGGGGAGGGAAACATGGGAGAATGAGGATTGAGATACAATTCCATGCATTTATGATTTTGTCAAAATGAATACAACTATGTATATCTATAGTGCTCTGAAAAATAAATCACTTTAATATAGATCTTGTACATATAGCCTGAAGGTGATTTAGTACAGTATTTTAAATTTTGTTCATCAAACGAAGTTTCATGGTGTTTAATTTTTCACTGTGGTATCATGTTGGTGCTCAAAATTCTGTATTTTGAAGCATTTCAGATTTTGAATTTATGGATCAAGGATTCTCAACCTTCATTCAGATACTCATTTGCTACATTTGGTTCTTAATCTTGGCAATTTAGTGAATATAAACTGTAGCCTCTCTTTTACTTTTCATCTAGTCCTCTAGATAGGATTGAAAAGGGAAAAATGTTGGGAGCATGTATCTGTCTCTCGTAGCCTCAAAGCCTGTTGGCTGACTTAATGCTTATTATTGTTATTTAGTAGTAGTAGTATTAGACAATGATTTTAAACCTTGGCTACCCATTGGAATTACTTGGGAGCTTTAAAAAATACACCTGTAGAGATTCTTATTTAAATAATCTGGAGTGTTACTTGGTTAACAGCAATTTTTAAACATCCTCTGGTGATTCAAAGTCCAGCCAAAGTTGAGAAACACTGATCGAGAGCAGTTTTTTCTTTTTGGCCTGAATGTATAGAAGGACCTGAGGGCTGGGGTTGTTTCTCAGAGGAAGAACACTTGTTAGCATGTGGAAGGTCCAGGGTTTTGACCTCCACACTGGGAGGGAGGGCATGATGCTCTTTCTTGTTTAAGTGATTTAAGATTGTATTAAGGCATCTGTGGTTTATTTGGACATATAATAAAGAATAAGAAAATAGTTCCATGTCAGTGTTTTTGTAAATATTTTGTTTCTGTTGCCCCTTTGAATGGGGGAATTAATTAAAATTTACATAATAGTGATTTTAAAACCACAAGTGGAAAGAAAAGCAGTGTGTGTGTGTGTGTGTGTGTGTGTTTTCCCCTTTGGCTTTCATGTTCTTTCTGTTGTATTTCAATATTATTTTGAGTTTCTCAATATGTCTGTGGCCATTTTAGTATAATGGTTAATAAGACCCAACTGATCAAAAACTTTGTCAAGCATCTCTAATGAAGTACATGCCATTTTTTTTCTCCCTCTAGTGGTATCTTATAACTATAGGAAAGTAACCAGGAAAATTTATTTTGAAAGTTACGTTTTATGTTTAAATACAAAGAAGAAAAAAAATGATAGTTCTGTGAATGAATGGATATTTGCTTTGCTCTTACTTTCCCCCTCTTTGTTAGTGTCAAGTATAGGAGGTATAAACACCCCATCAACAGCTTTTTACTTCTAGGTCATGAACAAAATTGGGGAAAAATAAAGCTGAAAATAAGCAATTTTAGAAAGTGAAAGTTCTTTGTCTTTTTAAGCCTCACTGGATAAAGCTTGTACAGTGCTGGGATTTTTAAGGCCATTATTAACATCCTTTTTGACACTTTTCTCATAAGTTTACAGCTATATACTTGGAGCAAGACATAAAAATGGGCATTAAATTTTCATAAATTATTTGCAATATAGGTTCAAATTCAACTGACTTTTAAATATTGTATTTTATTGGAATTTGGCCAAAAAATCATAATTACTAAGCCTTAGAAGCCTTGATGTTATAGTGATTTAAAGCAAGGGGGGGAAAATCTGTAAAAGTCACATTGGGTTGGTTTTTTTGGGAAATAGACCTTGAGGCTCAAAGTTTTAGGGGGTATGCTCACTCTCTAGAACATTTATTCAGGGGTGAAAGAGGCAGGGCTGGGCAGAGGGAGAAGTTGACCTTTAATTCTGTTACAGCAGAAGCCTTGGCCAGTTCCTACGGGACTCTAGAGTTAGGATGGCCGGCCCTTCAGCCAGTCCTGAGTTGAGGGAAGGAGGTTAGGCTCTTACACCACACTTAACTTGGCATTGGATGTAGAAGGGGTGAAGCAATAGCTAAGGGTAAGCCCAAGTGGGAGCAGTCAGGAGCCTGCATACCCTGCAACTGGGGAGTGAGTGCCTCCTTCTCAAGTGGGAGCGATGTGGGCAGTGCCCCACAGCTTTCAGCTCATGAGTGGAACCAAAGCGGTAAGTGTATTGGGGGGGGGGGCGAAGAAGAGGAAAAATCCATGCTACATAATTTCTTTCACTGTTTAATTTCCAGAATTCTTCTCCTGCTGTTGACTTTAGGACCATGAACCAAGCACATTATACCAGTCTAATAAATGATGAAACCATAGCAGTTTGGAGACAAAAACTCTCAGAACACAACAATGCAAATACAATCAAGTACGTGATTGCTTGTCTTTAGCTTTTCCATGTTAGAGCTTTTTAGCTTAGTGATTTTTTTCCCATCCTACTTCTATCTTGAGGCTATGAATATAGATGGAGTTTTACATTTAGGGAGTCCTTCCCCAGCCCCACACACATTCATTCAGGGTTTGGTCTCATGAGGCCCCAGTAATGGTGATTGCTTCCCATTTTTCTTACAGAGTGTACTTTTCAGCCTGCCTTTTCCAGTGTAAGGTCTTCCAGACCAAAGAGAGCCTAAGTCATCCTTTGTGCTCAGTATTATGTTGTATAACCCTAATGGGTTTCTTCACATTCATGTTCTGAAGCATTTTGTCTTATTTAATATGAATAGTTTCTAGCATTTTCCTCACTCAAAATGACTAGTTGAAATGGGGATTCGTAGTCATATAGGGAAAAAATGTATAGTAAAAAGTATTGAGGCCTTTAATCAAGTTTGTTTTATTATTAAACTAGAATATTTTCTGCACCATTTTATATACCTTCATTGGCTTTCCTTAGCATTTCCTTTTTGTCATAGAGTCTAATGTATACTAAGATTAGAAATGAGCATACTAGTGGAAGGGGTGTAGGGGTGAGAAGAGGACCAGGCTGATTATCAGCAGGGGGAGTCAGAGACCCTGTGTTTCACCAGTAGTAGAGAGGGAAGAAGTGATCTCTAAAGACCTTTCTCTGATTAACAGAAGTTACTGAAGTCTTCTCCCTAGCCATATATTTTTATTTCTTCTCTTCTCCTTATACTAAATAAGAGTATCCAGGATCCTGATATGCAGTTTTATTCTGGATCCTCACACTACTTTCTGAGAGCCTATATAAAGTAGGTAACAGAAATGCTCATTGCACTAGCTTTTAGTTTCTTTCTCAATAGGGCAATAAAATACAAGGAAATGGTTGATTAATTATTAATTTGCACAAATAATTTTTGTGGGGGAAATAACAGCCCACACTTTGTTTTGTTTATGTTTAGAGGTAAAGTAGGGCATGTTTTGTGGTAGGAGAATGTTCAAGATTGTTATCAGGAGCAAGATTCATTCTTTTTTTTAATATTTATTTTTTGGTTAGACACAATACCTTTATTTTTGTTCATTTATTTATTTTTGTGTGGGGTTGAGGATCGAACCCAGGGCCTCGTGCATGCTAGGCGAGCACTCTACCACTGAGCCACAACCCCAGCCCAATATTTATTCTTTTAAGAGCTTTGATATTTTTATTTTAAAAAAATAATGTATGGAAAATATAAGGTTTTGCTCATTTTGATATGTGACACACTATTTATCTAAAGCAAATGTATGTTTTTCAAGGTTAATCTAAGAGCTGCCATAAATGAAATCTGTTCAGTGAGGGTGTGAAATAAATAATGACTAACTTATTGCTGGTGCTCAAATAACCATATTTTAAAAAATTATTAAAGACTTCTTTTCTCTCTCTCTCTCTCTTTTTTTTTTTTTTTTTTTTTTGGAGCAGTGGCGTTGTTCAGATATTATCTTCTGCAGCCTGTTGGAATGGAAGTTTTCTTGAAAAAAAGTAAGTGACTTAGTCTGAAAAAAACCCACATCTGATGCAAACACTTACCAAAAGGTGAAAAAGACTTTTTCTTTTTGACAGTAGTTGGGTTTAATTCAGTGAAAAAAAACTGATGCTCTCCACAAAAATTGGATTGCCTAAGAATGATGAATGAGAGGAGATCAGGAAGGACAATGCTGAATCACGCCTGTTTGGCAGAGAAGCAGATTACTAATGAGAAAGACTATATCTCAGGAAGAATTGGTGTAATTCAAAGTCAGAATTTCAGGATATTCTAAAATGTTAGCCCCAAGATCTGTGCTTTACTGTTAGTAAACTCTTAATCTTTATATAATTTTCTTGGGTTTGCTTTACCATTTTATTTTTTCTTTTCTCAAAAGGAGTAAGTTTAAGGAAGAGTTCCAAAGAAACTTAGTGGCTTCTTGGATTCCAGTTCAGCCCAGCTCCCTGGGAAATTATATTTGAGGCTGAGCTCCACAGGCAACAAATAGAACATTTGTTTGGTTGTATTCCTTCTGCAAATATCCCTCTCAAGAACATGATTCATCAAAAGAGTTTTGTCATGGGTTTGGATCTTTGATGCTACCAAATCCTGATCATCTGTCAGTCCTTTTCTGCCAGTAATCAGACTAATGAGACTTGAAGATGAGTATGTTGGTCAGCTGTCCATTACTGTAACAAATACTCAGTAGTCAAACGTAAAATAGGAGAGGTTTATTTTGACTCATGGTGTAAATGATTTTTAGTCCATGGGCAGTTGGCTACATTGCTTTTGGTCTCATGGTGAGGAAGCATAGTAGGAGAGTGTAACAGAGGAAGTTACTCAGTACCTCTTGGTGGCCAGGAAGCAAAAGAGAGAGAAAGGAAGGGGTTAGGGTCCTAATATTCTCTTTAAGGGCATGGCCCCAATGACTTAACTTCATTCCAGTTGACTTCATCTCCTGAAGGTTCTACCACTCCCAATAGCACCACAGGCTGGGGACAAATATTCAATGCATATATCTTTGGGGGACATTCTCAAGATCCACACTGTAGGGTTCAGAACAAATTGGATGGATGGATCAGAGGGGATATACTGTGGAAATTGATTCATATGATTATGGAGGCTGAGATGACATTCCTGATGTGCCTTCTGCAAGCTACAGAACTAGGGAAGCTAGTAGACTGGTTCAGTCTCAGGCTTTAGAACCAGGGAAGCTGATGGAATAACTCTTAGTCTGAGACTGAGGGCCTTACAACCTGGGGGGGGGGTGCCTTTAGTATAAGGCCCAGAGACCAAAGAACCTGGAGTTCTGCTATGGAAGGGAAGAAGAAGAAGGTTGTCTCAGTTCCAGAATAGAGAGACAGTGAATTTGCCTTTCTTCTGCCTTTTTGTTCTGTTTGGGTCCTTAGCCAATTGGATGGTGCCTGCCCACATTGGTTGAAGGTGAATTTTCCTTACAAAGTTTATTGATTCAAATGCCAGTCTCTTCCAGAAACTCTTAAAAACATACCCAGAAATAGTGGTTTACCAGTTACCATCCCATAATCCAGTCAAATTGACATCTAAAATTAAGCAGACACAACCCAACAAATGGTCACTTCAGAAATTCTCTGCAGTTACAGTTAAATATTTCAGTCAGTTACTCATATATTAGGGCAGCTGGAATGGGATCACTCAATTCATTTCATGTTTAATAATTAAACTTTTCTTCTAGTGAAAGGTATTCTCGATTATGCTGATGATGGTCTTTTAGAGCAGCAGTTCTCAACCAGTGTGGCTTTGTTCCCTAGGGGACATTTGGCAATGTCTGCTGACGTTTGTGGTTGTTGCAGTGTATTTTCTTGGATGTAGTGGGAAGAGGCCAGGGATGCTGCTAAACATCATACAGTCCCACCTGACCAACGCAGAGTTGTTTGGCTCCCAGAGTCGGTGACAATCAAGGGTGAAAACCCTGTTCTAGAAGGATAGCTTTTATGAAGATTGGGAATAGCTTTTGGCCAGACTTCTTGGGTTATTCATCCATAGATCATGTATTCATTACAGTTGTGGGTAAAGGTTTTTAAAAAACTGACATTTGTGCTATTTCAGAAAGGCTGCTCTTCTAGTATATGCATAGGAAACCAATTTCATAAATCAGTATATACATATAGATAAAGGATTTTGTTTTTTCTTAACAGCATAATAGAAAGTACCTCTAAGTATATGGAAGGTTACATTTGGAACACCAGAATTAGTTTGGGACAGACTTATTTTTAGAACAATAAAAAGTCCAACAAAGAAAGTCCAAGAAACTCCTCTTGGTTTGACCGTTTAAGTTGCAACATGTATGATTTTCTTCAGTGTTAGAAAACATACTTGTATCTTCAGAAATTGTAACAGAATGTCAGAAAAGTGCTAAAACTTTCTGAATGTGATTATTAATAAACAGAAGCCTGTTTTCAAATATCTCTTTTGTAAATTAATAAATGCAGTATGTTCAAGAGTAGGAATTTGAGAGACATTCTCTAAGTCTCTGAAAGGCTGACTGTTTAAGGTTGGAAAAATGATTTCATTGCCAGGAAGTTAAAAAACATTTGCTATGAAATTAGTTTTTGGGTGAACGTAATTGATCCCTTCTGTTAACTGAGAGAGACAATAACTTTGCATTTGTTGTAGATCAGGTTCTTATTTTAAATGCATTAAGGAATTTCAGGAAGAAGGTAGTACTTGCCATTTGTGATGAGTGGGCCAGTTTGCACAGGCAGTGTTTTTCTTCATCTAACCACAGCATCTACAACTAGACCAGAGTTAGCACAGTTACAGAGAAAGATAAAAAAAACACAAAAAGTAAATCCAGGAATTAATGTTTGTTTATGAACTTCAAGGTTGTCTCAGCCTGACGTGGTTGTTCTTATTCTTTGACTTGTAGGGAAAACATTCCTTGAAAATTTAAAATCATTTTGAAAAAGGTATTCTTGTGAAGATATTCTGTTGGGCTTCCCCAAAGTATGATATTCTTTTGGATTTTGTCTGCCAGGTTAAATTTAAAACTGATCAAAATGGCAAAGCATTTTATATACTTATTTTATGATTTTTATTAGTGTGTTTGTTATGGGATGATAATAATGATGATGATGATGATTATATTTTTCTGTTCTGTTTTGTTTAGGATTGATGAACATTTTAAAACAAGTCCCAAAATTCCTGGGATTGATCTGAACTCAACTAGGGTATTATTTGAGAAATTAATGAACTCTCAGCACTCCATGATTCTAGAACAGGTATGTTTCTTACATTTATAAAATGCATTTTAAAAATTTTTTAAAAATTTGTTTTAATTAGTTATACATGACAGTAGAATGTATTTATGCACTTTGATATATCATACATAGATGGGATATAATTTCTTATTTTTTCTGAGTGTACATGTTGTAGAATCATACTTATCGTGCAGTCACATATATACATAAAGTAATAATGTCTATTTCATTCTAGTCTCTTTCCTATCCCCACATTCCCTCCTTTCCCCTTCCTTCACTTCTCTCTTCCTAATCTAAGGTAACGTCATTCTTCTCTAGTGCTCCCTGCTTTATTGTGAATTAGCATCTGCATATTAGAGAAAATATTCGGCCTTTGGTTTTTTGGGATTGGTTTGTTTCATTTGCCTGATAGTCTCCATTTCCATCCATTTACTGGTGAATGTTATAATTTTGTTTGTTTTTTTGTGGTGCTGGGGATTGAACCCAGGTCCTTGTGCATGCAAGGCAAGCACTCTACCAACTGAGATATATCCCCAGCCCGAATATCATGATTTTATTCTTCTTTATGGCTATGTATATGTACCACATTTCTTTATCCATTCATCTGCTGAAGGGCCAACCTAGGTTGGTTCCATAGTTAAATCATTGTGAATTGAGCTACCATAAACATTGATGTGGCTGTGTCACTGTAGTATGCTGATTTTAAGTCCTTTGGATTTAAATCAAAGAGTAGGATAGCTGTCTGAAATGGTGGTTTTATTCCAAGTTTTCTGAGGAGTCTTTATACTGCTTTCCATTGTGGTTATACCAATTTGCAGTCCTACCAGCAATGTATGAGTATACCTTTCAAATGCATTTTTTTTCAATTGAATAATTGAACTTGTAAGAAAAAAATGGACTGCAGAATATATTTAAGTGGTAGAATGCTCACGTAGCATGTGTGAGGCTCTGGGTTTGAACCCCAGCACTGCCAAAAAAAAAAAAAAAAGTTATGATGAAAAGACCAAGTATTGAACACACCTTAATTTTGTATAAATATTCATTTTGGGAATTTGACCTACATTTTGCTTTCTTTTTGCCTTTAATCTTTCTGAGGAATTGTCCCTTCAGAATATTAGGTCTGCATAGGTAGGAATTTTTGGCCTTTTCCCTAATGTATTTTGAGAGCCTGGACCAATGAATAAGAGTTGAGTCTATCAAATAGCTTAAGAATTTAGAGATAAGTTAACTAGATATCAGGGATGTTTGAATTTCTTATTCTTTTCTGTCATACAGATCTTAAACAGCTTTGAAAGTTGCCTGATTCCCCAGTTGTCAAGTTCACCACCAGATGTTGAAGCAATGAGGATCTACTTAATACTACCTGAGTTTCCCCTACTCCAGGATTCCAAGTATTATATAACATTGACTATTCCCTTGGCAATGGCCATTCTGCGACTGGATACAAACCCTAGCAAAGTATTAGGTGAATGTGCTAAAATTTAATACCACTGGTTTTGTTCATGTTTATTTTGTTGGTGTAACCACTGGCTCTCAGTGGATTGAGATTCAAGAATCTATTTGTTGTCATTTTAGAGCTTTAACATTTAAACCTTTCTTACTTTACTGTTAAGTTTTAACTATAACCCTGTTTGCAATTTGAGCAAATTGAACCATTTATTTTAGTTTATTTGAAGTGATTAATGCCAGATTAATTTGATTTTAAAATACCACAAAATCAGATTATTCAACTTTAAACTACTTTTTTCCCCTCCCACTTGTGTAGTTAATAGTGCCTCAAGAATTAGTATCTCTCCTTCTTTAGGGGGTGGGAGTGAAATGAACAATTTTGGTGATGCAGAGATCTCCAAGAAAGGAGAGGCAGAAAATGACCTAGTGGGGACTTACCAAATGTTTGTTTTGTTTTTCTTTTTTAGGACAGTTGAGTCCACACTGATTTTTGCAGGCTCCGGACACTTTGCTGAGATAAGAACCTTCCGTTCCTCAGTGAATTGGAGAGTGTCTCTCATGGGAGTAGCGCCTGAGATGTTTTTATTAATCAAGTACAGAAAGTCTGTCACCCGACCGGCTTTTTACTTTTTTCCCCCACTGGTAATTTTTTTTTAGGTGTTTATTGCAACTCAGTAACTTCTGTGTTCCAGATGGACTGGGATGTTACTTGAGCATGGTCTCCGTTTAAGTGAAGAGACCTGTTTCTGGCTTTTCCATATTGCTTCCACGTTTGCACAAGAGATAAAAACAAATAATGAACGCATTATTAATATGTTAGTAGTGATTTTTTTTAAGCTCAAAATCCTTTTGGGGCACATTTCCTCAGGAAATGAGCTAGAAAGATGGTAGTCTCTGAAGAGATATTACCTGACTTTTAAGTTTTGGGGTTTTAAAACTTCTTTTTCCAGGTCTAATGACATAAAAGAGATGAGAGTTGTTCAGTGTTATGCTTAATTTATTGTAAACTTCTGATTATTGACATTTAAAGGAATACCTTATAGTAGAGAGAACACTGCAGATACTCATCACATAAACTGAACAGTTATCGATACTTTGTCCTTTCCATTTTGTACCCCCAACCTACCTTTTTATATTTTAATGAGATATTTATTTTTTTTCTATGGGATATTTTAAGGGAAATCCCAGGTATCATATTATTTCATTGTCTAAATATTTTAATATGGCTGGGTTTTTTCCTAACAAAATAGAAGACAGCAGCATAATCTTTTTGTTTGATTATGAGAAAGCAATGTTTAGAGAGAAGCAAATGTAGTTTTTCAATTAATTATGCTTATTGAAGGGAAGGAATGTTTTCTGTGTTTCTGTCACTTTTAAGGCACATCATCCTTTACATCCCTGGTGTAGGATTGAAATGGCTGAGAATAGTGCTGACATAGCACGAGGACATATGAACACTTTTGGAAAGATACAGTAGACATGCCTCCTGCCCCCAATATTTGTTTCTTGTTCCCATGCAGTCTTGGAATTAAATTTTTATATAAGCCTTTGAAAAAAATCAGATCAAGCTTTACAAAAAAAACCCAAAAAACTCTAGGGAGTCTTATACAACTGCTGCTCTCTCCAGAAATGTTTTAATGGATTCTTTTTACAGTCAGTTTGGGGAAACTACATTTAGTCTAATGTGTATCTTTTAGCTATAGGAATTTTTAGCTAGCAGGCAGAAAACTTGCTTAAGATAATGAATTAAAATGTTCTTTTCTTTTTTTCTTAAGATAACTGGTGGTCTCAGGTATGCCCAAAGTATTTCATGAAGCTGATAAACCTCTATAAAGGAGCAGTCCTTTATCTACTGAGAGGGAGAAAGACGTTCTTAATTCCTGTACTGTTTAACAATTATATTACAGCAGCTCTCAAGCTCTTGGAGAAATTATATAAGGTGAGCATAGGAGAAGCCAGTGTGGAGATGGGTTGAATAGGTAGAAATGTAAAATATTCTACTGAGATGTTCTCTGGGAAGCTGTTTTTCCGTTCTCTGGGTTAAATTGTTCTTACTTTGTTCTTCAGGTAAATCTTAAAGTGAAACATGTGGAATATGATGCATTTTACATTCCTGAGATTTCCAGTCTCGTGGACATTCAGGAAGACTACCTCATGTGGTTCTTACATCAAGCAGGGATGGTAAGAATTCATGTAAAGCATATTTTAAACCTTCAGTTCTTTTTTTTTTTTTTTTTAAGAGCACAAATAAGAACATGAAAAGCACAATGGAACCATATAATTTGTCTGACTTTGATAGTGTCATATCTTTCTTTTACCTAGTTGGATTTTGCATTCTGGAAACTTGGAAGTGCTTTAGGTAATCATAACTATCATGAGGAGTCATAAATGAGTAGTCACCCAGAATGTTATGAATTTTATTAGTTACCAACATTTAAAAAATCAAGGTGTCTGAGGATGGAGATGTAAGTTAGTGATAAAGTGTGCAAGCATATGCAAGGCTCTGGGTTGGATCCCCAAGACCACATTAAAAAATAAATAAATAAATAAAATAAAAAATCAAGTTATGTGAAGTAATCAGAATTCATAGAAACAGAAAGTATAATAATGGTAGCCAGGGGCCAGTGGCGGGGACAATGGGAGTTGTTATTTTATGGAAAGGGCGCTTCAGTTTTATAATGAGAAAGTTCTATAGATCCATTGTATGACAGTATGCATAGTCTCAGTACTGTGAACTTTTAAAAATGGTGAATATGGTAAATTTTATGTGTTTATTTTTTATCACAATTTTTAAAAATCCAGACATATGAAAATATGAATTTCCAGCTTTTCTTGAAACTTGGAAGATCTGGCAATGCAGCCTGTCGTCCCAGATGGCACCAACTGGCTAGAGTTCAGTGGTGGCTCTTTAGATGAGGCTTTATGTGTACCACAGTTCCCAATGCAGATTGATTTATCCCTGACATTGAGGAACGTATCATTTGCTAATTATTGTCTTCTGACAGCCAGCCTACTTTAGTTGTCTTGTGCCAGTTGCCTAGACTCTGTATGTCTCTGATTTAGGACTGTTTGTGTAAGAATGTTGCACATCCCTGACCCAGCTTTCACATATGTTAGACATTTGTTCAGGAGACTGTGGATTCCTGCCTACCATCCCTGGCATTGAAGGAACTGCTCAGTTTGATTGCAGACTGGCTTGGTATATGTGCAAGGCTCTTCAGGAGTCCCCATCTGTGGCATATGTGTAAATTTGAGTTATGTCAGAAAACAGAATGATAATTTGGTTATTGTATTTAGTGAAGCTATGTGCAACAAATACATCTGAGGTGAGTCTTTTTTGAGTTGAACAGATTAATGAGCAACATTAGGGTGATATTTTCCCTGTAGAGTTTTGGAGTTCAGCAGTGGTCTCCAAAAGCTAGACATTTAAATAGGTTTATTTAATTAAACAAACAGGGTTGTTTTCTTTGTCAGATAATATATGACCTGTGCTGAACATAAAGTTGTATTGTTTTCTGTGGAGAATTTTAAAAATTGATGGTGTTATAATTTTAAAAGATTTTATGATTACTCTGAAAAAAAGAGAATATTTTTAAATATTTAGTATTCTAAATGAGTTGACATAGGAAATTTAACATGGAGGTAGCAATGAACTGTGTTCTCACTGAATTTAGAAGTTGTGAAAGATAAGCTTTTCTGTTTTATCATTTTGTGATTTTTTTCCATTAAATAATCAAATGCTAAGCATTAAAATAAGCCTTATAAACTATTTAGGCCAGCTGCTTTGTTTCCAGGTGAAGAAATGGATACCTGGAGAATTTTCAAAATAAACAATTTTCCACCAACTCAATAATTTTTTTGTTTTAATTAGTTACATATGACAGTACAATGATCTTGACATAGCATACACTTGACCAACTCAATAATTTAAAAAAAAATTTTTGATCCTGAAAAAGAAGTTACTCATGAAAAAAAAAAATCTAGATTATCATGACTATAGTCTCTGAATGGAGGTACTTAGTAACTTTTACCATTTGTTATAGTTCCTTTCTCTCAAAATGTTATAACCAAGTATCAGACCTTGGATAATAGATGCCCATTTCCTCTTCAGTAATTAATGTAATTATTATGGAAAGATACAAAATTAGCTGTACTTGGTGTGTGACAACCCCAGCCCTACAAATGGATTTTTAAAGTTAGTTTTTTAGCTTTGTACCAGAGAAAGCAGTATATAGCACAGAGCACATATTTCCATCAAAAGAACTGGATTCAAATCTCAATTCTGGTCTACTGGCTATGGCTTAGATAAGTCACTGAATTTCTATAGGCCTAGCATCCTTATTTGTGAATGAAAATTATAATAGTATTGTGAGAATTCAGTGGGAGAAAGCGTGGAAAGAGGTCCCTATTGGCAGAGTGCTTGGCATTATAATGAGCCCTTAATAACTCTTTTAAACAGTTCTTCAGCACCTCATGAATGTCATGTCTGGACTGGTTACTAGAGATGGAGACATGACCTGGATAAGGTGTCTGTCTTTGCTAGTGTATTCAATGCAGAGGCTACAATGAAAAAATATAAAAGGTTAGAGCACATTTGTTCAGATATAGCATTCTAAAGTGGCTGAGTTTTGCTCATTTTAAGAAAAGGTGATAATGGTTTATTTCAGTTAATAAGTTGCCATCATCTGTGCTTGAAAACCAAATAGCACAGAATGTCATTGTAAGTCCCATAGAGGGCAGCACAGGTAAGGAATTCATAAATCCTTTGAAAATAAAAGCTGGAAAAACCTTGACATCTTGCTGTATTAAAGGAGATGCAGCTCAAGGGGGCAGTACTTGTCTTGTACAAGTGTTAGACAAGGTAAACCCTAAGAAGAGGTGGCTGGGTTTCCTCCCCAGGACTGCAGGTTTTATGTAAATGCATACTGCCCTAGTCACAGCCACATTTAGGAAACATTGGCATTAAAAAAAAAAAAAAAAAGAGTTATTCTTAGTTTTTCAGTTCTATACCATTTTCTTGCTAACTTGCTTCTATTTCATACACTTCAAAAGTGGTTTTAGGTCACAGTGCAACCCCATTTGGGGTCAGAATCTGGAAATGTGGTCCACTAACTTTGCTTTAGAATTATTTTGGGGCAGTGAATGAGAAACAGCTTTGTACGAGGTGATCAAATATCTGATCAGCCTGTGTATGTGTCTTTCTAGGTTAGAAACAGCAGTAGTGGCACAAACATCATTCAGACTCCATTTCACATAATAGAGAAATGCCAGTATTAATGCAGTTTCTTAAAGTCAACCTTTACAAAAGAAAATCAGTAAAATTATTTTTCAAATATAAAAATTCATAGACTTATAAAAAATTATAGAGTATAGAGCGACCTTCATCTAGATCTGCAACTTCTTTTGATTGAGTACTCTTCCTTCCTTTGCCTTCCTCAGAGTTGGCACCTTGACTCTCTGCCTGCCTTGGTAGATCCCCTGCAGACATCTCTAGATCACCAACTCTGGGTAGCTTCTCTCTGGCCTTGGCTCTAGCTCCTATCTGAGGAAATTGGAATTTCATTCCAGCCAACCCACTTCACTGAGAGAATGGTGACCCTGCCTCAATTTAACTCCTCTCTTCTCTAGTAGACAGATCAACTTCCAACTGGGTTCTTTGACATTGGGGAATAGGGAAGAATCAGTGAGGGGTGATGAGAGGGACTAAAAGTGCCAAATGTGGGTGTTAAAGGTGGGCAGGGAGGCTTGTGGTGGGCTTGCACAGGGAGAGGATGGTAATGAATCAGAACAGGAGTGGGACTGCAGAGAGCCAAGAGATAGAAATAACTCCTGCTGATGGCTGAAGTAATATATTACACCAATAAAAATACCAGTACTTACAAATGTGAGGTATATTAGGACCCTGTAATGCCACAGGTATTTTTGTAGTTAATGTTAGTGATATCCAAGCATGGGCTCAGTGCCTGATGAACATAGAAGCCAATATCATGGCACCAGTTTTTGTACACACACACACGCACATGCACACACAAAGAGCTTTATCGTACATATAACTAGGAAGGAGGTTAGGAAGTGTAAGCTCAGATATTCTGCCCTGATAAGTTGGTATGTGGAGTTTATAGGGAGTGAGAGGGGAGAAGCTGGCTAGAAGGGGAAGTTTTAGGGTTCTTTTGTGCAGATGCATACAGTCCTCATTCCTCTTCACGGGTCAAGAGGACCTCTTTTGGGAGGAAGTATGTTTGGCATAGGGGATTTTGAGCATGTGATGTCAAATGTCATTGACTAGTGAGCTGGTAGCTTTTGTGCATGTCCGTTCTTGAAAAGATGGCTTTGCACTATCCTTGAGTAGATTCTGGAAAAACAACTTGAGCACTTTGTTATTTAAGGAAATTATGCATAGTTATGTCCTCACCTTAGCCAATTTCATTATCACTTCTCCTATACATCACTTTTTACATTCAAATTGTTCAAATATTTACCTTGTCTTATATACCAACATACATTCAAGATCATGTCCCTTGAGAATAAACAAACAATGCTTATAGTAAACTGATTTTTCTTGAGAAGAATTAGAAAATCCTAAATATTGGTATCAGTTTTAATTGAATTTCCCAGGATCTTTTGTAAGTACCTAAACTTGAAGAATTTTATTTTCCATGGTAGAATGTTATAGCACAGTTGTTGTTTTTAAGTATGTCCAGTTCTTAAGTTCAAAGTAATTGGATATGTAGGGTATGAGAGTCAGTCTGATTGACCTGGATTATATAGGCAAGAGTCCATACCTGGTCTCACTGGACTGGAAGTGTCTGTGATGATTGTTTTTTAGTCTAGAGAAATGTTCCATGATCCCTAGAGGCATCTAGTTCTAAAGGATTAACTGGGTAGATTTTAATTAAAATTGCCTTTAAATGATCTTATTTAAATATGCATAAATCTTACCAGAGAGTCCTTGGGCAAAAGCCCCAGCCCTGGTAGTCCCAACAGACTAAGCTTGACCACCCATCTCAATGTGCCAATCAAAGTGCAAGAAAGGAGCTTTAATCAGTGTGGTCTCTCTGGGAAGAACAGAGAAAGGGGTACGGTGACCAAAGATTTGTCATCAAGGACTTGACAAACTTTTTGAGGTTTTATAGAAAAGGAAAACAAAGCAGGGTTGTAGGTTTGTGTGGCTGAGTGGTTTGCCTAGCTGGTAGCACGTAAGTCATTCAGGTCAGGCCATGGCCTGGTTGATCATACATGACCAGGCAGGCCATGGAATGGTTTTGTGAGGTGGCTGGTTCCCTCGAGTAGACAATCAGGTTCCTATGAGGTGACTACTTCTCTTTAGAGGGGCAGCCTCTTCCTGTCATGGGGTAAATGCTCCCATTTAGGGGGGTGATCTCAATATGGAGAAGTCTGGCCCCAGGGCTTTTCTGTTCCTGGAATTCAGTGTGATTGCAGGTTTAGGGCAGTGACTTAGAGACTTCTAGGTGCCACTGCAAAGGTTGGGCAGTGATACATCCATGCAAATTCTGAAAATATCTTACTCTTATCTTGGTGTCCTCCGACTAGAAAGGAGAATAAGATAAGTTAGGTAAATTTCAGCTTCATGACCTTGTATAATACTCCATAAGTCATTAACATGCCCACATGCAGAGCTGATCAGGGACCTGTGTTCAAGTAATCAAGGAGACAGTTACAAAATGAAGGTAGAAATGTCCAGGTTTATCTTGCTTTTAGTTTCCCACTGGCCTGCAAAAAAAGCAGACTAAATACCTTTGATATAAACACAAAAGGAAGTTTACATTTCTTATTCATGTGGTATTTAAACAATTGTTAACCTCACTGACTTCATGTGGAGGGTATAACCTAATCATTCTTGCATTGTGGATGGGGAGCACCTGCACTCTCAGGTGTAGCTCCTAAATTTCACTGCCTGGCGGCCTGGAATGACTCAGCTCCTTCCTCCTCTCATCTGCTGTTAAACCTCATTCATGCAGCAAGCCTGGCCTTTTCTTTGAAAGTGTAGCATTTCCCTGGCAAGACTGCTTTTCTCATTACCCTTGAACAATTAAGTATTTATGTGGCACTGTCGGTAGACACTAAAATAAATGTAAATTGTGTGGTAACATAATTATGAGGAAGTCATTCAGAATGTGTTTGTATTATGTTTAGGAAATCATTTTTTAAAAAAACCACTCTTAGGCCGGGCGCTGTATCACACACCTGTAATTCTAGTGGCTCTGAAAGCTGAGGCAGGAGAATTGCAAATTCAAAGCCAAAGCCAGCCTCAGCGACTCAGTGTGAGACCCTGTCTGTAAATAAAATACAAAATAGGGCTGGGGATGTGGCTCAGTGGTTGAGTGCCTCTGAGTTCAATCCCTGGTACCAAAAAAAAAAAAAAAAAAAATTCACTTTTAGATTCCAGAACAAATCCATGGTTATGTTTGTTGGAGAAATATTGGTACAGATCAACATATGGTCTATGTTGTCAATATTTTTGTTGTTGTTTCTGTTAGATTATGTAACAAATATTACCAATTTGACCAATTTTCAGAATAGATTTCTCTTTTATCTGACATATGAAATTATAACATAACCTGTTAGATATACTTTGTTGTGGTCGTATTTGTTAAGTTCTTTACCCACAAAAATCCATTCACATGCTCATGGAGTATCTTCCACAGGCAAAGTACTGGTCTAAGTGCTGAACCAGGGTATCTTTTCTTTCTACATTCGTGGTTTCTCCTACGTGAGTGTGATGGAACATACAATATGCTAAAAGTAAAATGTAATTTTTATCACAGGTTGAGCATCCCAAATCTGAATAAATAGTTGCTCAAAACTATGAAACTTTTTAAATGCCAACATGATGTCACAATTGAAAATTTTGCACTGTGAAACTTGTACACAATTACCTCAGGCTAGGCCTATAAGATATATCTGAAACAAATGAATTTCATGTTTAAACTTGAGTACCATCCCTGAGATTTCTCATTTATATATGTTTAAATTTAAAACATATTTTTGAAATGTTTTTCAAATAAGAGATAACTCAGTTTACCCAGCAAAATTAACCTGTGAAGTCAAGGTTGTAAATCACCTGTTTTAGAATTAGGTTTCGTATTAATGCTGTGGATTATAGACAGTTAGTGAAATGGCCTTTAAAGATCCTTTAAAACTTAAAAAAAAAAATTTAAACTCTTTTTCTATGTCCATCAAAGCATCTATTCTTTTCTATTGAAATGTAGCCAGCTGTTGAAGTAGTGTTAGTTCGATGGCTGAATGGTCAGATAGGTTCTGTTTCATTTATTTATTTATTTATTTAGGGTACTGGGGATTGAACTCAGGGGCACTTGACCACTGAGCCACAACCCCAGCCCTATTTTGTATTTTAGAGACAAGGTCTCATTGAGTTGCTTAGTGTATCGCTGTTGCTGAAGCTGACTTTGAACTTGAGATCCTCCTGCCTCAGACTCCTGAGCTGCTGGGATTACAGGGGTGTGCCATTGAGCCTGGCTATATATTTTATTTTTTTAGTTTTACATTTGAGGGGTTAATACTTGAGGTTTTAGGGGTTGGGGTTGTAGCTCAGTGGTACAGCACTTGCCTGGCACATGTGTTCTATCCTTAGACACAATACCTTCATTTTATTTTTATGTGTGCTATATACAACTAAAATAATAATAATAATATGTTGCTTATAAAAACAGGTTTTATAATCCAAGTAAGAGACTTTTTTCTTTCTTTACACAGAAGGCTAGATCATCTATAATACAGGTAAATGATTCTTTTAAAATTTACTTATATATTTTTCTAATAGTATTCTCTGTACAATACTATAATACTGCCAATACTATGTCTTATTTTAGGATGCTGTAACACTTTGTTCGTATCCTTTCATTTTTGATGCCCAAGCTAAGACCAAAATGTTGCAGACTGATGCTGAACTACAGATGCAGGTATCATGTTTAAAAACGTTATTTCCTCTTTTTACTATGTGTGTGTGTGTTGTTTAAGTTCTAGACATCGTTGTAATTTTCCTAATAGGAATATCTGGGTGGGATTCCATTATAACTGTTTAAAAAGTTCTAATTTTTCTTTCAGTAATTTTATTTTGACTGTAATACACATATATGAATGCACATTTATATAGACAGGAGTGGCAGATATTTTCTGTAAAAGCCACATAGTATATATTTTAGACTTTGAAGGCTCTGTTACACAATTCATCTCTGTTATTACACAAAAGCAGTGATAAACAATAATAAATGAATAAATATAAGTGGCAGTATTTGAACAAAACTTCATCTACACTGAAATTTGAATTGTATATTTATTTATATGAGAAAATATTATTCTTCCTTTGATTTTATTTTTTTTTCTGATCACTTATAAGTTTAAAAACCATTTTTAGTGGGAGAGATATGCAAAAAACAAGCAGCAAGCTTCCTTTGATCTGTGGGACCATAGCTTATTGACTCCTGACAGAGAAAGAAATAAGTGGAGTTTGGTGATCTTTATTAAATAGAAACCTAAGTTATAGGGATTTATTTAATTTATTTTAATACTTTTTTTTGTAAAACAAAATTAATTTTGTAAGTCTACAAACATGTTTGTGAAATAGCAATCAAAATCTTCCAGTTCCTACTATTGGTGGATATGTACCTTCATTTATTTTTCTGTCTCCCCAACTTTGTTTCTGTCTATTCATGTGTGTCTGTTTTTGTGGTGATATATCCACGACATTGACAATTTAAAGCCTTCCCAGAAAAATGGATGCCTTTATCAAAATGAAAACTTTTTAACCTTTTAGTGATTATTAGGTTTCTTTCCTGCCATTTTTAAAAGTCATGCCTTTACCTGTTCTGCCATATTTCTTTAAGCACATTGGTATTTTAGTCTTAATCAGTTAATCTAAATCACTCCTCTGTACCTGGTTATAGATCATAGGATTCATAGACTGTTTCAGTTAATCTGAGCCAGGTAAGAAAGACTTGTATGTTGTGAGAACATAAGTAACTTGAAAATGTGTAAGTGAAGGGGTGGGTGGGAGACAAAAGAATGCAGTCAGCCTTCTCTGGTTCCAAGGCACAGCTTGCTCTATGGCTGTACCTCTTCGAGCATATGCCAAGGCATAGCAGGTTGTTCTTCCCACCCACAGGGGTACTTTGAGTAATTGTGTTTTGGACATGCTGTTCCAGGTGGCAGTCAATGGAGCCAATCTGCAGAATGTCTTCATGCTTCTCACTCTGGAGCCTCTGCTGGCCAGAAGCCCCTTCCTGGTCCTTCACGTTCGCAGGAATAACCTCGTTGGAGATGCCCTAAGAGAGTTGAGCATTCATTCTGATATTGATTTGAAAAAGCCTCTCAAAGTGAGCTTCTTTAGTGTATTTCTCTAAATACCTTCATAAGTTTTCTTTAAGCAGTGAAAACAGCAAAGATCTTATTAAAATTGTGAAGTGAAATATTATTTTCTTTCATTTTACAAGAATTTTATCACTTCCTTCTGTCAAATCACCAAACATCTCAATGTAACATCAGATTAAAAATACTAGTGGATTATTCTAAGAATGATAGGACTTTGTTTCTGCTGTCTTTCTTATATTCTCTTTAGACTAAAAATAAGCAAAGAAAAACAACAACAACAACAAAATAAAGCTTCAACTGGGTACCTAGGAAGACTTGATTGTTAGAGATTTAAGAGAAGATAAAATAGGAAAATGTAAAGGTGTGAAATTGTGTACAAGATTTATGAAGATAGGCAAATTTAGCAATCTAAACTTATTAAATGAAGAAATTATCTTTTCCCTTAGATCATACATGTTTGTATTACTCCTTATTACTAGGGCTTTGCATGATGCTTGGTATAAGTAGATGTTCTAGTTATTTCAACTTATTTAAAAGTATCTCCGTATCTTTATTTCCACTCCTGTTGTAAACACTGGTTTAAGAAACATAATAGGCAAGAAATGAAACTGATTATTTCCATAATATTGTTATGCTTTTCAAAATATCTAATAAGTCCCATCAATTTGCCTAGTTGTTCTTCCTACAACTTTTGGATTATATTTAGATGCTACTTTTCTTCTTATTGCTGTTTTCAATCACTAACCCAGATGGGGCCGTTCTTGCTTTGTAGTGTGTGTGAGTTGTCTCCTGCTGGCATCTGTACAATCAGAGTCCTAGTATTTGTCCCCACCGTTATTCTTGTCCTGCTTTAGACAGAGTTGAATACATCCACAGTATAAGCTATTTCAAATATTGTTGTTAGCTCTGAAACTGAGCTATTATCTGTAAAATGGGGATGATGACAATTTTTATACATAAGGTTGTTTTGAAGTTTAGGTTAATAGCTTTTTAAGTCCTGGCGTGTGGTAAACTCAGTGTCATTTGTTGGTTTGCTGTAGTCGTTACTCTTAATGACCATTATGGGTCCAACATGCCTATTTATAGCCATTCATGGAGCCCCTCATTCTTTCTGTTTAGTATGCCCTCCTCCCTTCCACATGCTTCAGTGACCTCAAGAATCCTGTTGAGAGTATTTCTTTCAGAGAGTATTCTTTTACTCAAGTTTATCATTGTTTTTCTCTGTGTTCCAGAACATTTACTTCTTCTTATATATTTTACTCTTTGAAAATAAAATTGCTTTTTTTTCTTTTTGAGGTGGGGAGATACCAGAGATTGAACCCAGGGGTGCTATATCACTGAGTACTTCCCCAGTTTTTATTTTGAGATAGGGTCTGGCTAAGTTGCCTCAGGTCTTGCTAGTTGCTGAGGCTGGCCTTGAACTTGCGATCCTCCTGCCTCAGCCACTTTTGTCACTGAGATTACAGGTGTGCATTACTGTGCCCAACTCAGTGCTTCTTTTATATTTATCTTACCTTAAATAGGTGGTAGACTTTCTGTGAATATGTGCTAAACTTCTGAGTTTCTTTGTATCTTAAAGAGCACCTAGTAAAAATTGTGTGCATCTATAAGTGCCTTGTTAAACATTTATGCCAGCAGCCATCACCAGCGGATATACCTTGGAGTTTTCCTTGCATTGGTTATAGCCCATATGTCTTCCTTCTGTGTCCTGACCTTTACAAGTGAATCTTCCTGAAAAGAGAGGAAAAAAAGATGAAACTTGTCATAGATTTCCCTGAAAAATTAACTCTGCTTTCATGATTTTAAGGTGATCTTTGATGGGGAAGAAGCAGTTGATGCTGGTGGTGTTACAAAGGAGTTCTTCCTTTTGTTGTTAAAAGAACTTTTGAATCCCATCTATGGAATGTTTACCTACTATCAGGATTCAAATCTCTTGTGGTTTTCAGATACAGTAAGTTCATAATGTCGCAAATGGATTGCCTTAAACTTTCTTTGTTTATCATTTGTTTGCTTTTTGAAGTCCTCCTGCATGCTAGGCAAGTGCTCTACCACTGAGCCACATTCCCAGCCCTGGTTTCTAACTTGGAAAGGGAAGCATAGTCAAGAAATAATAATTTAAAAGAAATAAATTTTCAAGAAAAGAACTTAAAATATCTAATGTATCCAATCTTTATTTTTTGCCTGTTGTCTGGACCTCATATTGCATTTTGTCAGCCATGAACCCCATTGCCATTTCCAGTAAGATAGATTCAGGTCTTACTACCCATGAAGGGAAAAAGGAATATGGTGTGACAGAGAAGTTGGTTTTGTGATGTGTGAAAAGTCAGTACTCAAATGTTGTATTTTAATAACAGTGTGTATTAATTAACATGCACACATAGACACATTTTATTTTTAAAAATTTAGTAGGAAAGCAAAATTTTAAAAGCCATTTTCATTCAGTCTGTAATTTATTTTTTTATTTATATATATATTTTTTTTCTGGAGTTTTCTTCCCAGATCTTCACTGTCCCAAAAGGTAGTCACTAGCCATATGTGGCTGTTTAAATTTAAATTTTAATTAAACTTAAATAATAATAATTCATTTGCTTTTGCACTAGCTGCATTTCAAGTGTTTAGTAGCAAGTGGCTACCATAACAGGCAGCATAAAATAGAATGTTTCCATTATTGCTGTGAGTTCTGTGGATAGCTGTGCTCTAGATAACTGTAAGCTGTTCTCTTTATCACTAGAAGATCCATAAATGCTTGACTTTGTCTACTCTACCTTGCATCTTTTGGGGATAGTAGATGTCAGGTGTATTTCTTTGCCTTGAAAGTAACTAAATATGAATGTGATCTTTTATTACTTTATGCTGAAACTTTTCAGATAAATAGTAGAGTGTTTTAAGGGCTACAAATGCTGCATTTATTTTTTAACACATTTATGTACATTCTAAAAGTGTTTTGTAGAGCACAACTGGTTTCACTTGATTGGCATAACCTGTGGACTAGCTATCTACAACTCCACCGTGGTTGATCTCCATTTCCCGTTGGCTCTTTACAAAAAATTACTGAACGTAAAACCTGGCTTGGAAGATTTAAAGGAACTGTCACCCACTGAAGGAAGGTACAAAGCTAAAAGATATGCAGATGGGTGTGAGGAACTGATCTAATTGCCTTTGGCACAGGGAGTAAAGGCTGAAAGTACCATATGCATAAGTTTGAGTTTATGGAACCCTCATAGTCCACTGTTATGTGCTTTGCTTAAGCTATAGCCACACAGCTAGTTTCTGGAAGCACTGTTTTTATCACTTTTAAGGACAGAGGAAAAAAATAAAAGAGGTTATAGCTGCCCAGAAAGACAATATCTCTGCTTCCTTATCCTAAAACAAATATTTGAACCTTTTTAAACTTGTCATAGTACAGAGAAAACAGAGGGAGTATTGAAAAAGAAGACTTTAAAACAAAAGTTTATTGGCATGTAATTCACTTACCATACAGTACCCATTTAAAGAATACAGTTCAGTGACTTTATTATATCCAGAGTTGTATGACCATTCCATAGTCACTTTTAGAATATTTTCATCACCCTACAAAAAACCAACAAAACCTGGCACTCCTTTGTCATCATCTATGAGCATCTTCATACTCCAGCTCTAGGCAACCACTAATCTACTTCCTGCCTTGTCAACTTACTTGTTCTGGCTATTTTTAAAAAAAAGGAATCATATAGTATGTGGTTCTGCATATATGCATACACACAGCACAATTTCAAGGTTTATCTATGTTGTAGCATGAATTTTTATTTTCATTTTAATTTCCAAATAAATCAGTTGATGGACATTTAGGTTGTTTCTATTTGGGGGCTATTATAAATAATACTGCTGTGAACTTTTGTGTACAAGTTTTTGTGTAGACATAAGTTTTCATTACTATTGGTATATACTAGGAATGGAATTTTCGGTTCATAGTTCTATATTTAGCCTTTTGAAAAATTATCAGACTATTTTACAAAGTAGTGAAGCCATGCTCTTATGTCATTTTCTTTCTGAATCTTAAAGCCCCCTGTATTCTTGAGTTTCTCTACATTGATTCTTTTGGTACCAGGTTTTGAACCTAGGGGTGCTTAATCACTGAGCAACATCCCCAGCCCTTTTAATATTTTATTTAGGGACAGAGTCTTGCTTAATTGCTTAGGGCCTCGCTAAATTGCTGAGGCTGGCTTTGAACTCAGATCCTCCTGTCTCAGTCTCTCAAACTGCAGGGATTACAGGTGTGTGCCGCCACGCCCAGCTCTATATTGATTTTTAGTCAACATAAGATCAAGTACATAAAAAGACAGCTTTAGCAGGGAGAGAACATCATCTTTTATGGCAAAAGGAAGGTGGTCTTTAAGGTAAAAATAAGACTGTTAACATCTCTGGTACAAACACCAGAACTGAGAAACCATGAAGGGTAGGAGGGGTTGGAACACTTAGAAAGAGAAAATTTAGAAGGAATAAAAAAATAAAAACAAAAGGCAGAGAAGAACCAGGCAGTGTTAATTTTTTGATTACTAAAAGAGAAGGCTGGAGAATGACAGAAGTGTGTGCTATTTGCTTTGCCAGATTGGCTGAGAATTATATATTTTAAGTAATGATTTTGGCTGGTTAACCTGGTAACAGATTTAAATTCCACATTAGGAATTTTCATTCTGGGCAACTCTTGATGGAATTGTAAGAGAGAAGCTCACTAAAGAAGAAAGTGTGAATGAGGTCTAGTTTTAAGAATGTATTCCCTTGGGAGTTGGGATATGATTACTATTGATATAAACACATTCTTCTTTTAAGAGTACATTTTTTTTTTTCTTGCCAGAGATGGTAGCGCACTTCTGTAATCCCAGAAATTCAGGAGGCTAAGGCAGGAGGGTGGCAAGTTTGAGGCCAGCCTGGGCAACTTAATGAAACCTTGTCTCAAAATAAAAATTAAAAGGGTGTTAAGGGCTCAATGGTAGAGTGCTTGTCTCGAATGCATGAGGCACTGTGTTTGATCCTCAGCACCACATAAATAAATTAAATAAAGGTATTGTACACATCTACAACCAAAATTTTAAAAAATATATTAAAAGGGCTGGGGATGTAGCTTAGTTCTAAAATGCCTCTGGTTCAATCCCTAGTACTACCAAAAAAAAAAAAGGTACGTTTCTTCAGTGTTCATTAGTGTTACAGATATTAAAGTGTCTTTATGATATAGTGCCTATTGCATTAATACGACATTAAGTGGTGCCAACCATAATGTCAAAAACTATAAATCTGAATGGTAAAGTCCCCAAAGTCCAAAATTCTGAAAATTTCAGTCCTCGAAGATTGAAATCCTGAAAACCACAATTCCTGTTGAGGCAAAAAAAAAAAAAAGAGAGAGAGAGAGAGAGAGAGAGAGAGAGAGAGAGAGAGAGAGAGAGAGAGAAAGAAAGCCATATAACAGGGATGGGTAGAAATCTAGATTCTGGAATATAATTAGTGCATTTACTTTCTCTCTCCTACTGGAGATTGAATCCGGTGCCTTGTGCATGTTAGGCAAGCATTCTATCATTGAGCTACATTACTTGTATTAGGCATAATGAATGCCTAGGAACCTGGTAAAGGTGTGTCTGTGAAGGTGTTTCCAGAGATTAATGTGTGTCTGAGTGGATGAGGTGGAAATGATATGCCCTCAGTGTGGGTGGGCATTGGCCAAGCCAGCCACTGGTAGGGATGGGCCCTGGAGAGAACAGGTACTGAGAGCCAACTCTTCTGAGATGAGACAGTAGAACTGTAGGCCCACTGGCCTCAGGACTCTAGGACCTATACCTGCAGCCCTCAGGCTTTTTTACTTTTTTCCCCCCCTCCACTATTTTAAGTTGTCAGCATGATTTTCTTTACAATTCTCTATGCTTATGTATATTTCATCATTGCATAATTTCTAATACTGTATGTATAAATCATGCAGAGACTTTGAGAGTCTATTCATTTTATGCAATTTTTTGGTAAATTGGACTCCATGAAAGTATATTATCACAACATTGACATTGTGTTAGCATTCTGCATGTACATAAAAAATCTTGAAATTTCCTCAGTAAATGAAGAGATCTCCTTTTTGTTCACCCGCATTTGTAAATTTCTCAAGGTTTTAGTTTTTTGGGTTGCTGTAAATGCAGTGATGACCCATTGCAGTTTTTGATCCATCTCCTCAAAAGACTTAGGTTTTCTGTTACCATAGTTTAAATGGCTGCAGCTAAAAAGCTGGATGCTTATAATTACCAATCATAGTAATCTGTTTATATATGTCATTTTTTATCTATATCTTTATAAATGTTTTGTTTTCTTGTAACTATAATACTTATACAAATTTTTTTTGTTTATTTGAGTATGAGTGCTTGCAAAAATATGAGCATTATTGCCAATTTTTTTGTGTGTGTCTGTAAAGTGTGCTGTTTTTGTTTCTCAAACAAAAAAGTGTAAATAAATACCTTAGATTTTGGAGTTTGTAGTTCAGTGGTAGAACACTTGCCTAGCATCCATGAGGCCCTGGTTTCTATCCCCAGCACCACAATCAATCAAATTGTCTTTTTAAAAATGTGTGTGTAAATACTTTCATGAATTTTTTTTTCTGCAGCACTGAGGATCAAATCCAGGGCTTGTGCATATGCTAGGCAAACATGTTTACTACTGAGCTATACCCCAGCCCTAAAATTTTTAAAATTATTTTTTTCAGAATTATATTTTTTGGAATTTTAGACATTAGAGATTTTGATCTTTCAGGATTTCAGTGTTAGAGATTACAGTGTTTGGGATTGTGTCTTTTGAGATTATGGCTCATAGCCACCATTAATATTCCAAAATGGATGAGATAAATTTCTGGCTTTCTTTTAAATGAAGGTTGGATTATTTTACTAATGCAAATGGGCAGAAGGCAGTCTTTAGGACCATTTAGTATCACATCTTCATGTATATACTTCCAAGCAATACCAGGGTTAAGAGAACACAAGTATGTCATATAAAAATCCATCTGAATAATTGTCTTCAATTCATAGGTACATAGTTTTCTGTTAGTCTGAACTCGATGTTCTGTCTAGAATGTTCTTGTTTAGTTTTTCCTCACAAACATTCTGGATATATAAGTGAGTTTAAAAACTCTATTACAATGCCTGATATGCCTCTTTTCCTTTTGTTATTCTATGATTAGGAGTCTTCAAGAGCTTTTAGATTACCCTGGTGAAGATGTTGAGGAAACTTTCTGCCTCAATTTCACGGTAAGAATTCCTGTACTTGGGTTGGGGCTGTAGCTCAGTGGCAGAGCACTTGCCTAGCACATGTGAGGCACTGGGTTCAATCTTCAACCCTACATAAAAACAAATAAAATAAAGGTATACTTTCTATCTATAACTACAAAAAAAATTTAAAAAGAATTCCTGTATTTAGCAAATGTGGCTTAGTGACGTGGTACATGCCTGCAATACCGTTGACTCAGGAGTCTGAGGCAGGAGGATAACAAGTTCAAAGCCAGCCTCAACAACTTTGCAGGACCCTAGGCAATTTAGCAAGATTCTGTCTCAAGATAAAAATGTTTTTAAAAGGACTGGCATGTGGTTCAGTGGTTAAGTGCCCCTGGGTTCAACCACCCAGTACAAACAAAAAACAACAACAACAAAAATTATGTCTGTCTTTCATCACGCTTAAAAGTCATAGTTAACATTAGTTCCTCTCCAAATTAAACAACAAAGTTAGATTTCCCTGAATCAAATTATTTTACTCATAGTATCTTGTGTTATAGGAGTTCAGTAAGTATGTTGGATAAAGGGTTAATCTGTCCACTTAGGAAAATTATAAAAGCATTAATTCTCTTTACTTCAGATACAGCCAATGTTTTTCTTTTCTAGAGTTCATGCCATTTTTTTATAGATTACATTTATTGTCAACTCTGTAACTTAAAAATTGTTTTTAAAGGTGCTGACACTTTCTGACTCGTATTCTTAATCCTCTCCTGTGAATTTTCTGAGATAATAGCCACTAAGTTAAAGTTGTTCTGAAGGCGTGTCTCAGTAATTTGGGTTCTAGAAAGGTAAAAGGTAAACAGAATTGAAGCATGTCTTTTCTGCCTTAAATGTAGATCTGCCGAGAAAGCTATGGAGTAATTGAACAGAAGAAGCTGATACCTGGAGGAGACAAAGTGACTGTGTGCAAGGATAACAGGTTAGTCCTGACCTCAGACCAAAAACATGGCTGTTTTATTTTTCTGCAGATTGACTTTTAGTTAAAAATTATGTTTTAATCCCTTTGCAGAAGAGATAAGGGTGATAGAACAAGAGTTTGCAGATTATGGTGAATTTTTAATAGCAAAGCAGACACCAGACCTGGATTTAGGGAATGACTGTTTAGTTCTAGATCTAAACCTTATTAACTTTGACCCTGAGCAAGTCATGTGAACTGTTTTCTCTTTCATCTATAAAATGGGAATTATAATATTTGTCCTGTCTACCTCATGGAATAGTTGTGAGAATAAAGGGAGATAGTTTACAGAAAAATATTTTGGAATGAATGAACTCCCAGTATCTATCCCAGGGTTTCTAGGATTTAGCAAAGTACTTGATACAAAAATGTGTTAAAAAAGTAAATGTCATAAAAATTTGGGGATATAGAGGAAAAATCAACTCAAACTGTTTTATCCCATTATATTTTCACAACAAGTTACTTTTGTGATCCTAAAAAGTATGAAAGGTTTTCCCCTTAACCAGTTAGCAAGCAGCTAATTCTGCATCAGATACCAGCTGTGTGCCCTGTATTTCAATTGAATTCTGACACTTTCTACCTGGAGATATTGTTAGATCCCATAGGTTAAGGGCTCATTCCCCAAAGCAGCCCTCTGGTCCCCACTTGAGAAGGCAGTCACAAGCCCCCTGTAGTTTTATCTGTGCTTCTGACTCACTGCTTTATAAGTCAGAGTTCCACAACCCCCTTCTTAGGTTTGATGAATTTGTTTAAGCAGCTCATAGAGCTCAGAGAAAGAGTTATGTCTACTGGTTTATTATAAAGAATATTACAAAGGATGGTGATGCATAGTGTGAGTTATGGGAAAAGTGAGCTTCCATGCCCTCTCTGTGTTATCTTCCTGTAAGCGCCACATTTTTAGCTATCTGGAAGCTCTCTGAACCTTGTCCTTTTAGATTTTTTGGAGACTCCTTCACATGTATAATGCTGATAGACTGGGTAGGAAACTGAGCAAGGCCCGTCTGTTCAGATTTTTCTTGGCCTGTCTGTGCAGCATTCCATCCTCCCAGTTAGGAATAGAACCCCTTATACATAGGGATATTAACATGTACGATCAACAAGGTAGGTCAGAGAAAAGCAGCAAAAATTCGAGTTTTTATGATCTGCCTTAAGGAACTAGAATTTGTAAACAAAACCCAAAGTGTGTATTTATCATATCACAAAGTACTTACTTATTACTGTTATCCTTCTAATGGAGAATGTATAATATAGGTTTTAAATTTAGTTATTTTTTGCCTCATGAAAATTTAGGATTGATATTTTCAGGATGATTCATAGTCTGAGTTATCCCTTTAGAGGGATAACTTAGAGGGATAAGTTACTCAATTTTGTTTACTTTTGTATTAAACCAGTTATCTGCATACACATTAATTAATTCACTTTATAAACACTTGAGAGCCTATTGTGTGCCTGGTATGTTGCTGAATATTGGAGATGAGTAACTTCTGTCCTTGAGAAGCTCAAGATGAGATGGGAAGGGTGGATGTACATGAATGATTATGATGGATTATGATGTGTGTGACAGGATTTATAGGTCAAGTGCCATGGAACTAAGGTGAGAGGCTATAATGTTTTTACTCGATGTCGAAGGATTCAAGTGTGAAGAATAATTTTAGGCACAGGGAATAACATGAGTCAGGACTCTTAAGGTCAACACATGATAAAGATTGTTCAGTCCTTGTGGTGTGTGGGATAAGACGTGGATGGATAATGGTTGTGATAGTGTCAGAGTGAAGGTTATCAGGAGGTTGGATGGGACTGGATTGTGTTTATATAAGTTTTAGAAAGATAACTTTAGTGGCCATATGGACATAGAAAAATAACTTTAGCTATATGGAGAGAGACCATGTGCATGGAAGCCCATAGGAGGCTCTTAAGGTACTTGAGGTAAAGAATGGACATAGTAGGAATATGAAGTTGGATATATAATCAACAGGCAAGTGTCTGATTATACATTGATTGTACAAATGAGGGGTGTTTTGATAACAATTACGGGGTTTCTAATTTGGACAACTTACTAATAGGGAACAGACTGTAAAGCAGGTTTGAGGGGGGAAAAGTTCCATTTAGAATATGTTGCTTTTGATGTATCGGCTTGATACCAAGGTGATTATACTTAAAACTGAAAGCATATATGTATTTTAAGAACGAAGTCTTATATGATTATTTTGTTTAGTTACTTACGCCATTCCCAATCACCAGTGAATTTGAGGTCATTTACAATGAGAACCACAAAGAAAGAGGCCATGAAGGGCTGGGGTTGTGGCTCAGCGGTAGAGTGCTTGCCTGACACAGGCAAGGCCTTGGGTTCGATCCTCAGCACCACATAATAAAGAAAGAAAGAAAGAAGATCAAGGTATTAAAAAATTTTTTAAAAAAAGAAGCCGTGAAGCAAAATAAATAAAAAACAAGGACAAAGAAAATGTGCATTCTCAAATGAGCTGTACAATTAGAATAAAATGCAGACCCTTTAGTTGAGAATTTGAGCATTATAGGCATACAGGGCTGAGATAATACTTCCTGGCTTAGAAAAAAAGCATGTGGGGGAGGATGGGTGTATGAAAGAATGTCAGTCTCCAACAGGAAGGGCTATGAGTGAGGAAGCCTTTACAGGGGAAAGCAAAAGATCATTTAAACTGTGACGCAAGTACAGAAACTGGATTCTATTTGTAAGCATGTTAGGGAATTATTTTTTTAATTTCTAACACTGATCTTTAATAATAATAATAATTACGAGGATATAATTAGAAGTCCTATAATATTCACTGTATCCATATTTACTCTTGAGTCTTGGTTTCCTTCCATAACTCTTTCCTTTTGAAAATAGAAATGATAGAAGAATGTGTAGACTTCTTTCATCCTTTGACAGTATTAAAAATAACTAGAAGCTAGTGCAGATTCACTATCCTGTACCTGAAATGCTTCAGATCAGAAGTTTCAGATTTCTGAGTTTTCAGATTTTAGGCTGTTTGCAGGCACTTTACCAGCAGAGCTACCTAATCCACAGATCTAAAATCTGAAACTTTTTGAACATCATGTTATACTCAAAGTTCCAGATTTTGGAGTATTTGGGTTTCAGGTTTCTAGGTTAGGGGTGCTCAGCTTGTATGACCTAATGTAACTTTAGTAACCATTTTTGTCCTGTAAGCCTTCTAGACTATCCAGGAAGCCTTGGTTTTGTGGCGGGGGTAGGGGGGTGGAGTGTGAGCAATTGTACCAGTTTAGTGAGATGATAAAGAAGCTACCGGACATCCAACAAAAATGGCTTCAGATGATGAAATTATGTTGGTTCTGGAGACCCTAATGTAGAGGCTTGTCTTGTCTCAATTAGATTTTGCAATAAAAATATTTATTTGATAAGAATTTCTTAGAGCTAAAAGCAGTTTTCTTTACATATGTAACACTGGTAGTTTTTAGAATAGCAAGTAATTTATTTTCAGTTCTTTATTTTCTTAATAAGAACAAGCCCATTATCCCATATAGTCTGAAAATGTTTTTAGAATGAGAAAATATATGGCGGATTTATGAAATGGCTATGTTGGTTTAGATTATTTCTTTTCCTAATTTTGGTGATTGCATTATAGCATATGTACCAGGTACATATGTAGATATGTAGTCGTGTGCCACATAATGACATTTATTTCAATGACTGATTGAATATACTGTGGTGATCCCAAAAGATTATAATAGACTGAGAGATTTCTATCACCTTGTGATATTGCAGCTGTCATAATGTCATAGTACAGCACATTACTCACACATTTGTGGAGATGCAGTGTACGAGAAGCTTGCTGTGCTGCTGCCAGCCATATACAATTACATATGAAACATAATATGCAAATAATAAACAAGTATGTTACGGGTTTGTATATTACTATAATTTTTATCATTATTTTATAGGGGCTCCTACTTACAAAAAAAAAGGTTTACTGTAAAAGAGTATGCCACGTTACACTTGCAGCAGCTTCAGGCATTTCATGTTTACCATGTCTCTTGATCGTATCAAGAGGTCATGTCAAATGACTGTCTTGGCTTATGTGAGAATACTTTGATATTCGCTCAACAATGAGCCCATCTGGTGCATTATGTTGAGCATCTCCCTGTCATTAAGCAGAGTGTGGCCTACAGCCTCAGTCTTGCAAAGGATGTGTTAGCTTTTGCATCAGCTTTTAGAAAAGATAACATATATATCATTTGAAAGATTCTAACAATGGGATATGCAAACAGTCTGAAGAAGCGAACACTGAGAATGTCTTCCTACTCTGGTGAGTCAGTGTGCTCTGTGACAGTGCACTGGGTGGGGAAGAGAGTGAACTAGTGCAGGTATAGACAATTTGTGACATAGTCTGTAATTGAGATATTTCTTGGGTCTTATAATTCCTGTTTGTATCTTTACCATGTTATTTCTCTTAGCTTACTTTTGTCTCTGTTATTTTTGCTATGTTTTGTCTTTCTGAGTTTTTCCTCTTTGTCTCTGCTTCTCTCTCTTTTCCTGTCACTCTCAATGTCTCTCTCCTTATTCAACAGACATTTCTTTGAATCAACAGTTGAATTGACTCAACAGTTGGAAGACAAACTATGCAGGAATACTGAAATATAACAGTTTATTTAGGGTGATAATCTCGTTTCATGCAACCATAAATGGAACATGAAGACTAAATTGAGTGGTCAAATCTGAAGGCGTTCAGAGAATTCAACTTGAACAGATGCAACTAGGAGAACAGATTGGGGATAGAGCTAGGTTTAGAAGCCTACTAAGATTTGAATGCTAGAAAGTAGAGAAATGGACATAAAAATGAAAGCTTTGTAAAGTGATGCATAAATCTGGTTTGCTATTTTAGGCAGAGAACAATAAGTTAGAGATGGGTGTTGGGCAGGAACTTTACTGGCAAAAGCTTTATTTGAACAACTGACATTGGCTTAGCTACAGGATTAGATTACAGAAGATTGATAATTAAAGAAATGAGACTTCATTCAGCAGATAATAAGAAGCCACCATTATTTGCTAAGTTTAGGTGTTACACTATAAAACCTTGTTCATGGATCTTTTTTTCAATCTCCACTATTGCTGGCCTAAGTGTGGTCACGGACATTGCTCAACTCTGCTTTCACTGACTCTGAGAATTTAATTTTTTTTTTTATTATTTGGTGCTGGGGGTTGAACCCAGGGGTTTGCACATGCTAGGCAATTTTTTTTTGTTTTGTTTTAAATTCAATGGAATTAATGATCACTGGCCCAGCATGTTATTTATTTAAAAGGCATGCTGATTTTCTTTTCTATCCCTTTTCATTTGTATGACTTTAGAACTGCTCTTACAGAGCATCTATGATAAAGATGTTCTGCTAACACATATGTTATTTTAATGATAATACATAAATAATACATATTTTAATTTAAAAATTATACATAAATCAAAAAGAACTTTTAAGGCAACAGAAAGAAAAATAAACTCAGTTTAACCTCTTGTACTCTCACAACACAGATTACTTATGTGACCCCAAAAGGTGTGGGGTTTTTGTCCCACTAGTAAGCAAGCAAGCAAGCAATGTTTTCTGCAGCAGATACCAGCTGAGCACTCTGTAATCCAAGGAGAGAGTGTCAGATCCCACAAGTTGGGGGGCTTCTCTGTCAGGTGCCAGTTGCAAGCCCCAGATTGTTTTACTTGTACCCCTGACTGACTAGCTTATAAGTCAAGGTTCCTACAACCTCCTACTTGGGTTCGATTAATTTACTTGAGCAAGTCATAGAACTCAGAGAAACACATATGCACATTTACTGATTTATTATAAAGGATGTTAGAAGGGATATAAATGAAGAGATGCATAGGATGAGGTGTGAGACACAGTGTGGAGCTCCCATGTGTTCAACTGTCCAGAAGTTCTCTGAACCCTGTCCTTTTGAATTTTGATGGAGACTTCATTTATTTTATTTATTTATTTTTATATGGTGCTGAGGACTGAACCTAGTGCCTTGCATATGCTAGGCGAGCACTCTTCTGCTGAGTCACAACCCTAGCCCTAAGACTTCATTATATAAGCATGACTGAAGCATGGTCAACCATGTAGAAATGTGATTGGATAAAAAGGGTATGATTTCATGCCAAGAGACTGAGTAGGGAAATCCAGCAAGGCCCATCTTCTTGCCTGTCTGAGCAATATTCCCTTCTTCCAGGAATGGAGTAGGACCCTTTCTGGAATCGGGGTCTTATGATTTACTACTAGATGAGTCAGAGAATTTTTTCTTTCTTTTTTTTGTTTTTGAGGCAGGGTCTCCCTATGTTGTCACGGTGGTCTCAACTCTTGAACTCAAGTGATCTTCTTACTTTAGCACTGTGATTATAAATTTGCCGCATCATGGCCATGTTTATTTCTTTCTTTGTATGAACCTGCCTTGGGAGACAGAAATAATTTCTTAGATGGAAAAAGGGCAGGGGAGGGACTGTGACTGTGGCTCAGCGGTAGAGTGCTTGCCTTGCACTTGTGAGGCACTGGGTTCAATCCTCAGCACCACATAAAAATAAATAAATAAAATTTATATTTGTGTCCATTAAAAAGGGGGAGGGGTGCAGGGGAAGCCAAGAGAGATTTTTTTTGTTCTAAGGCTTGCTTCTACAGACTAAAGCACTATAACATTGTGGTCTTTAACTTTTTTTCTCTAAAACTATTCTGAAGCTGTGGCAGAACCAAGGACAAAAATGAAAAAAATCTTTTAATCTTATTATACTAGTTATTTAGAAAATATCTAGGGCTATGAGCACTATACAGTGACTATGAGCCAAAACCAAAATATATATAAGATCACAAAAAGGAGCCCATATTATTTATCTTGTATTAGAAAACTCCATATTTTTTTGTTACTGATTTACTAAGTAATAGTTTTCGAAAGTTTTAAAAGTCTTTGTACAATAAAATATGTGATTATGTTACATATTGCCAAGCAAAATAGGGATTCCCCGTTATACTATATTTGAGATTAACATATGTAACCAATTCTGTGTTAGGTAGAAATTTAAGTTCTGGCTTTTCAGGGTCACTAGCACTCACTAAGCACACAGTGAGCTCATCCATACTGTGTTAGTCACTGTTTACTTGTTTCTGTGTCACTTGGTGACAGATCCTGCTGCTTTCAGTAATCTGTTTATCCTAGTCCAGATTGCTGTAACAAAGTACCATAGATGGGGTGGTTTATAAACAACAGAAATGTGTTTCTCATGGTTTTGGAGGCTGAAAGTCCAAAAATCATGGTGTCAACATTGGTTACATTCTAGTGAGGGTCCTCTTTGAAGGCCAACTACTTATACTTGAATGGTGGAGGGCAGTGAGGGAACACAAGCTCTCATGGCTCCTATAAACAGTCCCCTTCAGGAGGGCTTACCCTCATGACTTTATCTGATCCACTTTACCTTCCATAGGTTCCACTTTCTTACTACCATCTCATTGGAAGGCAGTGTTTCAACATATGAATTTGGGAGTGGGGGCCACAAACATTCAGCCCATAATACTGTTGAGCAGCTTCCAAGAATCTAATATGGTTACTGCCACACTACTTAATTCAGCTGTTTTCATTAGTGGCAGCCAGAAGAAAAGACATTTGATTTTTATCCCCATTTCATTTTAAGCTGCACAAAACACATCTTATCAGCAAAGTACCTTGAGATCCTGGTAAGAAGGTTTATGAAGTGATAAAAGATTAATCGTTATATCTGCATTCCTTTGCTTGCTATATGCCATAATCTTGTCACCAGGGGTCCTGTATGATATGAATAAGATAAGAAATGAAAAAACTGTAGGAATAATATCTGTTGGATTTTTAATTTAGGCATCTGGGTACACAGATACTATTGACATTGAAGCTGTTTTCATTAACAGTAAGATATTTGCTATCATGGCTGCCTTGGAGGGCAATGCCGGAGGAATACCAATTGTGGATCCATAATTTATTTCATTCTATTTGGTCTTAAAATTGCTTTCTATCCTTGGACAAGAACTACACAGTCAAATGAGTTATAGACAGCGGGGTAAAGGAATATCTGTGGTTGATGCTGGTATCTGCATCATAGCTAAATCTTGCCACCGCTGTCGTCACATCTGGATAATACTATATCATATGACTACTCATGTTTAAGTATTTATCATATGCTATATTGGTGTTATTACCACTAATTAAAAACTCACATATTGTTATAGATCCCCCCAAATTTACTTTGATTTGATATGATTAAATTAATCACAATTGCTGTCCTTCTGTATGTTCCCCTGTATGAGGGAAATGGGGGAAGAGTGACAATAAACAGTAAAAGGACTAAACACTGAGAAATGCTAGACTTAGTAAGGTAAATGCTCCAAAGGGTTCCTGTGAATAAAACTTAACGCATGACAAACACTTCTTTCTCCTTAAGATCTGGGGCTGTAGCTCAGGGGTGGAGCACTTGCCTAGCCTGTGTGAGGTGCTAGGTTCGATCATCAGCACCCCATAAAAATAAATGAATAAAATAAAGTTATTGTGTCCATCTATAACTAAAAATATTTTTTAAAAATCTATTGAGGTTAGAATTCTGATTAACTTCAGTTAACCTCTCATGAATAGTATATGAAAGGTGCAATCTTTAAAGTCTGCATTACATTTGTACTGGATTGTTACAGGAATAGCAGATAATTAAGATGCCAGGAACACTTTCTTAGTGCTTACCATGTGTCAGGCACTATTATAAGTGTTTAACAGGTAAGCCTCCCTACTTCACAGATGAGGAAACTGAGGCACAAAGAGGCATAGGTTACTTGGTCAGGGTTACACAGTGGGAAGTCCAAGATTCAAAACCAGCTGTTCAGCTTAGTGCTCCATGAGCATCGGTGTACTACAACTGAGAGCCTGCGGCTGGGGCTCCAGAGTTCCTGTATCCTTCTCCCCGGGGAAGAAAAATTATTGTAAAGAGTTTGCTGTTTTACCAAGTAGGCTATGTAATGTTTTGAAAACAAGGTTGGCTTAGTTAAAACATACTGTATGTGTATGAAATTGAATGTCTGAATTTTTAAACAGGTATAGGGACAGTGCTTATATAGTATTAAAGTGTTACAAAATATTTATGGACATCTTAATAATAGTTGTACAGTCTGCTGTGTTAATGTGTTATTTTATTTGGATATTTGGCTTGTATGTTTTTTTATTTCCCTTTTTTCTCTTTTATGTGTAAAGGTGTTCTTTTTTTTTTGCTTTTAAATTTTTTTTAATAAGATTCCAAGGATGAAATAAAATGTATAGCATTTTGAATGTGTTGACAGATATTTTTGCTAAATTGATTTTGCTAATGAATTGTACCTTTTTACACATCATCAGTGTATGAGAATATCCATGTCACTAAAACCTTATATTGTGGTATTCTTTTTTTACCAAAAAATAGATAAATTCAATTTCATTATTTTTTTTATACCTAGGATACTTTACATATTCTGCACAACATTGATCCCTTTTTCTGGTATGTCTATTTCTAAAATATTTTTTTAAACAAATAAGAGGTGGTATCCATGCAACATCATTCAATGTGCAAAATGCCCCTGAATTTTTTCTTTAAAATGACTAATTTTATATTAAGTGGATTTCACCTTAATAAAAGAAGAAAAAAGAAAAAAGCATTTGTGTCGTGTGTGTCTAATGCAGATGTATCTGTGTATGAAACTCGCAAGCAGAGAGAGCTGCTGTGCCCTGCTTGCACAGTAAGCATCCGAGTGCTGCAGTTTTACATGTAATGCATTCTGTCCTTCTTTCTGCTGTTTTGTGCTTTGTTGACTAAGTTTGGCCTAAAATGGGTTAAAAATGGTTTATTGATTGATAGTATTTGATTGGCTTTGAAGGGAGGGTTTCTTGCTAGCTGTTAACTTGCAGGTTTTATGACTGACTGACAAACTATCAAATAAGTACTCCAGGATCAGCCGAGTTAGGAAATGGTGGAAACATTATGCATTAAGAACTGCATCATAAACATCCCCGTATCCTTGAAGGAGTGAAAACCCAAGAGCTAAAGCCTTATAAAAGAAAGACTGCTGATCAGAGCACACCCTGGGGAACTTGTGTCTCAAGAGCTTGCTAGAGCCCTGTTTCTCCTAGTGCTGCCGCCATATAGGAATGCATCTTTCCATTTCAGTATCTTATTTCCTCCTTTTAAAGTAACCTACTTATATCCTTTATATATTGTTATAAAACACTTGATTTTCATATGGTTCATATGAACTATTACATTGACTGTTAGCTCTTTTTGAGCCCATTGAAATATAATTATAGATTTGAATATAAATCACATTGAATATAATTATAGATTTTATTCCCAATTATTTGCATTTGAAAATGTTGATTATATGTATAATTTTTTATAATTTCCTAATTTATGTGTTGTCCTTTTGGTTTTATGCCACGCTTTGACTTTACATGTCCAGTAATTGATAAATATTTTGTGTATTTTCTTCAATTAAAAATTTTTTGTCCATTAAAGTCTATATTACTAAGTTTTCTTAGCTATTCTAATGAGTAAGCATGAGGGGTATATGTTAATAAGTTCCACATCAAGTTTGAGTTTTGGTGGATTGTGACAAATTAAAGGTTAATTTGAGAAGAACTAACATATATTTTTTATTTCTATCTTACAATTCAAAGGCCTATGTTACATTTGTGAAGGCCAATGTTTATTCTTTTCACATAGATTATATATAATTTTTTATCAGAAGTTGATATAAATATTTTTTGTCTTGCTATTTCTACTGTGAAATCCTTTTCCATATATTTTGATTATTTTTAGTAGAAATTTTTCTTTGTTATCTGATAGCCAGATCAGTTATCAGACGATTATCTAATAGTTTTTCAGCTGATTCTCTGGGTTTTCTTTATATAAATAATCATATGCCTGCAAAATTTTTTTCCCATTATTAGTATTTGAATCATTTTTTATCTAATAGTTTTTCAGCTGAATGGGTTTTCTTCATACAAATAATCATATGTCTGCCAAGTTTTTTTCCCTAGTAAGTAGATCTTTTATTAGTATTTTAATCAATTTTGCTTTTTACTGGATCTATAAAAATATTAAATGAGAATCTCTCATTTCTAGAGATAAGAAATGAATATTTTATTAGTTTTTTCTTTGCTTTGTTAAAATAATCATGATTTAAGATAATCATGACTTATGTATTGTTATTTTAATTTTCTTTTAAATTAAAAGGAAATTTTTAATTTCTGGCTATCTGGAAGATTAACATTACCCGAGGTGTTTGTACTCACTGTTGTCATTAGCAACAGGTCAGAGCTGCCTTCCATTTCCTACAAAAACAGTCAGCTTTTGCTTCTGCGTAATTTTAACCCTTAAGAAATGGAAGAGATTGGCATCTGATTTTTAAAATTTTTTTTGGAGCCTAGTTTTTTGTTTTGTTTTTTTCTTTATTCGGAATGTCCAAACATAAAGTTGAAGATAACCATTTTTGTATATTCATAATGTCATGTTAAAGTCTTTTATTCTTAGAGGAAATCAAAACCTGATTTTATGTTGAAGAAATCAAGTTTATTGAATTTTCTGTATTTCTGAATTAAATGGCAAATTCTTTTCTGATAATAAATAATAAGTAGGGATATAATGATGGCTGTGTTATCCCCTTTTGTAATGGGAGGGTTAAATTTTTCTGTAACCATATTGATAATAGCTGAAAATTATCCAGCACTTACTGTTCTATAGGGTTAATGTGTATTAACTCATAAGGGACCATTCCCTTTTATAGATGAGAATATACGCAGTAAGAATACCAAGTCCTTTTTTTTTTTTGAAAATACTGTTTTATTAACACCACAGTGGTAAACAACTTTATGCTTATGGTTTTTTGTAGATCACTGACTGACACATAATTCAAAACCCACAAAGAAGCTAAGAGTCTTTACATTAAATGTGTTCTTTCCTCAAAATCCTTTCTGTATGCCAGTCTATCCTCAAGCAGTAAAATTTGATTATGCACCATTTTATATTTAATATGTCACATTTAAATAGCAAAATAATGAAGGCACAGCTAATACAAGCAAACTTAAACCCTTTCTACTTCTGAGCTGGGGATGGGGGCACACACTTGGATTGGTTCTTCAAGTATATATTTTTTTCCCAAACATTAGCTTCAGTGAGGAGTTCTGATGATTTTCACAGCTACACCCTAAAAGCTACATGACAAAGACTTCACAAGGATCAAACTACATAACACTGGGTACACATGCTTTACAGAATTTGCTACATTCTACATCTCTTCAAGTAAATTAATATTTCTACAATTCTAGGTAAAGTGACTTAAAACATTTAGGGTAATTTTTACGCCTTTGTAAAGACACTACCAAGAAAACACTTAAACATGAAACTGTAACTAATGAATACGTATGTTGACAATATTATACATGTTATACACTCTCCTTCTTGAAACCATGTTTTGCTCTAGATTCAAATATTCAGAACATTTTTCAGAAATTGAAATGGCAGTTTTCCTGGCCTCATTAGCAATAGTCTCATGATCTCCATCGCAGGCTTCCTCCACACAGTCTCTCACCGTCTCTCCTCTGACGTGGTAAAGCTGATGTCCGGATTGCAAAAGCAAAGTCTTAAAAGATGACGTCTTTCTTGGGTTCGCTTTCTCTGCATTGGGAAATGTAAGGACTAAAGAAGAATTAGCATAGAGAATGCAGTACAGTTTGGCTTGGGTTGTTCCATGGGTAGGGTAATGGTCGCGTTATGAATGGATTTCAAGTGACGTACTTTCTTTTACATCTGCTGACACCCATTGCAGCCTCAATCCCAGTCCTCACAGATCATGAAAAAACCATTTTAAGCCTAATTTGGTATTCTTCGACATCTTTTGATACCTTTGTTGTGTTCGAAATGAAAGTCAAATTTGAAATGGGCTGACCAGAATCGAATTGCTTCAATTTAAATTATTTTAGGAATGTCAGAATAGATTCACATTGTATTTTTGGTCAAAAACCTGAGCCTTTTACAGTCCACCAATATTTAAAAGAAAAAAAAAATGGATTGTTGTTTACGGCGACTCTCTCCCGGTGATCTCTGCCCCCGCTTATTTCTTGGCGTCATCGGGCATCTCGGCATGGTGACTGTCATCTCTCACCCGCGCGGCCGCCCCCGCGGCTGCCGCAGCCTCCTCCTCCTCCTCCTCCTCGCCCTCCTCCTCCTCTTCCTCGTATTCCTCCTCCTCCTCTTCCTCCCCCTCCAGGGTCCATGCACAGCCCTCCATCTCTCCGGTGAGCTCCTGGATCTTGGCGAGTAGGGGCTTATAGATGTCATTATACTTTTTCTCCAGAGCCTGAAATTCCTTATCAAATTTGGCCTCGATCTTATCGCATCGCTTCTGCAGCTTTTTGAGCGCCAGGACGCGGCATTTCACCGAATTAGGCAGGCTCTCAATAAAGTCATTTTTAGGCTTTGGAGCATTCTCTGCGGGGGTCTGGGGCTCCTCAGCCATCTGAGCAGCCGCGCTGTCACTGTGGCCAGCGGCGCTGTCAGAATCTCCACCCTGCGCACCGCCTTCCGCCATTACCTCCTCAGTTGCCTCGGCTGCCGCCGCTGCCGCCGCCGCTGCCGCCTGGCTGGGCTCCGCAGGTCCCTGGTTCTCGGAGTCGGCCATGATACAGGAGTTGCCGCAGAGGTCTAGGCTGGCTCCCGCAGAGACGCGTGTGCACCCGAGCTGGTCCAGAGAGAGCTTGTGGATGGGATGCGGCAAGCGCGGGTGACGAGTGCCGCGGTGGTGACGTCGGCTGCAGCCCCGCCCTTTTAAATCGCGGCACTTGACTGGTTCCTCGCTATCAGCTGATGGTTGTGCGCTCATACTGCACCAGATTCCTCCTGTTGCTACCCTACCATCTCCTCGGCCTTCAAAACCTTCCTATTGGACACCCAGCTCCCAGTTACGCAGATCCCTGCCCCCCTACTCTCTGCAGAGCTGGACTGCAAAGGCCAGCCGATGCCTGAGGCACTTTTTCCAGGAACTGCGTTTTGCCGCATCCTGGTTTTGGCGCACTTCTTTTTCCCTATCTAGGCTCTTGGGTACATCTATCTGCCAGTACACCTGTCAGCTTTTGCCATCTCCCCATTACTGGTGTTGCTCTGTCTTGATAGTGAGTATATGCCCAGTTCCTCCCGAGGCTGCCTTGATCACGCCCTAAATCCTCTGAATTCATTTCTGGAAAGTGGAAAGCATGGGAGAGCCAGCTCCCTTCTACGTGTGGTATGTGTATGGACTATATCTCTCCATCCAGCTGCCTCCCCATCTCTCACATCTGGTAGCATTTATCCTTGTGACAAGGTAGTCATGGGATGGATCTTGGAAACGGTTTTGGAACTGTTTGGGTGGAAATCTCAGAGCTTCCGGTATCTTGGTGGATGTTCTAGAAAGTTCCACACTATGGCCTATGGGGAGGAATAAAACTGGAGGAGAGCCAAAGAAAAATAAGACTCTCTAAAGCATGGGGCGCAGGAAGAGGACCTCCTCTTCTCTCTCTTGATTTATGTGTTTAATACTGCTGTACCTGTGTGTACACACACAGCCATTGTCCCCAAGGCATAACACAGTTCAGCACTGCTCTGTGGGTCTTGCTGGTGGTTCGTATCTGAGAGCATTTGAAAGATCTTAAACAGCAAACTCTCGTTCTCTGACAGCAAAGTGAGTAGCATTTTAATTTCTTACCCTGTTATATTTCTAACCCAAACCAGAGCTTCTTGAATAAGGATTAGCACACAAAATTTAGGCATAGTAAGCAAAGGATTCTTCCAAGCATTCTTTTTTTAAAAAAAAAAAATTGTTTCTTTTAGATATATATGACAGTAGAGTATATTTTGACATACACACATGGAATATAACGTATTCTAATTAGGATCCCATTCTTGTGGTTGTACATGATTCCTTAGGAATGCTTTCATTGCTGATTTAAGTGCTTTTTGGACTTGCTAAAGCTTTAAGCAGTGAATTTTGAAAATCGCTTTCCATCTTTTGATTCTTGTGACTATTAAATTAGTTAATATGTAAATCACTTGGTGGTGATATGGAGCAAGCACCTGAAAATGTTTTACAAAATGATTGCATTAACATGCAGAAAATGACATCTATAGTAATCTTTGAGAAATGGACATTTTTTTGTGCCATTTTCCAAAGTAAACATTTATAAAAGGCCATTGTTATTCTCATTAGTCAATATCCTAGCTGTTTAATGTACTTGTGATTCCCACTAGCTGTGTTATTTTTTTTTTCCTTCTCTTTTTGGTGCCAGGGATTGAGCCCATGGTTTTACCAGTATTAGTTGTGCTTCTGCCACTGAGCTAAACCCTTAGCCCTTATTTTACTTTCTTAATTCTGTTCCAGAAAATTTGCTTTCTCCCTTCCCTGTTACCATTTATAACAGAATTTTATTGTTAAGGCTGAAATTTCAGCCTTAGCCTTGACGGAATTTGATGTATTCATGCATTTACATTTGGTTAGCTGACGCTGTATGTATTCTGTCTCTCTCCGAGTATTGTATTTATCATCTTTGATGGCTGCAGCCATCTTGAGAATAGGAGTGATTTTTCTCGTTTTGTAGATATCAAGCTTAGAATCAGAAACACAAAATATTCTCTTAATGCATTTATCACTTAATTAATAGAAATGGGTAGGAAGTAGGCCTTCTGATTCTTGTTGTATGGAAATTGTGACAGACTTAAACAAACCAAAAAAACAATTTTAATCAAATCTGTTGACTAACTTAACTTGTTTTAGGTATTTCCTTCTCAGCAGACTTTAAGACTTGATGTTAAGCCAGGCTGTTGTTTAAAAGTCTGTTTTATTGAGGTATAATTTACATGCAGTAAAATTCACCCTTTTGGAGTATGTTTTCACAAATGTAGCTATGTAAGCATGATTTATTGTTATTAAGATAGAGGACAGTGGGGCTGGGGTTGTGGCTTAGCAGTAGAGTGCTCACCTAGCCTGTGTGAGGCCCTGGGTTCCATCCTCAGCACCACATAAAAATAAATAAACAAAATAAAGGTATTGTGTACAACTAAAAAATAATTTTTAAAAAATAAAGAGATAAAATAAAGGTATTGTGTCCAACTACAACTAAAAAATAAATGTTAAAAAAAAAAGAGATGGGACAATACCATACCCCCCCCCCCCAACACAATTCCCTTATAGTTCTTTCTTCACTCCTGGAACTATTTACTGTTAATAATTCTGTTTTTTCTAGAATGTCAGAAAATGGAATCCTGTAAATTTTTGAGTTCAGCTTTTTTCACTAGCATAATGCATTGGAGATCCATCTGTATCGGCATGTACTTTAGTAACCTAATTATTTCTCATTAATCTTAATACCCTAAAATTCATTCAGAGGGTTAGTTTTGAATATTCACTGAGATAATATATATCTAAGAACTTCTTGCAAGGATTAGTACCTGGTAAGTACTGTTAGGGGCCATTATTAAGGAAAAGAATATTTTGAGAGCAATGATAATTGATGTGTTAGAGATGAGAATTTATATGCTAATTTGCTAGAGATGCTGCAGCAAATTACTACAAACTAGGTGGTCTAAACAATAAAAATTTATTGTTTTAATAATTCTTGAGGTTAGATATCCAAAGTCAAGGTATTTTGTCCGGGTTGGTTTTTTCTGAGGGCTGTGAGGGAATGTTCTGTTTTAAGCCTTACATCTTTCACATTCTTTTCCTCTAGGTGTGTCTCTGTATGCAGTTTTTCCTTTTTCTAAGGGTACCAGTCATATCATGTTAGAGCCCTCCCTAGTGATCACATTTTAACTTGGTTATCTTTGTAAAGATCCTATCCTCCAGTAAATTCTGATTTACAGGGAGTTGGTACTTGAATATATGAATTTGGTAGAACACAAAGTTTATGATGTTCTACCCTGTAGGTCTCCAGAATTCACATCTTCGTCCTCTTTTGTTTGTTTTGTACTGGAAATTGAACCCAGAGATGCTAAGTTGCTTAGGGCCTTGCTGAGTTTCTGAGGCTGGCTTTGAACTTGTGATTCTCCTGCTTCAGCCTCCCATGTTTCTGGGATTACAGGCATGCAACACCAGGCCTGGCTACCATGTCCTTCTTAAACACAAAATATGTTCACCCCATTCCAGTATTCTTTTAACACAGTCAACTCTGAGTCCACAATCTCTTTTGTGATGGCTGACTTTTTATGCCAATTTAACTAGACCATGAGATGCCGTGATATTTGGCTAATTGTTATTCTGGGTATGTCTGTGAGACAGTTTCTGGATGAAATTAACATATAAATGGGGAGATTGGGTAAAGTGATCATTTTGCCTAATATAAATGGTCTTTATCCAATCAATTTAAGGTTCAAATAGAAAAGAATTGACATCAGTGTTTTCCTGCCTTAGAACTGAAATACACCATCTATTCTCTCGGGCCTGCGGCTTGCAAACTGCAGATCTTGGGACTTGTCAGCTTCTATTGCATGAGTCACCTCCTTATAATAAATCACATACACACAGAGCCCACCTTATTGGCTCTTTTTCTCTAGAGAACCTTGAGTAATACATCATCTGAACATCATTTAAGTCAAGCATGAATCATACTCAAGGTATGATTCATCCTGCGGCAAAATTCTTCAAGAGCTTTAAACTGTGAAGCCACACAGTTTTCTGCTTCTAAAATACTGTGGTGGGACAGGCATAGGATAGACATTACCACTCTGAAGGGGTCACAGGCTCAAAGCAAGTCTGGAACTTGGCAGGAAAAATTCAATTAGGTTTAAAGGCTTGAGAAGGCTTAAGGCTCCATCCTCCAGCTTCTAGCCCACCAGGGTGATAGACCCCCTGAAGTGGCATCACCACTCCTTCAGTCAGGCTCCTGGTGGCAGTGGCAGTCTTGATAGCCTTTGAACTATCTTTGTGGTCATTCTTCCTGTTTCTTAAAAAGAGAATACATGTTTACAGCCAGACAACTCTATTGTCCATTTCCTGCCTGTGGAATTTCAGAAATCTCAACAGCTCGCCTTCATTTTATCTTATCTCAGTCCCTTTGATCCAAGCTGGCAGTGCTTCTGCTAGTTTGAAATTCTCAATAACCTTGGTGGGATCCCACACAATTCACAGGGGCCCAGTACTTACACAAGAAGGCTCCACAGCTTTCTGTATAACAGCATCTTTATGCCTGACTTCGGCTGAGATAGTTCATTGATCTATGAGCCATATGCCTAATCTTTGTAGCAAACCATTGTTAAATCACACGGCCCTGTTTCCAGAACATGCTATTGGTGTTAAGCTAAAAATTGTCCCAATATCCAAGCTTCTAGTTCCTTTTTGTTAGCAGTTTCCTCTTCAATTTACGTCTTTCCTCTTCTTCTTTGCTATGAGCAGCAAGGAGAAACCAGATCTCACCTTTTAATATTTTGCTTAGAAATCTCTTCAGCTAAATATCTAACTTTATTGCTTCCAACTTATACTTTTCACAGAACACTAGCACCCATAAGTGGGCCAAGTTCTCTGCCACTTTATAATAAGGATTGTCTTTTCTCCAGTTTCTAATAGCATATTGCTTATTTTTATCAGGGACCTCACTGGAAGTACTTTCTTTTTTTTTTCTTTTTTAATGATACTTTTAATCTTTTCATTCACAGATCTACATTTAATTTGATTAGGAAATATTTGCAGAATAAAATATTAAATATGACATATATATTTCCCAAATCATAGAAAAGATCAAGAATACCTGAGTAATGAAAAAAATACCTGAGAAATTCAGGCTATCGTCAGAACAAAATTATTGTGATAAATCAGATTATTATTCAAATTATTCCTCCTTCATCCCCCTACTTTCCTAGAAATAGTGTACTTTTCTACTCTTAGACTTTCTGTTAGTTTGTATAATTTGTTTTTTTAAAAATTTATTTCTTATATACATGACAATAGTGGAGTGCATTATCTCAACGGAAATACTTTCAACATTGGTATTTCCAGCAACATTCTGTCTATGACAGTATATTTTCTAGTTCAGTAAAAACTTCTTTACAACTTCCCTCCTTTTTCTTTCTCTCATCAGAATCTCCTTTGATGTCCATATTTCTAACAATAGTCTCTTTAAGGCAGTCTATTCCTTTTCTGTCAAGCTCCTCAGAACTTTTCTGTGCTCTTCCTATTACCCAATTCTAAAGCCACTTCTGTATTTTTAAGTATTTGCTATAAAGCACCCTGACATTTGTATGCTGGGGTTATCCAGAGAAACAGAACCAATAGGGTATGCATAAGTATGTGTATATACATATGCTCTTTGACTTAGAATTGGCTAGTCCTGATAAACTCATTGTAAGTTCAAAGTGCATTTAATATACGTAGCCTACCAAACATCATATCTTAGCAATACAGAACACTGTTCTGTAGACCCTCTGTTGTTGACTCTTGCAAGCCAATGGATAACTGGGAGCTATGTGGTTTGCTGCCATTTTTTAGTTTTCTGAAGAATCTCAGTATTGTTCTTCATAATGTCTATATTAATGTATATCCCTGCAAGCAGTGTGTAAGAGTTCCTATTCCTCTACATTCTCACTAGCATTTTTTACTTTAAAAAAAATTGCTATTCTAACTAGGGTCAGATGGTATCTCATTGTAGTTTTAATTTGTATTTACCTAATGGCAAATGATATTGAACATTTTCTCTTACGCTTATTGGCCATGTATATTTCTTTTGAGAAGTGACTTTTGAGATAATTTGCCCATTTTTAAAGTGGATTGCTTGAGGGGTTTTGTTGTTGCTGTTATTAGTTTGGTTTTTGAGTTCCTTATATATTTTGGAATGTTATCCCTCTGTCAGACAGATAGCTGGCAAATATTTTCTCCCATTCTGTAGGTTGTATCTTTCACTCTGTTGATTGTTTTCTTTGCTATGAAGAAGCTTTTTAATTGGATATAATCCCATTTGTCCCCCCCCCCATTAGTTGCCTGTGCTTTTGAGGTCCTATCCAGAAAATCATTGCCTGTACCAATGTCTCAAAATCTTTCTGCTAAGTTTTCTTGTAGTAGATTCAGGTGTTACGTTTAGGTCTTTGATGCATTATTTAAAAATATTTTTATAGTTGTAAATGGACCTTTATTTTATTTATTTATATGTGGTGCTGAGAATCAGACCCAGTGCTTCACACATGCTAGGCAAGCACTTTGCCACTCACCAACAACCCCAGCCCCATTTGATCCATCTTTGAATTGGTTTCTATATATGGTAAGAGCTAGGGGTCAAGTTTCACACTTTAACATGTAGATATGCAGTTTTCCCAGCACCATTTGTGGAAGAAGCTGTCTTTTTTCCAGTGTATGTTTTTGGTGCCTTTGCCAGGAATCAGTTGGCTATGGATGCATGGGTTTATATTTCTGGGATCTCTGTTTTGTTCAGTTGGTCTGTGTGTCTGTTTTTATGCCATTACCATGCTGTTTCTGTTTCTGTGATTCTGTAGTATGTCTTGAAATTGGGTATTGTGATGCCTCTAGATTTGTTCTTTTTGCTCAAAATTGTTTGGCTATTTGGGCTCTTTTATGGTTCCATATGAATTTTAGGATTGTTTTTTCTAGTTCTTTGAAGAATGTCCTTGAGATGCAGTGTTAGATGCCAGTGGTACATGCCTGTAATCCCAGTGACTTGGGAGGCTGAGGCAGAAGGATTGCAAGTTCAAGATCAGTCTCAACAATTTAGCAAGGCCTTAAGCAATTTAAGTGAGACTCTGTCTCAAGAAATAAAAAGAGCTGGGGATGTAGCACAGTGGTAGAGCGTCCCTGTACCCAAAAAAAAAAAAAAAAAAAAAAAGATCATTGGTATTTTTGATTGGAATTGCATTGAATCTGTAGATCACTTTGGGTATTATGGACATATGAGCAATATTCTTTCAATCTATGAACATGGGTGGTTTTTAAAGATTTCTTTTATCAGAATTCTGTAATTTTCATTGTGTATATCTTTCGTGTCTTTGTTTTAAGTTTGTTCCTAGATACTTTCTTTTCTCTTTTCTTTGGTAGCTATTTTAATAGGATTGCTTTTGTGATTTCAGCACATTTGTTATTGGTATATAGAAAAGGTACTGATTTTTGTATATTGATATTGTATTCTGCTACTTTACTGAATTGATAAGTTCTAACAGTTGTCAGTGGAGTCTTTGGGTTTGTCTACATGTAGAATCATACCAACTACAAGTAGGGGTAATATGACTTCTTCCCTATTTATAACCTTTTATTTCTTTCCTTTTTTAAAATTTTCATTTTTGGGTACTGGGGATTAAGTCCAGGGGTGCTTTACCACTGAGCTATATCCCCAGTCCTTTTTATGTGTGACAGAGTCTAAGTTGCCAAAGCTTGTCTCAAACTTGTGATCTTTCTGCATCAGCCTCCTAAGTTGCTGAGGTTATAAGCATGCACCACTGCACCCTTTTCTCTCTTTTGCCTAATTTCTCTGTTTAAATGTTCTAGGACTATATTGAACGAAGTGATGAGATAGCTACTTTTTCTTCTTCCTGATCTTAGAGGAAATACTTTCATCTTTTCCCCAGTCAATAAGTTGTTGGCTATGGGTTTGTCATATATAGTCTTTATTAGGTTGCAGTATGATCCTTCTATACCTAATTTGTTCAGGGCATTTATCATGAAGGGATGTTGAATTTTATCAAATGCTTTTCTGTATCTGTTTAGGTGATATGATTTTTATCCTTATTTTATTGTTATGTTACATTTATTAAATATGATCACAAATGTTGAACCATTTTTGCTTCCCTGGGATAAAACCAATTGATTGTTATGAATGATTTTTTTATGTGCTGTTGAATTGAATTTGCTAGTAATTTGTTGTAATTTTTGCATCTGTGTTGACCAGGATATTGCTTTGTTATTTTCTTTTTATTGTGTTCTTGTCTGGTTTTGGTAACAGAGTAAAAGCTGGTCTCATGGAATGAATTTAGAAGGATTCTTTCCCTTTCAATTCTAGGGAATAGTTTGAGAATAATTGACATTTTTCTTTAAATTTTGGTGAAATTTTAAGTCATTGGGTCCTGGGCTTTTGCTTTCTTGGGGCACTTTATTACTCATTCAGTCTCATTACTTGTTATTTGTCTGTTCATGTTTTGTATGTCCTCATGACCCAGTTAAAAAAAATTTTTTTTTTTTAGTTGTAGGTGGACCCAATGCCTTTTTAAAATTTTTTTGTGGTGCTGAGGATCAACCCCAACACCCTGCACCAGGCAAGCGCTCTACCACTGAGTTACAACCCCAGCCTCTCATGATTTAATTTTGATAGATCATATGTGTCCAGAAATTTGTTTCTTTAGATTCTCCAATTTTTTAGCATATGGTTTTTTGTAAAAGTCCTTAATGATCTTTTGTATTTCTGTGGTATCGATTTTAACATCTCCTTATATAAATCCCTAATTTTATTTTCTTTGGGTCCTATTTTTTCCCCCTTGGTTGATCTAGCAAAAGCTTTATCAAGTTTTGGTATGTTGTATTTCCATTTTCTCTTCTCCTTTTTTCCAGTAGTAGGAATTAAATCTGGGGGCACTGTACCACTGAGATACACCCCCAACTCTTTTTATTTTTAAAGTTTTGATAGGGTCTCACAAAGTTGCCAAGCTTGACCTCAGATTTGCGATTCTCTAGCCTCCGACTTCCAAATAGTTGGGGTGACAGGTGTGTGCCACTCTACCTGGTTTTTGTTTCCATTTTCATTTGTTTTAGGAATTTTAAAATATGCCAGGACTATATTGAACAAAGTGATGAGATAGGTACTTTTCTTCCCTTCTGACTTCTCAATGAACTACTATTAGTTCAAAAGTGTAGTGTTCAGCGTTTGGACGTTTGTATGATTTCTAAAATTTCTTTTGTTGACTTCTAATTTTATTTCTTCTGTTTTTATTATGATCAGAAAAGATGCAGAATATGGTTTCATTTTTTTTTTTTTGAATTTTTTAAGACTCATTTCATGGCCTAATGTAGTATATTCTAAAGAAAGTCCCATGTACTGATGAATGTATTCAGCTGTTAGAGGAAATGTTACATAAATGTCTGTTAGGATGGCTTAATTCCATTGTTTCTTATTGATGATGATGATGATGATGATGATGATGATGATGATGATGATTTTGGTCTGCATGATTTGTATATTGATGATAGTGGTGTATTGATATCTTACATTATTATTGAATGGGCACCTGCATCTCCCTTAAGATCTAATAGTGTTTGTTTTATAAAGTTGAGTGCTTTGTAATTGGGTTTATTTAGATTTGCAATCATTTTATCTTCTTGTTGAATTGATCCCCTGATCATTGTATAGTGACCTTTATCTCTTCTTGTGGTTTTTGTCTTAATGTGTCTTAAGTATAGATACTCCTCACAGGTTCCATGTGCTTGAAATATAATTTTCTATCCCTTTACTTTCAGCCTCTGTGTGTGTCTTCACTGATGAGGTGAGTTTCTTATGGGCAGCATATTGTGTGTGTGAGTGTGTGTGTGTGTGTGTGTGTGTGTGTGTGTATCTGTGTGTTTTAAATCCATTAAACCAATCTATCTTTTAACTGAAGAATTTAGTCCATTTACATTCCAGGTTATTATCTATAGATGAGGATTTGTTCTTGTTATTTTGTTGATTTTCCTCTAGTTGTTTTGAATATTCTTTGTTCTTCTTTTTGCCTTGTTTCTCTTTGTGATTTAATGGTTTACTATATTGATAATGTTTGAATATTTTCAGTTTTGTGTATGTCTTCTTCTAGGAGGATTTATATTTTAACATATAATGATTGTAGTTATCTTTCTGTGATTTTTTTATGTAAGATTGCCTGAAGCATCTTTTGTAAGGCTGGTCTGGTTGTCATGGATCCCTCAGGTTTTGCTTGTCTTGTAATATCTATTTATCTTTCATTTTGAAGGATAGCCTTGCTGGGTTTAGTAATCTTGGTAGGCAGTCATTTTCTTTCAGGACTCAGAATGTGTTATTTCATTTTCTCCTGGCCAGGAGGGTTTTTGACAGGAAATTTGCTGTTAATCTAATGGAAATACATTTAAATGCGACTTGGTGCTTTTCTTTTGCAGATTTCTAAAATTCTTTGTTGTTTGTACTCTTGAAAATTTGGCTATAATATCCCATGGTGAAGATCTTTTCTGGTCATGTCTATTTGAAGTACTATAAGCCTCTTGTATGGGATGTTCATATCTTTACCACAATTAGGGAAATTTTCTTTAATTTTATTGAATATATTTTCTGTGCCCTTACCTTTATTCTTTTCACCCTTGGGTAATCTGAAAACATAGATGTTTGTTTGTTTAACAGAGTCCTATAGTTCTTAATTACTCCTTTCTCTCCTTCCCTTCCTCCCTTCCTTCCTTCCTTCTTTCCAATTGTAATATTTCAAAAGACCTGTCTTCACATTCAGATATTCTTTTTTCTCCTTGACATAGCTTGTTCTTGAGGCTTTCAACTTTAATTTTTGACATATTGAACTCTGAAGAATTTAGTTCATTTACATTCCAGGTTATTTCTAGGATTTCTACTTGTTTCTTTCTAAAAACCTGTGTCTTGTTGCTGAATTCCTCATTCACATTCCTCATTGTCTTTCTAATTTCATTTAGCTATTTATCTGTATTTTCTTGAATATCACTGAAGTTTTTATAATCATCCTTTAAAATTCTTTTTCAGACATTTTGCTATTTTGATTTTTTTGGAATTTATTGTTAGAGAGTTGTTATGTTCTTGGGAGGCATTATATTACCTTAATTTTACATATTTCTTCTGCTCCTGAGTTGATTTTTGCATCTAGTAGATGATAAAAGGGCCCACCTTTTTTGGAGTGGACTTTTTAGCAAGTGACTGCATTCATCAGCTTTTGTCACTGTGACAAAATACGTGAGATCAGTCAGCTTAAAGGAGAAAAGGTTTATTCTGGCTCAGTCCATGGTTACTTGGTCCAGCTTTGGACCATGGCATGGCAAAAATTCCTGGCAGAGAGCATGCAGCAGAGCAGAGCTGCTCACCTCATGGTGGCTGGGAAACAGAAAGAGAAAGGAGTAGGGGGAAATATGCTTATCCAACTAGGCCCCACATCCTAAAGTCTTTACCACTTCCAGTATTACTATCAGCTGGGGACCAATCTTTCAACATGTGCACTCTTTGAGGACATTTATGATCCAAACTGTAAAAGTGACTTTCTCCTCAAGATGGATCTTGAGTTATCAGTTTGTTGAACAATGTTGTCTCTGATTCTAGCTGAGCACCTAGTATAGTTTCCCTATATCTTCTTTGGCTATGACTGACAACTTTAGGCATGGTGCATATTGTGGTAGAGTTGATGAGACCCACTGTCTCTGCAGACCAGGTAGACAGCAGTGGGTGTGGGGTGTTCATTGTGTGGCTACTCCTACAATGGGGGTGGTAACCTCTGTTAGACAATGGGGGTTTCCTCAGGCACTGTTGATGCTAGTTCTGCCTCTAGCCAGGACCTCTGGGACTGGCAGTCCAAATAGTGATGAGAGAGGTCTGAAGCAGTTGACTTCTAGCCAGTCCGAACTGGTCCAACTGAGGAAAGTCGGTTGTGGGAATCACAGCACCCCTGTGCAGTATCCCCAGTTAGACTGGGTGCAGAGTTGCCGCAGCAGCAGGAATATTGTAGGTGTGGTGGTAGCAGAACTATTGTGTTTCTCTCGGCTGGTTCAGTGACAGTCCCTGTCTGGGAGGCAGGTACAGCTGTTCACATCTGGTGGTGGGATGAGAGCTGGAGCCGTAGAGTTGCTCAAGGTCCCCTCAGTGCTTCCCTGTGGGTGGAGCAGGAGCAGCAGGTGTTTCTTCCCTACTCTGTTAGTAGCAGGTGCCTGAATGCAGTTTGGGAGTTCTGTCCTGGTACAAGGCCACAAGTAGCTGGCAAAGCTGTTTGCCTCCATCTTGCAACACTGTCCTCTACGGTATAGGGCACACAGTGCACTTAGATTATGGTCACTTTGTTGGACCAAGTTGGGTTCACCAAGACCGTGCACTACAGTATTTGTGTAGTTTGAAATGGAAGGATTCAAGGGTTTCTGACCCCAGAACACCCCAACTCAGATAACAGTTTACTTCTGAAGACAGCTTCTAACTACCACACTCTGGGGGGGGGGTGTCTCTGGGAGATAATGTGAGCTCCTTTTCCAAAGCAAGGTGGCTGTACAGATTTCATATTACTTATTTGAGTGGCTGCAAGCCTGTGAGGAGTATGAAACTTTGTGATCTCTAGTTTCTGCACTAGTAAAAATTATTGGGGCTTTCTTTGACCTTTACCCCTATAAAAGGAAGACTTCCACTCTCCCAGCAAGCAGCTGGGGTAGGAGATGTGGAGTGTTTTGTTTCTCACTGTGCTGTTGGCCCAGGTGTCTGAATCTTGTAATGTTCCAGGCTCTCTCTTGCTGATTGCCAGTGTTCTCCCATGGCCACTCACCTCCAAATGCAGTCAGTTGTACACCTGTTGCTTTGGTTCTTCTTTATGGAGGAGGAAGTGCGTGCTGGGTGCCTCCTTTCTGCATCTTGACTCTCATGAAGACTGGTTTCTACTGACATTTCTACTTTTGGCACCATGATAAAATGTATACCAATCTTTTTATATTATTTTCAAAATTGAACACTTGTCCCATTTTAAAAATGAAAAAAGGTTTTATAGTTAGAGGCAGAACGTGGCAGAGCCTGGATTTGAACCCTTCCCTGTCTGGCCCACATATCCACTATATTATACCATTTGTTAGTGGTATAGTGACTATGTACAAAGTATTGTCCTGGAGGAAGCCCAAGAGTTCAAAATTTTATGAAATATTATCTAACAGTTATTGGTAAGTAGAAAGTGTCATCTTCATGATATTACTAATATTTTTAAAATTAAAAATACAAATAAATACAAATAACAATCATATTTGTATCTATGATCTGGAATAAGTAGAATTTTTTTAAATGAAAAAAATTAACTGATACCATCCCCTTTTTCCTACCATTCTTTATTATGTAGACAAAATTCTTAATTTGATGTGTATCTTTTCATGTTTTTATACTTTTAGAACTAATGTGTAAGAAAAAGACCAATGAACATTAATAATGTTTTTTTAAAAAAATGAACACTTGCACATCACGTATCATGTGTAATTTCATATTCAAAAGCAAAATATTTTATCTGTAAACAGTATGACAATGATAGCTAAGACTTATGAAGCAAATTTTATATACTAGTTTGAGTTCTTAACTGTTTTGCATGTATTAACTAATCCCAACAGCAGTGTTGTATGTCTTTCTTACCCTTCCTACTTTACAGATGAGGAAACTAAGACAAAGAAAGAATAAACAACTTACCCAAGAATCACAGCTGTAAGCGGCAGAGCTCATTGTTTTGGGGATAAACAAAAACTTAAATAAGTGCTGGCATATTGTACTTAATATTCAAAAACTTGCTTTTCATTCATTGCTCTTGAGATTCTACTTGTTTTGACAAATACAGATCTAATTAGTTCCAGTAAAGTGCACTGTTTATGGTTTATGTTGTATGACTCTACTACCTTTTCTCAGTCCATTCTCATATTAATGGATATTTAATTTTGTTTTTCTAAATTCTCTATATTATAAGAAGGTGCTGCAGTCAGGAATCCCTATGCTTATGTGAGTCTCTCTGGATTTACCCCCCTTGCTAGTGGAGTGGCTTGGGCAAAGGGTGTTTCTATTTTCAACTTTTCTAGATATTGAGCAATTTTCTTCTCAAATGTTTATGCCTCATGTCACAGTTTCTATTGTAAGAGACTGAATATACATGTGTACAGCACTCTGGCCATATTTAAAAGTTGAGCTCTGTCCCATAATCTGTAGCAACCTGCCAAACTTTTATCTACAACAAGCAACCCAGGAAGCCAGCCTACTGAAACTCAAGATTGGAGGAGGCCTCATTGCCATCTTTCTCAATAAATTTTGTAACAATTGGCTCAGAATGGCCAAGATTTTATTAATAGCCTATAGTTCTCCTAATTTTTCCCCACTTCTGACATAGGGCAAATCAGAGAAAGCCAAATATACACCCTAAATATAGGATGCTCCACTTCTAGATAGCCTATCTACAGCATTCTTATGCCTACAGCCTCCCTTTTTTATTATAAAGCATTCTCACTTCTCTTGCCTGTCTTTGAGTCTCTGCCAAACACAAGCAATAGTGGCTGACTACCTTGCTATATAGGAAGCTTCAATTAAATAGCCATTGCTTTTCTCATTTGGTTGATCTTCATTTATTTTATGATAGCTATCTGTGTTTCTTATCATTTCATAGTGTATCTTCCCCTTTGCTATGTATGAAATTCCCATTTCCCCTATGTCTTCACCATCTGATCTTTATATTAATGTCAACTTACTGTTGTCTTCATTTGCGTTTCATTATTAGTGAGATGGAGCTATTGTTTGAGATAGTTTTTTTCGAGGTACTTAAAGGATGTATAAGAAAGATGGTACAGAATTCAGAGTTCTTGTCTTGTTTAAAGGCTTCTGTGGTTGAGTAGGATTTAGAGGTCTCCTACATCTCAGTAGTTATTTCATAGCCTCAAATGCAAATGGTACAGTGTCTTCTATAATATCATTCTTATTCTGTAAAATGCACTTTTTTTTTTCTATTGGACCTCTTTGGACAGAGGTGATTATAAGGTAATTGCTTTTTTAAAAAAATATTTTTCGTTGGAAATGGACACAATACCTTTATTTTTTTATTTATATGTGATACTTAAGATCAAACCCAGTGCCTCACACATGCTAGGCAAGCGCTCCACCACTGAGCTACAATCCCAGCCCAGGGTGATTGCTTTTTAATATACACAAGGATACAAATATCAAGTTGTTTAGCTTTATCTGTTTCCAAAGATAGGGGAAATGGCTTATAACTACTGTTGCTTGAAAGAAAAAGTCTTTGTTTCCTAAACTAAATTTTAAGCAGGACATTAAACAAGGGAGAAACTAGAAATCCTCAGGTAACGTCAGCAGCATGGTTCTACCTGCCTGACCTTCTCCCCTTCCCATCCCAGGTCACCTGAAACACTCCATGGAATCCTAGGGATAGAAGGGAATGCACAGAGGGCCAGCGGCCTGGGTGATACCTTTAGCATACCACCTGGTGTGGAATTTGATGGAATTCCATTTTTTCATCACTCTCAAGCTCAGAGTAGAAGGGCAACTTCATAATTTACACAGGCTTGAGCTAATTCTATTTCTTTGGTTTTCTGGCAGGCAGGAATTTGTGGATGCCTATGTCAATTATGTCTTCCACATCTCGGTTCATGAATGGTACACAGCATTCTCCAGTGGCTTCCTAAAGGTGTGCGGTGGCAAAGTACTTGAGCTCTTCCAGCCTTCAGAACTGAGGGCCATGATGGTGGGGAACAGCAACTACAACTGGGAAGAACTAGAAGAGGTAAGCTCAAAAGATGCTAGCTTGACCTAGCAGCTGCCTGGTAGGTGTGCCCAGGGAGGGCCTTGTCTCCCTTCAAAGTATACCGTGGTTGAGTAGGATTTGGAAGTCTCTGCATTTTGGTAGCTATTTCTTAGTATCAAAGAAAATTATTTCCATGTCTACTATAATATTCTGTAAGATAATTTTTTTTCTTTTATGGACAGACTGCCATCTACAAGGGTGATTACTCAGCCGCACATCCCACTGTGAAACTATTCTGGGAAACATTTCATGAGTTTCCATTGGAAAAGAAGAAGAAGTTTCTCTGTAAGTATCAGTAATATCAATATGGTGTTTATCCACATTTTAGTTTTGTGTATAGTGTAGGGAAATATACCCCATAGGTAGGGTTTAACTTTTCCAAGAGGTAAAGAGTAAGTAAGTAAATATACTTATTTTTGTTTTGTTTTTTTGTCCAGTGATTTCAGGCACAACGTACATTATTCATTTATATATTTTGCCTAAAGGGAGGAAAAAAGCTTTTTATTGATTTTTTTTTTCAGTTGCTTTAAAAGTAAATAGTTATTTAAATGGGTGTGGTGATGCCCACCTATAGTTCCCATTAGTCAGGAGGCTGAAGCAGGAGGACCCCTTGAGCCCAGAGTTTGAGCCTGGCCTGGACAACAGAGAGAGACCCTGTCTCAAAAGCAGATGAATAAATGAATATAATAGTTATTTTATATGAAAGTGATTCTTTGTCATGTGTGGTTGGAGCATGCCTATAATCTTAGCTACTCAGGAGGTTTAGGCAAGAGGATTGCAAGTTTGAGGTCAGTCTCAGCAATTTAGTAAGACCCTGTCTCATATTAAAGTAAAAAAGAACTGGAAATGTGGCTCAGTGGTAAAGCACCCTTGGGATTCAATCCTCCATGCCCTACTAAAAGAGAAAGTGATTCCTTAAGTATTACATTTAGGGAAGGACATTGTTTGGACTAGCCTCCCTCATATCTGTTGGCTTTAAAAAATATTGCTAAGTATAAACAAAAAACTAAATTAAAATTTAAAAAGTACTGTTAAGTGCCTTTGTAGATGGAAGTGGGGAGGTATGATTGATAGCCCCCCATCATTCTGTACTATGAATTTGTCCATTATGGACATTTCCTATGAAAGGAATTATATAATATGTGATTCTTTGTGACTGGTTTGATGATATCAGAGAAGGGTAATATCCTTGGAAAGGAAAATGAAGTTAGTTTACATGAACAAATTCGGCCTTTTAAAAACACCTAAAATCTTTCCTTTATTCATGTCTATATATAATCAAAGTCAGAAATTAGCCAATGAGTAATATAGAATTTTTATTTATATAAAACAAAAAAATACGAGCTGGGATTGTGGCTCAAGTGGTAGAGTGCTTGCTTAGCACCTGTGAGGCACTGGGTTCAATCCTCAGCACCACATAAAAGTAAAATAAAGATATTGTGTCCATCTAAAACTAAAAAATAAATATTAAATAAATAATAAATAAATAGGGTTTGAAAGGGAAATTAGTTTTGCTTTATAAGAATGAGCACATATTAATATTAACGTAGGACGTAGGTGTATGTTCTGCTGCTCACATGCAGCAAAGACGAAGAAGTGGAGATCTAACACCAGAACTCTTCCAAGAGGCCCAGCTCTGCTTTGGCTGGTGATGTTGGGCTGTTGAGAAGCAGTGGCATTAGTTGGGTGACAGGATAAGTCTTGCTAAATGATGTGGTAAGGCATTCAAGAGAAGCCTATTATGGCCTTGGGGATTTCCATAGAAAAAGACATTTTCTGTTTAGGAACCATTATACTTGGGGAAGTTTCTATTAATTCTGGATTAATGATGTCCCTACATCATGGCCTCAGGTTATTTGAAGGTGCTTCTTAAGTGACAATTTCATTATAGTGATTTCCAGCATTTCTACTGTGACAAAGTTATCCTGTACTAGGAAGAAGGAAAGACAAGCTCCTATGGCCCCACCCCACCCCACCTCCTGCCCTGACTTTTGTCAAATCACAGTGATGTTATAAGATTGAAATGACTTATATGGTGCCTGGATCAGCTCTTCTGGGTTTTGAAGGAGGGAGTGGACATCAGATCCTAAATGGAAGCTCAAACGTCAGATGGCATCAGACACTTGACATGAGAGGAGATTTGAGGTCATAGAGTCTTGGTCTTCCTGGTTTCCCCTGAGGGCATCTCCTCTTTTTCTATGTCAATCACTCCTTTTGTCTTTGGTTTTGTGAAAACTTAGGAAGTTTATGAGGGCACACGTTTAATGACATTTTTACTTGAAGGTGGTTGTAAGCATCCATCATTGCTCTGGGTACATATTGGCACATGAATGGAATTGTACTTCCCATGGGAGCCACAGGGTGTCATTCCATCCTCTGTGTTGCTGAGAGAATGATAATGCCATTTCACTTTCTCCCACAGTATTCCTGACTGGCAGTGACCGGATTCCCATCTATGGCATGGCCAGCCTACAGATTGTCATCCAGTCCACGGCCAGTGGGGAGGAGTACTTGCCTGTGGCCCACACTTGCTACAACCTGCTCGACCTCCCCAAGTACAGCAGCAAAGAGATTCTGAGTGCACGACTGACCCAGGCGCTTGACAATTATGAGGGGTTTAGTTTGGCCTGAATCTCCCTAGCTCGTCCTAGATGTCCCTTCCTTCCTCAGTGTCCACATTGAGGCCTATATAGAGAATCATGGGGAGTGATCTATTTTTTTATTGTCTAAGTGGATTGGGACTTTTGAATCCTGAAAATGGTTGATGTGTTTCTGGGGTTATAAGTAGCTAACAGCTTGGTCAAAAAATCAGGGGTTGGGGATAGGATGAAAAATTGGCTCTGGTATGGGAGTTGGTTTGGATTTTTGTTTTTGTTTTAAACCAAACTACCCAGTATTCTTTTTACCTGTGAATGTGTTGCATTCTGCTGGATAAAATGGCAGTAGACTTTTAACCTTTCATTTCCCAAATGTCTCTCTCAGCTGGTTCTTTCCTTACAATGCTTCCTTTTCCTTCTCTTAACTTCTCATTCCTCTATAAGAATGACTTTGATCTATTCCTTCCTACCTGCGCATGCAGACTGCCTCCTTTCTCTCCAGCCTTGGAAATGCCCTGGCTTGTTGCAGCCCTACTCTAATCTACAGGAGGAAAGGACTACTTCAGAAACTCCCAATCCCCCAAAGCTGAGACTGGATCCATTACTTTGGCAGAGCTCTTGAGTTTCCAGGAGGCTTTATGAACACAGCTTGCTTAAAAAAAAATAAAAAAGTTCTTGAGGGAATAGCAACTTTCCCATGGATGTGCATATTTCCTAGGCCTCCTTAAAGATATGCAGAACAGCTTCAAGTTGCAGTTGAGCCTAATTTTGTTTTGCTCCTCAACCATGTCCCTTTGACAATAAGATGAATTGATAGGCCTCCCACCCCTTCCGTTATCTAGCTTTTGGAGCAAGTTGTGTTAATTTTTTTTTTTTAAAGAGAGTATATTGCCCAAGAAAAGTAGAAACAATAAATTTCTCGTCCCTTTCTCTGTTTCATGTCATCTTTCTTCTCTTTTCTCCTTTCCACCTCTCCCTAACTTTGCTTTCCTGTCTTCTCTACTGCATTCTCTTCTTTGTTATGATTTAATTCTCTCTTCCTTTTCCTCCTGGTAGATGCATGATGTTTTTCTTTTTGTACTTTTATTTAAATTTCAAATTTTCTATTTAGATTTTTTTTCCTCCTCCCTAATCGTTAGACTTATAGACATTCTTTATGATGGAATTTTTGTTTGTCACATTTGAAATGTTTGTTTACAGTGGGATTTTGAGGGGATTATGTTTAAATCAAACATATGTATCTCAAAAATGACATGTTCAACCTTCTTCATCATGGGATAAGAGAATTCTACATGATCAAAGAACCCGTGTAAGCCTAATTTTAAATTCCTAGTAACTACAGAAAAATTATTTATATAAAATGAAGTATTTATGAACCGTGATACAGCTTCAAAATGATGAAGGATCGTGGACTTTTGCTTTTTGTTTTTAAAACTTACTCCAATTGCTAAATTGGTAGTTTTTCAGTCTTTATAAATACAATATTAAAAAAAGATATACAGTTATATTAAATGTTTATTTTCTATGTGTGTGCATATAGTTCAATATTATGCAATAAATTCGGTGTTTTAACTTAAAACTATTTCTTACTGTACTTGCAGAATGGTCCACTTGCTTTCAGTAGAAGCATCAGGCCATATAACCAAATAATCCAATGGAAGGTGAAATTTGGTCCCTGCCATAAGAAAGTAGAACCAAGTGCTGCAGAAATAAAGCAAGCAGGGCCAGGAGTGTGGAGGAGGGATAGGATTTCTGAAAGTGCAATGAACAAAAAGGTGTTTCCCAGAGAGGGAGAAGCCTCAGCAAAGGCACAAACAAAGGGAACATATTTTAGGGAAGGGTATGGAACAGTTTGAAGGGAGCATCAGAGGAAGTGGAGGAATGATAAATAAGATTAGAAAGAAAGATGGGAGACTTGGACCAAGAGAATGAAGCTCTGAATTAGAACTTTATTGAGTAGCTAGGTGGCATTTGCTCAAGGATCCAGAGCCTCTAGGTGATGTGACCTGAGACTCCCCGCCCTTTTTGTACTGGGATTGAACCCAGGAGCCCATAACCACTGAGCCACATTTCTGGTTCTTTTTAATATTTTATTTAGAGACAGGGTCTCACTTTGAGTTGCTTAGGGCCTTGCTAAATTGCTGGGGCTGCCTTTGATCCTCCTCAGCCTCCCAAAGTTGCTGGGATTACAGGTGTGCGCCACTGAGACTGGTTCTGAGAATGGTTTTAAGAAGGAAAATGTGGATGGTATAAATCTGGAGTACTTGGAATGGGAAATACTAAAGCAGAAACAGCAGCTCAGAGCAGCAAGGGTAGCAGCAGTGGAACTAGGAAGATTGTGTAAAAAGGAGAGGAGGAAGTAGAAGAGAGGTTGAAGATGAATTAGACTTGTTCATCCAGTGATCCATCCTTAGCCCACTTACACATGCTGTAAGAGTATGAAAAACAAGCAGAAGAATTTTCAATAATTTTTTAAAACAATGATATATTGTTTTACCAGGTTTAGTAAATGGTTTTAAAATAATAAAGAAGAGTAGTTTTTCAATAATAAGTTCCATTCACCAACATTTAATAACCTATGTCAATGCCAAGCTTGAGGGGCAAGGAAACTGATCACATTTAAATTTGGACATAAATAACCAAGTTATTTCAAAGAAGTTTGAGGCCACAGAATCTTCATTCTTGAAATAAGGAAACTGGACCAGATAATTTCTAAGGTCCCTTTGAGTTTTAATGTTCTATAATTCTATTACTGAGAACAGTGTGTACATGGAGAAGCCCAGGAAATATTCCTAAATATTTATTACATGAATGAAATTCAGTGATGCTTCTAGAACACTATGATTATTCTGGGATAGTTTCCTTTTTCCCCTACATTACTTTCTACTTGAGAAGACTTCACTTTTCCAGTCAGGGATTTTTAGATTTGCCTTCCTCCCCTACAGACTTTTGGATGTATCTTCATCATTTCAGTCACTTCCTAGTTTAATGAAATTCTTTGGCAGTTTTCCTTTGGTAGGTGGGGTTATGCAGAGTGTAACTAGGTAATTTAGCAAATGTTGATGGTTCCACCCATTCCATACAGAAGCCTTTTGGTGATTTATATGGTATCTATTAATAATCCTAGAAAACTGTAGCCCTTAAGTGCAAATGATTTCTATGTTTCTAAAGATTGAAAGATGTTAAAAAAAAATGGAGGGCTATATAACAGATTGTATGACCTACCATGCCTAACATAATAATGCCTAGAACTTTACAGAAATGGATTGGCCAATCCCTATGAAATTGGACTTGCAGGAATCACTAGAGCAGTGAATAAGTTTTCTGAAGTCTTAAGAGAAACTTGAGGCATAATTTGAAGTTGAACTAGAGAAAATAAGGGTTTGGGCTGCCCTCACCCCCAACCCCCAGGGTAAGAAAATCACATCTTAGATTAAGCCACAGAAATGGATACTAAGATTCTGAGTTTAGTAATAACCCATATTGATTACATGTTATATACCAGATCTTGCATCAATATTTACTAGGCATTATACATTTAATTGCCACCATTGCCATTTCTGGCTTTGTAGGTTTGATCAGATTTCTTAACCTCTCTGTGCCTCATTTTCTTCCTGTTAAAGGGGGGACAGAAGGAGTGCCTACCTCATGGAATTGTTACGAGGATTAAATGAATTCATGGAAAGCACATTGAACAGTGCCTAGTACATAATCTCTTAATAATAATTACCAGCGCTATCCAAGCTTCTCAGGTGACAATAACTTGCTTGTTATTACAAAATGGTGGGCCCTGGGCTTGACTACTAACCTGTATTTTGCCCACCTGCTGAATATGAGCAGCAAATTTGAGGCTACACAGTAGTCAAATAAAAAGGAACATGATATGGTGGGTAGTCACACCAAGTTTTGTGTTTTGCTGCCAGTATGCAATTCAGTGGTGATCAGGTGGCAGGTCTCATGACGTCTGCATTGGGTCTCAAGCGTAGCTGAGTGTTACCCACTGGGTGGCCTCTGCTTGACATGAGTGGTTTGGGGTGAAGTATGCTTAATACCTCACAATGGGTGGGGCAGCCCCTCTTTTTTCCTGCCCAGGATGCAGTGGGACCTGCAATGGTATGAATTTTTGTATCCCTCTAAAATTCATGTATTGAGACTTAACCCCAAAGTGAGAGCATGAGGAGGCTGGGCTTTGGGTGGTCATTCCATTAAGTGCTTCGGCACAGGCCTCATGAGTGAAATTAGTGTCCTTATAAAAGAAGCTATAGAGATGCCTTGCCTGCTTGCCTTGTGAGGACTCAGTGAGAAGGCAGTCTCAAAGCAGCCTTCAGAAGACCACCAATGCCTTGACTTTGGAATTCCCAGCCTCCATAATGGTCAGATACACATTTCTGTTTGTAAGTTACTCAGTCTGTGGTGTTTTGTTTGGCAGCCCGAATGGAGTAAGAAAGGTTCATTATACAATGTGGAGAGAAGGATGAGCTTCATATCTTTCAGGTGATCCCTCTTTAGGGGTTTGTTTTGTTATTTTCTTCCTTTAATATTTTTATTTTGATTATTTTAGACTTATAGAAAGGGAGCAAAGAAAATACAGGTTTCTTGAATTCCTCAGTTTCCCGTAATGTTTACCTTAAAACCCTGGTATGTGGTATATTTACTAAAATTAAGGAAACCAATATTAGGAAACTCTGATTAACTAAATGCCAGACTTAATTTGGATCTTTACCAGTTTTTCCGCTGGTGTCTTGGATTTACAAGGTCCGATCTAGGATGTCACATTGTGTTTGGCTCAATGGGATTTTAGCTAAGTATTGGAATTGAGAGTTTTGCCTCTGGTTAGAGCTTGGAGTGTGGGTATTCTGTGCCCTCCTCACCTCTCCGCACAGTGATGCTGGACTGTCTCAGGGCAGAGGGTAAAGGCAAGGTCCTCTCAGGATAGGAACTTACTTGGTCACTCCATGGCGATGGGAGACTGTAGGCTCATAGGCAGCTCTGACCGGTCAAGCAGCTCTGTGTTTTCAGGAACAGGAAGACTTGATCTTTAAGTCTCAGTACTTGGCAGAAGGCAGCACTTCCCATAGAAAAACATCTTTTATGAGGAGGAAAAGGAAGGTTTGTATTTATATGAGATATGGCTATCTCTGGGTTAAGGAAAGTTAAACTTTATTATAAGACTTCCTAGACAACTTTGTGAATCTCTAAAAGGGGAATAGAGTATATGGCATTTCCCAAACTTAGTTTCCTCCTATCTTTTGGCAGGATTTTTTACAGGGGGGTGTGAGGTGGGAGCAAGGAGCTCAGTATCTGCTTGTTTCTCCCCGAACTATGATTTGGATTTAATAGTCAGATAGTAGTTAATCAGCTGATAGGCAAGTCAAAGGAGGACGTATGATAGAATAGCAAAATAGATTTGTAGTGATACCCAGTGAATAGAATACTTTGTTAGGGACAAGCTTAGGAGAAAAAGAAAATAATTTAAAGTCAAAGCCAATCTGCTAAGTTTCATTATTTCCTTTTATTGAGAAATGTGAATGTTGATTGTCTCAAGTTTTCTTTGGCTCCGAAAATGGAACCAAGCAAGCAGGGTATGGTGGTACATGCCTGTAATCCCCAGCAACTTGGGAGGCTGAGGCAGGAAGATCACAAGGTCAAGGTCAGGCTCAGCAACTTATTGAGACCCTGTATCAAAATTAAAAAGGCTGGGGATGTAGTTCAGTGGCAGAGTATCCCTGGGTTCAATCCCCAGTACTGCACAAAACAAACAAACAAACAAAAACAAGGAAACAAAAAACACCACAAATTTAAAACCAGTTAAGTCTCTAAATGACTCTAAAATGACTAAGAACACAGTGCCCATGTTGCCTTTTGATAACCTTAACTTCGTTAGTACCAGAGGCTGCTTTTTTGGTTTATGGATGTTTTTGAGATGTTTCTGTGGATCATGGACTGGAGTCATGCGTAGTTTAGCCTACAGGCTTATGCTGGGAACAGGATCATGCAAAGCAGTGCAGAAATATGTGATAAGGATGGGGATTCAGAAAAGGTGAACATTCTCTGTTGACCAAGGGAGCTCTCCAATTGGAAGCAACACAAAACCTACCACTGTGCCTTCCCAGTTCAGGTTCTTGGAAAAGAGGGATTAATGCACCCCACGAGAGCTGAGCCCTGTGGAGGGTTGGGCAAATGTTGGCGGCTTTTTTTTTAACTTTTTTTTTGTTGTTTGTTTTATGCTGAGGATCGAACCCAGTGATTCACATGTGCTAGGCAAACATTCTACCACTGAACCACAACTCTATCCCCAAATGTTGGTTTCTTGACTCAATCTCTGCTTTGGGCTGCTAACACAGACTGATGCAGATAGGGCTGCTGGTCCCCTCCAAGCCAGGCAGGTTTTGGTTAACATCTCTCATGCCCTTTACTTGTACAGTGAGACATGCTAGAGAATAGGTGCCAGAGAAGTGTCCACCCCAGTAATGGCAGACTCCTTGGCTCTGCATTAATAACAGCCTCTCCTGTGGATCAGCCAATCCAGGTTTTGGTTTTTCCTTCCAAAATGATGGCATGCATACGCCTTAGTTGTGTGTAGCACCAGGAAAATTAGTTCAGTTGTCAGCTCCCCCCACCCCCACAGAGTGACTGGGTACTTGGCAGGGTGCACAATCACATGGTCTTCAGATCTTTTAAAAGCTGATTTTCCTCGGCCTAATCCCATGGGAGTTAGATACAATTTATGATAATTATTGATTCAGTTTCTACTGCTGTGAAACTTCCTGAGAAACTTAAATAAGAGTTAAAAGACACACACGTACCCCTCAGATGGAGCCAAGCACTAAACCAGATAAGTCTTTCATGGTTACTTTTTCTTTAGGATAAGGAGGAAAAGAAAGCAAAGAGCAGATTTGGAAAAAGCCCCATTCTCCTCTGGTTCATCAGAGGTCGGCACTCTTCAGGGCAGAAGTTGACAGCAAGTGCCAACTAGGTACTGGCCTGTGGTCCCAGCAGGGCTGGCCTGCCACAACCAAAGCTACTGCTGCTTGTCATAAATGGGTCTCTTGACCTTTGATGCCTGAACATTCTCGGGAATGCAGACGTCTGTGAACCAAAATCAAGGACTCTCAAGTTCAAGGCATGGCAGAGTGTTGGGACAGGAGATCTGAAGGTTCTGAATTTCTGAGGTAACAGGTGGAGCACAGCCTCATTCAATGAGAATATAAAATCACTAAATCCCAGAACTTGCCCTGCCTCTGGCCCCAGCAATGACACCTTTAGTTTATTCCTTCTGCAGATTAAGGAGGGACTGGAGGACCCCAGGTACTTTCCCAGCCTTGACCTTAGGTTTTGACGAGATTTAGTATGCTGATTAGGAGCTTGCCAAAATTGGAGTAACTCTCCTCTCAGGGGTACATTTAGTTTTTAGTTGTTAAAAATATACCCCAAGGTAGAAATTTCAGGACATTTAAGTGACCAGGAAGCCAATCCAAAGTTTATTCTGACCCCTTTCTCCTTTCCCTGAACTCAAACATTCCCGCATTGGCCTCAGGCATCAGAAAGTTCATTCTTCATACATGCCTGAGCAGATTCAGACCTCCCAAAATGTTTTGGGGAGAAGTAGACTTAGAGGGGTTTGCCCTGCCTCTGTGAGAGAAGGAATGTAGCAAGCATTAATCCTTCTGAGGCAATGCCTTTATATGTGATTTGCTTGAGAATAGCAACAGTCACCATTTATGATTTTTCCCCCGAGAGAATAATTGGTTAATGTTCCCATGAAATCTGGCTCATCCTATTAGCACTAATTTGTGCTTAAAGTGCTGGAGGTATATTCTGATCTGACTTATATAAACAAGGAATCAGAGGGCGATGGCGGGGGATATGATACTGGGAAATACAGTTCCTTTTTTGTAGGGATTCAAAATGCATTACTGGACTTGAAGATAAGAAGAATCTTTGCCTCAATGAGGACCCCCAGCACCATTGTCTGTTGAGGATTTACTGTGTTATCAGTTTACAGTCATCTAACTAAATTCTTGTGATAAGCCTCTTGGGTAGGTACTATGATCATATTCCCGTTTTTTTCACATAAAGAAACAGACTTTGGGAGGGTAGGTTATACAGCTGGACCATCTGCAGTGTGGCCCTCAAGCATCAGCAGTGGTCTATTCTCCTTGAGTGTGGTCCAGTGTGCTGGTGTCTGTTACCTCTCTATTAACTCACTATGTTGGATTAATTGGCAGAGCTATTCATTTCACAGTTGCCCAGAATGCAGTCTGCATCCTCCTCAAGATAAGGTTCTTGGACTGAACATAATGCAGCACCTCAGGAAGGTGTTCATGTGAAGCCCTAGAGAGCTACTACAACTCCAAGATCCCACACCTTCACATGCATGTTCAGTGGAAGAAGCACTACTCTCTGCTGCTTTCACTGTCTTTTCCCTTCCTTTTGTTTAATCCTGTATAGTAATTTTAAGTTCTTCAAAAGTAACAGTTACAGAAAAATCATAATATCTCAAAATATCTTACTAAATAGTACTCAAAGCTGGAGAACCAGATAAACAATATAAAGATTTCTACATATCTTTGGATTGCTTTTGAGAAATTAAGTTCAAACATCTAAAAGATTATGAATTTCAGGATTTGCAGTTCACATATAATTTATATACACATGGCCCAGTTGGGGATCTGAGTGCTCTCAGAGATGTCCTTGCTGTTTTGCATTGGGCTGAGTTCCTCCGAGCAGCTGCCGTACAACTCGGAGCCACCCTTGTGGTATAAGCCTTGATGCTGGAGAGGAAAAGTGAGAACCAAGCTGTCAACAACCCCAGTTCCTGCCAAACCCCATTTGTCTGCCTGCCAGCCAGGATTCTAAAAATGCCTTTGGGAATTAATTTTACTTTTGGCTTTTACTGAATATGAAATTCTACTATGTATATATAGCCTCAGTGAGCTGACCCAACTTCGGGATAGCTGATATATATTGTCTTACAATATTCAGAATTCATTTTTAGAAGAGGTAATAATGGGACTCTTGAAGGGGGTCTTGCCTCTCTTCGCTCCCCAACTGTGCGGAGATACCATTCTGAAATTCCCATTGAGGTTGTCCATAGTTCTGCAAACTAGTATAGGACCAGAAGCAAAGCCAGTGCAAAGGTGAGGGTGGCTTTGTCACAACCTGGAGGACCTTCATGTACTTGGGCTTAAACTTTCTGGTTCCTCAAAAGAGGCAACATCAAAATGTTGAAGGAAATGGAGGATCACTAAGTGCTGCCTGTAACTTGTGGCAAATTTTATTACTTTGGATCAGTATTACAAAATTTAAACAATTCTGGATCAGCCTCAGTTTCAGCAGGACCTTGTTAAATCACATCTATGTTAGCAGCACTGTGCTTGTACTCTCAAGTCAAACTGGTCCTGGGGCCAATCCTAGGACAAGGTCTTTACTTCAAGCCTGATGTTTTTTTGAAGTCACTGTATATATATATATAGCACATGCAGTCCAAAGGACACCTGCATGCCCACCTACCTTGGGGCACCGACCTCACAGCCATTCAAGGCTTAAGTTGGCAGGTACCTGGCAGGTTCTTAGTGCTGCACCTGGCCTGTGACGGGCAACATTAAGGGTGAGGTACTTACTTTACAAAATTAAAATGTGCCTTTTCCCCAAAGTCTGTTTTCTGGTAGTCGTATTAATAAGTTTCAGAATAGTAAATACCAAATATATTTGCCTATGATGGCCTCGTAGACTTTGGAAATGTACTTAAAAAAATATTTTGCTTTAATGCCTTTGTTTCTACACACCCCCTCCCCAAGCACTTCCTGCCACTTTTATGAATTGATTTAAAGGCAGCTGAGCATAGAACACAATATGTTTTTCTAGCTACAACATGGACATGGCTAACATGTACCAGTTTGCTTCACCTTCCAGTGCCCTTCTTCCCTGGAGGCAGAACAAAAACTCAGTCCTCATGAGTCTTCTGAGGGGCTCCAGGGAGCCAGCGTTGGATTCCTTAAAGAAGGGAACGATCAGACCCCCACAGGCAGTTCAGTCATCTATCCCTGACACTCTCACACATTTCAGAACATCCAGTTAAAAATATTTTATTTTTTTAAGCTTATACAAAAGTCATGTACAAAAATGTACATAATATTTTTCATTCGATTTACATTTTAAAAAGGACATTGGTAATTTCAAATTCTTTCTGCTTACACGTCATGTAAACATTGTTCTGGGCCCATATTACTTGGGAAAATTTTATTCATTCTTGACCATATTCATGACTGTGTAGGTATTTTCAGGTGAATTAGATCTGCCATGGAACTGATTTCTCTAGCTACACAGGTAACCATGACTGGCTCCATTCCAGGTAAAATGAGATTCTCTAAAAGATATAACTGCAACTTTGTAATACTATGAAGTTGTAAATGTACATAGACCTCCTTTTCACATACATATTTGTCACATCTGTACTTCTTTCTGTTCTTGGTCTATATACAAGCATCTACTAAGAAGCTCTTGGGAGACAAGTGCAGATGCCAGATGGGGCACAGTCTGTTTGGGCAATGGCTGGTGCTGCTGCCTGACTGGTATGTATCTATCACTCCTGCTTGGAGCCTGCCATAGTGGCCACCATTTGTGACAGCGGCAGTGTGCACAATGTGAATCTATAAAAATCTGAAAAAATGTTCAGCCAGTTTGGCAAATAATGCTCTTTAGTACATTTTGAGGGTCAAGTAGGCAAAGAGATAAAAATGAACAAAGGAGAGAAAAGCACATTCCGGGTCTCTTTAAATGTGGGCTTTAGAGGAAATGCCACTTAACATTTAGGATAGTTTTGTCCCTTCCACTTCTTTAATCAAGTGGATGCTAAAAAAGAACATCCCAAAGGCATTGATCTTGGCGCAGAAAGCACTTCTTCCCACTTGAGGGAGAAGAATCCAGGAAGCAGCGTGCTGGGAAAGCAAAACAGAATTTAGATGACAACCAGTTTTTCACCAAGCAGTTAATAGCTGATGGTGTTCAACAATAAATACGCCATCAAAAGCAGAAAAATGGTATCTTCATTCTCAGATTTAAAGATATCTTTTAAAAAAAAATGACAAATTTTAAAATGTGATTTTTCTTACAAATCTGTGATTGGTTCTAGTTACCAGGTCTAGTTCTCACTGCTGAAAACTAGGCAACCCCCAGAACGACTAGGCTTAATTGGTTGTATCACAGCCATTCCTTTATTCTGATACCAAGCCCAAGTATTTACCTGGTAAGGAATTCCAAGCTCAGCCACATTCACAAATGCTCGGCCCTTCAGGGTTCCAAGACTGCTGCTGCAGTTTAGTGTTTATGACAGGCACAGCCCAGAGGCATTTTTCCTGGGCTAGAAATGTCGCACCTGGGAGCAGACACACCCTGCAAGAGGCTCTTCCCCCAGCAAGTGTTGCTTCAGAATGAGACAAAGCTAAAACCTTGGTGATGTGTTACTCTGCTGAAAAAAAAAATCTTTTGACTTTAAACTGGCAACCACAGGGAAGAAATTTCATCGAGTAGCTCACACTGCACTCTAACAATTAGTTAATTAAAAAAAAATTAGTCCAGTCTCAAGTTTGAAATTGGATTTGGTCTTTCATGGAAATTTCCCCTGAGTTGGGAGATCACCAGGATTGTGCCAACTTTGTTCTAGCAGCAAAGGGCAAACGTCTACTGTCTTAAGCACTTTTAAGCTGGCCGTTATCCTAAACATTGCACCTCCATGTCTTAGAAAGTGAAATCTAAACCAAATTTTTCAAAGATGAAATGCAGTAATGGTACCATACTTATATAAACATGTATTTCAATATTTACCCTAGACTGAACACAATAGCAAGTGCTTATGAAAATTACAAGCCTTTGCTATCTCTAATTCTTATGATCATATAATCAAGCTTATTCAGGCTTTATCTTTACTGTTATTAAATAACCCTTGACATTTATTTTGTTGGCATGTGCTAATAAACATACACATTCCCAAGAGAGCAAAGGAAAAACACCGGTCTGCCGCATTCTGTCGTTTGAAGCCAATTAAGCCACAGTCTCTAGTGCTTAGAGATGCTAGGCTGCAGCAATGGTTGTCATGGAAACAGATTTGCCTCTGCGTTTCTGGCAGAGTCAGAAATCACTGACTCATACGCCTTCAAAAAGGATCTGGTGTACACATAGCTCCCCACCCCCAACTTAATTTGGCTTTTTTTCTCTGAAGAATATAGATTAGAAACTACAAAGGAAAACACAATATTCCATACACAATTTACTATAAGTTGGTGTTTTCTTTTATTGAATCATACAAATTTGAATGGGGATTCCTGAATAAATCTTTTAGTTAATTTACCTTTGGCAGAAAGAACAGATTTCAAAAACCTACTAGCTTTTCACTTGTATGGAGTTTAAAAATTCTATAGGATATTTTTTCAAAACAATTCTTAGATGTGCTTCAAAAGTGAACTGATAATTTGATTTATATCATAGCTTATTTAAGAGAACAGTTAAAAAGGACAGACTAGACATGTATTTCTTTTTAAAAATACAATTTTTGGTCATGTGAATGATTCATGTTCAGATTTCAAAAATAGAAAACATCCTAAAGTGCATCATTTTATTTATAATATATCTCCTTGAAATTATAACGATCTGTAATGTAAACAGTAGAGCAAAGAATATCAAACTATATTTTCATGTACATTTAAATTTGTAGGATTATGTACCATCTTTAAATGTGTGGATTAAAATGAGGGCACTTCCAACACATAGCTCATGCTTCTATATGATTAAGAAAAACTTAAAGGCATTCCTTTCTCCTGACCCCCCCTCCCCACCACCACTTGAACAGAGGAGAGCTGCTATCTCATTTCAGCAATGGAGAAGTAAATCCGCCACCAGGTGTTTAAGACCCATTATTACAACTGACAACTGGTTGGTGCGGCTTTACATTCTATCCCTTTCCTTTTTAGAAAACAAAACTGCAACCTTTAAGAAAGCAACTCTCAGAACAGGAGGAGGTCCCTGCTGTCCTGTCCACCCTGCAATATTGTCTTCAGGAGGTGGAGCCTCTGAGATGGCACTTCAGCCTGGTGGGCAAGCAGACACCAGGGCTCTACCTCACAAAACACAAGGGCGGACCCCAAACCCTCTTCCTCAGGGCAGACACAGAAGGTGAAAAAGAAAAACAAATCACAGCGTGACATCAAGCACAATGAAGAGATGAATGATTTGGTGTCTTAAATTCCCTGGTCCCTCCAAAACGTCTAATATAGACAGCTTTGTGACACAGTCTTTGAAAAAAATTACAATCAAAATTGGCTATATATATGCCATTTTTTTTCTACTATATATGCTCTTGAAAGTAGTGTGAGCTAGATTCTGCCTTGAGCTGAGCTCTGAGGGCTACATTTACCCGTCTGGGGATTTTAGTGCAGATTTACTTTTTTAGAAAAATTAAACTCTGGTAGGTATTCAGGAGGCTGATGGCACAGACTCCCTCTCTCACATGATCCTCTATACTGAGGCTAAGAATTAAGCAAGGCCCTTTAAGTTTGGCTAGAACCACAACAAAATCAAGCCCTCGGCAGGTTATATAGGCCTGCTGGCCTCGCTTAGTGTTTAATATTAAAACCAGACTGGTAAGTGCAGTCAGTGTTCAAGAAACAATCTCCAGGCTCTTCACCTGTTACCTGATTTAAAAATCAGTATTAATATGGCTGCTGCTGCAATCCCTCTGTCCTCTGAAGATAGATTAAGTCCTCGTCAGGGACTGGATCTGTCAGCTGAGGAAGTCCTGAAGAAACGCACCCGCACATGGATGACTGCTCCGCCACCGTGGGCAGATGCAGCTTCCATCTGAGAGCTGGAGGGAAAATCGATTCACACGTGGGGAAGGCGCAGCTCTGTGGGAAGGTCACTAGAATGGCCAAGGCAGCAAATAGGGCTCCAATGCATGGTCACACTTGACTGGGTCCAGAGAGGGACCTGGACCTCCACAGCAAATTCACTCTACAGAGTAAAGTCCTGAGCTTGTTTTTTATCACAGTTAGAGAATGTTCTCTCTGGTTTCTCAGTTGTCCAGGGAAAAACAGTGTATAATCTCTGTAGATGGGTGTGGCTAAGGTAGTGATTCATCACTGTTAGTGTTAGTGAAGTTCCCACTACAAGTGTGTAAGTGTGCAGGAATCTTGACTTCTTATGACAAAATTCCCAAGTCAGGTCACACTGTCATCTTCCATGGAGGCAGTTTCTAGGGCAGGCAGCAGGAACAGGAGCCCACCCAAAAGGCCCGGCGGCAGAAGGGTGTCAGGCTTTGGAGGTTCAGCTCCAAGGCTGCCTTCTAGAGCTGCTCTGTACCAGGAGAACAGTAAGTCCTCTTTGCATCCGCAGGCACCCCTTGCTGGGCTGGGGTGCCCCTTACATGGACTTGGAATCAGTGTCTCTCTTGCTGATGAGCACCTCCAGGAGTCTGAGTTTCGCCTTTATGTGTTTGTATTCGTTGTATTCTTCGGCCATAGGAGTGCGGTCTTCCTTCTGGACGTTCCTAGTGGAAACAAAGGAAAGGGGGGCCCGAGGCAAATTATCATTATGTGATAACTCTACAGTTTATCAACCTGTGGAATCACTGTTGTCAAGTGGCACTTGGTACCTAGCCAAGGCTGGATTTAGATAAGCAGTGAAGAATGGTTTTCCCCTGAAGGCACCGTGCAACTGAGCTCTTACAGTTAATCTGGCATTTTGTAGAATGCTATGAAGGACTAAGAAATACAGAAAGTCTTGCTCGGCTCTTACGTATGATTTCACAGTGAGTTCCTATTAACTGAAATCCTTTAGACATACTTAATATTTTCTCATTTTTATATATTTCATCTAATAAGCCATTAAGTTTCTAATTGGCAATTTGTACGCCCCACAACATGCAGTTGTTTCAAGAACAGAGAATTCATTCTCTTGCTTATAAAAGTGATCCTGGGATTCAGCAACTGGATCACGTGTAACATTAATAAACATTTATAGTTTACTAATTTTATATGCAGATTTTTTTTATATACGCAAGTATCAGTTGGGTCCAGTGCAGTACTAGTTCTGTGTATCCATGATCTGATATCGCCCTTGCAACAACCTGCTGTGAAGGTGCTGTGGTCCACGGTCCACACACAGTGAAACCAGGAGCACCTGTCAGGCTCCCTGCAAAGCAACTGCTCTCCACCCTGGTACCGTGTGAAGTCGATTCTCATTGTACTGTGAAATGCCCCCCTAGAGGTTCAAACCCCGGGCTTCCCTTTCTTACTATTAAAGAGCAAGTGTGGGCAAGGGGGATAGCATGAGTCTTTATTTGTTTAGTGAACTAAAACGAAACAGATTTTATTCATGTTCTGCTTTGCTCTAGGCAAGAGTTCTAGATGGCCCCTCAGCAGGGAAAAGACGCCTTAGGATTCTGAACCTCTGGCACCCATTCCCCCTTTGCCCTGTGAGGGCTATCACTTTATCAGATAGGAAATGGAGCCAGATCTTATGATAGTGTAAGTCCCTCATAATTCTACTTTTTTTTTTTTTTTTGTACTTGGGATTGAACTCAGGAGCACTTGACCACTGAGCCACATCCCCAGCCCTATTTTGTATTTTATTTAGAGACAGGGACTCACTGACTTGCTTAGTTCCTTCGCTGTTGCTGAGGCTGGCTTTGAACTTGTGATCCTCTTGCCTCAGCCACCCAAGTTGCTGGGATTACAGACATGCTCCACCATGCTTGGCTATCATTTGTATTTTTTTAAAAAGTTGTACATGTTACATAACAGTTCCTCACGTATAAGATACTGTCCATAATATGTGACAATAAGAGCAATGAAGGATACATAGATAATCCAAACATGCTTAGAAAGAAGATGGATTGGGGAAACATCAAAATATTACTCTTTTTTTTTTGGTTTTGATATCAAGGATTGAAATCAGAGGAGCTTAACCATGAGCTACATCCCTAGCCCTTTTGATTTTTTAAAATTTTGAGACAGAGCCTTGCTAAGTTACTGAAATTGGCTTTCAACTTGCAACCCTCCTGCCTCAGCCTCCTAAGCCTCTGCAATTACAGTTGTGCACCACTGTACCCGGCAAAATATTAATCTTGATTTGTCTTTAGGTATTTGGGGACTATTTTTTATCTGCTCATCTATATTCTCTAAATATCCTGTACTATGTGGAGAATGAAAAGAAAATGTTCAGGTATTAAAAATGTAAAAATTTTGAAATAATCAGCATAGGGCAGATCCAAATCAGAGATCTTAAAAATAAATTGACATAATATTTGAAAAAAAAAAAACCATTTCCCCAAACTTCAGGACACATAAAAGAGTACTCAAATACTGAAACTGTATTCAGAGTTGAAATAACTTGGACTGATATAAAACCAACTTAAAATGATTAAATCTAACTCCAATGTATACAGATGACTGTGTCTTAAAATTCACTGGGATAAAAAACAATTCTCAACCAGGTGGACTTATTTTATATATATTCTTCTCATGTATATTTTTCAAACTGGGAACTATCATTTATTTTTCTTCATGGTACTGGGGATTGAACCCAGGGCCTCAGGCATGCTAGGCAAGCATTCTACCATTGAGCTACACCTCTAGCACAATCTGAGTTTTTAAAGAGCTTTAAGATCAGTGATGGAGCTGGGGTTGTGGCTCCAAGGTAGAGCGCTCGCCTACCATGTGGGATGCACTGGGTTTGATCCTCAGCACCACATAAAAATAAAATAAAGATATGTGTCCACCTATAAACTAAAAAATAAATATTAAAAAAAAAAGATCAGTGATGATTGAGAGTTCCCTTTTCCTTATTTCTTTAAGGAAGGAAAAAAAAACCCTCAGTGCTCTCAACTTGAAATCCAGCTCCAGATCGCTTGTTTTAGATGAAAATTTGATGTGACAGATTAGTTTCATGCATGTTAGCTGAATCTGCCTCAGTCAAGGACATTGCTCAGGAGCGTTTCTTCGTGAAGGGGCCCATAAATCTCCCCTTCTTGCTGTCAACCTCTAAGGGTACCTGGGCACAGACCCAAGCACCAGGTTTCAGGGAGGATGCAGAACTGCCCCCACCCTGGAGGCATTCCACAGATCTGTCAGGAACAAGGTGCTAGTTGTGTGTAGAGAGGAGGTGGGGACAGAAGGGACACATGCCCTACCTTCCATTTTGTCTGAAGAAATTATCTTCAAAATCACGAAGTTTCTTTCGAATTTTTTTCTTTTCTTCTCTCATTTCCTGAAGGTGTTCCAAGAGTTCAGGTCTAAGAGGAAGAAAAAAAAAATGTCAGGAAATTAAATCTGAGTTGTTATAAATGTAACTTGACAGGGGTTATGGAGACAGAAGGAAGCAAGTAAATTAAATTGTTGTGAGCACTAAATGCACCCAGGGGCAGCAGAAATGGGTGTTTTTTTCTCCCTTGAAAGCCCGAACATGCCAACAATACAGGCATCCACTGGGGGTTCCTGCTAGTTATGCATTCTTGGGCCTCGTGAGACCCCACAGCACTTTGTCATGTTTTTCTTTGCAAGAAACAGATGCCATCGGTGCCCAGTGTGTGTGTGAAAGCTGTAATAGAACCACCCCACACAATGCCATTTAGAGAGACATTCTGGTTATTTCAGCAAGAGCTCAAAAGCTCCCTCAAATAACTATGGGAGAAAGCATAAAAGGAAACTGAGACAGGATCTTTTTTAAATCGGTCACTGTTTTCTCCACCCAGAGGCACCCCGGGTTAACCACTTGTGTTTTGCCAATTTATTTAAATACAAAGGCGAAGATAATATTTATGAAAGTTATTTTCTCTGACCTATTTCAATACCACCCTCAAAACGACATACATGGACGCAGCGTGCAGATTTGAAAGCCCTGTGTCCTGGCTGCATTTTGATGGTATTTTATCATCCATCGGGGAAATAAACCCATCGGCATCATCTTCGAATTGGTCCAGAAAACAACGTGCACTGAAATCTGTTTTGAGAGTGACTGTGAAGTCAGGCTTCGTGTGGCTATCGTCTTCTGACCCCTCCTCTTCTTCCTGGAGACACACAGCAACCCCAGTAAAAAGCTGGTCACATTTTTGGGCATGCTTTCACTATGAGTATCATTTAAAAATAATCTAATAATTCAGATTTCATGTAGTTTCTTCAGTACCTATCATATTAAACATACTGTAGCAAAGGTATAGAGGCAACACTGGCAAAACTGAGAAGGCTTTCCCAGTTGGTCTCAGCTGTGCCTTTGGAGCTGCAGTCCCTTTGCTTCATAGGAGTGAATGCTACATTTTTTAATTTAAATTGTTAAACGTTTAAAATTTTACAAATATCTGACTTTTTAAATGAATTTTCTTTTTTTTTTCTTTTAGTATTAGGGATTAAAACCACTGAGCCACATTACCAGCCCTTTTTGCTTTTTATTTTGAGATAGGTTCTTGCCAAGTTGTTTAGGGCCTCACTAGGTTGCTGACTTTGAACTTGAAATCTTCTTGCCTCAGCCTCCCAAGTCACTCAGATTATAAGCATGTATCACTACGCCTGGCAAGTTCTTTTCTTTTTTTTTTCTAAAATAATTGTCATCTGTGTAATTTTTATAAGAATTGAGATAATGTAGCCAGATGTGTGATGCATGCCGATAAGCCCAGCTGTACGGGGGAAGGAGCAGATTGCAAGTTGGAGGCCAGCCTTGGCAAGACTCGGACTCAAAATTAAAAGGGCTGGGAGTATAGCTCAGTGAAGAGCACTTGACCAGTATGCTAGAGGCCTTGGGTTCAACCCTAAGTAGTATGGAAAATAAAATGAATTGAGATAACAACATATGTCGGGTACCCAATGAGGCACAGGTATGCTACTCTTGGTAGTAACTTTTGAAAACATGCGAATAATAACAAAATAGACAGTCAAGCAAAATCATAAATGATAGATACTGGGTAGATTGTAAAAGATAAGATATGAGCAGCCGGGGAAGAGTTCGTGATCAACTCACTAGCACTGGTGGCTTAAAAACATATCAGGAGTTGGTGGGTGATGTAGCTCAGTGGGAGAGCGCATGCCCAGCATGTGCCAGGCCTTGGGACATCCCCAGCACACACACACACACACACAAAAAAAAAAAAAAATAGAAAGAAAAGAAAAAAGAAAAAGAAGATGAACTAGACATTTTTCCTTTTTTTTTTTTTTTAACAGGACTGGTATAATGTTGTGATTTCAATAAAGAGTTGAACAGACCTTGTGAAAGGAAAGCTAGTGGGGTGGAAGTGGGGGGCCAGTTGCCATCCTCCTGTAAACCCAGTGACTTGGGAGGGTGAGGCAGGAGGATCACAAATTCAAGGCCTTACCAATTTAGTGAGACCCTGTCTCAAAACAAAAAACAAAAAAGACTGGGGATATAGCTTAGTGGTAAAGTATCCCGAGTCCAATCTACCAACAAAACGAAACAAAAAACAAAACAAAAAAGCCGGCTCCACGAATTTCAGCCCAGGGATGATGCAGTGGTGAGGCGACTTGGAGGGAAGTCCACGGCAGCTCTTTACCTGACCCTGCCTCAGTCACCATCAGTCACTTGGATAAGGACATAACAGGCATATTCCCCCAATGTGTGAATCTTGATTTAATCTATCTCATAAGGCTGGAATAGAAGTATAAAAAGTAACTGGGAAAGCTTAAGGTCCGATAATTAGGTGAGGACAGAGAGCTGGGTTCACAGAAGCAAGCACTGGACAGGGAAGGACGCTGGGTTCGACTGCACAAGTGCGGCACAGTGTGACTCAACCTGAGGAGCACCGAGGTTCTCACAGGGTGATTTCGTCCCCTAGGAGACACGTGGCCATGCCTGGAGACAGTGTGGGTTGTCACAACAGGAGAGGGGGTTGTGGTACATGATTGGCATCTGGTGGTCAGAGGCCAGAGACGCTGGGGGGCATTCTACAAAACTCAGGACAGCACCCCCAGCCTAGCCTCGTTGTCAGTGGTGTCAGGCTGTCACCTTGCCCTGGGAGGACTAAAATGAACTAACAATATGTTGATGAGCACATAGACAAGGACTTGGAGAACTAAAAGGACATTGGCCATCCAGATTAAGGACTGTCCCAGCTAAACTGTACCTGGAAAAACATCTAATTCTGGGTACTAGTTTAGATGTAGATAGGGATGTAGATAAATGTGTGTGTGTGTGGGGGGGGAGATAGCAGAGCCAGGAAAAATGGCTGAAAAATCTGGAACCCATATTACATCAGAACAGTAGGAAAACTTGGAAAAAAAGATTTCTCAGGGTGTGGCATGGGTGAGTATATGAAGAGCTCTTATGGAAGAAGCTGCCTGTGTAGTCCATGTTGCTCCAGAGGACAAAACCAAGCCCACTGGATAGAAGGTAATAAGCTGATAGTAACTATAAATGTGATAATTTTCAATGTGATATTTACCTTTTTTTTGGTTTGTTTTTGGTGCTGGGGATTGAACCCAGGGCCTTGTGCCTGCGAGGCAAACACTCTACTTACTGAGCCATATCCCCAGCCCTCATTGTGATATTTAAATTGCACATATAATTAAGTTATGCTTTATAATTTTAAAAATATTAAAAAAGTACATTTTAGCTATTAGGAGCCACCGCACCCACCCCATCTCTGTAAGTGTTTTGAGCTTGATGATGGGATCCCTCTTCAGGGGCAGTGTTTCTATTCTACTAAGGAAGTTTTAGAGGAGATCCCTGCAGAAGGTAGAGAACTGACTAGGTTTCTTTGGGCTGGAATATCCAGGGCTTCAGAATTTGAGCTCTGTTTCTTACACAGCTGATTCTCTCCTATAAGCAATTAAACCAGGGATGGGTTTAAAGAAACCATTAGATACAAACTTATTTGCAACACATCAAATTCTAAATTGTATCAGAAATAACAAGAATCAGTGCAGTCAAAATACATGTGAATAAGCCTGGCTAATAGGAACAACACAAACCAAAAGGCAGCACTGTTTACAAAAGCATCAGAGTCATTGGAAAATTATCTAAAACTTTTGACCATGATGTGGGTCAGAGATAATAATCCATGGCCGAGCTATTTTTGTGAAAAAATATTAAGCCTAAGAATAAGAATGGGAATAATATCCTTTTAAAAAAAGAGTACCATTAGGCTATCTTCCATTCATTTAATGAGGCAATTATCGAGTGCCATATTTTGGATGTATTCAAAAACACATTTTCCTCCAGTAGCAATTTCACTACATGCCAAGAGAAACACGTTAATTTTCATACACACAATTGCACAAATTTCTTCAATTATGCAAAATTACCTGCTAGACAAAATGTATCATCTTTTATCAACATCAAGGCATATTATAAGAAAATAGCCCTATTTTTAAAGACACAATGCAGCACACTGGCCCAGATTTCTCAACAGCATTTAGAGCATATTCATAAGTTCTGCTTGATAATATGAACAGTAAGCACAGTCATTGGCGAATACCTTCAATTAGACATATCAAGAACTTTAGATCTCTAAGATGTAAGAAAAGGAATCAAGTAGATAAAAGCTGACTTTGTAGCTTGTGACACCTTACCTTAGGCAAGAAAATGAAGTTTTCAATTTCTGACCCTCAGTAGGAAAGATTATTCTGAAAAGTCATTCCTAACTACACTAAACAAATGGACGTGTCACAGAATATGACAGGTGAAACTTAAAACTTACTACTTTTGAGTTTCACTCCCTCTTCAAACCTAATAACTTCAAAAAAAAAATAACTTATGATTTTTTTTTTAAAAAGTGCCTTTAATTTTCATCTCTAGAGTCCCACATTAGGCAGTCCATTTTAAATGTCCAGTTGTCTAGAAACAAACACACACAAGAGGCTGATCCTAGTGCGACCAATTAGGGTCCCACAGGCACAGAAGTGCCTTCTAGTGAAGGCAGCTATGGATGACAGGGATTATCTGTATAAAATTCATAATTACTACTGGAAAAAACCCAAGGCATATGTTCTAGTGACTGCCAGTCACAGCACCACATCCACAGATGAAGCATTGATGATAACACTGGTCCTGAGGAATAAATATGGTGGGAGAAGGAAAAGTGGGTGAAACCACCAGCAAATCTGTCGAAGACAACTTGGTATTCAGCTATAAAAGTCTAACTTTTCATTGCATTATACGTTTCTAATTGCTTTTTAAAATACACTTGGTCTATGAACTTTTTTTTTAAAGTTAGTCTAATGAACTAATTTTAAGATCTTTGGAATACAGAAAAGCCATTTCCCAGCTGGGAAAAACAAAGCAGAACGAAAAAGATTCTGGAAAACAAAATGAGTTCTGAAAGCAAAGTAAAAACTAAAGAGCAAAAAAAAAAGAGCAGAGAACGAAATGAGACTAAGGAAATCAGCTAGTCTATGATCTAAGTAGAAGGGGAGTGTTTAAAGTTGGTTATAGGCAGCTATTGATTTGTAGGGCACACTACAAGAAGCCATCACCCAAGGGTACAATCACAGCCTTTTCCCACAGGATGGGAGATGCGAGTTTCGCTATGGGTTAGCAGCTGAGGTCTTCACCTTTATCTCCTTGAAGAAGGAAGCAGTTTCACCCTCGATAATTGGTTGCAGCAAAGGGCTTCTCCGCTTGCTGGAGGGGGAACCCTGTGACAGGTGTTAACAAGTAGGTTACATTGAGAACCCCTTCCCCTCTCCCTCCTCCTCTGGGCTTCCTCTGGCCACACCAGTATTTGATCACAGTCTTTTAACTATTCTAACCCCTTCCCACCTAAACCTCCCAGGAAAACCTAAAATGACCAAAATTCTTCTCCAAGTTGTAGCTTCCCTTCAGAGCCCACACCCATCCATCAGGGAAGACAACTGGGTCAAGAAGATCATGTGACTAGGTTAACCAAACACTCAGAAAAATCCTAAAGGCAAACACACCTGACTCTTTCCTCTTTCCTCCTGGTCACAGTAACTAGAACACTTACAATCAGCTAAGGAGAATAGCCAAGCTCAAAAAGCAACACGAACGTTATCTATCTTCTCTGTTTAGGAACCCTAAGGGTTCTTAACTGGAGAAAAATAATAATTCCTTAGATTCAATCCATTTATTTATGAGTTTATTCTATAGGAAATTTCTAGAAGAGTAGCTGTCTTCAAATACAGCTGCCTGTATCCTCCCTTAGTCATAAAAAAAAAAATCACGTTAAAAGAAATATAAAAGCATATTGTAGGCCTAGGAAAAACCAGGGGATTTAAGGAAGGAATAGACGAGATCAGCAGCTGAAATGAATATGGATCTCCACGGTGACTTCAAAGTGAGGGGGTGAGTGCCCTTAAAGAAAAGTCAGCACAGGGCATAAGGGCAACCAATCAGGTAATGTCCCCGGCCCCCAGAGGTGGGGAGGGCACTAACATCCCACTTTAGTGACCAGGGGTGGATGCCCTGTGGCTGGTTAAGGGATGGGAGCAGGCTGGCTGGTGCTGGATGGCCTTGCATAGCTGGAAGGCAAGCTGCTGCTCCCTAATCTGACAAGATAACAATCCAGGGGCCAAGAACAGCGAGCCCAAGGATGGTGGATACAGAGGGCTACTTCAGAACCATTAGCTTGACTCTCTTTTCTTATATTCCCTCTATTTCTCCACAGCACCCAAGAGCAGGAGACTCTAGAGTTCCTTAGAGGATCCTCCCTGGATTGAACTCTCAAGGGAGCTGTCCCTCTGTGGGATGAGGAAAGACTGTGGACAGAGCCTCTGGGACTAGAGAGGTACTGTTTGGAGTGAAGAGCCTGGAGAAGGTATAGCCCCTGTCCCCTGTGCTCTGTCTTTGAGGAAAGGGTCAGGGAGGTGGCTAAGCACATGTTAGATAGATATATATGGCCAAAGTGTGTCTCCCCAAAGTGTGTTGGGGGGGCGGATTCTATAAGCTTCAGATGTGCTCACTGTAGGCAAAAGTAGCCTCAGAAGTCTGATAAAATCTTCATTCCTCAAGCTTGTGGGCCATGGATATTAATAACTGGTTCAAGCCTTTCCTTTCATGAGAAAGCAGGTTAGAGCCCTATTAATATACCCAGGGTTCTTTCAATCAGAAAGGGAGTGTATCAACAATAGGCAGGTATTGCACTCACAATGATGGGTACAGTGTTGACCCGGGACAGGATCTGTTTCACTAGCCGGTACCTGTCGTATAGTGGCTTCATAACCTGACGTTCATTCTTTGTCACCTGAAAAGCAAGGACAGGATTATTAAGAAGCCAGTTTCCAGGACTCATGCTACCAGCTGTCCAAGAGAACAGCCCTGGTGGGCCCTTGGGTCCTACAGAAAATACAGATGTTACAACTTGAGTCTTTTAAAGAGTTTATTTAAACTATTACTTATTCAAAAAATATTGAAAATACATACTTCAGTGGCAGATCAGTGAAAATCATTCTATTGGTAGTATTGCTTTTCATAAATCAGAACTATGGCCATTCTTCCCAGCTATCCCAGTCCTTGGTAATTATCCTAAAGAACTAAAGTCATCATGCTATAGTGACACATGCATACAATTGCTATGACATATGCATCTTCATAACAATTCACAACTGCCAAACTATGGAACTAGCCTAGGTGTCTGTCTCAGTGAATGAATGGATAAAGAAAATGTGATATATATGAACAATGGGGTTTTACTCAGCCATAAAGAAAAACGAAATGACATTATTTGCAGGAAAATGAATGGAACTAGAAACCATTATGTTAAGTAAAATAAGCAAACTCAGACGCTCAAGGGTCATGTTTTCTCTAATATGTGAAAGCTGGAGAAGAAAGAGGAGAGAAAGGTAGAGGAGAGGGAGAGGGAGAGGGGGGGAGGGGAAGAGAGGGGGGAGGGGGAGAGAGAGAGTGAGGGAGAGAGGGGGGAGGGGGGGAGGGAGGGAGAGGGAGAGAGGGAGAGAGAGAGAGAGAGAGAGAGAGAGAGAGAGAGTGTGTGTGTGTGTGTGTGTGTGTGTGTGTGTGTGTATGCGTGCACTGCGGGTAGTCTCATGAAAATCAAAGAGATCAGTGGAATAAAGAAAAAGGACTATAAGGTGGGTGGGGGAAATGCTTCGGAGTGATATTGGCCAAATTATGTTGTGATATTGGCCAAATTATGTTGTGATATTGTGTGCATGTACCAATATGTAACAACAAATCCCACCCTTATGTACAACCACAATGCACCAATAAAAAGTATGGAAAATTTTTTAAAAAGAAAAAAATATAAATATTTGTACCAAGCAACAAACAATGGTCATTTTAAAGTTCCTGCTTAAAACAACTCAAAGGTTCAAAATTCCCAGAGGACTTGCTAGTTCCTGGGTCCATGGAAGAAGAAAGCTTGTGTTTCTATTATAACGCATATCATCCGGTCCCCAAGTTATTTACATGCCTTTGTGCTCCATGAAATCATTGTGTTTTTAAAAAGATTCTGGCAAACAGCAGGTATTCAAGAAACATTTGCTGAAAGAGCACATGGATGACTCACTCATCCTTGCTTCCCTAAAATCTGGCACAGGGCTCAAAATGTTTAAAGGATGAATTCTCTAGGCAGTAGGGAACAATCAAGCCCAACTCCCTGGCACAGCATTTGAAGTTGCTCATGACCTGCTGCTTCTCTCTGCCCCCATCATACCTCAAGCTCCAGAAACAAACTAGGCCATCACAAACCTCCTTGTCAAATTCCTTCTCCCCTGAAATGGCTTCCTCTCTGCTCCTTTGACGAATTCCATATCACAAGCCACCTCTCTGCATGCAAGTGTCTTCTAACATCCCCTACTTGGGGAGACTAATCCTCTCCTTCATGTCACCATTCCACTCTGTGTATGCCTTGCAATTTTATAAACTTTTATACTCTATAGTAACTGTTTACACATCTGTCTCCTTATTTAAATTGTAGCCCCTTGAGAGCAAGACTTTGTTTTTGTATCCCTAGTCACTATTTCAAAGCCTGACATAATGGAAATGTTTCATATTTACAAAATAAGTGGATGACTGTTGCCAACCTAAGTAGGTATGACCAGTTCACAGGTAAGCATACATTTTCTTTTGATTACTTCAATGAGGAATGAGATGAAATCTCTTTGTTTTCAAGTCAGCTGTTTGTCTTCTGCATTTTTTTTTAAACCACTCTACACCTGATAAGGCAAGAGTTGCAGAGGTAGGAAAGAGCCAGTAAGTAGTATCTAGCTTTGACCTTTCTCTTAGGGGTCTTTTGAACTTTCAACTTCAACAACAATGCTGGGTCATGCAAATGGATTATCCTTTGTGGCTGTTTGTCTTTGCCAATCTCAAAGTGATCAACAGTAAGTGCATTTTGGATAAACACCACAAGCTAGGAGAAGAGACTACCATCATGCAAAACATTTTGTGGATTTCGCATCATTAGTGAAATAACCACCACCACCTCACTTCTGTTGCTTCCATTATCACAATAGTAAAGGGAGATTGGAAGGGAACTCATTATTTTTTATGAAAAAGACTGAGAATCAAACCACAGGTGTTACTACTACACACCCATCACAAGGGCTAGCACAGAAAGACCAACAGTGTCAAGTGTTGGCCAGAGGACTGGACAACCGGAAGTCTCCTTCCCCACTGGTGGGGGTGGAGAACTTTGGAGAACTATGTGGCAGTTATGTGTCAAGGTTGAACCTGCAACCCATCAATTCTGCTCTTAAGCACAGACCAGCAAAGATGGCCACTGAAATTCTCTGAGCTTCACTTTCCTAACTGGTAAATAGCAGAATTCAGATTAGAAAATCTTGACCACCCATAATTGTTTGAAAATGACTTTAGGCCCAATATGTTGTGTACTATCTCTTCAAAATCCACTCATTCTTCTTTTAAAACTTTGCTTATGATTTAAAATTTTTTTCTAGTGTTCACTTACTACCCTATTTGTTACTCAACAAGTTTCAGATAATATTTCAAAACACAATGGGAACTTTAGCCAATAATTGTCCACATTTAATGAGTATAGAGTCTTGATTGGAAATCATAAGGACCCGATTAGATAACTGTGTTTGCCTGCCTTTATCTTTTGGGATGGTTTTGTTTTAGCCTCAAACAAAACTGCCCTACATCACTTTGGTTGCAATTACCTGGACAGAACCATAAAGGTGAATGGTAAAATGAATCACATATTTTGAAGATAAGACAAAACTGGAATAATGCAATCTTAGAGTTAGAAAAGTGTTATATGTTCACATGATAAAGTTAATAGGTAATGATAGGGTAATGATTTGCCTGAGGCAATGGAGCTGGGTCAAAACCCAAGTCTACTGACTCCTAGTTTAAGTTTCTTTCTCTTCACAAATAAGTGAAGCAGGACCTTGACACAATGTGTTGATGTTCATTTCTTCATTTTAAGGCATTTGACTTGACAGGATTTGACTTGGCTGTCCTTGAATCAAGTCTGCCTTCTAAGCTGAGAGCTCCGCCTATGCTGAGTTAACAAATATCTCTGAACAGTAGCATAAAAACACAATTTGTGAGAAAATATACTATAGATATACAAAAATTACACTGCTTCAAAATATCAATAAAACAAAGTAGTCTGAGAGTGTGTGTGTGTGTGTCTGTGTCTGTGTGTGTGTGTTGGGGGGTGTACCTGTGTATCACAAAACTGCTGGAAGACAAAATGAGATAGACTCTTATAACTGTTGCCTTCTTGAATTACTAATTTGGAAAATGCCAACTTTCATTTCTTCATTTTAAGGTAATAATAGTAGGCTGGCTATGCAAAGATTCAGAAAATCCTAAACAGCAGCTAACCAAAGGGTGGCATTTATATATGACTCTATGATTGGCATAAATGTGTACCTGGCTATGTTTCTGCTGTCCTAGGCCCCGCAGTTTTGAAACACAGGGTTAAAAGATGCCAGTGAGCAAAAGATTCAAGAAGAACCCATGAGCTCTGATCAAACAACTTGTTCTCTCCCTCAAACTTTTATGACCAAAGCCTGTTGTACACTAAAGGCACCACAATGAGCTGCAGTTATTTGCTCAACTTTTCTGTGCTGTGGTCTTTTGATGAGATCCTTAAATGCTGAAAAGGACACACTTCTGACGTGCCCATGTGTGAATTCTTGTTTTCCATCTACAGCATGCTCTGTTAAAGCAAACAAAACTGCCCTACATCACTTTGGTTGCAATTACCTGGACAGAACCATAAAGGTGAATGGTAAATTGTAAATGCATAGAAACAGCAGCTGTTTTGACCTGTGATTCTGATAGAGTCTTTTAAAACCAGAATCTGTGGACTCAGCAAAAACCTGGGAGTTCTGAGCACCTGGCTTCTCAAAAACTGGGACTTGGAATGAAAGTTCAGTTCTGGAAGTACCTTTATTTTTTGTCTAAGTATCCTGTCCAAATGATATTTACAGATCAGGGTTCATGGTAATACCATGGATCTAAGAAAAGTTCAGTATTTGATTTTCAGACTGGCCAGATATCAAATGAACTCTGCTTTTCCTGAGAAGGTTGGTGTATCGCGTTCCAGAGAGAGGCGGAGTCTGGCCTGGGACCAGAAAACAAAAAAAAACCAACACTCAAGTTTCCTAGAGCATTCGTTCCCGTCCTATGAGATGCGAGGACCCATCAGAAAGAATGATGAAAGAGAAATGAATAAGGAAGACCAAGAACTGATAAGAGAGTAAAAAAGGTGCATTCTTTTTTCCTGATTTAATCATTTAATCAGAAGTTGGCCACAGAGAGTAGAACATATAATTGTGACAGAAGTAAAAACTATCATTTACTCTGCAACCCCCAAAGTCACCCTGTCCCACTTCCTCAGTGCCAAACATCTTACCCATAAATATATGTATACATGTCTGTCTGTGTGTCTCTCTGTAATTCATTTAATTTCCATGACAACCCATAACAGACATCTACTCTATAAACACAGCACTGCGGGCCAAAGAGGTTACCCAAGTCGCCTAATGTCACAGAGTTAGTCTCAGTTGGGGCGGTTCTGAATCCAGATCTGTGACTCTTAATATTCACAGCGGCTGGGTGAGGCCTTCATCCAGGTGGAATGAATCTGCCCAGCTCTGAGCAACAAATACAGCAGCACACAGACCAGTGAACTGGCAGCAAAGTTAAGACAGTCCAGAAGGCAGCTGTGAGCTCTTGGGAGCCTCAGGCAAGGAAGCCCTTGAAGAAGCCTAGCAAGGTCATAAACGGGATCCACACAGGGAAAAGAAAAAACATTAAAGGAAGAAAACACACGGTATCACCAAAGCCTGCCTATTGGCCAAAAGGAGATCTACACTTACGGTCTAAGGTCATGGTGGAAAAGGGGTCCTTCTCTGTCTACCTATACAAATTCTGAATACTCCACTTGAAAAGAAGAAAGTTGCACAATCTATTTGAGCTCCAGAGCACTTACTGTTTGGTTCAATGCCTTTACAAAACTTGGGGGAAAAAAAAAACTTGGCTGAAGCACGAACGTTATCCCAGGGTACTGGTATTTTTCCACTGCAGGGACAGGCCAGCAAAATCAATCATCATCAGCGCCAGCGATTTTTTTTTTTTTTAAATTTAAACCTGATATATTCAAAACCAAAATGCAGTGGAAAATGTATTCTGCAGCTAGTCACTGGGCTCATGCTGTGTTTCAGGTCTCATGTTAGCTGCTGAAGATTAGGTTCATCACTAGGTGAACAAGGCCTAGAATCCCTGCCCTCATCTGTGTGAAGACTCGTAGCTAGGGGTGTAGCTCAGTGGTAGAGCATTTGTTTAGCTTGTGCAAAAGCCTGGGTTCAATTCCAAGAATTGGGGTTGGGGGGGGGAGTTTAGGAAATCATTCTGGAAGCGCTTTTATTTTTTATTTGGCAGTGCTGGGGATTAAACCCAGGGCCATGGGCATGTGAGGCAAATACTCTACCACTGAGCTACATCCCCAGCCCTGGAAGCTTCTTTATTTAAAAGACCTAAGAATATATTTTAGATGAAACAACTCTATCCATTATCTAGTCGTGACTGAAACTAGGCTTTTTGGTTATATAAAAATCCATCTTTGAACCTAAGTTTCATAATTCCTTATACCTGCTTTTAAGAATTTGTTTTGTCGAATTTTAAATAACACTGAAAACAGAAAGAATGTTGCTAAGAGTAACCGACAAAAAACAATGTCTGATTATATGTTCCGCAAGGAAGACGGCAGAAGCCTATCATGCTGCCGTCCCCCCACAGCTAGCAACTAACATTCAGCAAACACTTGCTGATAAACAAAACCACCTCAAATGCTTCCTGTTGTTACGAAAACACAAAGCCATATTTTGGATGCCTCACATTTTGGTTGTGAACACAGCGGAAAGTCCTCAAAAACAAGCACTGGTTGCACCTGCACTGCAGCTGGATGAGTAAGCTTAGATAAAATGGTCATTTATGGGGACAGACCTGGGACAGGGATGTCTCCTTCCACCTGGGCTATATGCCTCCTCTGTGCTACCTCTGCCCCTGCATCCCTCTGCTCCATCTTTTCACTCCTCAAATAGGGACACCAGTGACTTCATTTTTGCTACTTGCTAACTTTCCTTGGAATTTAAGTTCAGCATCGACTAGATTAACAGAGTTCTCTTTCTTAACTGACTGAGTCTTCAAAAAGTTGTGATATGGTGTAAGTATGTAGTAAACCTCCTTTACAAGTGAAGACAGCAAACCATAGGGAACTCCATTTACAAGATACTGAACACAGAAAATCTGGTCCCAAAGTCAGACCATTGACCCCCATCAGAAAATGTAGTGTCTCACATACCGGCCTTCCGTGAATGCTTTCATAATAGAGGAGCGCCTTCTGCAGAGCCACTTTCTCATTAGCAATCTGGTCTTTGGTCATATCCTGAATAAACACAGGGATAAGAAATGAAAAGGGGAAAACACCTGTGAACATTCCAACTTCTTTATTTAAACAAACCTCCTAAAGGAGGGTTAAAAATAATCCTCGTCCAACAGTTCTCCCTGGCTCTGTCCAAAGCTCACTTAGGAATGATCTAATCCTGACCACTAGCCAGCAACACAGACAACACAACAGAACCATCATTAACTACCTGGGGCTCCCATGTGGCAGCAAAGGCAGGTGGAGCACTGAGGAGAGCAGGAATGTGAGGCACATGGGGCCTAGCTGAATGGCCCCTGCAATGACCACAGCAGGTTACCTAGTCCTGAAGGTTGAGTCTGAAATCTTTCCACCTCAGATAATCATAAACTATTAACTTCAGCAGGGTCATTCTGCAATACATGTAACAGAGCTGTCTGCTTGCAACCTGTGGTCAAAAACCAAAGTGCCCACGGGTGAAACACGCAGTTGTGTCATCTGCTTTCTAGATACATGGTCGGTTTACAGACCATCACCTTCCACAGGGATTCATGTGACACCCTGCGTCTCTACCCAGCTGGTGACAATGGCATCAGCGATTGGCTGGGGACCTCCACACCTTAATGTCCTCAGGACGACTGGTCTCTGCCCTCTTCTCCTGGAGCTTCCTCTGGATGGACTCCAGGGTGGCTTCAACGCTGGGCTTGATGGCTTTATCTACCAGCTCCTGCTTCTTCTCGTCGTCTTTTTCAAGCTGGGAACCAAAACTCTTGGGAAGTGTGTTGCTTCGCTGCCTCACCCTGGGCGTCAGGTCCTCTTCAGATATCTTTAGTTTTGATTCTGAGTGAGAAGATTTGTTGGAAGAGACAGAGATGAGAACTGAGCCCTGCTGAATCCAAATTGTTTTTCTGTGATGTCACTAACTGCTTAGCCATGGCTTTTTTTTTTTTTTCCCTTCAGGGAGTATCTAATTATAATATCACTGAAAATCCCTGAGTCATTATGTAAAACCCAAAATAATGATAATGTCTTCCTGGATTATCTGGAATATTTCCCAAACCCTAATTCCTGAGAAAGCTTTAGCTCTGTAACACCCAAGCTTTAGCTACACCAGCCTATTAGCTGTTCTCAGACTGGGCCAGATGTTTTCCCAGACCTGTTCCCTGAGCACCTAAAGAGTCGAAGGGCTCTAACACCCACTAGCTGGCCACTTGACTTGGACACCTCATTTTGAAATCATTTCACTTTGCACTGTAGTTGTTTATATGACTGTCTCCTAAATGACTGCAAGCTTTTGGAGGGAAAGGGGCCAAACCCTTTTTTAGATTCATCTCTGTGTCTACTTCTCCCAACACCACAGCAGATGAAGTTTCATATTAAACAGGTGTTTAAGAAGTATTGACTTGAAACCATCGTCTTTCTACTAGTGATTTGGGGAAATGCAGAAATGCTACAGAATTTATGTCTTAGCTGGTCTGTTGCCCTGTGATTGAAGTCATGGGAGGACATGGAAATGACCCCGAAGAACTGGGAGCACCGGAGAGTGTCTTCGGGACCTGGGAATACCTTGGGAGTGGCACTCATAGGAGCTGAGCTGATGATAGATTTGGTCCCGGCTTCTTGTATGGAAGCTATACTACAGGTCCAGGACTTCACCTACCCTTAAGTTGCTTCCGGAATTTGGCAAGGTCATTTGTCCACTTCAGAACCTCTGGATTGGCTGCTTTGTCACTGTGGGAAGGCTGAAAAAAAGGAAGTGTAGAGTCAATGATTCAGAACTAAGGCAGGGAAAAGCTGTCAAATTTGATAATCTTTCTTACTAACTAGGAAGGCAAAGTTGAGTGTCATAGAATAAGAAACCAACCACAATTCATCAGAGCAAATTCACAAATGTAATTCCATCCTCCACCTAGCTGGTTAATTTTGATGCTTTCAATTCCCCAGGGGTTAAAAACCTGGATCATTATAATCAGGCACTCGTATGGTGTTTGACCCCTTTTCTGTCATTTGTAGGGCTCAACGTGTCAGGAGCAGAAAACACAGGAGTCTGATGGTCACACCATTTGTTCCACACTCATAGGAAGCGCTAAGGATAGTGCGGAGAACAATGAGCTCAGTACTAATGAAATTTCGGAAAATAATCTTGAATTCAATTTTAGCCAAACAGAAGATTTCATTCAATACTTTCCCCCATTCTAGCTCACTGACAAATTTACAAGTAGACTTATGCTTGTGCAATAAAAATGGTGACACCTGGTGACCAGAGCTTAACAGGATTCACTACTCAGTGTTTTTTGTCCTTTTGAGATTCCCTAGGAATTAACTCTCACTTCCTGGGGAGAAGCAGGGGCAGAGGAGCCTGTGGGGCACTCACTCTGTACTTCCTCTCTTCTTCAAATCTGTCCTCAAACTTTCGGATCTTCTTTTTCAGGCTCTGAATCCTTCGTGTGAGCTGGGCGGGTGTCAGGTCCTCTTGCTCATCATCATAGGAACCCAGAGAAGAGCTTCGCCGCCTACCCAGAGAGGCAAGACTTGGATCAACTCCCTGAGCAGTCACCGACTGCTGGGAGGGGCCTTGAATGTGGGGTGCCATGTGGCACAGAGGAGAAGAACCAAAACAACACCCATGCTCTTGACTGAAAGGAAATTAACCGATTCATTTTGTGGCTAAGCTCTGCATGTCTCACTTATCATGGGGGTCTTTCTCTTACATTTATGATTAGCAAAGTTAGAATGAAATGTTTTCTGCAGGCCTGAAAGTTAAATTTGAGAGTGCTTTGAAAATGAAGTGCTAATGGAAATTCAATGTGTGATGCTACAGTTGGGTTACAGTTCAACTGGGAAACTACTAGATAAGCTTGCGGACTAGGGTGGAGAACTTCAGATTTGCTCTTTCATAGACTTACATGTTAATTTTTTTTTTTTTGGTACAGGATGTTGAACCCAGGGATGCTTATCTACTGAGCCACCCCCGCAGCCATTTTTTAAATTTTTGCTTTTGAGAAGGGTCTCACTAAGTTGCTAAGGGTCTCGCTAAGTTGCTGAGGCTGGCCCCAAATTTGGTGCATACCACCATGCCTGGCTCACTGCTTAATTTAAAAAAAAAAAACTTGTCAGCCATCAGCACCATGCTTATCTTTTTTAATATTGTGGGGAAGATACATCCGCTCATCAGCAACAGAGAATCACCTACCTCATGAAAGAATGGGAATTCGGGGGAGAAGGAGGCACTTCTGTGTCATCTAGGTATTGGCGACTCTGCCCATAAGCATAGAACCGAGGAGAGAGCATGGGGTCACTGTCCTCATCCAGAAGCTGGCGAATCAGGCGCCCCGCCTGCGGGGAGAGGCGAGCTTCATCAGAGTCCACGTTCTCTCGCTGCCAGGATGAGAAAGTAGGGATGGGTTCTGAAAAAAAAAAAAAATGGTGAGAGGTTAACAGCTTTCTTAAAAGCATGGTTATTTCCCAAGTTTCCTGAAAGTTGTAGGAAAGCTGACCAATGAAGGGGTTCTCATTTTAGATCCAAGGTCCAGAGTAGGACACTATGTCCAACCCAAATCACTACTGTATTTGACAGCCATCATCTGCATTTTATCTCCACTCTCACTTGCTTTCATAAAAAGAGTTTGCTAGGGCAACCCTGAGGAATAGCTTTGAAGGAGCAGAGCCGATGGGTGGTCCCCAGCTTCACTAGCAGGGCAGCCATGACCACTTTTCCGTGGGAGAGCATTACTGAAAACAAGCAAGTGTGTCAGGAAGCGAGGCATCTGGCACCACGGGTTCCGTCCTTCATGAGTCTGTAGGAGCCTACTTATGGAGGGGTTGACAGCTTCCATGTAGGTCATTTGGCAAACTGTGTTGTGTGCTTCTGCTTAGTGTGTGGGATTAGCATGTTTGTGCTGTGTGCTTTGCAGTCGGAACTTAGGAGCTGCTCAAGACTAGGGAGAGGGAGAAGCACAGGTAAATTAGTCAAAAGAAGAAAAAAGAATGCCTCATAGAGAACAAGTTATTTTTAGACAATCTGTAAGGAAAAAAAAAACACATACTCAGCACAAAATCGAGTTTGGAGGAGGTGAGGGAGGTTACTTAGTTTCATTTAATGTAAGACCCATCTCAATATATTCTTTTATTAAAAAATCATATCTAAAATAATTTAAAATAGGTTTAGGTGATATGGAGTATTTCATTTGTAATTAAAAAAAACAGTTATGGCTTAAATTCACTTGTGGATTAGTGATACACCTAAAGCTGGAATTTGCCCAGGATCTTAAAAATCAGGATACCTAGAGTTTGAGTCATGAACAGTTAGTAGCTCCTCCAGCCATGAAACTGTACATATATAAAATGGTCTGGAGTGCATATTCAGCTTTTTATCTAGAACATTAGAGCTGGTGTAACTTCATTCATAATCCAATCTTGTGATCTTCTCATTCCTGCTGCACATTAGAGTCACATGGCAAAACTTAAGTAACCACACACACGTGAGTCCTCATACCACCCAACCCATATAATAGACGGATGGACACAATGCCCAACCAAATACGACTGAATGACTGACAGACAGCCTTATACACATGTAAAAGCTGTCTGAGCGATGTTAATGTGGGCCAGAGTTGAGAACCCCTGATCCAACGCAGATTACAGATACAGAATCCCAAAACCAAAAGAATTTAGAGCAAATACCTAATCAACAACAAGAGTTAGGCCCAGAAACTAAGTCTCCTGACTTCCAGATCAGTGTCTTCATTTTGAATGCTCTAGTGCCTTAGTTACAGAGCTGACTGCCTGAAATGTTTGACGAGTTGACAATGTAATAAGAAAAAAAAAAAAAAAGCACAAGTTAAAAACAAAAAGCAAACCTCATATGAAATGAGGGCTACAGATTCTCCAAATTTAAAGGGACTCAAGTTATCTGCAAACATAAGTATTTCAAAAGATGAAAACAGCGTTGAAGACAATGATTCTTACCCACTGAGACTTAAAAAATGAACAATGTTTGTGGATGCATTTGGCTGAGGCTGAGACAATGGGAGGAGGCTATCATTTGTACGAAACTCTGTCAGGCTGCTCCTGCTGAGTAGCAGGGCTCAGATATGAGCAGCTCGCTTAGATCTGCCATCATAAAGGGATGGGAAAAAAAAAAAAAACACCAAACCGTCTGGAGGTGTAGTATTGGAAAATAATCCGTAGGAAAATAAAAATTTCATGTGAAGTTGCAGAAAATTAAGCTGTTAAACTGACCAGATTACATCTTCTATTAAATAAGACAGCAGCAATTTTAAGTTCTAAAATGAACAGAGCCAGGAGGAGAAAGGGTTAAGATGGCTTTAATAGCAGTGAAGCCAGCAATAACCTAACCTCACCACAGAGTGGCAAGGGAGCAAAACAACTGGGGGAAGGGCAAGAAGCCCTTTGGCTTTGGCAAAACAGTCTAATGTTGATATTGGCATATGGCTATGCTATTAGTTTATTTCTGCTCATCCAAAAACAAAAAAACAAAACAAAACAAAAAGATCAGTTTGAAAGGCATTACTTAGATCCTAAAGCCCTCCAATTTCTTTGAATCTAGCAGAATTTCTCTTTTAAAATATTACCACCAATTTTTAAGCTTTTAACAATGTGGTCCCTGGCTACAAATCATTTTGCAAAAAGTGTGCCCATTAATCAAACCTGTCTCTAATAAAATGTAAATTGTGATCTTAAATTCACTATGAAGTAGAACTCAGAATCAAATCATGATTGATGCTTGGTGGCTAACACAGGGCCATCTACCCCTTCTTGTCAACACAGCTTTATTTTGTCACTCTATTCTCAACCAATCACTTCAGTGACAGAAAGAACAAATGTGTCCTTTTCCTATTGTCACCACTGGTATATAGGAAATACACAGTTGAGAAATTCCAGCTCACTATGTTTAAAGCACATTGGGACAAATGAATTCACTAAGCATTGTGAATTTTGACTTAAAAAAAATAGAAATATTTTCATTAGTCTGCATATAGAGAAGTGAAAATCCCACCTATACAACATGAAATTCTTTTATGTTTTCTGTGGTTTTTTTTTTCTCCCTTTTCGGTTATCCCATACAGTATTATAATTTAAGGATCCTATTTAAGAAAATTGTGAAATGACAATACACAGTTCACTATACAACCAACTATTTCTATAGTTTAGTTTAAGATGATATAAGAACAAAGGTATTTCATGTTTTGATAACTGGTACTAATTGGAAAAACAAGCAAGATATAAATAAGAAAAGTGGGTACATAAAATGTCCAATTGCATTACCTGTTTGGAAAACCATTCCCAATGCTCATTCCCAATGGCTATTTTGAGAAATATTTTCTATTTTTAACCAGTAACTCTAGAGCAATGAAACAGCAAGGATATTGCAAGGGAATTATTCAAAGGAAAACCAGAAAAGATTTGAGGCTTCTAATTGGATTTTCATCCCAAGGCACTACTTAAAATAAGAGCATTTTCATATCAAGACCAGAATTCCTTGGATATAGTGATTTTGCTTTTAGTCATGTGTTTTGTCACAATGAACTCTGGACTCACAATATGACATGTTTCTCTATTAAAAATTAATCTACCCAGGTCAGCTGACATGATAAGCACGCTGGTCAGCAATAATGGAGACAAAAGTTGTATTCCTGCTATATAAGTAATAAGGAATATATCCTGGGGAGTTCTAATATGGATATATATAGCACACATGGAAATGAAGGAAATTCATGGCAGAGGGAATGGACACCCTGTGTGATGCTCATGTGTTCACTCTGCTTAGCTGGATGGGTCCATTTACTATACAAGAGAAACAGGCTACTGAGATGATTTATTTCTAAGAAATCTGCACAGAATTAGGGAAGCCAGTGTTTTCCACATTTCATTTCCAACTGTGTCATTTAGAGCCATAACTTTGCTTGGCATGATGTCTTTTTTTCTCAGTTGTGTTAGAAGGAACCTGCATATTCCACCCAGAGAGATGTAGGCCCTACTGGGGAAGCTCTTTACTGAGGGAAGAATTTTATACAATTTTCCTTGGTGGTTTCAAAATGCAATTTTAGAATAATGGTCGTCCTGTTAAATTATTCAAATAATCTGGCAAGTTACAAGATTTAGGATGAAACGTAAGCAGCTGGTTTTATCAATCACATATTGAATCCTTAAATTTCATGTATTTGCTTTGCCTCACTGTAAAAATAGTAAATCATTACTGAATGCCTGGAATAGGAGAGGGCTGAAGACTTAACCTAATGAGAATATACCCATTGGAGTTGACTTTGATCCATGTGTCTGCACATTACATTCAGTTGCTTAATCAGTTACTAATTCACTATCCCACCTGTCTTTATTCCCTGCACATCTTTAACAAAGCTATGGCCAAGGCCCTGTCAGAGGCCCAGCTGGAGAAATCCAGCATTTCCCAGTCCAGACTCCAGTAGATTGGAGTGATATTGTTAGTCCTTAGCAAATCCACGGAGGGTCTCATACTTACTAAATCACTCTATGGTCAGGGCCATCCATGGTCATTGGGTGGAACTGGGCTCTTTTTTTTCAAAGAAAGCAAACTTAGGCTAATTTTTTTCCCCTCAAAATATCCTTAACGATATTTATGGAAGATAGTAACAATTAACATTCACATAGCACCCACACCATGCTGAGCACTTTGCATATTTAGCTCATATAATCCTTGTGACAAATTTACTAATTAGATGTCACTGTATCTATTATTCATCAGTGTCTGCTGTTGTTACCTATTTAAAAATTAGAAATTAAGGCAAAGTGAAGATAGGTTTGTTAACTTGCCCACAGAGTTGGTTAAATGGCAGAATCCAGATTTAAACCCAGGAGTCTGGCTTGTCACCACCTGATTTTCTGCCCGTCATGACACTTGACTAGCATGCTTAGAAAGAGGCATCAGGAGACTGTATCACTTTGAATCCTCACTTTGTTTGGGGTCAGTTTTCTTATCTGTGTGATGGGAGGGTTCACTTGGGAAATATATATATTTTTTAATTTATACATGACAGCAGAATGCATTACAATTCTTATCACACACAGAGAGCACAATTTTCCATATCTCTGGTTGATACAAAGTATATTCACACCAATTCGTGTCTTTATTCATGAACTTTGGATAGTAATGTCCACCACATTCCACCATCATTTCTAACCCCATACCCTTGAGAAATCTTTTAAAATACTTTGTTTCTCCATGATTTTTAAAGAGAATTTCCTTTTCCAAAGTTATTGCCTCCAAGCAGTAAATTACTAGTAAGATATATGAAGTATTTTATGTTCTTTAAAAATTACCCTTATAAACTTAATTTTGCCAGGACAAATTCAATAAAATAGCTGAGTTCACCTCAGTACTTTAACAAATGGTACCCCAAATCAACAGTCCCAAGAATTGCTGCCAGAGGACATTCTAATTAAGCAATTCTGAGGACTTTCAAAAATACAGAATAGTACATTTGATTTATATATTTATTTAACTTTGTAGAAGCCCTAATAATAATAATGTGGTCAGAGATCAAATAATGTGCCCCAAAACCTAGTTACATACAGTGAAAAAATAAAAAGCTTGGTTATCTGCCATAATCATGGGATTAGACCCATCCTACGTTCACTTTTTAAGGGTTGCACTCTCCATTTCCTATGGGATTCATTCCTCTTTTCGTTTCCACGATACTAAGCCTCAGAAACCAGAGAGCATCATTTCCACTTGGGAGCACATAACACAGGGCTCACCCCAGCAGGCTGCTCACTCAGTACTGCCTCTCAGAGAGTCCCCATTTCCACACTAGTCAGAGTATCAACTATGGCATGGGGATAGGGGACAAGCAAGCAAACCCAAAGGAGAGGTTACTCCACACGGTGGCTTTAGGAAGGCCATGGATGGAGGTTTACAGATGGATAGTGATTCAAATGTTTTGGGTAATCATTACTTTCGCCGATAGACTTTCTTGCACAGCTTAAATTGATGCCAAATTCCATCCTTACTGGAAAGCCACCATTTGTTTCTTATTGAAGCTATAACAAAGGTGATATTTCAACAATGAAATTTGTTATTCTCATTTTATCTACCTTTATGCAGAAATTCCAATATTTTAACTATACTTATGGTTATGTCCCCATCATAATGCAACTTGGAACGTTGGAATAAATATACAATTTTTAAAAGTTCATTGAGGGTAGAAACCAAATGATCAAAATGGCCTTGTGGCTCAGTGGTAGAGTGCTTGCCTAGCATGTGTGAGCACTGGGTTCGATCCTCAGCACCACATAAAAATAAAATAAAGATATGTGTGTCCACTTACAACTAAAAAAAATGGCCTTGAAATAAATCCATGTGGATTTTTTTTTTTTTTGAGAGAGAGAGAGAGAGAGAGAGAGAGAGAGACGGAATTTTTAAAATATTTACTTTTTAGTTTTTGGCGGACACAACATCTTTGTATGTGGTGCTGAGGATCCAACCAGGCTGCACGCATGCCAGGAGAGCACGCTACCGCTTGAGCCACATCCCCAGCCCTCCATGTGGATTTTTTAAGATATACAAGTTCAACAATAAATGCAGTGACTGGCAGAAAAAAAAAAGAAAGAAAGAAAGAAAAAAAAGAAAGAAAAAGTCATAGAAAGCTATTTCACAAATTACATGGATAACACAATTCATTTTCCTAAGCCCATTTGGAATAGAATGTATTTTTTCCAATGGCTTTCAAAAAATTCTATCTAAAAGTTCCAAAATAAAGTGTTGGTTTCTTCACATTATTATTTACCAGCAGAAAATTTCTTTACATTATGAAAAGTTTTAAGAAAACTATAAATGGCTTTCAACCACTCTTTGAGAGAATTTTTAGCTTTACTTTAGCCCCTTCAAGTGTGCCAGAGATTTATAATCTCTCAAGACAACAATAATCAAACTGAGTCCATTTCAGGAGGAGGAGTAGGGGGAAAGGTAACTAATTTGATTTCTGACTTCAAATCCTAGTTTTTATCTAGAGCTTTATGTCAGACCATATCCCTAAAACCCAAACAGCCTTGATTTTTATTATTGCTTTTTTCTTTTATTTGGGCAACAGTGTACTATGAGACTCTTGGGGGTGGGGAAGAGCAGGTTGTTTTCAATGCATGAATTAAAAACGTGATTATTTCAAAGTACAGGAAAATGAAACAAAACCAGTACTCAGAAATATATCACTTAAAACAACCATGCATTTCTTTTCCCCCTTAGTGAGTGTACTGTGAGTTGGAAAGAGTGTAGAAATCTCAGATTGACTACCTAATTATATGGCAAGAACTAGAACAGGTTTCTTAGATTACAAGAAAGAGAATTAGAATAAAAACAGTCTGCCTGTTCTCAGTACAGCCCTGGCTGCCAGGAGGATAACTGGGCTCCTCCTTTTCACCAGTGGTCTTTTCCATCGCCCTTTGATCCTGCATCTCAGGTAATAAGCAGAACTTTTTGGTTAGAAAAAGGAGGAGGGGGTAGGGAATGAAGAGGGGGAAATCTGGGTGCTGAAAAGGACTGATTTTCCTAGTTGTGGTTCTCTGCTAAGTCATGCCTCTGTGCTGAAACCAGCAGCACGATCCTCCCAGGTCCTTCCTTCCCACACAGAGTACAGAGGCGGACTGGCATGTATTTTGTACACACACCGAAACATGTTTAGATGAAGACACAGGGATTGTGAAAGCAGCAGCAGCAGCTTGAGGAAAATGCTGCAGTGTCCTCCCAGGCTACCCTTGTCTTCCTCAAAGTACATTTCTATTGTTTTCACCAAAAGTCTCCAGAAAAGCCAACCTAAAACACTTACAGGGTTTCAGTAAGAAGCACTTTAGTGTTCTCTTTGATAAGCAAATCCAAGTTTGTTAACCTGTGTTTAAAAAAAAAAAAAAGTGGACCCATAAAAACAACAACAAAAAAGATCTTTCTTGAAAACCAGGAAAATTTAATGATAGTGGTAGCTGGCTGGAAAGTATTGTGGGAAGATGGGGCATACTCACAGAGATCTACAATGCACATTACTGGGTACTACTGGGAGGAAAAGTCACACATATCTACTCCTGGTGAGTTAAAAAAAAATTTAAAAGAAGATTGCAAGGTGACCCTGTGATAAAGGGCAAGTACATTTTCTTTCTTAGACTGCAATTATCTGGGGCAATGTTTAACCGGATATGTTCCTATACCAGGTAAAGGATTTTTCAGTCACTTAGAAATGCTGTTACTTTTCTGCATGCCTAGCTCTTGTGTTCTCTCTCTCTCTCTCTCTCTCTCTCTCTCTCTCTCTCACACACACACACACACACACACACACACACAGTTACCCGCCTCTTACATATGCTTATTTATATATGCTTTTGTGATGTTAAATCATCCAAGTGCCAGTGATCACCTACCTTCCCAGTTCTTCTCATCACACAATGCCGTCAGGTCCAACTGGGGCACTTCTGAGACAAAGCTTTCTGGCTGGTCATCAGCATCTTGATTCCTCTGCTGTTTGGTATCAGGTATGCTGGGATGCTCCTGGATCTTCATTGTGGTGCTCTGCAAAAACAGCACAATGTCCCCAATAGCTACCGTTCAGCAAAACCCAAAAACGTTTGCAGTAATTCCACTCCTGGATGAGACCTCCCAAGCCACAGCTGCTAATGCATGCAGCATGGAAATGACAATCATAGCTTGATACCCCCTGGATACTAGCTGGCCACTCTCATGCAAAAAGCAGCTGTCCATCTGCACTCGCTCCTTTAACTTTTCTTAGTGAGAGAAACAAGATGATTTTCCACGGGCAGCTCGTCCTGATAACTGCAGGCAGCTGACACTCTGGATGATTGCTGATTGGGGCCAGGAATGAGGGAAAGGAGTTTGTGTTTCCTTAAAGGAGCATGGCTCTCCAGACTGTAAACAACAACAGCAAGCCACCGCTGTTGCTAAGGCTAAGGCGGGAGTAGCAACACGCGGTACCTTCTGCACACAGACTTCTTTGCCCCTTAGTAAATAGTCCTGCAAGGGCAGGAGAGAGGCTGGGGACATGAACACTCCCCTGCCACCCACATGCATAGCTCAATTAAGTGAGGCTAGCTGCATATTCCCAGATTTCCTGTGGCTGTTTTCTCATAGTATGGGGAGGAAAGACTATGTATGCAGGAGCTTGGTATTAAAGCATTATTGCACCATTCAAACAGCACAGGGGGTTGGCATCTTAGCTCAGCTAGCAGTAAGGAATACGAACTTTGGAAATGAGCCAAAATTACACAGGGAGCATAACTTTTTTTTTTTTTTTAAGTAAAATGCCAAGAGCTGGCAAGTCGGTGATGCATAATTTATATCTTACAAATATGGATCTGTCACTTGCTTTCCTGCTATTCATCTATTTTGAATACTAAAAACTCAGTTACAGTTGGTTTTGCTCATTGGCAGCACCTACACCAGGCAAGGACCCATCTGAGGGAAGGGAAAACCCTCCCGCAAAGGTTGATATTCAAGATCAGTGGTTTTGTGTTTTTAAAAAAGTAGCACTGAAGCTAATTCTGTTTCATTGAGATTCTCTTTCTATCTTGCTCTTCTGGCATAGTATAAACCAAGTCATTGTCACCATTCCTGCTCTCATAAAATTATAAACAAATATGTTAAGAGTAGTATTTACTCACAGACGTATTTTTCAAGTAGCACAGATCTGCATAAACTATTTTCTTTGAGAGTAAATGGAAATTTATTTTGGCAAATACACTATCACTAGTTGAAAAAACTAAGAACATCTGGAAGTCATAAGTGAATTCATTAATGTAGGAGAAATGTTCCTATGCTTAAAATAAAGCACTATTTAAGACTTGCAGCTACTTTTAATAGCTATCCAACCCACTTTGAAATCATCAGGGGAATAGTCAGCGCTTTTACTATGATATTTCCATCAAATGATGCATAAAGACGGGTATTCTCTTCACATTTTGGGATGAAATGAAACATCATCAACAAGGTCACGATGAGCTACTAAAATAGATAGAAATGCAAAATAAATCTGGAGCTGTTACTTAACATGCTCTTTGCCTATTGAACAAAACAAAACAACAAAACACAGAATGCTTATGTCACAAAAATTATTTGTCTCTTGAGCTGAATCCTAAGTGGTCCAGGGTTCAATGCTTGTATCTGGTGCTCAGATTTTTAAAAGTGAAGAGTTAGTCACTGCTGGGCGCGGTGGCGCATGCCTGTAATTCCAGCAGCTTGGGAGGCTGAGACAGGAGAATTGAGAGTTCAAAGCCAGCCTCGCAACTGTGAGGCACTAAGCAACTCAGTGAGACCCTGTCTCTAAATAAACTACAAAATAGGGCTAGGGATGTGGCTCAGTGGTCGAGTGGCCCTGAGTTCAATCCCTGGTACCAAAAAAAGAAAAAAAAAGTCAGTCACCAGCTGTGTTTGTGTGTGTGTGGGTGTGTGCACTGGCTCACGCACACCCACACACAAAATATACATTGAGTAAAGAAATAACAACCAAGATTTATAAGGTTTATTATATTCAGAGATATCAAAAAAAGGGAAGAGGACAAAAACCACAATTTTATTTTTAAATATGGTGTTTTCTGCACATGGAAGAAATACATCATATATTTAAATTGTCAAGCCATGGGAAGGACACCAGTATTGCTCACAGGTACACCTGGATTTGTAGCAAGGTTCTTTTTTTTTTTTTTTTTTGGTACTAGCGATTGAACCCAGGGGCACCTAATCACTGAGCCACATCCCCAGCCTTTTCATTTTTATTTTGAAACAGGGTCTGGCTAAGTTGCTGAGGCTGGTCTTGAACTTGCGATCCTCCCGTGTCAGCCCCCCCTCCCCCAGAGTCACTGGAATTACAGCGCACCACGGCGCCCCACTGTGGCAAGGTTCTAATAGTTGGGTTCTTGGGTGGGGTTGCGCCCCTGCACCGAGCCTCCATTTCCTTGTCTTTCCAATGGCATTAATGATAGTAATCTTGCAAATTCTTGTAAAATTTTAAGAGGAAGTAAGCAAGGTCTGGAGCACAAGATATACAAATGGAAGCCCTCCTTCTTTCTGTCATCATGTGGCACCATATAAAGATAAAAACTGCTAGCGAGGGGTGGGGAAAGCACCTCCGACTGGACTGGAGGGGAAATGTGGTACAACAAAGGATGCAACAAAATTCTAAATGCATCACGAAAAATATCAATGAGCAGAGCCACTGGTATTCTGCCAGGAATCAGCAGCAGCAATTTCGCTTAGAGGCAGAGAGGTGTGGTGGGCAGGCCTGTGGTGGAGCGTGCGTCATACAGAAGAATGGAGCGCTTTACACTTATGTGGAAATACACACACAACTTGCCCTATCCTGCTGGGCTCTGATCCACCCCTAAGGTTGCTCTTTCACCTGCCTGAAGCTCTTAGAAGCCCAAGTCTCAGTGTCTGGCCCTCCTGGTCACTGAACCCGAGATGGTGTCCTAGACAACCATGCCATAGCAGGCAGCAGGTGGTTTCATGCACATGGGGCAGGGATGCTACCCGTTGGCTCTCATGGAGAAGCTATGCATGCTCTGCAGCAGTGTCCCAGTGTCAACATCTCTCCCTTCAAAATGTGGCCTCCCTGTGGCACCTTGCCAGAGGGCCCGCACTAAGAGCACCTATGGTAAGGACGGCAAATACTATTTGCTTATCTGTTTCTCTAACTGGATCATTAAGGTCAACATGTCCATGAAGTCTCAAATACCAAAAATATTTTTGGTCTAAACTTTTTCTTGTGTTTACATGTCTAATATCTTCAGTTAAATCAGAGGAAAAACAACGTTTCAACTCAGAGATCCTTAGGTTGTGATGCCACACACCAAACCCTTGGCAAACACGCTATCCCATATGAAAATGCACGAAATGTCTGTGTCTGGAGGTAAATTGAGTGTCTGACTCTGAGAGGAGACAATACGATAGGTAGAAAAGGTTGGGGTTTGGAGGTAGAGACCTGGATTTAAACACTAGCTAGTGAAGCTTGACTAGCTTTGAGGCCTTCAGTGGGACAACCGCTTTGAATGTTAGCTTTTTCTTTAATACGAGAACAACTTTTCATAAGGTGGTTGTGAAGATTAAATGGAAAGTCTGTATAGACAGAGGGTCCATAGTAACTCTAAAAGAAAAGCTATTTTCATTTCTACTCCCCTTCCCTTCCCCTTTCACTCATTCATTGGCAAGTGCTTATTGAATACATACTATGTCCTAGCCACCAGAATTCGGGAATGAACAAGTCACAGGATTTTGTGAGAAAGAGCCTTTGAAAGTACAAGTGCTGGTGTCACACGTCCTAAAAGAAAAACATGGTGTGCTGGAGAGCTGAACCCCAGTGCTCACCCTTACCTAGGGCCACAGGTGAACTTCACATTCAGGTCAAGGAGACATTAACTTTGAGTCTAACAGTCTAATCTTTGCCAAGACTTGTCCCTTTCTAGTTGGGCCTGACTTTTACGATCCCCAGACTTGACTGATCTTGCCATTTTCCTGGCTTGAAATAGTTCATGATTTATTGTTCCATTCCTTCTCCCTCCCTGCACAGGACAGTGATAAGTGACCTCAAAGTTTACCAGAGCCAGGATCGGCAACACCGAGAACATGCTGGACAATGCAGTTTGAACAGGAAAGAAAAAAATAATAACCACCGTTATTAACTGAAGAACCACAGAGAACCATAAACATTTATTGTTTGGCCTGACAATAAAGGAAAATGGACATAACAAATTTCCAAAATTCATGTGAACTGCAAAGTGTCAATAGCCTTTGGTGACTACGGATGGGGGATATTTCAGAAATATGCCTTCTCAGGGCAAATAAAAGCTTACACTTGAGATCTTGTGATGACTAATTTAATTCTGGCTGAACTGGAAAGTCTCCATTTCTACCTTTCTCTCTCCCCTTTCTCCTTTTCTTTTTTTTTTAAGCAGGATAAGAAAAATGGAAATAGTCTTTTGTTTATGATGAATGTCTCGTTTGTTATCAAGGGCATGCTTCTAAGCTCTCTTAAGCAGTGGGCTTAGAAAGCACAAAGAATGTAAAAATACCTTGAAGGAATTTAACACTTCGTTGACCTTATGATTCTGACATAAAGTGATCTCTCTCAGATAATGTAATATCCTCCCATATCGCTAATCATTCTCACTTGTTTTGCTTCCTTGACAAAGAGACTCATTGTAAGGTTATTAGTGAATATTTGGGATTTTATATGAAGCATATAATACTTTCAAAATAAAAAAATAACATCAGAAGAAATTGAAGCACAAGGTCAAGTGTGCTTCCACTGTAAGCACAGCTCTCTCTGTATTTTCAGTGATATCTTCTAGAATCTAGACAAGGCTCTTGATGCTTAAAGCTGTGAAAGGGGTTCAAAAACAAAAGAACAAATACTCTAGACTCCACATGCCCAGAGAACAGTGTGCTGAGCTCTTTCTTGTGTTACCTCATTCCATATGGCCCATAGGACATTTGATTAAACATCAGCCTTTCTAAAACCTATCTGAAGAAGCCATACTTTCATTTGGGGGCATTTTTGAAAAGATTCTAAATGTTTTTCACTACAGGGTGTCACTAAACAAATTTCGATCCAAATCGCCATATAAGAAGTAGAAATGTTTTAAGAAAGTTCTCCTGGAACTCTGTTCAATACCTACCTTGTTTACTTAATATGCTCTTACATCTACTCCCAGACACCCACTTCCAGATACATCCCCAGCCCTGTTCTTAACAATTCTTTTTAGAAGGGGGAAAGTCCCCAAAGGTATGTTCCTTATATTGGAAAAATTAAAGTCATATATATAGATAGGTGGGCGACGCTCAATATACCCACCTGAGATCTCAACAGATCTTTTGTTTTGGGATAGATTACTTACATAATTAAAAGAAATGAAAAAGACAAGTAATAAGTGGTTAAGTGTACATTCAATTTCAACATATGCCTTCAAATATACTGGATGGCTACAAATTGATTATTTAAAAAAAATAAAGTCACGTCACCCTCGTGCCTGCCTTTGAGAAGCAGACCCTCAATGGGTCTGGCGGCTGCCTGTCCTCATTCTAAATATTGGTTAAAAAAAAAAAAAAGAAGAAAGAAATCAAAATACCCCTTTCCCTCAATAGCTGTCATTTACCTTGCCATCTTAGATGAATCTGAGAATTTACAAGAAGAATTTTAAAGGACAATATTAATGAGAACAAGACCCATCTTAAGGGAAAATGAAACTGGAAAAATCATCATACCCATTCATAGTGGGCATGTAAATTCTGGTATCTCAATCTGATGCCGTAGGAGACTTGAAGCAAAATAAATGCTGGTTAAGCAGAATTCTAGGAAGGGGAATCAAAGTCTAGACCTAGTTTTCATCTCTGAAATTGAGGGATTACTGCTGTTTTACCAGAAAACCAGATACTATTTGGGTGGTCTAATACATTTTAGGAAGTGCTACATCTATCTACACACTGACACAAGGGGAGAGCTTTAAAAATGGGAAACAATTCTTCTCACAGTCTTTCAAGAATAATAAGAAAATATATTTCAGTGAAAGAAACACATGCCTTCGTGATGGAAATAATCCCAATCTTGTGGGGTGATGTGTCTTTTTTTGCTCCTCTGGTGCAGTGCTAACGGGAAGGTGACATGGAGAGTTGAGTCTAGATTTTTAACTCACCACCTCATTTTATTTCCTAACTGAAACTATTAATAATGACAAAGATTATTAATAGTGATTGCTTACGGAGTGCCAACTGTCAGCCGGGCACTGATTGGCAGCTGCACATGGGTGACACATGTAAGAATAGCACCTGGCACATGGAAGAAGGATTTGAGATTCTTTCCCCATGATTCATCCACTGCCATGGAGCTGTCCACAGAAAGACAGTGGCAGACCAAGTCAAGCACAAATGCAGTTTGGGTGCCACTTGGAATCTATGAGTTCGTGTCATGAAGTTCACTCATCAGGGTGTGCACTATTCGCTTTATTTCATAAAAATTAACAAACACAAAAGGGAGGAACTGGGAAGACCTCTACAGAAGGCTGGAAAACAACTTATTAAAAAATGAAGTTCAATGGCATGATGAGTGGGTCATAACTGTGAGCAGAGAAACATGTCAGGCAAAAGATAAAACAGGGGCAGGGGAATCTATCCTGAGGAAAGAAGCTCTTTAAAAAGGTTCCTGGAGATAAGGAGAGCATGCCAGCTTACTGGGTGGGTCCCAAGGAAGGAAACATAACTGAGTTGGAAATCAGAGATGAAAGAACTGGCTCAGAAGCTGGGAAGTCAATAAGAGGAAGCATCCCCTTCCAAAACTGCTAGAGTAATAAAGAAGTGTCCAAGACAGGGATTGAATAGAGAAACTAAAAGGAGTTTACAGCATTAACACGTATGTCACGGAGGTACTCATTAATCTCTAGCAATTCTATGTCCCATTTTATGTAAGTGTGCAATTTTCTAAGAAGGGATCCATTGCTTTCATATTCTTTTTTTGTTTGTTTTTTCTTTTTCTTTTCTTTTGCCAGTGCTGGGGAATCAAACCCCAGGGACTTGTGAATGTAAGACAAACACTCTTAAACACTGAGCTACACCCCGCAACCTCAGCTTTCAGATCTTCAATTTGCTAGACTGTAAAACTCCATGGGGGCAAGGAATGTTAACAGTCATTAAATCCCAATTCCTACTGTACACAGTAGGATCTGTACATACTAGAATTTAATATATGTTGATGAATAAATCTATCAGTAATTAGGTCAGTGCCCAACAAAGATTAAGAATCTTTTGCTTAGAGCGACAGTTCTCTGTATAATTAATAAATCAACTGGTAGAATTTAAGAAGAAGGTGAGAAAGGCTTTAATTCTTGCCCCAAACAAACCTGCTAATATTGAAGCTGGAGTAGGAAATATTTCGAAGTAGTAGATTAATATGTACATGAATTAAAAATGAGGCTCAGCACACTCAATGAAGGCTGGAGCTGGGAACAAGAGAAACTAAATACTTGGGTCAGCAAGGTGATGGCCGAGACACTAGCGGGAGCCCACAAAGCAAATGAAACTCTAATACAGATGATGTAAGGGAGTTAGAGATTTGCTTCTCCATTGTTTACTTATACTGAGACATAAAACTCAAAAGAAGGTTTAGATTAAGTCATTCACACTGAATTTATATTAAACTGATAATTGAGGAGATAATCTCTGTGACAGATGCATTAAAACTCACTCTATGTATTTTAATCACTTAAAAATGCATCAAATCATAGGAAAATCAAACCAGTACCTTTGATTTTTCATTTCATAGAAAATGTAAAGAGAAGTGCCCATGCTGTTAAAATTTATCTTCGAAGCAGATAAAATCACTTTAAAAGCACATTTCTCTTAAGAATCTTTAAACCTTGGTATTCACTTTTTTGTATTCAAACAGAGTGCTGTCCTTACCTCACTGTCCCTTGTTGACAGGTTTATAACATTTCACATGCACACTCAGCCCTTCAAACAGCCCTTCACAGTCGTTTATTATCGACTCACCTCAAAATGCTCGGTGTGTCCGTCCCCTCTTTCATTTTCTTTGCTATAAACAACAGCAACAACAAAATATCACAAAATGTCCATTTGTTTTATGACAATGCCTTTCATCTATTCGTATTATGACTTCATTTATTTCAAAATGGGCTGAGTAGCTCTAAACCAAAATTTTTAAAAAAATATTTATTTTTTAGTTGTGTTGGATCCAATACCTTTATTTATTTGTTTTTATGTGTTGCTGAGGATCAAACCCAGGGCCTCACATGCACTAGGTGAGCGCTCTACCACTGAGCCACAACCCCAGCCCCTAAACCAAGTTTTTTTAAAATTCAAAAACAAACATTCAGAAAAAAACCCTAGAAGCACAAACAAACATTATCTGTTCTTAGTAGCACTATGGTAGATTTTCTATTCTAAGTATTTTCCTTGCTATGAAATATCCTCAGTCAACATAGTCCTTTATTTCCATTCTTCTTAGTTCTTATAACACACATTGAATTAAACAAATAAAAAAGATTTTTTTTTCATGCTCCTGAAAACAATGTGAAGAGAAAATTCTGAAGTTACCTTTCATCGGACATCGGTTCAATATCATCAGGTCCAGGCTTCTCATGTGACCGAGTGGAATTGAGACTTTCCACGTTCTGCAACAGAACAATTATTGGTTGCCCAATAGGCAAAGCGTAAGAAATATGCAACAGCAGACTGTCCTTTTTTTAAATTAGAAAAATCAAATAATATGTGGATATAAACTATTTATACTTCTCACATTTTTATCTTCATTAAAAATAGTAAAATTAGGACATTGCTTGTCTAAAGTTGAATATTATGTTTTATTGTTCTTTAACAAAGGTATCTGACACCATTATGGAAATAGTCACTGTGCCCTATAATGTCTTTTATAGATATTATGCATCTTTTATAAAAACTCAAAGCAAAAGCAAAGCACATATTGTCAGAGAATTGGGATGGTTAAGACTAGAATCAAAAAAGATAATCTCAAATCTAATTAAAAATTGATGTAAATTCACTGCTTATTTAACATTCTTAAAGGACAAACTGCTGATATGATTTGGGGGTAGTATGTAACTTATTCCTAAATTGTAAAACATCCATAAAAACAAATGGAGTTAAGAACTTTTCTTTCTACAATATTTAATATTATTCTTTACATTAGCTAAGGTTGACAAAATACAACTAGAAAATTTACTTTGAATAATATATATTTCAGGTTGACCAAATGAGTTTATGCTTATCAGAATCAGAGACATATTTATCAAGTTTTTTTTGACTGCCTCTGTGAACACAGGCCAATGCTTTCTAAAAATAATTCAGGTGACCGAATGCAGAAAAAGTCATTGCCATGAAGGATTAAATGTGCTCTTGTTTGCTTATTTGCAAATTTACTAGATTAAAAAAATATAGCTGTCTTGGAAATTTGGACCTGAATTTCATTGAACTCAGAGATTCACATCTGCATCAAAGGGATTTAGGCATAACCCACTTATCTCGTGACATCCAGATAAATAAAGAGCAATCGTGGAAGCATCATGTGTTCACCTACTTATTAATAACCTACCATTATGAAAAGCCCTTTAAGAATAAATCTGGTTAAGGTTCACAATGATCCCATGAAATTGGCATATATAAAAATCTCCATCAAATAAACATATAATCAGAGTAGAAAATTAATCTTTGGCGTGGTAGGTGAGCAAATTATTTTCTGTTTACTTTGGTTTGGCCAGTTTGTCTGGAATTCTGCTTGACACCTGGGCTCCATTAAAGAACAGAAGGGAGATGGCATAACAGAATAATTATGATAGGAGCTCTGGGGTCGGAATGCCTGGCTCAGAATTCTACCTCCATCAACTGTCAACTGTCTTTCTCTACTTGAGCCTCAATTTCCTTATCTGGAAAATGGAGATGACAACACTGCTTAACAAGAGGTTGCCAGGAGGCTTAAGTAAAATAATACATGTAAAGCTGTAGAATAATGCCTGGCACACTGAATGAGTATTAGCTGTTATCATTATTTCCAAAGCTCTGAAACCTGCACGGAAAACATTTCACTATTTGTCCACAGTTAAGACAGTGTCCCAGACACTGGAAAGATAGTGTTTGCGTCTGCCATTAGAATACTCAGCATCATAATTTATATTGTTAGATAATTTTAGAATGGATCTGAGAAATAAAAAAATAAATATGGCAACTTTGGATTATATTTATATCTTTAATGTTGGAGTTAGAAAAGCCCTTTCTAAAAGGGCTCCCATTAAATCAAAGCAAAATAGCTCTTATTACCTGAATGTGACCTTACTGATAAAGAGGGATGTGTCTATAACAAAGAACTTTTGTTCTCATTGGTTATCTTCAATAGATTATCAAAATCTTTAGTGAAAGATCTAGTGCGGCAGTATTAGGTTTTCCTGAGGCTCTGAAACAGAAATTCCTAGGAAAAGCATGTTCCTCTTCCTTCTTCTTATTTCAAAAGTGTTGATGAAGTGATACATTTAAAGTGATATGTAAATGAGTATTTCAGAAGAAATCAACATTTTCAGATTAAAACTAAGAAATATTCAGAGAGATTAGAGAATAAACCATAAATAGTTTATAGATATTTATAGATATTTCAGTTAGATGATGTTAGAAGATTGATTTTCTCTTCCTAAACAGAAAAAAATATATATAATTGATATAGATTTTGAAAACTCCAGAAAAAAGTTATGTTACATAAAAGAAAGCTTTGCAAAAGTACTGATTTCCAGGGTTACAACAAGTGGTAACCACAAGTAACTTCAATTCCCTCCTGTCCTCTTTTAGTGTTTGTTCCATACTTTTTTTGTTTGTTTGGTACCAGGTATTGAACTCAGGAGTGCTTAACCTCTGAGTCACATCCCCAGCCCTTTTTTGGATTTTTTCACTTAGAGTTGATTTTTTCACTTGCTGAGTTGCTTAGGGCCCATGTTTAAGAGCTCTCCAAGAAGCTGGGTGTGGTGGTGCACGCCTGTAATCCCAGCAGCTAGGGAGGCTGAGGCAGGAGGATGACAAGTTCAAAGCCAACCTCAGTAATTTAGTGAGGGCCCTAAGCAACCCAGTGAGGCCCTGCCTTTAAATTAAGGGGGGGGGGAAGTCTGGGGATGTAGCTCAGTGGTTAAGGACTCCTGGATTCAATCTCTGATACCAAAACAACCAACCAAACAAACAAACAAAAAGAGCTCTTCCAGGATATGAGTTTTTACTGGAGTCATTCACAAATGATGACTTTCAGTACTGCTCAGCAGTTCTCTTTAAAGCTTTCCCACAATTTCTGTTGTCATGTTATTTTTCCACACATTGGAGACTGTTGAATATTCATAGTCTGGTTCAGGGACCCAGCATGTCAGCACACAGTGTTCCTCTGCTAAGGTTGCTGGGTTGCACCTATACCTTTGGAAATGGGGGACATCTGAAGAATGTTCAAAGTACTCCTGTTTTTGCCAAACAAAACTTGACAAGCGTAGTAAGGATCTATGAGGACATTAACAAAAGTACTTATTTTCGTAAGCACAAAATGTTTGGTAAATTCTAATTTTCACCCTTTGACTAGGATTTAGGGAGGAAAGATGAAGGTTAAGAAAAGGATCAGTAATTCCGTACTTCATTGAGATGAAGGAAAGGGAAAAAGGTCACATACAGGTCAAAATAAGGCTGAAACTCAGATCACCTCTGCTGGGAGGTATGTCACTAGACTATCATGTATGCTGCAGCTGCTAACAGTACTTACCCTAGGAAAAATATTCACATCAGGCCTTTTGAAGATTTTGAATGGTTTATGTCCCAAACCCATCTCTAGGTGTAGTAAAAGACTAGACCACTAATGTATGCATTTATTAAAGGTTAAAGTCATAAAATTCTTATAAAAATGATTTATTGCATTAACTTTTAATTACTTTCCCAAATTTTGACTCCTTTAACAGGTAACAGGAACTCTTTTTAATATAGTAAAGAACAGACTGTGACATTAAGCATAATTTAATGAACTTGCTTCTTGAAATTTTTTAACCAGATAAGGCCTAGTTTATAATCCATAACGTTCTGACTCATATAAGTCCTACCAGTGACTTTCAAAACTTACAGATTCACTAGCACATAATATATTGGATAAATTTGGGGTGTAAGAAGGAGTTCAATTTTAAAAAACTGCTCTCCTTAATTGTAAATATAACCTTCAAATAAAAAAAAAAAGCAACTGCTTTGAAATACAGCTAGCTTTAGACTGTGGAATTTATTTGTAAATTTCTTTTTTCCCTCCTCTCTGTGTTAGCATTGAGAGCGAGACTCAAAACCGGTTTGACGACTGACTGAAGCACTTGAAAACACTTGGAGCAAAAACAAATTTGTCTTCTAAAATTGTAAAATGCTGACAAGGCCTTTGTAGAGGACACACACACACACACACACACACACACAAATGCCCCCTTTTCATAGACAAACAGGTCAAACTGAAGGCTGCAGTGAGGCTATTAGTCAAAACAGGTTCTTCGTCTAACCTTGAGCTCTAAGAGAAGGACAGTGTTTGATACAGTCTTGTTAACAAAGGATCAATGGCAGCACTGCATCCCTTTTCTTACTCTTTTGTACATCTTATGTTTTATTGCCTAGAACTGGAAAAGCTAATTCATATTCAAAAGAACTGCTGGTATCATAAAGGAGGCCCCAGGAAGAGCTTGCCAGCTGTCCCCCCACTCACTCTAATTCTACTTTCCTTCCACCGTCATAGGCAGCCATGTGCTCAGCAACAACACACTACCTCGCCACACCTGGGGTTAGACAGGACTTCTCTCCAATAAGATATGAGAAAATGACACATGTGGCTTCTAGGCCTGGCGAACAAAATACCCCCACCAGGGACATTTCTTGATACTCATTCCTCCTATGAGCTGGGAAAAGATGTGAAAACCACCAGAGTGTTCTAAAAACTTCTTGCTGGAGATGGCAGGGATGCACTTGGCCTGGGTCTCTGAAATACTGCAAGCACACCCTCTCAGACCCTGCCCTGAACTCCTGCTGCAGATGATCACTTGAGAAAGAATTCACTGTGTTTGAGACAGTGAGTTTGGGGCTTTGTGTTACACAAATTACTGTAAACAGTACAGCAACCATTCGTTCACTCATGTTTTCCAACTTTCCTGTGGGGTAGGATGGTACATGGAGAACCAGACTCCAACTACAGAACCAGACTCCACTGTTTATATTGCTTTCATTTTTATTATAGGTTCCATCTGACTAGCAACATGACACACCAATTGACAAAACACAGAGATCAAAGAGCACAGCATATTCTTCATTATCTGATAGTATGCAAAGGAAGGGAAATCTAGATGTGTTCATAAACATGGTGAGGAGGACTTAGAGTTAGAAGAGTATTCACTTTCCTTAGATGAAAGGCAGGCTGTGGTTGGAATATAAGATGGCACTGGGGACTGGGGATGTAGCTCAGTGGTGGAGCACTTGCCTTGCACTTGTGAGGCACTGGATCCTCAGCACCACATTAAAAAACAAATAAATAAAGGTACTGTGTCTATCTACAGCTATTTTTTTTTAATTTGAAAAAAAAAAGAAGATAGCACTGGAGAGGAACAGTATAAGTGTTTCATATGATGCCCCCTTGATTCCACCCTTCCCCCTCCCCTTTTTTTTCAGTGCTGGGGATTGAACCCAGGGCTTTGTGCATTCTGGGCAAATGCTCTACCACTGAGCTACACCAGCCTGTGAGAAGGCCTTTAGATCAAAGTGGTTTATGGTCAAATCACTCCACCATCCCTTAGAACCCCACCCTCTACTGCTTACTCAAGAACACTGCTCCTGCAATGTGTCCCCCTCTCTTGCATTACCATTTCCCACTCTCTATTGGATGACATTGCACAAACATCTGCAACATCACTGACTGTTAAAAATCCTCCCTTAATATTCCCCTAGTTGATGCTTCATTTTTTCCACCTCCGTAGAGCAAAACCTGTTCAAAGACTTCCCAGACTTGTAGTATCCATCCAATTCATTTCCTCCTATTCCTGGCCCATCTAGCCAGCCTTTTATTCTCCCCCTTCCCACAGAAAGACTCCCCTCAGGGTACTTGCAGGTTAGCCACACATATGTGAAATGGTCACTCACTCTTCTAAGTTTCTCTTGACTCAAATCTCAAAAGGTTACTCCCATGTTGTGCTGGAAATTGCTAGCTGCTGCTTCTTAGTCTTCTGATAGTACCTTCTTATCTGCCTACTCTGTATATGTTGGGAGGTCTCAGGGCTCCATCGTTGGACCGATTTTTTAACCCTCCATACTCAAACCCTAGGTTTCAGCTCATCCAGTCTCAAGGCTTTAAATGCCAATGGTATGCCAAAACCTTCCAAACATAGCTATTTCATCTTTTCCTGAACTCCAGATTAATAAATCTAACTGTTTATTTGACTTCTCAAGCTAACAAATGCCTCATGCTTAATATATCTAAATGGAATTTTTGATACCCTCTACTACTCTTCCTGCAGTTTTCTCCTTCTTAGTAATGGCAACTCCATTCTTTTAGCTACTCCAAAAGTCTCCAAGTTTTCCTGTTCTCCCTGCTTTCTTTGTACCCCGCATCCTGTCCATTAGAAAATCCTTCTACTTCAAAATATATCCACAGTCTGATCAGTTCTTACCACCTTCATTACTATCACCTGGTCTAAATCAATATCACCTCTTGAATAGGTTATGTCAATTATTTTACTTCAATCCTTGTCCGTCTCTTACCACCTCTGTGCTCTTCTTAATAGCTGTCAGAGGGATCCTTTCGTATGGTAAGTTGGAAAATTACTTCCTTCCCTTTCTCAATCCTTTAGTGGGTCCTCACCCTATTTAAAGTCAAGTCTGAAAAATGACCATATAAGCCTCAATTAGCCAGGACTCCTGATATATCTCTGACCTCATAACCAATAATGCTCTTCTCTCAACTCCGGGTAAGCCTGTGATTCCCTCTGCCAAGATATGCTTTCTCCAGATAACCTGATGCCTCATTCCCTCATCTCTTTCAGGTCCCTGCACAAGTGGCATGCTCAGTGCAGCTGGTCTGTGCAATATCAATCCTTAACCTCCTACCACTTCTGCTCCTCTTTGCTTTATTCTCTCCACAGTCAGCACGTTTTGCATTTGACATACATTACTTGCTTCTTATCTGTCTCATCCAATGAGAATGTAAATTCCAGGGAGGACGAGCATGTGTCTGTTTTGACCATTAACCACTGTGTCCTTAGCACCTACAACGGAGCTTGTCATATGGTCCTTATGTAACTGAAGGAATTAATTATTATAATTGTTCTGCAACAGATAAGGTGGTCTGGAGAGCAGTGAGTGAAGGTGTGGAGCTATATGGGGTGGCTGCTTTGAATTCCTAGGTCAGTTATGAAAGAACATGGGCTATGTAATGTCAAGACAAAAGGAAAAGGCAGTATCACATTCTTAAAAACATAATCAACTATATTTGACAAATAGTTAGAAAGAAGAATTGGCAGTAAGAAAAAAGAAAAGACTTAGAAAAATGACTAAGGAGATGATGATGTGGTTGAATGAGGTAAGATCCTGAGTGAAAAAGAGATCAAAGACAAAAAGACAATGAGTTTGGTTTTTAAAGTCAACATATTGACTTTAAAGTGCTATCTGGAGTGAACTGCAGAAAGAATCAATCAAATGGTGATTTGAGAGACATTTGTAGAGAGTTGACATCTGGAACTAAAGAATTGAAGAAGCTCTCAAAAGTTCTAACAAAGAGATATGAGGCAAAATTGTGGATGACATTAACATCCAAGCATAATTTATGGAAGATTAGCTAGTAAAGGATACAGTAGAGAAGAACATCATCACTGTGGTGAGACAGAGAGAGGTCAAGGCCACAGAGGCCAAGAGGAAAAGTTCTGAGAAAAAATGGACAAAGCAGCAAATGTCACAAGGACTTGAGAAGGTCAAGGACTACACAGATGTCATTGCACAGGGGTTCTAAGAGCCAGTAGTGAGGCAGCAGCTTTTGCAGATGAGTGGGACAGAAACTGAATTACATGGGTTGATAAGCTAGCATGAAAACAACTGAAACTAAATGGGTAGACTGTTCAAAATATTGGGTAGCAGTGTGAAGAAAAGAGGATATCACGGCAGAGGGAGGAAAAAGAAGCTAAAATATTCACTGTGCCCACGTTCACTTATTATTGAATATAGTTTGTTGCACTTAAATCTCACACAAAAAGATATTAATATCTCCCTTTTACAGGTGAAGTAACAGAGGCTAAATAACATGCTTACTTGCCATAGCTCGCAAGTGATAAAGCTGAAACTGAAATTTAGGTATAACTGCAACACTTATTCTCTTCCCCTTAACCTTGCCTGGGATTTTAGACACTGAGTGGACATTTTTAATAAATAAGAGAGCCTCTACATTTTGATTTTTTAATATATTAAATGTTGTGTTTATTACAGAATTAGGATAATCACATAAGATATATTTGAGAGACAGAGAGAAGAGTAACAATTATGTGTATTACTACTACCACCATAATGCAATTATGCAATCACTTGGGTATATATTTTCTTTCAGTCTTTTCCCCCTAAGAATGAATCCTTCATATATATATACACACAAATACAAACACACACACACAAATGTATGTGTGTGTAGATATAATACACATACACACCCATATATAGTATGTGTACACATACATGCATATACTTATGTGCACACATTGTACATATTGCTTCATAGCCCACTTTCAAAACTGAGGGACAGTACAGTGGAATCCCCATTTATGTGTGACCTAGTTGTCTCATCCGCCACAGTTCATTTTCCTTATATTTAGAATGGAGATAATAGTAACAATAACTCCCTAGAGATCACTGGGAGCATAAAAGTGATAAAGCATTTCAAACACAATTTGTCAAATACTTTCCATTTTATTACTTTTCATAACTATAATTTTTAATCATTGTGTAATATTTTGCTGAATTAAACATTTAAATATTACTTAAGTTGCTTCCAATTCTCCTTGATTACATACAGTCTTGTAGAAACAGACTAATACACACAGTCTTTTCCATGTTTAGGATTATGTCCCAGGATTATTGAACATAATACATGACTGAGGTATGGCTCTCCAATCACTGTTAAACTGGGCCCTTGAGGGAAAGATTTTGGATATAAAGACACCCTTTACTAGACCAACAGAAATGAGTCAATGAAAAACGTGTGCATGTGTGAGAATGTGTGTGTGTTGCTTGTGTGCACGGTGGGGCAGGTGGGAAGATGGATATAGAGAACAATTTCCAAAGTTGCTTTTCGGCTAGTAGAGGTTAAACTTGAAATTTGGGGAAACAAATTGTGATTTGAGCAGGTGAGAAAATAAAAATGGACAGAGACCTAGAGAAATTTTAAAGCAAGGCCAGAGAAGTTGCTGGAACATGAGTTGGCTGTCTCAGCTTCTCAAAGCAAAGCGGGGAATGAGGTCTTCTGAGACAGACTGCAGGGGACAGGTGGAGCTAGAGGATGGGAGAGGGAAAGGCTGGATGGTGGCAATAATGGAGGTAGAGCAGAGCTTCCGGACAGACATATAGCTAGGGCTGTCACTGTGATGTCATAACTGTCACTGCAATGTCCAGACTGTCACTATGTAGCAAGGGCTGTCACTGTCAAGTAATGCTGTCACTGTGAAGTCCGGGCTCACTGTCACAGTGTAGCCAGAGCTGTCACTGTGAAGTTTGGGCTCACTGTCACTGTGAAGTCAGGGCTCACTGTCTTCAGCTACTCTCTGTTTTCCATTGAGAACAAGGTTTTCTTCCTCTGTCTGCCAGCCCTGCTCTCACTGAGATCACCCTGGAGCTCTGCTTAGCTAAACCCAGTGATCCAACTCATGGTCTTCTACTCCCCCTATCATCTGACCCTCCCTTCTCCTTTTTAAAAAATATTTTTCAGTTGTTGATGTACCTTTATTTTATTTATTTGTATGGGGTGCTGAGAATTGAACCTAATGCCTCACACATGTTAGGCAAGAGCTCTACCACTGCGCTACAACCCAGCCCCCCTTCCTTCTCTTTGAGACACTTTGTTACATATATGGTTTCTAAAATACCAAACTTACCTCTTTTTTTTTTTTTTTGGTACCAAGGATTGAAATCAGGAGCACTCCACCACTAGGCCACATCCCCAGCCCTATTTTATATTTTATTTAGAGGTAGATCTCACTGAGTTGCTTAGTGCTTCGCTGTTGCTGAGGCTGGCTTTGAACTCACGATCCTCCTGTGTTAGCTTCCCGAAACCTGGGATTACAGGTATGCACCACCACACTCTGTCTGGCTACTCCTCCTTAAGCCTCTTGCTGGTTTCTCCTCCCATCACTTAAATGTTGGTATGCCTCAGGGCCAAGCGCCCAGGCCACTTCTCTATGTACACATTCCCTGGGTAATCTCCTCCAATGCACTGCCTTTAAGGATCATCTACAGTTCTGATGATGCCCACATTTGTATAGCTGCTAAATCTTCCCAGAAGTCTAGGCTCAGAAATCCAATCACCTGTCTGATACTCCTTTTTAGAAGTCTAACAGGTAACTCAATTTTAACATGTCCAAAACTGAACTTAGGATACCATTCCCAAAAGTTCTGTCTTCCTCATCTCTTTAAACTGCCCAACACCAATCTTGACCAAGGTCACACACACTGCCTCTGGCCTGGCCTCAGTTTAAACTATCATTTCAAATTTAAATCATGGCAAGAGCTTCCTAACCAATCTCCAGTTGCTACCGTGGCCCACTTCAGTGTCCATCCTTGACACAGCAGCACACCAAATCCAAGTCAGTCAAATTACCTTTCTATCAAGAAACCTCTGCTGGCTTCTCATCTCACCCAGAACAAAGGCACCTTACTCACTTCCTCTGCCCTCCCTTTGCCTCTTTCACTTGGTTTACTTGCTTTGGACCACAATGGTGTCTCCGTGGGACCTGGAACATTCCAGATAATTGACTGCCTTGGGCCTTTGTACCTGCAGACCCAGCTCTACAGCTTGCTTCCTGACATCCTCTTGGTCTTTATATTCTCAGGGAGGGCTTCTCTGACCTCTCTATTAAAATTGCATCCCCTGTCCCTCGCAATTCCTATCACCATTCTCTGTTTTAGTTTTCCTCCTGGTGGTTATCACTATCTTATAGACCTTATTTTTCACTTATGTATCTTGATCATTGTCTGTTTCCCTCATTAGAATGTAAGCTCCCTAAAGGCAGGAATTTTGCCTGTTTTTCCTTAATGCTGCATCCCTAGGATATAAAATATTTTCTGGCACATAGAATATAATTATATATAATTCTTTTTCTTTCTCTCTTTTCTCTTTACTCCTTTTTTCTTTCTTTCTTTTAGGTATAAAAACAAATGTATGACCTGAGTGTAAAGATTTTGAAATGGGGCAGGAAAAGGTTTTGAAGGAAAATTGGGGAAAGTAAAATTAGAAGGTTAAAAATAAGTGGAAAGTGAAGATACACAACAACTTTTAGGGTGTAGTCTAAATACTAGTCATCGTTGTGTCCCCTGGTTCTACTCTGGTGGTTACCTGTGAAGATTAGATTTTAAAATTCATGGAATAGGAGAGTTACAAAAGATCTTTGAGAACACTCTCACTTTACAGACGAGGAAGTTTTTCTTCTAAGTCATGTTGGCAGGTTTTAAATTATTCATTGCAACAAAGACATGGTCCACTGAGCTCAGCTATGCTAGCATGTGACATGCACAATCCTGGAATGAGGAAGCTGGCAACCTGAGCAGGGACAAATCCTTTCATACACAAAACACCAAAACGGAACAAGGATCTTTCCTCCCAGTGTTTTTAAACAATAAGAATGTCCGTAGTTTTATTAGTCAAACACACATTCTAAGGATAAATGTCCTTTTCTGCTTATATTAACTGTTCCTAGCTATGTAACTGAAGACAATACTACTGGTGGGAAAGAATTATTGATGGGTTCAGTTCATGGGAAAATAGGCAGCCTGTAGTTTTGCTAAATGTACAAATATCCAAACACAGAGCTAAAAAAAACAGCCAGAGATAAAATAGACTAGAGAATCTGTCCATCAAACTGGAAAACATTCTTTGCAAGCTATAGAGCCAAGCTTCAGACTTTTAAAAAAAAATTTTTTTAAGTTGTAGATTGACACAATACCTTTTTTTTTTTTTAATGTGCTGCTAAGAATCGAACCCAGTGCCTCAGATTTTCTAGGCAACTCCTCTACCACTGAACTACAACACCAGCGCCAAGCTTCAGACTTTTTAATTACCATAAATATCTTTGGCAGACAAGCAAATCTTCGGCCAACTAAAGAGTTAACAGAGTTAGCATCATTTATTTTATTTAAAAATTTACTTTTTAGGGACTGAGGATATAGTTCAGTGGTAGTGTACATGCTTAGCATATGTGAGACCCAGGTTTAATCCCCACCAACCTCTCCCCACATACAACTATTTTTCTCCAAAAGGAAGAATTATATCATAAATGTTAAAACATAGTTAATGTGTAATGATTCCAAAACTTAAATTCTTTACTCTGAGAACCATATCAGATATAATTTCAAAGGTGAAATTCTTTGAGAACTATATCAGACATAAGTCAGAGGATGAATATTTCTGTCCATTTTAGTTTATCAGTTTATTTCTAGAAACAAAATATCAAGACATTTGGCTGGGGAGAGTAACATAAACATGTTTTCTCTTAGATTTGCTTTTATGTATATTGTACTTAGGGGAATATTGAGAATCTATTCTGAGCACAGAGAACAATGGGAAAATAGGCAGCCTGTAGTTTTGCTAAATGTACAAAAATCCAAACACAGAGCTAAAAAACCATCTAGAGATAAAATAGACCAGAGAATCTGTCCATCAAACAATAAAAACGGGTTCTTCCCTTTTTTAAAAAAAATTAGGGACTCCAATTCATGTTTTATCATAAAATTTATCTGCAGTTAATTTTTTGTTAATTGTTTTAAGCTAAAGGGAACTAGAAAGCATTTTGGCTCTTACTTTTCAGTGAATGAGATAAGACGATGGATATTAAATAGTTATACTGAATAAATATTGTTATTAACTGAACCATGTGTAAAAACTTATATATTTAATTAATGATATGAGCTTCAGGTCTGAGGTAACTGAATGCAGGTGATTAATTTCTTTTTGTTTCTCATTAATTTGGAAAAACATATACAAATTTAAAACTAAACTTCCAAACATGAAGAGATTTCTGAACACAAAGATAGTTGATTCTGCTTTCCTATGTATTTTTCTTTCACTTTGATTTAAGTTCATTCTTTAATTTTTTTTTTTTGCATATTCACACAGACAAGAATAAACAGGATGGGGAAAATAGGAAAACGCTTTCTGAACAATTGTATTAAAAATAAAATGTAAAAATGCTCATAAAATAAGATGAAAATATAACATGGAAATCAGAGTGTATGTTGTCTCTTAATTACTTTGGCAGAATAACATATTGCTTACTCTAAATTTTTATATTTTTTAAAGGGAAATACAAATGTATATACTTAGTAGGTCTAAATCCTCTAAATCCTCTCTCAGAACTCATATTCTATAATTCTATAAAACTCAAGACTGAAATTACTTTTTATTTTTTTATAAAGTAAGGAAAAGAGCTGTGATATTTCTTAACAGGCTACAAGTAAAAATTATGTAAAAATATTCACTTACCACAAGGCTGTCTTGATTTTCATGGAGCTCAGAAAGTTTTGAACTGGATTTTTGACGTTTAGGTTTGCTTCTTTCTCCAATATAATCAGAGGTGTTCTCATGTAATTTTTCTACTTCCTGAGTATTCAAGATACACTCATCAAGGCTGTTGAAGCCAGAAGGAATATTTTCTTTGTTGATAAGTCCCCTTGAATTGAAGAAAAAGCAGCTTAATTTTATTTTAAAGAGTAAAGGAAGTATTTTGTAATACTGCCACTGAATCATATACACCAGATGTCTGAAGAATACCCAGAAACTTCAGTTTGCATCTTTGATCAAAATCTCAGTAGAGAGCACTCCTAAGGCTTCCTGGTTCCCCAATCACATTAAAATAAGTTATTCCTACAGGCATTCCTAGTGGCAAGGGCTGTTTCTGCCACAACTTTTGTATTTACTAAAAGTAATTTGTATTTAAATAGGCAGAACAATGCAAGTTTTTAATAAAATTTCCCATTATTCATGGTAGGTGTTAATATATATAATTTTTAATATTATAAATTAATACAATGTATGGGGGAAAATCAAAAGGAAATACAATGTCCTCTCTAGAGTGGGAATATTTTATTTTTATTTTAGAATGGGAATATTGATGTTCTCAAATAATATACATTCTAGTAGAAGCAAAATATATTAATATTTAAATCTCACTGAATTAGATAATCCTGGTAGAAATCATATTTTAATAAAAACTGCTGGGCTTGGTGGCACAGGCCTGTAATCCTAGCGGCTCAGGAGGCTGAGGTGGGAGGATCACGAGTTGAAAGCCAGCCTTAGCAAAAGTGAGGCACTAAGCAACTCAGTGAGACCCTATCTCTAAATAAAATACAAAACAGGGCTGGGGATATGGCTCATGGCCTAGTGCCCCTGTGTTCAATCCCCAGTACCAAAATTAAATTTCTTAGAAATCCTTTTTTTTAAAATTTTTGCAAATAAAAATGGAACAAATTAAACCATCAGCATAGCACCATGGCTTGGTAAGGAAGAAATGAATGAGATTTTATTCTCCCTCATAGTAAGACTGGGTTAATGTATCTAAAACTGTATCTTGAAATAAATTAATTAAAAAGTAAAAACAGATACCATATTTTACTGTCTTTTCAATCACATCTCAAAATGAAAGATAATATTAAATATTTATTCTGCAATCTAAATTCACATCCTTGGGCTATAATGGAGTCAAAATTATGAATTAAATACTATCATAATATTTTCAAAGTTATATTATCTTGGGTAATTTTTAGCCCTAATATTTAATTTGGTCTTATTTTTTACAAGTCATCTCTCCTCTTCCTCCTCTTTCTCCTCCTCCTCCTTTTCCTTCTTTTTCTTCTTATTTGATAGTAGGTAGATTGAAACCAGGGTGCTTTGTTACCAAGCAAAATCCCTAGTCCCTTTTATTTTTTATTTATACTGGGGATTGAACCTAGGGGTACTCAACCACTGAGCCACATCCTCAGCCCTTTTATTTTTTATTTCAAGGAAGGGTCTTATTAAGTTACTTAGGACCTCACTAAGTTGCCGAGGTTGGCTTTGAACTTGAGATCCTCCTGCCTCAGCTTCCCAAGTTGTTGGGATTAGAGGCATGTGCCACCATGCCCAACTCCTTTTTAACGGGGTCTGAAGTTTCTGAGGGTCTCAAAAAGATGATGATGCTGGCCTCAAATTTATAATCCTGCCTCAGCCTCCATAGTTTCTGGGATTATAGGTGTGTATCACTGCAGCTGGTTTCTTTTCTACAATTCTTAATGTGGAAGTTATACATGTTTGGCATAATTATGTAAAACATAATCTATGAGAATTACCTAAGCATAAACTAATCAAAGACAGAAAGCAAAGCTAGCAGGGACTAACGTGCAAGCTTACACACCTAAAGCTCACACTCCTCCTCTGCACAATGAGAGAGCACCTTTGGTATGAGTTTGGTCTTAAACTCAGAATCACTTGTTTACTACTTAAGTTCTGTCTTCTTATCACTCTTCATGTTTTTCCTAACTTCTGGGGTATGTGTCCAGTTATAATTTTTTCATAGTGGTCCTTTCACACTTGAAGGTTGTTATAATGGACTGCATTGTGTCCCCTCTCAATTCCTTTGTTGAGCTGACACCTATAATCCCAGTGACTTGGAAGGCTCCGGCAAGAGGAACACAAATTTGAGGGCATCCTTAGTAATTTAATGAGAATTCATTTCAAAATTTTAAAAAGGTTGGGTTAGGGCTGGGGAGACAGCTCAGAGGTAATGCACCCCTGGGTTCAGTTTCCAGTTCTACCAACAGAACAAAACAAAACAATTTTATGTCGAAGTCCTAATGCTCAATGTGACTGTGTTGGGAGACAAGGTTTTTCAGAAAGTAATTAATGTCAAATGATGGGGGACCCTAAGCTAATATGAATGCTGTCCTCACATGCACAAGAAAAGACACCAGGAAAGCAGGTTCACAGGGGAAATGCACGTGAGGATACAGTGAGAAGATGGCTATCTGCAAGCCAAGGAGAGAGTTCTTGCCAGAAACCAACCCTTCTGGTACCTTGATCTCGGTCTCCCAGGCTCCTGAACTGTGGGAAAGTCAATGTCCGTTGTATAAGCCACTCAATCTGTGTATTTTGTTACAGCAGTCCAAGTGGAGTAATATGAAAGCAAAAAAATTATTTTTAAAAATCAAATGAGAGTTTATTTTATAATCTTTTGGGACAGTGTCTGAAATAAATCCTTTCAAAATAAATACATGAAAATCTGATAGTGCAGTTGTGCTTATTGTGGAAATCCTGTTCTCCCCGAAGAAAAGTCTTTGTGTTCATGTGCATCAATGTGTGTCAGCCATTGTGCCCATGTGGAGCATGTATACACCATTTCTTAGATTTGATGTGAACTTAGATCTTTGGGCTTCTCATTTTCATCACCTAGGTTTCACTTCCAGTTTTTTTTTTTTTCAGGGTTTCCTCCTCACTCCTACATATATATGTAATATCCTGATACTACTAAACTATTTATTATCCTGCCCAATATAGCATGCTTTCTTTTTTACTTCACAGAATTTTAGATATACATTTAATTTATTTATAGCATTTGGATTGGTTTTTTATTTCAATGTGTTTTGGAAGATTTAAACCATCTTCATTCAATTGATGCTTTGCTTTTTTGAAAAAAAAATATTATTACAAATTTCTTCAAATATGCAAAGTAGAGGGATTATCACAAAAAACTTCCATTTACCCATCAACAAGATACTACAACATTTGTATTTACTTTGTAATGGCAGAATTTTTTAAATATATATTTTTTAGTTGTAGTTGGACACAATAGCTTTATTTTTACATGGTGCTGAGGATCAAACCCAGTGCCTCACACATGCTAAATGAGCATTCTATCTCTGAGCCCGAGCCCCAGCCTCCAGAATTTTTAAATAAATAAATTAACTCAACCTTTATATATAACAAATATGTTCCTTATAGTTTTATGTTTTTAGTGTAGCAAATAATATGAATCTGGTTATACTTCCTTATGAATTTAGACAAGAAGCAAATCATTTGCACCAAAATGATTTTCATTATATTTTATTTTGAAATATAATCATCATTGGCTTCAAGGATACTTTTTAACTGGCTGCAGTTCTAAGTTGTGAGAGGTAAACTGAATTTCTATTTTTTTGAAATGGCTTTCAATCATTCCATAAGGCTACTAGTTTTGAATAGAAAATTACAAACTCTAGCTTAATCTTTCCTTATTTTTTTAAAAACAAAGCCTGATGAAAAGCTTAGATAAATGAATCCATTATGTATAAACATATACCATGAATAACTCATTTACCATAAGCTATTTTTGATATTACCATTTGTATATTAATGACTCTCCTGGGGTTACTCAAGGGGACCTTCATGGTGGCATTTCAAAGTCATGAAAGGAGGAATCTGAGACCAAAGTGGAAATGCTGGATGAACCAACCAAGTGGAAAGGTATTAAAAGTAAAAAAGATGAATGAAAGCAAAGAATGGAGCTAAAGGGAAAAAGGTTCAGAACAAGAGCCTTGGGCCAAGGAAAGTGAGAGAAAGAATGAAGGAGAGGGAACAAGACGAAAGGACTATGGGTCTGGGTCAAAGCTGGGTCAGGGGCTGGCATGGTGGCACATGCCACCAGTCCCAGAGATTTGTGAGGGTGAGGTGGGAGATGCAAGTTCAAGTGTAGCCTCAGCCACTTAGCAAGACACTGCATCAAATAAACAAACAAATAAATAAATAAGGGCTCTGGGGAAAAGTACCTGAGCTAAATCCCTAGTCCCTCTCATCCCCAATACACAAAGCTGGGTTGGGCAAAATTGTAGCTCTGGGTCATACAAATGAGCTTTGCTCCTTCAGGACCCGGGGAGCTGAAAGAAGGCACTGGAGGTGGGCTTGATGGTTAACTATTCACATTTGATATGACCTAGTGGGTTAGCTGGGATGGTTGGGTATTTCACGGTGACAAGGGTGATACAAATAAGGATCACTGGAAAGGGACTTCTGCATGCCTAGTCCATGGAAAAAGACTATGGTGGGACTGTTTGTAAGTTAGCTTGGTTATAGACAGTACCCCAATAGTATATAGATATCTATCCCCCAAGATTCTCTTATTCAGTGTTCAGTGGTGACTTAACCAGGACCAGGGACCAAAATGAGCAGTGGAGGAAAAACCAGAGAACAATTGAGGGTGGGGTTGGAGTTCTGTGGGCGTGGTCTGCAGATGATCAGCCTCTACCACTCTCCATCTCCTTTGGTTCTTCCAAGTTGCTAATTAAATACAATCCAGATAACTTCAGCAAAAAATGTCAGCCCATGGACTTGGGAAATTATATTTAAATTCAGACATATTTAAATGTCTCATATTTCTTGGCCCTGTCTGGCCCCTGCCCGTTTTTGACCTTATCCCCACTGTTCACCATCTGCTGCCACCAACCACCCACATCACCCTGTTCTTGCTATCTGCACACTACCACTTCCCACCCCTACTTGCTTTCCTTCTGTCCAAAGAGGGTGGAAAGCAAGATGTCATATACATCGAGGATATTTTAAAAATGCAAAGTGTTGCTACATACTATTCAGCAAAAAACAAGGCAGAGGGTAAGAAGAGTGGTAAATGAATAATTCATACTTGCTGTATAATAAAACATAGGCAGAACATTAATTATATGCCTAACACTTTCTATAAAACTCAGTCAGTAGCCAATTTTAAATGCTATAGTTTTTCTATTTTCTAAGTGGAAGGTTACAAACACCCTTCCTATCCACCAGCTCTAAGACAAATGTTTTCTTTAAAAAAGGTAAAGTATAAGTAACTGGTAAAGTTAATGGGTTTTTATCATTAATAATGCTTTATTTCTGATATTACATTTGTTAATATAGACCTTAGCATCTCAATGCTATACTGCATGGAATTTATTTATCTTTTTGGTTTTCTTTAAGCCAATAGACTTTTTTTTTTTTTACCTAACAAATATTTTGATGAAGACCATAATTCAGGTGAAAAAAAAATGAGGGGAACTTAGGTTTTGTTTAGTTTTTGACTTTAGTAAGGAGTTCAAAACAGTAAGAGGCTACAGTGACTAAAAATAATCTTAGAACTTTCAGGGGAAATCTGAATATAAGTCTGTGTAAAATTATTTTTCCCGTGAATTTAAATTGTGAATATTAAATAATTTGAGTGGTAGTTGTTCATCTGTATTTCATGAATCTTTTCAAAAATTTTTTCTCTTCATTTTTTAATTGAGCAGATTTACTAATGTGCTTATTAACAGAATTTCATGCATCTCACCAAAACAAACATGTAGAGATAGTGTTCTTCCCATTTGAGTGCTTATAGTAACCAAAATAGATTTTCGAATCATTTTTTTCTTATAGTAATTACCCTAAAAAATCATCAATGTAAGTGCTGTGAAAAAGTAAAATTTGAGAGAGAAAAAAACCTTTTTGCTTATTTACTATTAAAAGAAAGATTGATTCAAGTTGTTAAAAAACTGAAGGAAACAGTTCCTTAATTTTGCTCAGTCATGGAAATAACCCTGAATTTAGCATCTCAGTGATTATCTGCCCAGTTGTTTGGAAGGTGGGGTGAATGAGAATCACCCTCTGTTGGTCAGGAGTTGACCAGCCTGGGAGATTATGCTGGGAATCTAGGTTGCCCTTTGTGTAACCAACAGAAGTGATCTGTCTTAAGGGTATGAAAGAAGACAGGACTTAGATAAAGCTTGGTAGAAGTGAAAGAAGGTTTCCTTGTTCCTGATCAATATAGTCCATTTTATGTGCCAAAAGTGCTCACCAATAGTTCACTCTTAGACATTCAAGAGTGCTCATAGCCAGCCATAGTGGTGCATGCGGTACTCTCAGCAGCTAGGGAGGCTGAAGCAGAAGAATGATGAGTTCAAAGCCAGTCTTTGCAACTTAGTGAGGCTCTAAGCAACTAGTGAGAACCTGAGAACCTCGGGGTTCAATCCCTGGTATCCAAACAAGAAGAAGAAAACCAGAGTGCTCATGCTAGGATCTCAAAGAACCCATGCGAAGTCTTCTTGGGATAGCATACATTTTTTTTTTAAACCAGGAATTGAACCTTGGGATGCTCAACCACTGAGACATATCTTTTATGCTTTTTAATTTTATTTATATTTTATTTAGAGACAGGGTCTCACTGAGTTGCTTAGCACCTTGCTGTTGCTGAGGCTGGCTTTGGACTCACAATCCTCCTGCCTCAGCCTCCTGAGCTGTTGGGATTATAGGCGTGTGCCACTGCGCCTGGAGCTTATCACTTTTTTTGTATAGTGAAGGCTTTGGAAATTGTGATCCTCATCCATCTTTTTAAAATGAGGTGATACTCAACTAAAGAAAATAAAATATATGGGACATTTTCTTAAGGTATATCCTAGTGCCCTAAGCCTTTGTTGTATTACTATTCTAAGAGTTCATCAGAATATTGACCCTTAATACCCTGAAGATTTTGGTTGAAGTGGTAGAAGATGAAACAGAAAGAGGACAAGAGTGGTCTTTCCTAGCAACAAAAATGGAGCTTTTTTGTAGCCATTTCTATCAGTCCTTCATAGGAAACGCTGGGAGATTTGACTTGAAATGATCTGTTCATTTGTCATCCTGAGGGTCCTTTCTGTTCAGTCATCTTGACTCCTCCCTTTCTGCTTCTGGAGTCAACCCAGGTCCAGAAGTTCAATGGGCGACCTTATGGGCATCCTCCATCTTTTGGGGGTCAGGTCCCAGGTGACCCTGGCCACTGCCTGTGTGCTTTACCTCTGCTCTATATCAAATCCTTTAATGGAGATTAAAACTCCTTGTAATACCCTTCTGAAATGCGTACTGTGAGAATGCCTTAAAGTTAGTCATTAAAATTAGAAAGAAGTTCAGCTTTTTGTCTTTTGATTTGACTTAAACTCAATCTTTCTTACACTAAAGCATAACCAAGTGACAGACTATTTCAGTGAGATTCTTGTATTAATCAGGTCAATATCCTGGTTCATCTTCTGGTTAATAAACTAGTCTAACAGTCAACTTAATGTTGACTAACGAGGAAATAAAAATGCCTCTGGACAGGCCTATGTCCAGTTTCTCCTCCCACAGCTCAGGATCTCTCTAAATAAGACATTCCAGAGGAAGATCTGAAAACGAATTAAATCAGAGGTGGTTTCCCACAACGCACAGAACATCTAGAAGAAACAGGTATTTATTCAGTCGCCTATGAATTTCTAAATGTGAACTAAGTTTAGAACAGTCAAAATGAAAACTTTGAAAGTGTTAACCTAAATACTGAAAAGGGAGAGAAGCGAGAGGAGTGACTGGAATATAGCAACTCATTCGGCTGTGTGTCTTTGAAAGAAGAAGAGAAAACTCAAGCAAAAAGAAGCATCAGGGTCAACTTACTTATCTCTACAACAACGAACTTCATCCTGCTCCTTGGATTGGCGTCTTCGCTGTCTGGCGGAGCTGGAAGAAGATGCTGAAGAGGTTCCAGATTCTGAGTCCTCTGAACTTTGACCTCCAGAGCCGTTAACATCAAAAAGATGCTGTTCCACAGCTGAACGGATGGTTCTCTCTAAGAGTCTGATTAAAAAAATATATAATTACAATCAGGCAATCAAGTTTATCATTGATTTCTTTTAAAAACACATGCCTGTACTTTTGGAAACATCTTTTTCCAATGGAAGGCCTTTCATGCTTCATGAATGAAGACAGAGTATGCATGACACTTGAATCAAACAATACTTGCAGCATGTACTTAAAACAAAATCAAACAATTTCCAGTACTTTAATAACTGTGTTTTTCATTTTTAGGATCTTGGATTATTGATATGCTCATGTACAGCAACAATTATAAGTTATTCAGGAAATAAGTGTCATTTAATATAAGGCAGAATGAGGAAAGATTTTTTTTCCCTTGTAGAATAATTCTTTCGGATTTCATACCAGTCCTGCAGATGGCGATAATATGATTTATAAGGCAAACTGGCACAAATAATGTTAGGATACCTTTTATATATATTATATACTTAGAATCCTTTTAAGATAAAATTATACAGGGAACAACGATATTTGGAAAGAAAACAAACAAACAAACCCAGCTCATAAGAACAATTACAGCTCATAAGACATAATCTTTCCTAACCTCTAATTGGATAAATTATGCTGTATAAAATTGACGCTGCATTCATACAAACACACTCCACAATATATTATTCAAGTTGGAAGGGTAGATTTACTTGTTTGACCTGGGAAAAACAGGTAAATACAAAAAGCTGAAAAGAATGCATGAGTAGATATAAATGGTTTTTATTTTTAAAGCTATAGAATCTTTCAGTGTGTCTAAACATTCTTTTATAACCATGCTATTTAATTTTGAATAAGATGCCATGGAAAATTCTCAACTTATACTCCTTGAAGCATGTTTTTCTTCCCTTACAAAAGAATCACACAGATGTTTTTTAAAAGCTTAAACTTAGAAGAAACATTCTCTAAAATAAAATAGCATTTTGAGAATTTAAGATTTTCCAAATGTAGTTTTATAAAGGACTCATTTGTTTCATTCAACTTTTATTATGACTATTTTAAGACAGTAAGTAGGTAGAGTCTAAATTAATTTGGGCATTAGAACTATTTTACTTTATTTTATCTGTGTCCCCAATGACAGATTACCTAATGTGTTATGAAGGGATGTGAGTAAATTAATATGTACACACAGACCAACTTATAGTTTTCTAAACTGTATTAGACATTTAAGTAGGAAAGGATTTTAGGAAACAAAAAGAGCAAAAACATGTCAATCTTGGTATAGTTTTGGGATCTCTTTAAAATTGATAGACCTGAGGGAAGTCAATCCTGCCCTTTGCTTGCTTCTTCACCCCACAAGGAGGAACATAAATCCAGATCCATCCCGTTAGGCCCCGATTCATTCTAATTAATGCTTCTTCTAATTCTTCTCTCCTTCCCTATTATATCACATCCTTCCCACCTACCACACCTGATCCTTGCCAAGGAGGGACACTTCAAGAAGGCCTGCACGTGTCCCAGCAAGGAAAGAAGAGAATCTGGGTCCAGTGGCCCATGCCTGTAATCCCTGTGGCTTGGGAGGCTGAGGCAGGAGGATTTTGACTTCAAAGCCAGCTTCAGGAACTTAACTAAGCAACTCAGTGAGACCCAGTCTCTAAATAAAATATAAAAAAGGGCTGGGGATATAGCTCAATAATTAAGTACCCCTTGATTTAATTTCCAGTTAAAAAAAAAAAAAGAAAGAGAGAGAGAGATGTGAGGGGAAAGGTCTTTGGGCCAGGAGCCTTTCATTCAGTCATTTGACAAACACTGCATTGGGTCCTAATAAATGCCACACACTATTCTTGGTGTTAGGGAGTTTGCAATGAACACAACAGGCAAGGTCTTATGTTGATGGAGCTTAAATTCTCATAAGGCAAGAGAAATAACAAATACAACAATGTAATGTCAAATAGTGGAAAATTCTCTAAACCAAAGGTTGAAGAGTGAGGACCAGTAACCAGGGATTCCCAGATGAAATGACATTTGCACAAAAAGTGAATGATAAGACAGTGCTGGCCAGAGAGAGAAACAGCCAGTGCAGAGACTCTGAGCCAGACATAAGCTGGCCTACTCAAGCAACAGGTTGGGTGGCTGAAGCATACAGAACAGTGTGGTCAGAGGGACCCCAGGGCCAAAACCTGGAGTTAGGATTTAATCAAAGTGAAGTGGAAGCCCTTGAAGGAAACAGACATCCTCGGAAATCAGGAGTGAAGCACCACCTCTTTCCTGAGGAGAAAGACTTGCTGCCATCACTAATTTGCTTCATTTTTTTTTTCATCCCTGTAAAAAAGGACTATAAAATTCTTGCAGTCAGAGCCCAAGGTTTACAGACATTACACATCTAACTCTGCGCTTGGCATATTCCATACACTCACTATATGGAGGCACAATAAAATGAATGTAGGAAGTAAACACATGGTTAATATTTCAACCTTTAACTACATTCTCCATGGCAAGATGCCCCCAGAGCACCTAGGCTCCTTTGCAAATATTAATTGACCCTGACATTATTTTTCACAAAGTTAAACAAAAAGTTGGTGGTCTGAAATGGTGGCATTCTCTAGTCGCACACAGGACCTTACGCAGGAAGCACCGTGGTCCTCTCCTCTGCATTCAGGTGGCTTAAGAATCATCATATATGAATATACCACAGTGAATTCCACCTTTATGTACATCTATAGAGCACCAATTAAAAACAAATAAACAGAAGGAAGACCAGTAGAGGAAGGGGTCCGGGGGAGGGAGGAAGGAAAGGAAAAGGAAAGTTCTGGGAATGAAATGGAGGAAACTATATTCCATGCATGTGTGATTATGTCCAAATGAACCCTACTGTATCACTATAATGCACCAATAAAAAACAAGCGGTACAAAAACCACTGGTTGACTATCATTTTCATAGTTCAATACTGTACAATTTTGAATTGCTTTTTTTTCTGCTTAATAAATGGGAATGGGTAATTAAAAAAAAAAAACAAACAAACAAACCCAAACACAAAAACTCAACCCAAATAACTTACTCTCCAGTTGTTGAAACATTGCTGACTTGGGACACATGAGCACTGTGGAGAGAAAGCAAAGAGAGAAGTCAGGTTAGATGAGGGATCACAGACGGTAAGCCAAGTATCTGAAGGGGATCCCAGGCTGGAAGAATCGGCCAGGTTCTGAGCGACCCTTGCACTGTGTTTAACCCTCCCTTGCCAGGTGCTCATTTTCTTGCATTTCTAGAAATAGAGAGGGCCCCAGTTGTCTCTTCCTCAACAGTGGCCTCTCGCCTTTTTAGACATGTCCACAGCAACAGTTTCATAACAGGTCTTGGAAAATGATCTTTTCACTCTCCCCCTATTTCCAAAGTCCTGGTTTAGGGGCTTTTCATTTTCCTAAAATGTTAATGAAATTGTTACCTACTGCCTTCCTGAGACCTATCCCACAGATCTCCTGCTCTCCCAGGCCAAATCCATCTCCTCCTGATCCCCAGGCCGGCAGATAGAAGCATCCATCACCTCAAACTCTGTAAGGTTCATCTTAACAGATGATTTACAACCTTTTTTTGTTGAGCATTTATAAACTTTCTCTACATTCTCATTTTTCCAAAGATTGAATATTTTCAAAAGAATTAAGAACTGGCCAGCATAAAGCAGAGAGTAATAGAATCATTCAATACAATCGACAGCTTCAGAACTTTCTCCCTCACACAGGCCACATGCACATACCCACAGCGAGGCCTGTGGCCATTTTAAAGGTATTCATACCATGAGTTTCTTCCATTCTGCCCTATCAAGTGCTTCCAAATAAAAAACTGTGATTTTTAAAAAGAGGTTAAACAAGAAGGCGGAAAACAAAACAAAACAAAACAAAAACCCCACAAGATGTTAGTTATGTCAATTTACCTAGCACTTCTCTCCCTTTTTCTTCCTTCCATCAAAGCCATTAATGGTCAATATTGATAATTTTCTTTCAGCTACTCCTAATACCCTAATTTACACTGTATAATTTTCAACATATGAACATGTTGCTTTCGAATCATCTGTTAGTTTTTTCTCCCATGTAAGTGTATAGCCTGTCTCTTTCAATTCAGAATCAAAGTGCCTCAAGGGATTATGATATTTTTGCTTTCCTTTCATCATACTCCCTAGCATGGCCACCACCTCACAGCAGGTACAGGACTCATCCCAGCGGTGATCAGCAAACACACATTGGCCACATAGAATTTTCTTTTGTTAAAACTGCAGCTCTTTGTTATGGTCGACGATAGGAAAACCATGAAAACAAGCTACTGTGCAAAAGAACACTGATGTGAAGAATCATAAAGTAAACATGTAAAAAAAATAAATAAAATGCCCTAAAACTTACTGAATACTTACTATGCTTCAGACTCTGTGCTAAGTTCTTTTTACACAGATTTCCTCAGGGTTTACAACAGCTCTATGAGGTAGGTGTTATTGTTTTCTTTGTTATCAAAGAAGTTCAAGAGATTGAGTAAATTGGCCATAGAGCCAAGAAATAGATGAGCTACAATTTGAACCCAGTAAGTTTTAGCTCAGCTCTTTAGCTCTTAATCACTACACTACACTACACTGTCTTTTAATCCATTACTCACTAGGGAAAAAACTCACTGGAGTCATCTTTGTGAAGACATGGAGATAGTATTTTATTTTGCTTTTAATCACAATCATTTCTCCTCTGCTTCATGATGGCTGTTATTCAGAATGGTTCCCAGGCTACATAACCAACAGTAAATCCTTTGCTGCTCTCTGTCCTCAGCTGGAACAGGCAGTGCCTGCTTTTGATGTTTTGTGGTTCACCCTCTGTAAATCCAACCCTGTATAATTAACTCTTATACTCCACTTCTCACTACAGTTACACAATCTTGGTTTTGGGAGCAGGGACCAATGTTAATAACGACTCAGGGGGAAACCTAGAAGAGGAGAAGGAATGTAGATTTGCCAGATGCTAAAAAACATTCCAAAGACAAGTTGTTAGCCAGTTAGCCCCCCCAAGCCATCCCAGAATGAAGAGATGTACTTCTCCTCCCTTTCACACATTTTTAAAAATCTTTTTCTTTTTTTATTGATTTTAAAAAAACAAGGCAGCAGAATGCTTTACAATTCTTATTACACATATAAACCACAATTTTCATATCTCTGTGCATAAAGCATGTTGACACCCAATTCGTCACACATTTTTTTAAAGATTTTTTTTGTAGTTGTAGATGGACAGAATGCCTTTATTTTATTTGTTTATTTTTATGTGGTGCTGAGAATTGAACCTAGTGCCTCACGCATGCTAGGCAAGTGCTCTGCTACTGAGCTACAGCCCCAGCCACCTTTTCACACATTTTTGACTTGTGCTTCTTTCCACATGTATATGTGTGTGTGTGTGTGGATACTGTATGTGTCTCTATATATGTAAGACCCGTGCATATATGTGCCTATGTATAGTATAAACACATATACATATATTTTGCCTTTATATACATATATATCTATATGTCAGAGGGATATAAAAAACATATAAAAATGTTTATATGTGTGTACATGTATACATGCATACACACACACACACACACACACACACACACACACACACACATTTGAGTTGCTGGGGATCAAACTCAGGGCCTCACATATGCTGGCCAAGTACTCTGTCTACCAATGGGCCACATTCCCAGCCAGATTCTGCATTTTTAATAAATTCCAGTGATCCTGCTGTTGTGGGTTTTGTAGAAGACACCTTGAATAGCAAGACTTATATCCTTGCAAGTAAAATTCTTTAAAACTTCAATTACTTAGGTATCATATGGCTATTTTAAAACTTTCTAAGTGTTAAAAGTATGATATGAAAAATTCATGCTAGCAGTAGTGAATAAAGTCAACACATTAAAATTTCCTTTACAGCTTAAAAGAAAAATGATCTGAGCAATCTATATCAATCATAAGAAGTCTTTCTCAAAATACAAAAGTAAATAAGTAAATCAATAATAAAACCAAATAATTAAATCATATTCATTTTTTCTAGCACATTTATTTTAGGTCAGATGTATAATTAATTTATATTTTTATGTTTTTAAATAGTACTTAAAATATAAATTGATGTTTTTAATAGTATTTTGGTATTTCCAGTTTATGTATTTCATTTTTCTTTTTTTAGAAATTAAGAGAAGAGAATACTTTCCATTGGGAATCAGAAAAAGTTTTGGTCTTGGCTCTGCAGTTAATTGGCTGAAATCATAGGCAGGTTGTTGGTTAGCCTGGCTGCTTTGGGTTGGTTTCTTCATACAGAGAATGAAAGGCCTGGCTAGGGAATCTCTGTGGTTTTTGTTTAGCTCTAAAAGTTTCTAACACTATCTCAAATTCAAGTTTATTGTCCTAAAGTTTAGATCATTACGAAAGGCTAAACTGCATATTTAGTTTTATGACCATATTAGTCAAATTTATGGCTTTGGAGATGCCAAAATGACTTTGGTCAGGTATCCAACCACCTCCGTAATTCCTGTGGGATATGTTTTATAACAATTCACCAACAACAAGATTTCTAAGAAAATTTAATGACAGCAATAAGGATAAAGATTTCTTCCATAGCTAGAGTTGCCTCATGAAGAAAACTCCAAGACACAAACAAAAAAAGCAAAAGCATTTAAATTATAAGCTCAAGTGAAGGTTGCCTTCCTCCATGTGTAGCTTGTTTTTTATCCTCTGTGCGCAATAAGAATACATTTTTCAGAACCTTTGACTGACTTGCTAAGAAAATTTCTTTCTTACTCATTATAAACATGGATATGGAAGGGCTCATTTCCTAATGTTGATAAAGCAAGTATCAAAAATTGAAAGTAGTAAGTTCATATGTAAACCCCAGCGTTATGGCCAATTTCATTACCCAGGCCTACTGTTACTGATGAAGCAACTGAATACTGTTTTGGTATGGTCATTTAAAATAGTCTAGACTGACTCTGAAATATGTTCTAGGATATAAATATCTTCAGTCTTTATTTCTATTAGCAAAACTCAACCTCCAATTCCTTAAACCAATTTCGCTTAGTAACACTGGTCTCTCAAATCTGCATGTGGTAAAATGCACAGATGCCTGTTGGCGAGTGATTCCTTAAATAGATCTCTTGATTTGAAATGGAGAAACATACTCACAAAAGGAAATAAGTTTCAAATATACAAAAACAAGATATCTTGAAAAGGCATGTATTCTGTGTATCCTCTTCTATGGCCTGTAAAACCTGCCTACAAATACTGCTGTTTTAATAGAAATCAATAGGGTCTAATGGAATCATTTCTCACTAATATAACATTTATGCTTACTTGAGTAAGAATTGAAAAGACAATTATTTGGGATTTGTTTAAATAAGCAAACATAAGTTACATCAAAATAACATGAAACTCTTAATTTCCTAGATTTAACAACAACAACAAAAAAATCAGTATTCTTAGTATCATCTTAAAATACTGAAAGTTGATAGACAGTGTCAACATTGTAGAGGACTGTAAAATTTATTTGTAACTGTATAATGACTTTCAAAATTTTTTCATGATTTTAGTTCATTTAGATTTTTATACATTAAAACAAACAGACTTAATGTTAAATATTTATTTATTCCTTTTGCTTTAACATTTAGCTATGATTATCATGCAGAAAGTTAACGGAAAGTTATAGTGTTTCAACTTGGATAATATTAACCACCTTTTGTGAAATATTTTTGAATTTTATTTAAATTTTTTTAAAAAAACTTTTGATACTGAGGTTGAGCCCAGGAGCACTTTGCCACTGAGCTACATTACCAATCTTCTTTCTGGTTTTTTATTCTTGAAACAGTTTTGCTAAGTTGCCAAGGTTGGCCTTGAATTTGTGATCCTCCCCTCTCAGCCTCTAGAGTACCGGGTACACTTTGGTTTTAAATTATATACTATATATACATAATATGCCAGAACATAAATTGAAAACATACTACACAGATATGACTTCAAGAAGAAGATATTCTTATACTTTCACTAACTTTACACTTACAATTCTAATTATTAGTAGTATTCCCTTTTTCCCTTTAAATTTACCAGGAGTGTTTCTAATTTATACTTTCATATTTACTCCCAAAGAATCATTTCTTCAGGGGTTGAGGGTATAGTTCAATGGTAGGGTGGTTGCCTAGCCTGAGCAAGGCCCTTGGTTCAATCTCAGCACTGCAAGAGCACACACATACATATAGATATAAAGCTGCATAAAAAAAGTCAGAACTTAGATTCAAATACCAGTTTTGCAAATTTTGTCTTCTTTTCTCTTTTATTATTATTATTATATTTTTATGATTCCAAGAGGTCACTTTTTCTTATTTTATAACTATCCTGAACGTACGGCTCATTCGACTGTCTTTTAAGTGCGAAATTACCTCTTTAATGTTAAATATTTAACAAAGCTTAGAACTCACGAAACAATTTTTTTTTTTTTTTTTAATACTGGGGATTGAACTCCGGAGCATTTAACCACTGAACTACACCTTCAGCCCTTTTATTTTAAATTTCATTTTGATATAGAGTCTCACTAAGGTACTTAGGGCCTTGCTAAGTTGCTGAAGCTGGCTTTGAATATGTGAACCTACTGCTAATCATGACAAAAAATTTGGATGTGCACTTATATCTTTTTCTTTATTTTAGAAATATTCTGCACCTGAAGGCCTTATTTCCTCTTTGAGGGCTCTCTGCCTTTGTCTCCCATCTCCTTAGGAAAGTTTTCACTGTTTGACCAAATATTTTTTTTTCATTAATTACACTAAGAAAAATCTGACTTTAAAATTTTCTACTCTTTAAGAACTTTGAGAGAGAGTAAAATAATTTTTATAAAGTAGTAGGAATGCTTGAGTATAGGGAAGTATATGAACATATATGCTCACTTACTTTAAATTTTATTAATTATATCAAATTCTCAGTACATTGTATTTTGTAAATTGTGTATAGACATATATGTGTATATTTATTTACATGTATGCATAAGGCCTAAACTTCAAGTGCATTTAACCATTCATCCTTTTTTAACATGAGTTTAAATTTATATTTAAATTTATGTGATTTGATGTCCTCCTATTTAACTCATTAATTTGTAACTTTCATATCTTCAGTATGGATTTTACCTAATCAAGCAAGTCTAGTTTGTTTTAAGAAGTCTGGCTTGATTTCTTTGTTCTGGTATTGATGTTGCCATTTATGTTTTCTTTTTTTTTCACAATTACCAGATATACATGTTTACTTTTGTACTATTAACCTTTCTGAGACATTTTGTTTTAGTTATGATTCTTTTAATCACAACATGGTTCTAATTCTCATTTAAAAATATTTTTAGCTTTTCTCAAAGAATTTAACCCACTTACATTTGTTGTCATAGGGGATATTTTTGTTCTAGATTGTTTTTATCTTAGGCTTTCTAGTTTGGAGTCTTTCTTTTCCCTTGATTTCTGCTATTGCTAATATCTTCTGAAACCATCTGAAATATTGGACTCCTGTGTACAATTTTACTAGTAGCTGCCTTTCATAGCCATACTTCTTTAATTATTAAAACTAAAAAAAAGAGCTGGGGATATAGCTAAGTTGGTAGATATAGGGATATAGCTAAGTTGCTTGCCTCACATGCATGAGGCCCTGGGTTCAATCCCCAGCACACCACACACACAAACACACACACCCCAAATAAATAAATAAATAAATAAATAAATAAATAAATAAATAAATAATTTTTAAAAAAGGAAAAAATAAACACTCTTGACATATATTTCTAAAATTTTTTAAACCTCCCATGCAAGAGACAAAATTTAGAATTTCATTATTTTCTTTGTCACCAATAATTAGTATCAGGTCACTATTTCTTTAATTAGCTGTATATATATAATACCTTTGATTTCTACTTTTATTTCCTACTAATGTGGTTTCTTTCCTAGGATACTAGTTTCCAAGCGGGCTTTTCAATCATTGACCTTACTTCTAACATAATTTATTACACAGATTTTATCTTTATCTTTTTTCTTTTCATTCTGAAAACATTTTTCAAGTTTCCTTTTCATTATGCACTTGATTTATTTTTTAAAAATTCTGCTCTTTATAGCTTCCCAGGCAGTTTTGAAATATTTGCTAATAAATTTCTAAACTCTTCTTTCCCTCATTTCAGTTTTTTTTTTTTCTAAATGTGTCTTTATATTTCCAGTTCTAAACATAGTCTCCCCTTACAGCTTCCCACTAATGTTTCAAAGAGGTTGGTAAGGTCCTTGAGCATTTTATTGAGAAGATTAACGATATTACTTGTCAAGCTTTCCTCTGAATCATAATAAACAAACAAACAAACAAATAAATAAAGTCTTTGGAATCTGTTTTTATGAGAGTCCTCAGGGCTAATCAAATCATCATTTCCCTGAGTGTGTAATTTCTCTTTGTTAGTTCCAGATAGTTTCTTTCGGTTAAGTGGTACTTAAGGGGGAAAAAATTAATCCAGGCAGAGCCATTGCCAATATCCTGGGAGAGTAGATGGGTCTTAGTTTATATCATTGTCCACTTGGCTGCGGGCAAATGTTCCCTCTTAGATTAGCCTGGAAGAGCCAGTACATGAGATTGCCAGAGAACAATCAACAAGGCCTACTTAGGTGGACTCGCTGTTTCCAGTGTTAGGACTAAGCTGGAGAATCAGGAAAAAAAATAGTTTGTTTTTGTGCAGTGTACATTTGAAAGCACTCATTAATTCCAATGATCTGCCTGCTTTTAGCTCTTTCTCAATGCTTGTGTTAGATGACTAACATCCCAGGGGGATCCTCTCTCTTTATGGTTTTGTATGTGGCGCATTCTAGTCTTTTAGTGGATAATGAAATAAAGAAGCTGATGGGGGCAGAGAGGTGAAAAAGAACACACAATTCAGCTCTGGGTGATTCAGAAAATAAGTTTCTACTTAGTTGAGGGGAAGGTCACTTGCTTTTCTGGTCAGGGCAGTGGACAGTAGAAGGAATCCAAGTCTATTTCCCCCACCTCCTTTCCTTCTCTCTTTGTGTCCATCTATATGGGTTAGATGGCGGAATATGCAGTCTGCAAGGTAAAAATACATTTCTTAGTCCATTTCCATTGATAGTGAGACCTTTGACATGGCTTTTTAAATTATTGCTATAGAGCTCTCTCCAGTTTTTGTCTTTTATACCATTCTTGAAATTTCAAGGGGAAACTGGAAGAAGGTACATCAGGCAAAGGTAGTCTGCCCCCGTAATAAGCTAGAAGCTTACATTTTCTTAAAATCTTAAGTTCCCATAAAGAGAAGTCCATACAGAAGTAGGGAAAATGGGGAATGAGTAACAAGAGATCTAGGCAGAATGGATATAAAAGTTTCATTTTCTAAAAATTTCCCTTTGCTTTATCATGCTGATGGAAGGCATATGAAAAGGAGCATTGTAGATTTATATACACTATCTTTTTCAGTATAGTCAAAATATATGCCTAATATTTTCCCTTACATTGATAGAATTAAACCCAGAATCTACATTTATGTCTTACTATGCAAAAAATATGACTAGTGATTCTCAGATATCAAGAAGTCTCATTAGAGAGTTCCTTAAAAATTTTATGATGCAGTAGTAAAGTTTATAACATTCTGTAGCTATACTGGTGTTCTGGCTCAGTGGTTTTCAGCTAGAGGTGTGCATCAAAATCTCCTCTGATGATTTTAGAAAATATAGACATTCACCCCATCTGAGACTTAGAATCTTTCCCAGAGAGACTCAATCATTAAAGACCTCCACTAGCTAGACTGTGGAACCAAACTAGATGCCCTTCAGTAGATGAATGGATAAAAAAAATGTGGCATCTATACACAATGGAGTATTATGCAGCACTAAGAAATGACAAAATCGTAGAATTTGCAGGGTAATGGATGGCATTAGAGCAGATTATGCTAAGTGAAGCTAGCCAAGCCCTAAAAAACAAATGCCAAATGTCTTCTTTGATATAAAGAGAGCAACTAAGAACAGAACAGGAGGGAAGAGCATGAGGAAAAGACTAACAGTAAACAAAGACAAATGGGGGGAGAGAAAGGGAGAGAGAAGGGAAAGCATATGGAAATGGTAGGAGACCTTCAATGATACACAAAGTTATAAGAGGTTATGAGGGGCAAGGGGGAGGGAAAAAAGGGAGAGAATTGAATAACAGCAGAGGAGGTAGAGAGGGAAGATGGGAGGGGAGGGGAGGGGAGGGGGGATAGTAGGGGATAGGAAAGGTAGCAGAATACAACAGTCACTAATATGCCATTATGTAAAAATGTATGTAACAGATGTGATTCTGCAATCTGTATTTGGGGTAAAAATGGGAGTTCAAAACCCAATTGAGTCAAATGTATGAAAGATGATATATCATGAGTTCTGTAATGTTTTGAACAATCAATAAAAAAAGAACAAAAAACAAAAAACAAAAACAAAAAAAAATAAATAAAGACCTCCACGTGCTTTAAAACTCTTAGGGTGGCTATTGTCAAAAAACAAGAAATAACGTGTTGGTGAGGATGGTAACAAATTGAAATCAGTGCATAACTGGTAGAAATGTAAAATGGTGCGGCTGCTAGGTGTGGCAGGAGGGCAGTTCCTCAAAAGATTAAATATAGCATTACCGCATGATCTGGCAACTCTACTTCTGGGTATATCCGTAACAGAATTAAAAGCAGGGACTTACTTGAACAGACACGTGGGTGCCCAAGTTCATAGTGGCATTATTCACAACAGTCCAAAGATGAAAGCCACTCAAGTGTCCATTAATGGGTAGATGCAAAGTTTATAGTAGTGAAATTATTATTCAGCCTTAAGAAAGAAGAAACTTCTGACACATGATACACCAGGGATGCACCTTGAGGATAGTATGCTAAGTGAAATAAGCCAGTCACAGAAAGACAAATACTGTATGAGTCCACCCATATGAGGTACCAGGGTAGTGAAAACGACAGAGACAAAAGGTAGAATGGTGGTTACCAAGGGCTGGGGTGGGAAGACAGAAATGTGGAGTTAGCTTAATGGGCACAGTTTTAGTTTTGCAAATTAGAAAGGGCTCTGAAGATGGGTGGTGGTGATGGCTATATTGATTACTTTTCTCAATACCACTGCACACTTACAGTGTACTTAAAATGGTAAATTTTAAGTATCATGTATTTTATGACAATGTAAAAAGCAATAAAAATGGTGAAACTGGTGAATTTTATGTGAGATGTGTGTGTGTGTGTGTGTGTGTGTGTGTGTGTGTGTGTGTGTGTGTGTTTGTACCAGGGATTGAGATCAGGGGTGCTTAACCACTGAGCCACATCCCCAGCCTTTTTTTTTTTTTTTTTTTTGTATTTTATTTAGACACAGAGTCTCACTAAGTTGCTTAGGGCCTCTCTAAGTTGCTGAGTCTGTCTTTGAACTCCTGATCCTCCTGTCTCAGCCTCCTGAACCACTAGGATTACAGGTGTGCACCACAGTGCCTGGCTGTTATTTGTATTTTATCACAATAAAGCTCAAATAACAGAGCTCCACAGGCAGAGGAAGTATGCTTGCCCCTTCAGCTTAGAGTCCGTACTCCAGTCCAAAGGGACATGCAAACCAAAATTTTAACAAATACTTACTTATGTCTAAGGATGCCCAATACCTAGCTGATCTTTATTATCTTGGTAAAAAAAAAAATCAAGTAGATACTAAATAACTGGTCTCCTTGCTTGTTCTGCTGATTAGTCAGTGGCCTTAAAAAGGTTCCCAACAAATATGATGCCTGGCATGCTACACTGGCTACACTGACATTCTTCCACTTAACAATGACAGATTTTACAAAAAGATGTTTTAGGAAGCACAAATCCTTTTAAGAAGAAAAACTATTAAAAATTAAAATTAATGAAATGTAAAAAAAAATTCTAGCACAAGTTGTTTAGAAAGACATTTCTGCCAAAAAGTCACCTAAAAATGCTTTAATAGAAGTTTTTTCCCCTCCATATCAGAAAAATAGGGATGATGTGATGTAATTTCTAGACCATTTAATATCAGAAAGAAATTTAATATGAATTTATCCAAAGCTAAATTTTTCCTGAAACATAAGGAATGATTAAGAGTCTTTCATAAGATTGATGAGGCCTAGGTTCTAGCAATTAAAAATGAACAGCATCCTAAAGATGAATTTGTATGCCTAGCAGTTAACTTGGAAATAAATCTCTTAAGTTGTTTCAGGAAAGTTAGAAAGCAGATAAAAATGCTTTCATGAAACTGACCCTAAGTAATTCCAAGTCTGCTAAAGTAGTAATTTATTTCAGTTTGTATCATGTTAAAACTTGGACTGAGGTTTTAAAAAGCCTGTCAACTCCAGGATTCTGATGGAGCTTTAGATGAGAACAGGGAAATAAGAAAGATAATGCCTTGCTGGAAGACAGATGTACAGTCACCACATCAGGAGCAGGTATTTTAAAAGCCACATGAGTTGGTGAAAGTCCAGTGAATAAAGACTGGTTACAGGCATATGGCCCTGAGGGACATACATAGAATTTTGACAAAGTACAGGAAACACAGGTTCTTTAAATCTATATTTATGTCTATCTATTTATCTATTTATGGATTCATCCAAACAATCCAGGAATTTGTAGAGGGAATTCAAGGGTAGAACTCTCATGGGATGAGATGAGGATAAGTCTGATCTTGGCCACAGGTACCTGAAGGCAGTATAGAGGAGGTGGGAAAAGGTAAAGATGGGGAGAAACAGAAGTTGGAAATCAAGAACTTTAGTTCCAGTGGAAACCAACCCCAGAAATCAAGAAGAAACATGAAACCTCAGACAATGAAAGCAAAACTAGCAGCAGATCTGACAGGATGCCAGGCAAAAGAATTGCAGACACCACCTGACTGAACATGGCATAGAAAAACACCAAAAGCGAGTTGCTTTGATGCTAATTAGAGCAACTGAGATAGGGGCTTCTGTTTTTGGATTCCAGCTTACACTGTGAAAGAGACCACGATATGGGCATCCTTGCCAAGAATGTTCTTCACTTTAAGTTTGCAGGTACATGTTTGTTTTGCTGCAATCTCATGATGGGGTGGCACAACCTGTCCTTGTCCAAACATTTCAACAGGGTTGGTTAATCCCTACTGAGCAATCTGGGGAACAATGACACCTACTGTTTGAGCTACTGTAACTGCAATAAACTTGACACAGGGTTGGTGGCAGGTGTTGATTTGTAGCTACTATTTCCTTCCTTTTCAAAGAAAGACAAATGGTTCTCTGTTGATTTAGGCTAAGCTAAAGAAGTAGCAGTTAGAAAAGACAAAGTTGTTATCACAGCAGATGTTTGATTTAGAATAAAAATGAGTGCCTGACTCTAACAGCCCTACTTCATTACAGAAAGGATGGAAAGCAACTGAAATGTACAATAGACTAACATGTAGTTCAGCAGTCACTTTTAAGAGAAAATTTCAAGCTGCAGAAACCGAAATTCTATAAGGTGACAAATGGAGCAAGGTAACAATTGCATGTGCCCTGCATCTCTGCCCCTACCAAGACACCAACACTGCTTATCTCCACTCCAAAAGCTGGGTTCCCGTGATCAACTTTTATCATCTACTCTCCTTCCTTTGAGACTAGGGGGCTGCTCTGTTCTTATCTTCTGTTTTCCCTGAGGACTGCCCACTCCAAGACTTATAGTAACAAAAGTTTATTGTTGCACCTCATGCTGACCTTTCAGAATTAACCACCAAACTGAACACCTCACTACTGACCAGTTGACCACCCCATCCCCTCTGCCTGGTTATTCATGGGTGAATGTATCTTCTGTGAGTACCCATCTCAGCAGATGTGTCTCATCTCTTGATTTCTCCTTTTGAGAAAACCCTGGCCAATCAATACTATCAAAATACCATATATAATTCTCAATATTCCTAGTCAGGGCAGAGAGCAGTCTGTAACTATCAATTGCTTTTTGCTTTCTAAAGACATGCAATGTTATTCTGAATTTAAAAGGGCCAGTATAATTTCTCATCATGTTAACAAATCACTTAGGAATGCCTGAGTCTTGCAATAGCTCCCCTTTTGAGCATTGCATTAAAGGACTCTTAAGTAATAAAGTGGGAGGGAAAGACAGAAAAGACAAGGAAGCTACAGAAATGTATGTAAATATATTTAGAACATAAAGTGTGCACTAATTTATAATTATCAGTAGACATGTCATGTTTCTAGTGCACCCCCCCTCCCCTGCCAAATCTGGAGCTTAATCACAATTAACAATCATGTTTTCTTTCTTCTAGTTAAATGTTATATGCTAGAATAACCCAAGTCTGTCTAAAACCAGCCATGCAAATAATTGAAAAAAAAAGGCTCATGTTTTATTAGATTCTCCCTCCTTCATGTCAAGCGGGTGATAAAAAAGTTGAATTAACTTGTATCAAACTAATTCTTACATTATTTCTAAGACTATCATATAATGTTATTCAGAAAAAGAAACTATTTTTAAATTTTAAATTTCAGACTAAAAACTTACTGCTTCTGCATTTATGAAAAAGCTCCACTTAGTTTAAATTTCCATCGTATGACAAAAATGCCTGCTGGTAAATTTTCCTTTTTATACTATATATGTGGACTAGTGTGCATGTTTTAGTCTTTTTTCGCCTAATTTCAGTTTCCCCTAAATTTTAGTTTTTCTTATGATTTCTATGAAGATAAAATAGCTTCTACTGAAAGTTCAGTAAATACATTATTTTACTTTACTTTCATAGTGAAAATACACATTTTTTAAAAAAAATCGTATTATTAGTTAACTACAAATACTTTCACACTATATAACACCATTATGTTTCTTTGAAGACTTTAGACTAATAAAATCCATTTCCTCCAATACTTTAAAGATAATTCAATTCTAGGAAAAAAACAGATTGATATTACTCAGAGTAATAAAATTAAGATATTCAGAGAAATAGTTCTCATTAGCTAGCATGATCTGCTGCTATAGTGTCCCATATTGTGTAAAACTTACTTTTTATTTATTACTTTTCACTAATAGGTAATAATCATTTGTTTGATATTACTGTGAATATTTACATAATGAATGCCAGTGACACTATGCATTCAGCAACAACATGCTCATTTGTTCACAGTAATTGCATAGTTGAGCTAGCCTATGAACCAGAATATGCTGATCTGGTTGGCAGGAAACAGGATGAAAAAAAATGGACCACCATGTTGTCTCAAACTGAAACCTCAAATGTTCCCTCTCTTGCCACAAAGTGATTATGCAACATGCTACGAGTCTCTAAAGGGCAGAACATTACCCAAAAGCAGTTACTTGGCTAAGCCTGACGTCCTATGACACATTTCTGAGCTATTGGTGGTAGAATTATACTCTAAATCTAACTCTGTGTCTATTGCAACAAATTAGATTCAAAATAAGTAAATAAAAAAAAATTATGTATCTCATAGCCTGACATTTTCTTTTAAAAGTAGGCTTCAAAATTGAAGAAAGACTAAGAAATTTCAACATCTTTAATTTACATTTTCAGACATATTTTCTGAGTCTTGAAGTGGATAGATAATTAGGAATAAAATGCAACCAGGGGAACTTGGTTCTAGGTGATAGCTCACTCAGACAGTTCACTGAAAATCTTGCATGAGTACAACAGGCATTCAGCCAGTGGGAAAAAAAGTGATCTAGTCTAGCATCTACCTTGAATTGTGATAACTTGACTGGTTTTAAGAGTTGTCATCTTGGTCTTACAAACTTTAGAATATAATTCTCTAACTTCAAACTTGATAAATGTTTAGCTTCCTACTCTGCAGTAAATAAGCTCTTACTACCCAGGATGTCTTGTGTAAGTTGCTCCTTGGATGTGCCTTGCCCCCTCCCACCTCTTATAGATGGAGAACAGATTTTTTTTTTCCCCTCTCAGTACTGGGGATTGAACCTGGGCCCTTAAGCTTGCTAGGCAAGTGGTCTACTAGTATGACACATCCCCAGTCAGATGTTTAATTTATGTTACAGCCTAATCATCAAGCAGTTTTTAAAATTAGAATGTTCACCTTGACATTTGTGAATTTAGAACAAAATATCTAATTTTAGTCCTTTCAACTATACTAAACATTTAAAAAAAAAGATTTCTTAAACCAAAGAAGGATAGATATATCAAGAATAAAATACAGCTTCAGCGAGCTTAGTCTGACTCCAGGGTAGAATATCCTACAGTAAAATATTAAAGTGGACAAATCAACTCCCCCAAAGCCATAACCCTCCTCCGTTCCCTGTAGTAAATCAGCAAAAAAGCAAATAAATACCTCAAATAGAAAGGTGACAAGGGTCTTTCATCTTCCTGCGAACTAAAAGGAAAATAAATTTTGAGTTAATATAATTTCTGTTAATAGAACATGTCAATTTTACTAAAACTCTGTTCTACCTGTCACAAATTTTGTTTTGGTACATTAGCAGTAATCTCTGGAGGAAGTTAGCAAAACATACACTGTCCCTCAGTCCTAACAGAGGTTGATTACTTCCATCAAGAGAGGCTTCGTTCCAGATGTGCCTAAGGCAAAAGTAAATCATAGCACAATTTCCAGAGGAAGCTTCCCACTTCCAATTTCACAAGTCCAATTCAAGTACTCAGACATTATACCAGACTCTTCAAATGATCACACACACCATTACCTGAACAAAGTTAACTGTAGCTCAGTACCATGACGATGAAAGTGAGAAGTAGCCTAGAAAATATCCCTGTTACATGTGAGACGCTTCAGGAAGGTCCCCAGTAAGGAAGAGCAAGCACACCAGTGAGTCAACACGCATGCTCTTGTGTTCTTCCGACAGTTGCTCTACTAAGTACTAACTAGTGGGGAAAATATGAAAGGACATAAAGGAAATTGCAGGCATAGTTTAAGTTCCTCAAACAGCATAGAAGCAATGGGAAGCTTAATATAAAGGCATCTAGTCTTCAAAAAATGTAAAATATATGCTGTAATTATTTTTTCTTTCTTTTACATGTCTTTTTCTTTAAAAAAAAATCTGAAAGCATAAAGTGCTTTGTTTTCTTAAGGATCATGGATCAAAAGGAAAATGTTTGCTTCAACTGCAACAATCTTACTACAGAGTTATAATCTCTCTCTCTCTCTCTCTCTCTCTCTCTCTCTCTCTCTCTCTCTCTCTCTCACACACACACACACACACACACACACACACAAATCTGTTCTAGGAGTTAAAAAGATTTAACATTCCAACTGGAATATGGCACATACAATATAATACACTAATTTTGATCCTCTCCTGATCTGGGTGTGCAATTTCCATCTAGTTTATCTACTCTAATACCTAAGTTGTCAAAGACATTAATGTTTATGATTAACTGTGCTAATTCTTTCCATGTGAAGAATAAGTGATAAGTGATGGATCAGCTTTACTCTAAGGTGGATGGGTTCAGGGCAAAGCTTGTTGAGCTAAGTTGCAGAGATTATGAGTTAGAGGTGACAACACTGGGAAATGGCCAGGTGTTCTGGGACAAAAGCACTTGCAGCGGCATAGGAAGTGACTGCTTTAAGCTAACACAATATAGTAGCTTACATATGTGGTTTCAAACTATTCTTAGAAAACACTTAACAAGACACTTACAAAAATTAGGATTGGGGTAGTTTCCTAATGAAGGAATCTATGTCTTAAAGTACTAATTCTGAACAACACTAAGCCAAAAAGCTACCACTAAAGGTATAATGATTTTATATTGTTAGAGGAAAATTGCCTCTATGTATTGTAAAACGAGGGCTGGACCACTTTCTTTGCCCAGAACAGATCGCTAATGCTAATATGTAACAAATTAAAGTGAAAATTAGTATGCTTACCTTAATATAGTTTGTTGAACATTGAATTAGGAATATGTTTGGTTTTTTTAAGAGGCCCTTCTGGGAGATGATACAGATCGTGTAGGACTCTGAACACAGATGTTCCTGTGCTTCAGCTAATGTTTTCTGAGGGTACTGGCTAAATTTCTTTGTAGTAGAGTCAATTCTTTCCACCCTGCCTCCCTCACATATTTATTCATTAGGATTGAGGGCCAGTACTACCCCAGGGGCTCCACATTAGTCATCTCACTATGATCCTGGAAAAACACCCTCCCTTGCTTTTGTCTTTTTTATTCAGATAAAAAAGCAGCCTCAGAAAAGGTGCGTAACTTATCCAGATGACACAGATTGGGATGCAACACTATCTGTGACTAGTGGCTTACATGCTTTGGTATCACATGTAAGTCCATTTTGGTTGTTTATTGTCTTCACCTCAATTTTAACCTACAAAATATGGTGCAATGACTAGGTTTTGGGATGCCCATGATCCAGCAGCTCTCAAGGAGATCCTGTGGACTACATAAGCTTCTTGTCAAGCTTTTTACTCTACCAGCTCTACATCCTTAGTCCTAATGCATTATGGCTGATAGCATTTATAAGGCAATCGTTAAAACATAGTGGTGGTATGTCAGGAGTGTCTCTTGATAGAAACACAAGGTTTTGATCATAAGCAAACGTTTTTTTAAGGCTGAATTTGCATAAGTGTATTTGTCAACGAAAGACAAAATTAGAAATTCTGAATGAGGATATGTCCCTGAAGTTTGACAAAATTTAATTGTTCTAAAAGAGAAAATGTAAGCAATGAAATTGAGACAAAATGAAACAGATTCTGTATATTATTTAGTCAATAGAAAGACTCAATGGGGTGCAAATCCATGCACAGAACACCTCTACCTCCCCAAAGCAAAAACCCACTATAATTTGAAAAGAAAATGAGGAGTTAATAAAAATTTTCATAGGTAATAAGCATATTTTTCCTTTTCCTTTCATAAAAATCCCTTGCCTGGGATTTAGGAATATACTCTTGACAAAGTGTAAATTCTGAAACAACTAAAACATTGATTTTCAGTTTATTAATTTTTAAAATCAATATGCTACCTATTGATTTTAAAAATTAATAAAATTATATTAATATATATATTTGTACTGGAGATTGAATCCATGGGTACTTAATCACTGAGCCCCATCCTCAGAATCACACACACACACACACACACACACACACACACACACATAAATTATTAGAGACAGGTTCTCACTGAGTTGCTTAGTGCCTCCCTAAGTTGCTGAGTCTGGCTTTGAACTCATGATCCTCCTGCCTCAGCTTCCAGAGTTGCTGAGATTATAGGCATGTGCCACTGTGCCCTGCACTACCTTGATTTTTTGGGGGGGATATCAGGGATTGAACTCAGAGGCACTTGACCACGGAGTCACATCTCCAGCCAGATTATTATTATTGTTATTTTGTATTTACTTAGAGACAGGGTCTCACAAAATTGCTTCACTAAGTTGCCTCACCATTGCTGAGGCACTATCTCAGCCTCCTGAGCCACTGGAAGTACCTTGATTTAAAAAAAAAAAAAATTAAATATTTATTTTTCAGTTGTAGTTGGACACAATACCTTTATTTTATTTATTTTTATGTGGTGCCCAGGATTGAACCCAGGGCCTCGCACATGCTAGGTGAGGGCTCTACCACTGAGCCCCAGTCACCTTGATTTTTTAAGGCAGTTTTAAGGGGGAAAAAAATGGCCAAGGACAATACTGCTCAATAGAATTGAGAAAAGAAACTTTTCCATAGAATTTACAATTCAGAATACAAAACATTCGAAAATATCACCATTTCTACATAGCTGTGCAAAAAAGATACTGTGCTTTTATTATAAGCCCCCCAAATTTATTTACAGCCTGTTCCTAGCTTTGTGTCAATCTCAGTCATGTCCAGTGATATTAAAGAATCTTACCTAAATTCCAATTTGAGCATAATTTGTAAGAACTTTTAGTCTAAGTTCTAAATTTAGAATTTTGATTCATGTTTAAATTTTCAAAATAAGCACGTGTACTGTGAAGAAGGAATCATGTGTCATGAAATGATGTCAATGACAGATTGTAACAATGTGGAATTCATTAGATCCTCCTTGGTTACCCTATATCAATTCCATGTTTTAATTATTTCCTATTTGCTGACTCTGGATAATAGTCAAGTTTAAGCAGATAATTCAATTTTTTTTTTTTAATTCAAACGTTCATTGAGAGATTTGGGCAATCACCTCATTAATGTCACATCATCAAGTGCTTAGCATCTTCAAATATGTGGTATTATATTCTCTCAAAACAATTGCCTATGGGAGAACATTAATTGAAGAGATCCAGATCTAAAAATCTACAACTGACTATGGCAACAGTTTGGACATTAGGACTTTGGCAGGATCCTAATTTATTTTTTATATAGCCTAAATGCATATGAATAAATGATGCCTAGATTCAATCTGTTCATGAGCTGCACAAATTTCTAAACTGAAGCCACAAAATGAAACGCCTATCAATTGGACAGGGAGCTAACTGAAATCAAGAAAAGCATGGGGTTTCACATGTCTAAGAAAAACCAAATACTGTTGGTAGAATTCCCAGAATGAGGTATTCAGAATGGACTTCAATTATTAGATCAAACCACCACTCCATTCAATTTCCTTTTCAATTGTCCTCATAAATGGCCCAATTAGTTCAACTTTCTAATTGGTTAATGTGGCTGGCGACCAAGAAATTAACATAATTTGCATATTTAACAATACTCTTTAAATACATTTTCAATTGATTCCAGATTGAAAAAAATAGTTTGTAATGGTTCCCGGAGTACTGAAGAGTATACAAAAATAAGTAAATGCTCAGGATTAGGCTCCATTCATTGAAGAATCTAGGAAAACCATGTATAGGGGATTAAAAAAAAAAAACCAACAAAAAACGAGTTAAAGAGAGGAAGCGAGGGACAATGGAAGCAAAGTACTAAGCTAATTTTTTTTTTTTTCCCTAAAACTCAGGCTTTTTCCTCACATATTACAGATTGTGCTAAGGGGAAGTATTTTCCTAGAGAAATTTTCTTAGAAAATGATGAGGGAAGTGATGTTAGCACATTTTCTTTTCCTTCCGTCCTCTCAAAATATAAAGTGTCCTGCTTACTCCAGTGTTTAGCTCAGCCACTGTCTCAGGCCTTAGCTGTCCCTTCCTCCACTACCACTGGGCAGTGAGGCAGCAGCTTAGGTTTTTGGTTTGACCCCATTCAGGAACATTAACATAAAAAAAAATAAGAAAAACCAAAGCCCCTCTTCTTTTTGGAAAACAAACATAAGAGTGTCAGACTCAAAGTTCAATGTTTGTGGCTATAATTTTGGGAAGATATTTTACAATTCTGTCTTGGAGGCCCAAACAGCTTAATGTATAGTTTTAATTTTGCACTTCGTTACTAAGAATTTAACACCTAGCCACTAGAAATATGAACAAATTACTGCTGTGCCAGAGCAGATAAATTGTCCTAATCAAAGGATAAATGCAAAGAACTGCAGCTGTTAATACTCACAGGACATGAATTTAAAGCCAACACTGAAAGGTATTATCTGGTGGTGGGGGGGGGGGGGCAAAACAAATAGGCAAAAGGAAGACTTCCAAAGATTTAAACTTCTTTTTAATTCCAACAAAATAAGAAAGTAATTCTACTATTTTTTCGGACTGTTTAGTGAAAATTTGAAGTACATCATTATGAGCTGAATTGAGGTGCCTCCAAATTATACAGTGATGTCCAACTCCCCACACCTCGGAATTTGACCTTGTTTGGAAACAGCCTTTACAGAGGTAATCAAGTTTTTCATAGAAATAGGGGAAATCTGGACAGACAGGCATGTGCAAGGGGGAAGCCAGGTGAAGACTGGACAAACTGCTCCCAGAAAAGGAGCCACAGAAGGGAGAGAGGAAGGAAGGAGGCCTGGGATGGGCCACTCTCATGGCCTTCACAGGGAGAATGGCCCTGCCAACACTTTGACTTCGGGTCTGCCTTGAGAACTATGAAGCAAGATGTTCCTGTTGTTCTAAGTCACCAGTGTGTGGCACTTTGCTACAGTGGTCCTAGTGAACAAATACATCTGCTAAGAAGTTTTTTTTTTTTTTTTTAAACATTTTTTTAGTTCAAGGGATTGAACCTAGAGGCAAATAATCACTGAGTCACATTTCAAGCCCTTTTTATCTTGAGACAGGGTCTTACTAAGCTGCTTAAGACTTAACTAAGTTGCTGACACTGGCTTTGAACTTGTGGTCCTCCTGCCTCAGCCTCCCAAGTCACTGGGATTACACGTGTGGGTCATCACACCCGGCCTAAGAAATTTTTTTATTTTTCTCAAATTCAGAAAGAAGAACCATCCTAACAAAGATGTCTCTGTCTTACAAAAGGGTTGTGCTCTCAAAGTTCATTTGTAAGAATGCAAAGACTAGAATCAATTTCCCACACTGACTTGGGGATTGGACTTCCAGGCCTGTACGCAAAACCCCACCTAAGATCTCATTCAGATGAATTATTCTCATAAACAGACCTGGACACCAGATTTTCAAAACTTTGGATGATTTGGTTAGAAGTGTATTTTTATATCAGGATAGTCATGTATATAAAATGGATGCAAATTTCATAAGATTCTTCTTATTTTTCTTGGATATGTTCTAGTTTGCTGTACTTTATTTACATAAACTTGTGTAAAATACTGTGAAACTGGCTTACTGAGCACCAACAGGTCATGGGCCACCGTTGAGAAGCACCTTTTGACACTTGATGCACACTCAGTGAATGCTGTTGAATTAAGATCTCTGATCCTGTAGGACCTAGTGAAGACATGTTCCTTCTCTGCTCCTCACCTGAATTTGCCCTGAGCCAAAAAGAGAGAAAATAAGCCAAATAGGCCAGGCAGTGGGCAAGATCACATAGTTCTGAAAAGCCATGGGGAGCTTACAGAATGCTTCCAAGTCTTTGAAATATTCTCTCCTGATTGTAGCAATATGGTATAAATTATGTGGCTCAGGGAGACAATGAAGGAGACCCTTTTGCATAAATGGGCTCCTTGTGTTCCTCTTACTTTATGTCTGTGGCATTATCTGTCACCTGCACTGTCTTTTAGAATCAACGAGTTATTTTCCCTGGAAGGAACTATAGATCATTTCATTTCAGTTCCACTCACCCAGTTAGCTCCAACTCTGGATGCCCATCTGATTAACAGCCTGCAGTGTTTAAGAAGTTGGATGGGGGTGAGGGTATATGCAGGTGGGGGAAGAGGAACAGAAGTCTTAATCATTGATGGGGAGAAGAAACATTGTTTTCCATTTTTCTTTCATCTCTTGCTACAATTAGGAGGTGGAAAGTAAACCATGACTGCCTACTGATTGATTGACATTGCACTTCCCTGGGGATGGTGGGCAAAGACATGTTTAAAAGTCACTGAATGGAAAGGAATCCCCATCCTGTTATACTTGTGTCATATTAACAAGCCAACTGTTCTCCTGAAAGAAGTTTATTCCTAACTCCCATATTTTGCCAGTCACAAAACTGTGTGGACTCTATCTTCCAGAAAAGACATGAATCTGATCTTTCCACTGCCATTGCAATAGTCTTTCATGAGGACAGTACTCTGTTTCCCTGCTGCCCACATCAGTTCATCCGTAGTTTCTCTGCTTTCCAACTGTAAAATTCAAATGCCTAAACCTGGCACAGTAGTCCCTCCTACTCTGCCCACCAGACCTCTCTAGAACTCTCACTGCACTTCTGCATTTCCCTCCATTTGTACATGTTGCTCCTTCTGTCCAATATGCTTCTACCATCTCTTAGCTCAAGAGTCCTCTAACCCGGGAACCCATCTCTAGGACCCTGGAGAGGAAGCTGCCTCTTCATCCAGGCTCCTAGACACCCTTCGAGGCTACAACAGTGCTGAGCACAAGAGTTTGGAGCTTGTCTTACCGCTTGGATTTTATCTCTGTAGCACCAGCTCCTACCCAGGTATCTGGAATGCTGCATGCACTCAGTAAATAGCTGCTAAATACAATCAGCATCATCAAGATTCTGCCAAGTGCTTATACTAAACTTACATTAAATATTTTGAAAGCATATGCTGTTTATGATCTATAAAATTAATTTTGACAATTGGAAGCATTCTGACTTCTGTTTGTTGATTATTATAAATGAGCATGTTCTTTTCTAGTGAGGCTACCCTGGTATCATGGGTTTCCTCCCATCCTTACTTAAGGAAAAGAAGATAATTTTTTTCAACAGCACCATTAGAGGAGGGAGTTCTGTCATGATGCCCATAATGTAAGCAGTGTACTCTGTGAGGTGTACCGAGAACCCAGGAAAGGATACGTTCAGGCAGGGCAATGTTTGAATACGGCCTTGCCACACACTATGTGTTTGTTCTGGCTTGAGAGCAGGAAAAGAAAATCATTTCACCTCACTGCAAACCCAAAGGTTGTTTGGAGCTTAAAGAAAATTTTGGTTTAGTCTCAAAACTGTTTTCAAGGCAGCTGGAAGCTTTCATTTGTTTATGAGAAGCTGACGGTTATCCTACTGTAGACAAAGAGAAGAGTGCCTTGATGAGGCAGTGATTTAGAGTATGTAATACCTACAGTGACACTTTCTTTGGGGTTGAAATTAGTTGATGAGAAAATATTTTCAGAACATTGATGAATAAGTTAAAAATATTTTAAAACTCTAATCACTGAAACAAAACCAAGAATCGACTCGTATTGCAAAATATCTGCAGAAAAGAAGAAGAAAATAGTAAATTATTTTTGCTAACTTCTTTCAACATTTACCTTCATTAGAAATTTCTTTTGCCTTGGAAATACAGTTTTTACTCAGCACATATATAATTTCCCAAACTGTGAACTCTGAATGTGGAAATCTTGAGGGAGACAGAGATGTGCATGCAAAGGCAATGTAAATTGTACTGTCATCTGCCCCTCTGCTAGAAGAGGACCCTGAATAAAACAGTGGGTGACAGCTTGTTTCTGGCCTGGCTGTGATCTTACTCTGGGCTGTACAATGATGAGAAGAACTGGAGAGCTGGTGAAGGCTCCATGTGGACCCATGCTTGGGCTCTGGGAGCCACCATGATCATGGGCAAGTACTCATTTAGCAAAATTTTTTGAGTGTATATGACTTATTAGAACCTGTGACAGGTGCCAGAGATACACAGGCTAAAAGGATGTGGCCCCAGTCCTCACCAAATTTATAGATGATCCAAGATAGAGAGACCTGAAATTTGAAGAGGATTATGAAAACAGGGTTTGCAACTACCATTGATTGAAAGCTCACCATACAAGGCAGGCTTCTGTGCTAGGAGTATGTATACCTTATCCCATTCAATCATCAAAGGCATCCTTGGAGGAAGGTATTACTAACCAGATTTTTCAGATAAGAAAAACAAGTTTTAGAAAGGCCAATTAACTGTTCCTGGCCCTGGAGGCAGGCAGCATGGAGCTTCTGGTCCAATCGTTTGAAGCCATAGCTCCAGCAGCTCACTCTCTGAAGCATGGGGTGGTCTGGTAGGTGAGGTGAAGTTGGGTAAGGTAAGCCACACTGGGAGTGGGCTCCGGGGGTCACACAGGCATTATTGGGAGAAAGAAAAGGACAGGTGGAGAGGTCTTCACAGAAGGAGAAGAGGATGTGCTCTGGAGGCTTGAGGAGATGGCACGCCTGCTCAGGGTGACCACAGAGGGAGGTAGGGCCTGGGGAGCAGCCGTGGCCTGCCAGACAGAGGCCACAGCTGACACTGGACAGACAGTGAGTTTTATGTTAGGTCAGGGAGCTGAAAATGAAGGAGAGTCACTTATAAAAATACAGCGCAGTGTATCAATGGTCTACTCTGCCCAGAACTTGATATCTAATTTCAGTTTCAGGGGTTATTTTAACCTAGACAGTGAGATCACATTTCTTTCCATTATCATTCTGTGGACTGCAAAACTCTGATGTATTTATTATCATATGCTTTTAAAAAAAATCCTTATTTTTTTCTAGCCTTTTAATTTCATTCATTTAATATGACCTGAATAAAGCAGTTCACTTTTATTTCTAGTAAGGTTTTCTGGATTTTATATTATATTTGATCAGAAGATACTACTGTTTTCCTGACCCCAGTCCTTGAAGATTTTATGGATGTATTCTTTAACCTCCCCTCCCTCATTATTTTCACTTAGGTATCTTAATTTTAAAAATCAACTTCTAGCCGGGCGTGGTGGTGCACACTTTAATCCTAGTGGCACAGGAGGAGTGTGAGTTCAAAATCAGCCTTAGCAATGGAGAGGTGCTAAGCAACTCAGTGAGACCCTTTCTCTAAATAAAATATGTAATAGGGCTGGGGATGTGGCTCAGTGGTTGAGTGCCCCTGAGTTCAGTACCCAGTACTCCCACCCCCCAAATAACCAACTTCTAATATTCCTATCTATCTTGTATTCCACCCGTCACCCCCCAATATTTCAATTAAAACTAAAATCAAATGTCCACTTTTGGCTTTTGGATGATTTGTGCAAGGCCTATAATGTGGCATGCTTTATTGTTGTTTCTGGAGTCCAGAATTTGACAGTTTGACAATGATAGTATAAATATGTATTTGACTTCAGAAATAAAATTGATCTCAAAATGATAATTTAAAATTAAAAAAATTAAATCTGGACATATATCTGAATGCAGTGGTTTACGCCAGTAATTCCAGCCACTCAGGAGGCTAAAGCAAGAGGATCTCAAGATTGAGGCCAACCTCAATTGAGGCCCTGGGTTTAATTCTAGTACCACTCCTCCGCTCAAACATATATGCAAATATCTTTACCAGAAAAATACAGGGATCAAAAGATTCATTTAGAGTTGGATGCAGTGGCACACAATTATAATCCCAGCTACCTGGGAGACTGAGGCAGGAGGATTGCAAGTTCAAGGTGAGACCTTGCCTCAGGGGGTGGGGAGGGTTAGGGATGTGGCACTGTGCGGAGTACTTCTGGGTTCAATCCCCATTACCTCCTGCATTGCCTCTTTTGGCCTTGAACTTGTGATCCCTCTGCCTTAGTTTCCTGAGTCACAGGGATTGCAGGTGTGAGCTACTGTGCCCAGCTCATTTAGAATTCTTAAAGTGTACTCATATATACTTGGTCACAACAAAGTTCACCTGCTATTTTTATGCATAAAATGAATGTGCTATAATTTCCTTCAGCATATGAGGTTATGCCATCTGAAAAGATTAATTAAGATATGGAAAGAGTGAATATGTAACATTGTTCTTAACATTCTCCATTAAGAGAAGTAAATCGATTCTTCAGTCTATAAATTACTTCTTGGTATCTACGACAAAACGTTTCTTCAAATATAAAGTAGTTTCTATCCTTATAAACAATAAGAAAATATAAGTTCCTTTTTTTTAAAAATCAAAGATGAATTCAATTTTTTTGAATAAATCCCACATAAAAAAGAGAATTAATTCCAGATGGCTAATAAACAGACTTCTATTATCACTACATAGCAAAGGAAAAAAGTAGAAGAGGAAATCTTTATATTTTAATATATATAAAGCAAAAACTTCATTTTTTAAAAATTGCCTTAATGGTTACAGTACTTCAGGGAAATAAACTAAAAACTATGCTTTTCTTCTCAGGCTAAATATCAAATATCATGCAATGTAAATAGAAGTAGTGTTTCATTTTTTTTCCTTTGCACTACCATATTATAGTTATATGTGAGTAAATTATTTGTTTTGGTATAAGAATATTCCCAGACATTATATTGGGAAGCTTTAGAAATTAAGTGCAGCATAGGATTCTGGTGCACTTCTGTTAAATTTCTCTATAGTTTCTAATTCAACAAGTATTTATTGAGCACCTAGTATGTATCTAGCATATGAAAACATCTTAGGCTCTCCAGAGTCCCTTGTAGTCTTGTAGTCTTGGTACAGCAGGTGTTTACTTATTAGAGCTCCATGCTAATGGAACAGCTACTGGTTAGCTGTTTTTTTCCTTATGGATAACAAGAAGCTCCTTCCTAAGTGTGTGATGGGGGAAAACTTCCCCTGTCAATCCCAAATGCATGCTATGGTCAACTTCATACACAAATGATCATTATTTAGATGTCTGTATAGAATGTTTTCCATTTCTGTATATGTATGACTGGGTGAGTCATTTCCTTTTCCTGGATTTGAGTTCAATCTTCTATAAAATAGAAGAGATGATTTAGATGGTCTCTAAGGATCCACCTGGCTCTAAAATAAAGTGCATATTTTCATAATTCTCAAAAGCTATTTCTGTGTGTTTATAGCGCCATTACTCACAATGGTAAAAAATTAAAAACAACTCAAATGTCTATCAATAGAGGAATAGATAAATAAAATTTTCTATATTCATAAATCAGAAAATTATTCAGCCATAAAAATGAATGAAATACTAATATCTACTACAACGTGAATGAACTTTGATAATATTATACTACGGAAAGAAGTCAGTCACTAAAGATTAGATATGATATGATTATATCATTCCGTTTATGTGAAAAGTCCAGAATAGGCAACTGTACAAAAACAAAAATATATATTATTGTTTGCCCACTGTGGTTGCCCAGTGTCAGGAGTTTGAGGTTGATAGCTACAGAACACAGGGTTTCTTTTTAGATAATGAAGATATTCTAAAATTGATGACTGTACAACTCTGTGTAGATACTTTCCTTTTTCTCCCTGCTCTCCCCACCCCTTCCACCTTTGGTACTGGGGATTGAACCCAGGGCCTCCAGCATGCTAGGTAAGTGTTTTGCCACTGAACTATATGCCCAGCCCTTTGTGTATATATTACAAGCTACTGAATTGCACACTTTAAATGGGAAAATTGTATGGTATGTGACTTATAGCTCAATAAAACTGTTTAAAAAGTTATTTCTGATTTCCTTGAGGGAAGAATAAGTAGTGCATTAAGAAAATTTTATATAGCACACATTATTTCGTTGGCAACTGATTCTGAGCTCCACATACAGATGGAATTATCACAGGGGGAAAAACAGGGTAAAGATTTTTGAGAGTTTCAAGAAATCCAATTTGATGCTTTTTTCAATAGCATTCCCATAAACTATTCCAGATACCTCCCAACATCCAACTAATAAAACCGAATGCAATGGTAGATTGCATTCTACCACATGCACTCTTACATTCATGGAATTAGAAAATCTATCACAAATATAAGAATGAAAAACTAAAAGAAAAGCCACATGCCCTTCAAATCTGAGTAGTTTTATCATTGATAAAATCTACAATATTCATTAACTCCAATTTTTTTCCCATAAAATAAGTACCAAGGATGATGTTATTGTCTCATTTTACAGACAGTGGTAACCACTGCTAGCTGTCAGGTTGGGGTGTTTCCTGATGGCAAGTAAGTTCACTACCCTCACACTGTTTTCCCACTGTTTGTGATGAATACCTAACACCTCACTTTTCCAGTAGTATAGACAGGATGATTACCTTAAAAATTTAAACTATTCTTGCTTTAGTTCAGACTCTCTTCTTTATTTGGAGTAGTTAGCAAATAGGCTCCACAGATAATGCAGCCATCATGTGAGCACAGAGCCATGGAGATCTTATTTGTTCTCACTGACTTTTTCTTTTGCAGTACTGGGGATTAAACCGGGGCCTTGCACATGCTAGGCCAGTGCTCTGCCACTGAACTACATCCCCAGCTCAATGACTTTTTGTTATTCCTGAATATAGGCCATGTTGGCAATGAAGAATAAATACAAATATGCAACCCCAGAGGGATTAACCCAGCTCTGAAGTGAGGCAGCTTGTAACTCCATCTTGCACTGTGTGTGGGGGAAGGGGACAGGAAGATGGGCTGCAGGGAGTGCTACCACTAAGTTAGGAATGATGAAGCCTTAAAGATGAAATGTGTCCTCTCCTCAAGCAGTAGGGGGCTCTCTAACACCATGCAGAAGGCTCACAGGCCAGACCATCATTATTTGGGTTGTCCACTAGTGAAAATCCATACCAACCCATGTTATCAGTAATTATATGTTTGCCAAAGGATATTCTAAAGACCCAATCCTTAGGCAGATGATTCGGTTGATAAGAAGTTGCAAGGAAATTTTCAGATGTTGGATTACTAATACATGTTAATTAATCATGTGACTTAATTAATACGTTAATTAATCATGTAACTAACTATTCAACTTCTTTGAAAAGCCACTGAAATTTGGAATATCATGCACTTCACCATCTTAAAATTAGTACTCAGTAACATACATTGGATGTCATCACTTTTTCTTTAATATTTTTTGTAGTTGTAGATGGACAGAATGCCTTTATTTTATTTGCTTATTTCTATGTGGTGCAGAGAATGGAACCCAGTGCCTCAAGCACGCTAGGCAAACGTTCTGCCACTGAGCTGCCGCCCCAGCCCTGGAGGTCATCACTTTCTAGATGAAGCAACGAAAAAGAGAATTATTCATCTCAGCTTCTCACTTTGGTAAAACAAACCCAGGAAAGAATTGGGTGCTTACACAGAAAGTAGATGCCAATTAAAGGCACTAAAACTAAAACGAAAGGAAGCTATATTCATCTAGTGCTCATGATCTCATCCCCCATCATTATCCTTTGTAGATATAATAAGTTAGGGGTTTTTGGAAAGTTATTTCTAGCAAATCAAAACACTGTCGTGAAAGTTGGAAGCTTTGTCAGAGGCATGAGATTCAGAGACATAAGGTGTCTTGCTATTTTAGTCTGTTGAAGGTTTTCTACACATAGTAGAGATCTTTCCCTGTAAGTCCACAATACAAAACAAAAACAAAAACAAAAACAAAAAACCCAGTGCAACAGGGTTGAGGCTGAGGTACAGGCTAACCTGGAATCTGATAAAACATACTATTTCATTAGTAACAGAAGGTAAATTTAGTCTCTTTAGAAAAACTTTATTTCATTTAGTAATAGTTTCTCCCTTTTTTTCTGTTATTTTATTTCTTTCAGGGAAAAATTTTCCAGATACCAAGAATATCCATATGATACTCTGCATTGTGCTGTGTTTTGCCATCATGTATAAAAAGTACTCTGTAAATATTTAATATTTTAAAAAATAACTGGGAAAATTAAACCATCCCACAGATATTTAATAAGATCCTGTCTTTAAGTCACAACTCTTCGAAAATAACTGCAAGAATCGGATACTTTACAGATGGACACAATTTAAACATTCGGCCTCTGCAAAGTTTTTACTCCAGATTATGAGGTTCTAAAGAGTTGAATCCATGCTGGAAACTCTGAAAATTACACCCAGTAATAAACAGATAGCAAAAGACATTAAAGGAGACCAAAGTGTTTATTTCACTCTTAGTTTTCAACCTCATCTGTTATTCTCATCTCAGCAGCAGCAAAGGATCTTCTACATACTTCACAGTATTAAATAGGAGGCTAAAAAGTCAGTTATGGAAATTATAAGTAGACATTACAGTACGAATGTGCCCTCTAATAAGATCATAGTTTATGAGGTTAAATAAAACATAGGGTAATATCATCTACCTAGTCACATCTCTATTATTATGCTAATCATGCTGTGTATTACAGAATTCACCACATGGTATTGCAATTGTCTGGTAATGTGTCTGCATCCTCACAAGCATGTGACCTCTTTGAAGCAGAGTCTCTGTCTTAATTACTTTGGGATCACTGGCAGGACATACTGTGTGGTCAAAGAGAAAATTCTTAAATGTTGTATGTTTTGTTTTAACAAACTGATGAACTAGTAAATGAAAGCGTCAATTATGAAAAAAAAACTCACTTAAGGTCAGGATATTAAATATGCTAATTGGGTAGGTAGAGTAGTACATATGTACATTCCTACGTATGCCAGCTGTCAATAGCTTTATTTAAGCTGTAATCATTAACTAGAATTTACATCAGTGCTTCTCTACGTGTAGGCCATCTGGATCAGAGATGCTTTTAAGGAGTTGTTAAATGCAGACATTTTCTCTGCCACCTCCAGATTAGGATTTACACAAGGAGGGCAGCAAGAAGAAATTGATCTAAAAAATAAATTCCCCAGACAGTTCTCATGCCCCTAGAGTATGAGACACACTGACCTCTCTGCTCAATAAAATAATGAGCATGAATTTCTTTCATTGGTATTAAAAGTTATTCTTTTACTCATCCACTTTCCATTCAGTTCCTAGCTCTTTGGTTCTTTGACACAGAGTGAGTTGGCACACATACTGCCAAGGCTCTGCCAAGTTCCTGCCTCAGCAGGAGGAGAAGGACAGGGTCAGTCAGCAATAGCTATCAATACCAGGATAGTCATGAACTTGAATCTGACAAAACAATTATAAATAGGAGAGGGAAGGTGTTCTGCACAAATGCTTAAACATATACATCCCTAGTGGAGAGAATCACACCAACGTGGTCCTGGCCTTCAGGAGATTTATAATCAAAGGTAGGCACAGGCTAGAAGTAAAGACTGCAGGGAAATCAGTAAAGCAAATTCTAAGAGCTGGGGGAATATTGTGACAGTGAGTGCACAAAGGAGTGAGAGTAAGCTACATGTAATAATGCAAAGAAACAAAAGTAGCAACTCATCATTCTTGAATGTAAATTCAAATCATCCCTAGATTAATTCCTATTAGGTTCATTAACAATGACTGACTACAAAATAATTCTGAGAAAATTATACTGATTTTATTTTATCTATTATCAACTTAACTGCCTAAACAATATCTTGGCAATATAAAGATTTATTTTCATCTTAACAGTTATTATATTATCAAGTAGCTATTACAGAGTTCAGTAATAGCTAATACTGTTCTCATGTATAATACAATCTACTTAAAACTGTTAAGAACTGACGTCATTATAACTTAAAAATGTCCCCAATTTGTTGGAAATCAAGTAAGACTTCAAAAAGTGTACATTTGTTTTGGTCTCCCATGAGCTTTAAGCATATGACTTTTTCACTGAGTTAATATAAAAAAAATATAGATCTGTCCATGAACCACTTTCTCCTGCCTTTAATTATTAATTTTTGAAAAGGAATTCCTTGAACACCCTCATTAAGTTCCCATTACAGTGCACGTGTCAGTACAGTGAAAAAAAAGAAAAAATCCATCCTGGGTTATCTCAAAGTTAATATCTGCAGGAATCATTTTGTAAATAAACAATACATTTTTAAAATCTTATTTTCATTGTTAAACATTAAGTAACACATTTGTAGCCTGGTTTTTTAAAAAATGAAATTCATTTTTTAAAAAATCCAAATTACAATTTATTTATTTGTGTATGTAGTGCTGGGTTTTGAACCCAGGGCCTTGTGCAGGAGAGGCAAGAACTATACCAACTGAGCTATATCCCTGGCTGAAATTCATTTTTATCTAGTTTTAATTTATAAATAAACCATATTTGCTATTTGATTTTAATCATTTTACTAATAAAATCCTCTAAATGAAGCATTTATATGGACTCAAATTCCCTTGCATGTAAAGCATTGAAATTGAAATAAGATAACATGATTGGCTAAAGTAATGTTTTAAACCATAAGATGTGACCTTGGGCAATTTGGTGACTTTCTACACGCCTCAGTTTTCCTGTTATGAAATCGAAGGACTGGACTCAGTCAACACTGAGGTGACTTCCAGATTAACATTCCAGGATATATTATTCACTTATAAGTCTTATAGTTCACTAATATAGTTCCTTTTAACAAGCACCTTTGTTTAAAATTTACCTTTCTCTGCTTTGGTACAACTCCTTTGCCACCCCCACCTCATCTATGTTACAATCATTAGTGAACAAAAACAGAACTTATGCTCAATTATTCTTATAGAGCAGTTGTTTTTTTTTTAAAGTGCCACCAGTGGCATGTACAAATATGTAGCCACAAATCCCATCAATGTGTACAACTATAATGCACCAATAAAAAATATGGGAAGAAAAGTGTGATTGCTGTAACAGATCTATCTAGAATTATTCAAAGGGAAATATTATCTTTAACATTGATTTCCATTTATTATAATGCACTTATTGATAGAAAACCCTTGTCTACAAAAGAAGGCTCCTAAGATTCATTTTAAAAAGGTCTTCAGCCTACAGACATCCCCTGAGAGTCATAGTGGAAACATTGCTAAGAAACTGATTCAGTTCTTTTATAGACCTACTCAATATATTTCTTAGTCTGTTTTTCTTCAGATTTCAGATGTTTATTCTTACATTCTCTTCCATTCCAAGAAGGATATAACTGAATGTAATGATCAAGTGGAAGAAGATAAGAAATTGGGCAGAAATGTCAGTAAAGGAGCAGTAGGATATTTAAATTTTTCTGGTCTTGGAGAAAAACGTTAGGTACAACAGACTACAGTTGGCGGCGGGTTATTAAAAGATGCCAAGTAGTGGCCAAGTTATATGGCTTTATACAACTCACAGGATACAGACAGAATAAAACAAAACAAATAGGAGAGAACACTACCTTTGCAGAGGCATGATTTCACAAGCCATTCTTGCATGGAAATTTGCAAGGGATTCTCACAACCGCCTCTTCCAGGACAAGTCTGGCCGTCTGTGGCAGTGATCCTCTGCTTACAGTGGCTAAGCTGGGCTCGGGCACGAGGCTGCACCTCGGGGCTGGAGAAACAACTGCTCTTGCAGTTTGCCAGCGTGCGGTGGCTCTCAATCTCCAAACTTCTCCAAGCAATGCTATTTATCGGCTGCCTCTCCACATTTACACTGCAGTCCACTTTGACCTTTTGTTCCAGGGAAGCAGCTGAACCACCCAGCCAATCAGAAGAGCGGCTGCAGCAGTACGAAAGGCGCTGCTGCTGCTGCTCCTCCTCCTCCTCCTCCTCCTCCTCCTCCTCCTCCTCCTCCTCCTCCTCCTCCTCTCCTCCACCTCCTCCTCGTCCTCTCCTTCTGCTCCTCTCCTGCTCCAGCTCCTGCTCCTCAGTGGGCTTGCCTAGTTCTGGTAACTTGAAACTCTCCCCTGAGCAATTCCACAGACAAGCTTGTCAGTCTGGAAAAAGCAACCAATAATTGCTGCAAGAGCGAACAGTCCTGTACTTTTCAATATCACAAAGACTGCCAGCCAGGAAATCCATTTGTCAAGGGAAGACACTGCCTCTGAAACGAAAGGTCTCTGTGACAGAAGGCAAAGGCTAGACGGTGTTCCCTTTCTTCCTTTAAAAAAAAAAAAAAAAAAGAACAACAACAAAAGAAACCAAAACAAAAGGAAAAAAAAAAAAACCTCCACTGAGACTTTTCTAGAAGGAAGGCATGCTTCTAGACCCTTGCCCTACCCACATTTATTTCCTGCTGATGTTTGTTTACACTGGGGTGGTTACTAGTCACTGGTGACATCACCCAAGGCACGTCCTCCCACTTCTGGGGAGGATACGTGCCTTAGGACTGCTCAAGTTCTTAAGAGATCGGAAGTCTACGCTCATGGACATTACTTCAACTATTATTTCTGTATTTCATTCTTATAAAATTGAATTTGTTTATTTACACAGATCAACGGCATTTGGGGGGAGGCTTGTTTCTTATTTTATTATTATTAGTTTTCTTTTTTTACAGGTAACACAAAAATCAATTTTTTTCCCATAAGGTTTCCTAAATGATTGTTAATTATCATCTTTCCTTTGTAATTTATTCTTCAGTATGGAATAATCGGGTGTTAATTTTAGAAACATAATTGCTAATTCATAGATTTCATATGTTGTAGGAAAACTAACAGAAATACATTTACAAAAGATTTCTTCCACCTTAACTTCCAAATATATATATATATATGTATATATATATTTATTGGATATTTTATTTTATTCATTTATTTATATGTGGTGCTGAGAATTGAACCCAGTGCCTCCCACATGCTAGGTGAGCACTCTACCACTGAGCCACAATCCCAGCCCTTCTCTGTGACTTTCTTTGCTTTTTGTTTTGTTGTTACTACTGGGGATTGTGCCACATCCCCAGCCTCTTTAAATTTTTATTTTAAGACAGGGTCTCCCCAAGTGCCCAGGCTGGCCTCAAATTTGTCATCCTTCTGCTTCAGCTTCCTGAGAGGCAGGAAGCTGAAGCAGAAGGATGACAAGTTTGAGATGTGGCCACTGTGCCCAGTTCTGTAGGAGCTTTTATAATATCTTGTAAGATACAAATATTTTTAGAAATAGCTGAGATTCAAACGACAGAAATCATATGCTGTCTTTTCTGCATTTTATGAACATATCAATATTATCTGGCTGAAATAGACATAAAAGTTCAGCAATAGAAGACATAGGTTTTTTTTTTTTTTAAAAAAAGGTAAAATTGAACATTTTACATTCAATGCATTTAAAGTGTTATTCTGAGCTACAATTTTGCTCGATGTCTGATGTCACATACATTTCTCGATAAATTAAGTCTTCCTGTCAATATTCCTATAACATACCATGTTAATAGTATGTCAATATCATCATTATTTTTTAAAATCCATTAACATTTTAGCTCAGTAATTGCATGCCTTTTCAAGTCTCTATTATGTATAAACAAAACATTGTTCCTTTAAAAAAAAAATTTTCATCACTTTCTGGGCATTACCTAATGATCACTTATGATTTTGTGTCTGAATTGCAGCCCCTTCTGTCTACCCCACCACCTACTCTCAGAGTCCTTGGTCACTTAATACCTTTATTATTTCTACTTCTAACTTCCTCAGGTCAGTTCTTCATAGCCAGGTGGAAAGAGTGCCATTCCAGGACCTCCGTTCACTCTAATTTCTCAAACACTGACTTTCTGACCACATGAACCGGGCCGCATTTCCTCATGGAGTCCCTAAATGTGGACCTCTCTTAAATGTCGATGCTTCTCCCCTCTCCATTTCCCCACCTCTTCCCTTAGCTCTCTATTCAGCTCTGTCTGTTTTGCAGTTTCTGCAAAGGACAACCTGCACCCAAACCTCCTGGCAGTCACTAGCATCCTCTGCTTCCTCACCCTTTGTAATCTTGCCTGCTGGGCTTTCTGTTGCCAGACTGCTGAACACTGCAAAAGAAGTCACAAACCCTGACAACTAGTTAGACTAAAGATTCATGCTACTTAACCTCAGTGTGAACCATAAGACTATGTGTGGCAACCTTTTGTCATTGTCTTTGGACTGTTCACTGCATTCCCACAGCAACTGCTGCAAACCCCTGAGTGACACAACTCTGACCTCCCTCAGTCGCTAATTAACTCATTTCCTAATTGACTGAGAAAACCAAAAATCAGCAAATGGGAGTTTGGTCTTCTTTGCTCCACTTATATCTTTCCCCGACCCTGACACACATTTCACCTCTGGAAAGGGTGCTCAGGGCTCCTTTTGCTCTTATCTGTGCAATGGATCTCGTCACTTTCTCCTTCCTCTGGAAGAGTTGACCTCACTTAAACCTGAAATCTGTTCCTTGACATCTGCTCTGGGTGGGCACCAAGGAGTGATCCTCATCCTTAAAAATGCTTTCCCGGGCAGGCCTACCTCCGGGTGCTGCAGTCTTCTCATGGACAGTCCCGCTCCAGATCTCCCCCGGACTGCTCCCACCTCCCCCTAAATTACCTGCTCCTCCTCCAGCCCATGTCAATACACTCTGGACCTCAACACTTTTCTGAACCCACTTTTAAGGCCCACCAGTGCTCTTCTGGTCACTAAATCTAAATGTATTTGCTTAGATTCTCACCCACATCTTAGCATTGCTGCAACACGCATCTTCAGTTTTCTGAAAGTCTTTTGGGGCTCTGTGATCTTTTCTGGAAATTCTCCCAACCTCCCTGACCATCATTCTCCTTTTATTTGTCTTTCCTTCTCTTTCATCCCTGACTCCAAGCCCAGTACCATTTAGTAAAAGCATTCAATAAATTGGGCTCTGGAATTCTGCCCCTGGGGCTGGATCCTGACTGCATCACTGATAGGCAATGTAAACTTGGGTAGGTTGTTGAGCAGCTCTAAGGTTGCTGCAAGGAATCAGTGAGATCATGCGTATGAAACATATAATAGTGCCTGGCAAGTTATAAGTGCTCAATAATTATTAGCACTGGTTCGCAGTCAACACATTCAAAACCTCATATTATCTGATCTCCAATTTCTCCCCCAGGCCCTTTTTGCTAATGATGTTATTATTCTCCTTATGAATCAGATTCAAACCATGAGTCATCTTTACTCCTCCTTCTCTTCTCCTCCCTTTAACCAAATTTGTTGAGTGTCCTGCCATGTCTGTCTAATCAGTCTGCCTGGGTCAACTGTATTGGTATGACAGCCTTTCTGATTCTACTTGCCCCATCTCCAGTGCATACATTTGACTAATAGAATAAATTTCCTACTGTGGTTATGAACTGGGTACTCACTCCTCTGATCAAAACTTTAGCAGCTCCCAGCTACCTTGTACATAAACCCTATATCTTTTAATATGATATTTAAGACTTTCCACTGATTGAACCCAATGGACTTGTGCAGTTCAGCTGCTTATACCTCTTCAGGAAACAACTCCATTCCTATCTGGTCCAAACTCTTCTACCTAACCATTTGCTCATGCTGTTCCCTCTGTCTGAATATTCTCCCATTCCATTCTGTCTGGGAAAATTTCCACTCATATTTGAAGCCTAAGCCAGTTGGAAAGAATCTCTTGCCCCTTTGAACTCACTTAGTCCTTTGCATCTATTATGATAGTTATCTTTTTTTTTGCCCATATGGTTTTATTATTTGAACCTGCATATATATTATTCTCCTTTTGGAAAGTAAACTCTCCAGGACAAGAATTGTATCTTTCCTGCAGTGCTTACACAGAACAATACTGCTGAAAAAAAAATTAATGAATAAGTAAATTGCTCTTTTAGATAGCCTAAAGTATAGCTGCTTTGATTAGGTTATCAAGCAATATTTCTATTCACTTTTTAGCATTTTTCCATTGTACAGCTGCACTGAAAATAAGTCAAATACCTCAGGTAATTAATAACCCAAGATAAGAAATAAAATTCCTGGGTCATACATTGATGTGTCATCACAGAGGCATAAAACTGTAATATTCTATCCAAACTTCTGAACTCTTATAAGCATTATATACTACTAAGATTCTCCTAGGTTGTCTATTTCCTTTCCCACACTTTACATGGCTTGCAGATCTCTAATTTTCTTACATAACTTCTTCGGCAGATTCCAAGTGTTTGGTAATATCTGTGTTTGCCCTTGTACTATCAAGAGCAACACTTGCTCCAACAATGATGTGGCTGCATTTCTTTTAATTTCAACATCAATTAAAAACAACCAAGGAACCAAGGACATTTCTTGGCTACATTAACTCGTTTTCAGATTTTGGTTTAAAATCAAACTGATTTATTTCCCAGGATATAATGATATAAAATTTTTTTTTCTTATAATTTTAGTTAAAAAGGTGTTTCTCCAGCAAGAGTTTATATATACTATATAAATAAAATTTTAAAATTAAATGATATATGATCAAAAGTATATAACACATGTATATAAAATTTTAAAATCAATCTTTGAAAAATGCATTAAGGAACAGTGCCCTACACAAGATACTCAGTAATTTTTAAAGGTAATGATATGACTTTTAAAATTTATAATCACAAAGATAAGATTTTGGAGGCACATATAATTTAGATATTCTGGCATTGATGTATGGGATCCTTATTGAACCAGTTCTCCAACCATGTGTCTTAGAATGCTAGAGAATTTCTGGACTTTATTAGAGGACAATATTATCATCATCAACAAAATGTAAAAAAAAAATTTAAAAAGAGGGAGAAGGAACTGGAGGAGTTGTATAGGTAAGCAACTAGCATAATCTGAGAGTTTTTGCTGTGCTCATTGTAATAGATGTGGGTATGAAATTAATGTGAGCTCTCAGCTATAAGTGACTGACAAGAAGCCAGCATCTGAATGCCAGTGCCTACAGCTTTTCTACCATCTAATGGCACTCTAAGATAAGAAAGAATTAAATTTGCATGCTTACTTATATATCAATTAACTATAGGAAATAAAGAATGCTTTCTTATTTTTTTCAAGGTTATTATTTTTTTTGTAAGAATAGAGGGACTGCAATTCTTCATAAAAAAAAGAGGCTAAAAATAAATTCTTTGAGACAACTTACATAATTGTTCCCCAACTTTCTGGGACAGGGAAAAATCCAGTTTTGCCAGATGGAATCTCAGTTACTGATCATTGCCAATAAATAAGTGCTTGGAGCACATTTTCCTGGAATGGGACTCCCCTGGCACGACTTTTTCCAAATTTCCCCTGGGAGTCCCGATAATAGTGTTTCTGTTCTCACAAAATAAGTCATGTCCCACACAACAGCTGCTTCCACACCTGAGATCAGCTGCCTCAGATTGTCCCAGTGACCCACCACCCTGCTAAATGATATTTCCTGACCAAGGAGAAGTAAGCTTCAACACGGCTTCTGTAGAAACATGTCACAACTGTTCGGTGTGATATGGTAACCAACTGGCTAAGTCTGTATCCATAAAATACAAGATAAACTCTTCATATTCTGAGACGTTAAATACTGAGCACAAGCATACAATTTTTCAATGTCAATTAATTTTGCACTGGCTGGCAAAATTAATCTATTTTAACCCAAAGTAAAATGCTTTGCTTTGAACCAGCCCAATAGATATGAATAAGTGAAAACATTTTTAAAAGGAAAATAAGGGGAAGCACCAATTATTTGTGTTACTAAGACTAGGTCACATAAAAAAAAATCATAACATTGGGTCTTAAAATGTCAAAACCCCTAGTGCATTTTAAATAATGAACAACAATAACAACAACAAAGAATCCCTTTTGCTGGTCATGGTAGTAAATATCTGTAAATCCCAGTATCTTGGGAGACTGAGACAAGGAGATCACAAGTTCAAGGCCAGGCTTAGCAACTTTAGCAAGAATCTAAACACCTTAGTGAGACCTTGTCTCAAAATAAATAAAATAAAAATTAAAAGGGCTGGGGATGTGGTTCAGTGGTAAAGCACTTTTGGGTTCTATCTCCATTACTTTAAAAAAAAATCCCTTTTAACTTGTCAGAAAACTAAACCCAGTATATTAAACAATTGCATATATACATGCTTGAATTCTCTATTACTGCTATTCACATATATAGCATTAATAAAATTCATAATGAAAGTAAATTTTTCTTCTCATTGAATTTTAGTGAGAACCATATGTTAGAAAAAAATTTAAATAAATTAAGAAATAAATTGTACTTATACATAAATGAATAGGCACTAAAATTAATTCATGCTCTAAATAAAGAAAATGTTTAGACATGGTGGTATGCACTTGTAGTTCCAGCTTTCAGAAGACTGGAGGAAGAAGGACCAATTGAGCCCAGGTGTTTGAGACTAGTAGATAAAAAAAAAAAATGTATCGTAGTAGGCATTTCACTATGTATATGTGTATCAAAACATTTTTGTACCTTAAAATATTTACAATAAAAAAATCTATTGAAAATTAATTATAGTTCAATGATTCTTCAAAATAAAAAAACAACTATTAGCACTTCTGAAAACAATATCATCCTAGGTTTCAAATGAATCAGCGTGGAATTTGGTCAAAGCAAGTGATAACTGAATAATTTAACAGGAAAAGTTTAAATGAGATTCCATTCTCCATTCTTTCCCCATGCTTTAGTCCTGTTCTCTTCCATTCCTGTTCATCCTTCCATCTCCCCTCTCCACTTGAATTTTTACTCTTTAATCTCTGCATTATAGCTATTTTTTTCCTAGTAGGTTTTACTAATTTTGTCCCTTCCTATCCTTAGGATAGACTGTACAGTATTGATCTTTCTAAACACAGCTTTAAGCAAGTCAAAAAGCTTTGACTGCTCTGCATTGCCTACAAAGTTAAACCAAAATTCTATACTCTCAGTGGGGCCCTCCTCCATCATAGGAACTGGGGCTGTTAGGGTAAACCGCTTTAGACCCTGGCACCTTGCTTTCTCACCACTTGATTCAGGCACCTCTCCTAGGCTGAATACCCTCCTAACTCATACTACTCATCCAAACAAAATTCAGTCTTTCTCAGTTCCTCATAGATTCCCCATTCTGATCCCCCCATTCAGGGGATTTTATCTTCTCAAACCAGTTAAACCATAATTGCAAGTTCCAAAGCTGTTCAGCTGTCACTCAATATAATTTCTCAAAAACATGACAATTATCATTTTCTCCTTGAGGCATCTGTCACCTTGATTTAAAACAAAAAATACTTTTCATGTTATAAATCACACAGTATGTTCATTATAGAAAAATTTTTAAAACACAGACAATAAGATAGCAAATACAAATCTCACCATTTATATACCAGAGTTTAATATGATTCTATATACTACTACTTCAAAAATTCATTCACATTAATAACCAAAGATGGGACAATGTGAATATAGTTAATGCCACTGAACTCTATGTGTTAAAATAGTAAATTTTATGTTATGTATATTTTACCACAGTAAAAAAGATGAGATTATGACACAGGTACTACTTTGCAACATTATTTCTCCTTTAGTAACATGTAAGTCTTCTGGGTATGCCAGTTTGGAATATACTAATTAGGCTGAAATGAGAAGTATAATTTTAGAGGCCATATAAGTTAAGATAGTTAAAGCCATATAACTGGATGAAAGCCCTCAGAAATACAAAGAGACTGAGATGATGTCAGTAGACTGAGCTTGGAGGGGCTCCAAACATGAACGGTCTGGAAAAGAAGGAGGCGTCTATAAATGAGGTAAAGAAATGGTGTCCTGCAAGCTCATAGGAAAATCAGGAGTATGATGTTGCAGTAGCAAAGGAAGTGTTTCAAAAAGAAGCTATCAGATGGGTCAAATGCCACTGAGAAACAGAGAAAAATGAGAATAAGAGACTAATCTTTGGATTTGGCAAGATGGAGGCTGCTGTTCTTTTTTGGGGGGGGGGGATGGGTACTGGAATTGAACTCAGGAGCACTTAACCACTGAACTATCCCCAGCCCTATTTTGTATTATATTTAGAGACTCACTCTCACTGAGTTGCTTAGCACCTCACCATTGCTGAGGCTGGCTTTGAACTTGTGATCCTCCTGCCTCAGCCTTCCCAGCCACTGGGATTATAGGTGTGTACCACGGTACCTGGCGAGGTTGCTGTTCTTAATAAAAACAAATTCAGTGGCATGTGGATTGAAGAAAGAGTGGGAGAAAAGGATATAAAGAAAGCAAGTATGTATAATCCTTTACCAGAAATTTGCTTGAAAGAATGACAAGGGTATGGTTTCTAGGAAAGGATTAAAAAAAGGTTGAGAACCATGTTTCTCTGCTGATGAGAATAGTCTAGAAAAAAGGGGAAAGCAATGTTACAGAGGAGAGAACGGATTATTGCAACACAGTCCCTGACTGGGTGAGAGGGATTGGAAGTGCAAGTACAAAAGTTGACCCCAGAGAGATGCAAGTGCCATTTGTCCACTGTAATAGGAGAGTTGGCAGAGTGTAAAGGTACGCACATGAGTTCAGGTGGACCTGGGAGATAGGTGGCTAAGAGCAGTCTTTTCTGATTGCTGCTGTGAAATAAGATACAATCTTTGGACTATGCTATAATATTGTGTAGACATGTTTATGCTTATGTCTACTGAATGGAAATTCATGCTCTCAGAAAACAAAGCCGGCTAGAGGAAAGAAGAGTCAGGATCCTAAATTAGTTTTTTAATTTTAAAAATAAGCTTTAGATTTTTGACAAGGGAGAAAGAAAGGTAATTCAAAGAGATAAAAATCTTTTCAGAAAATGGCTCTGGAACAACTGGATATGCACCTGCAAAACAATGAAGCTAGACACAGACCTTATGCCGTGCATGAAAATTAACTTGAAATGGATCAAAGACTGTAGTTTTAAGAGACAAAACTATAAAACTCTTAAAAGAAAACCTGGATGAGAGTCCTCATGAACATGGAATAGGCAATGATTTATTAGAAATGACATAAAATATCATAGACAAAAGAAAACTGTCTAGTAGATTAGACCATCAAAATTAAAAACTTGGGGCTGAGGTTGTGATCTGTGGTAGAGCACTTGCCTAACATGTGTGAGTTATTGGGTTTGATCCTCAGCACCGCATATAAATAAATAAATAAAGGTCCATCAACAACTAAATATATATATATATATATATATATATATATATATATATATATATATATATCTTATGTGCTTTAAAGATCACTATAACAAAAATTTAAAAAAAACAATCCACAAAATATGAGAATATATTTGCAAATCTGGTAAGGGTCTTATATTCAGAATAAAACAACTCCTCCCATGCAACAATATAATGAAAAATAAACCAACTTAAAAATGAGTCAGAAATTTGAAAAGATATTTATCTAAAGAAGATACACAAGTGGTCATTAAACACATGAAAAGATGATCAACATCATTAGTCATTAGGGAAATGTAAATCAAAACCACAATGAGATATCACTTTACACTCAGGAGGATGGCTGTAGCAAAAAAAAAATCATAGACAACGGGTATTGGTGAGGCTGTAGAGAAACTGGAAACATCATGCACTGCTTGCTAGTAGGAAAGCAAGATGGAGTGGTTACTTTGTTGTTCCTGGAAAAGTTGAACATCAATTCACAATGATGTCCTAGCAAATCAACTCCTAGGCATATACCTAAGAGAATTAATAACATGGCCACACAATGACTTGTGCAGAAATGTTTATATAAGCATTATTCCTAATAGCCAAAAAGTGTTAGTAATTCAAATGTCTACCAACTAATGATGGATAAAGAAAATGTATACACTGACAATGGAATATTATTGGGAATTAAAAAGGAATGAAGTACTGCTACATTCTACAAGGTGGATGAATTTGCAAACACATGCCAAGTGAAAGAAGACAGACACAAAATACATACTGAGTGAAATAACAAGAGTCAAAGGGGGATTCACATGGAAGATGAAATTTAAATTTGTCATTGGCAGAGTGGGAGAAAGGTACTTGGGATAAAGAGAACAATGTTAGTAAAGGTATGAGAACACTGGGATAAATTTGAAGTAGAGTTGTTCTAATGAATAAGAACAAAAGAGTAAGTAGCAAAAGCAGGTTGATACAAATCTTTAATGCCTTGAACTTCATGCAATGAGAAGTCCTCTGTGTTTAAATTTTTTTTTGTTTTGTTTTGTACAAGGGATTGAACCCAGCGGCACTTTACCACTGATCCACATCCCAGCTTTTATTTTATTTTATTTTATTTAGAGTTAGGATCTTGTTGAGTTGCTTAAGGCCTTGCTAAATTGCTAAGACTGGATTTGAACTCATGATCCTCCTGCCTCAGCCTCCTGAGCCACTGGGATTACAGGTATATCCGACCTTGCCTGGTCTCTTTGCTTTTATAGCACTTCTATTAAGCTACCTTAAATTCTGCTTCTATTCTATAGTAGGTTAACCATGTAGAAATTTGTTTCATTTAATTGTTGGGGAGACTCCTAATGGCAATCAACTAGTTCTCTGGGGCTTTTAAGGGTCCAAAGCATAATGCACAGTACACAGAATGTGTCCAATAAGAGTTTACTAAAGTAAATATAACAAGGATTACAATAGTCCAGATATTCTCTAGTGATCTACATTCCTCTAGAAATAGTCTGGAGGTATGATAACAAATTTCCTCACACTAAAACCTATTCTTGAACACTTATACTATACATATATAGTGAAATAACAAGAGTTGAAGGGGGATTATATATACATAATTGATTTTTTAAATATATGACAGTAGAATACATTACAATTCATATTACACATATAGAGTACAGTTTTTCATATCTCTGGTTGTATATAAAGTATATTCACACCAATTCATGTCTTCATACATGTACTTTGGATAATGATGTCCATCATTACACCATCATTTCTAACCCCCTGCCCCCTCCTTTCCCCTTCCACTCCTCTGCCCTATCTAGAGTTCATCTATTCTTCCATGCTCCCCCTCCCTACCCCACTATGAATCAGTCTCCTTATATCAGAGAAAACATTCAGCCTTTGGTTTTGGGGATTGGCTAACTTCACTTAGCATTATTTTCTCCAACTCCATCCATTTACCTGCAAATGCCATGATTGTATTCTCATTTATTACTGAGTAATATTCCATTGTGTATATATATGCGCCACATTTTTTTAATCCATTCATCTACTGAAGGGCATCTAGGTTGGTTCCACAGTTTAGCTATTGGAACACTCATACTTTAAGCAGCATTAGAAAAAAAACTTTTTTTTTGTTTAAATTGAAGTTTGGATCTAGTGAAATATCAAAATTTGAGTAGCCATAGCACTTGTATTGAGGGGTAATTTTAATGAATGGGTACAGAATTACTTTAATAATTAAATACTGAGAGAAAAATCAGAGAATTTCATTTTAGAAAAAGATTGAAGTTAAACACTAGGAAATATTTTCAGTAGATTGACAACATGAAATAGTTTATCTAAGACCTTGGGATATTTATCATGGGAGCTAGTGGTGATCAAGAACAGACTAGAAAACCATCTACAGAGACACAACTAGACATTTTCTTTAAAAAAAAAAAAAAAAGTTCAGTCTTGGACCTCGGAACCCTTTTCAAATCTACTTTTCTTTAAACCTTCATCATGAAAGCCAAAGAATAGGAACAACTCAGAAAACAGTGGCTCTGCACGGGAACTCTGGGTCAGATTCACAGCTTTTCACAGGGCAGTTTTAAACCCTTCTCTTGGGTGGGAGCTATTGCCATAAATCTGCACAGTCAACAGTACACATATGCTATCTGGTCTCTTTTCAAGTCAGACTGTACATGATATGGTTGTGAGTCTTGTAGCTAAGAATCCTAACTTCATTTTAGCTTCACTAGACAGTTAAAAATCCTGAAACTTGGCTCCCAGTAGCAGAGAGTGAAACACTATAGGGAAGAAGCACATGTTCAGGAAGTAATTGGAGAGCCATTATGAAGTACAAACACAGGTCAGTTATGATTGATTTTTCTGCTGGCTGGACTTCAGAAATGAAGCAAGTTATATTTAACAGCAGAAATTAATAGATTAGAGAGTTTGAAGGGAAACGGGTACAGTTAATATTGCACATTAATTCATTACTAGTATTAACAAAAATTGTTATTCTCATGAAATGTAAGACTGCAATACATTACTAAAATATGAAGCTTTGTTTGGCAAACATCACAAGACATACACCTTCTAGCACAAGGGCAGAAAATAGCACAGAGGTGGTTTGAGACTTGTAGAACACAATGGATTTCTCTTCTATAAATAAGTAGCATATTATTGACAGAAATGCAAAAAGGTGACACAGAAATGAAGGGGGGATCAGTGAGAGGGCACAACTGTCCTGATTTCTGTATATCCTAAGGGTGTGCAGAATGGGATTCTGTGGGGTTAGTACTTTCTAAGGACTACAAGAAAGAAAGCCGACACAAAATTCTTGTAGAGTCAAACTTCAATCTCTGGTCAGTTAGAGGAAGCAAATCAGTGACCTTCTTAAGCAAATTGGACACATAAAATAATATCTCACCAATAATGACTGTGGCTGTCACAACAGAATACATGTCTACAGCTCCTGGGGTGGATGCAGAGGAAACAGAAGGGCACAGTCCCTCTCCTTTAGGGACTCACAATCAGGTTGGAGAGAAACTTATCAACAAAGGGTAAAGTAAATAGAGGTAGAACATTAGCAGGAGATAACTGTAACCCAATCAAGAGACCTATATTTGATCTTGGCCTCTCCACTAAAGATGTGATCTTATATAATTCACCTAACTCAATAAACATTTGTGAAATTAATAACCTTCTCAGAGTCATGGTTACTTGACCCAAGGTCACTCTTCAGACCTGAAGTTCCTTCTTTACCCAGGGCTACCTGATAAAACCATGATGTAGCCAAAAATAGTTATTACAATTTTTAGGGCAAATATTAAGATAAAATCTGATACATGATTTGATCTTGGCATAAACACCTGGAACAAAGACAGTCCTTGAATGTGTACAATGTGGTGGCTACAGGTATGAAAGAAGGATAAAGTGCTATAGGTGGGATCTTGAATGTCCCCCAGAGGCCCATCTGTTCAAGGGTTGGTTGCTAACCTGTGGCATAATATTGGGGCCTGGTGGGACCTTTAAGTGGGACCTAGTGGAAGGGAGTTAGGTCATTGTGGTTGTGCCCCTGAAGGAGAGATATTGGGACCCTGGTCCATTGATTCTTTTATTTCCTGGCCATCAAGAGGTGAACAGGCCTTCTCTGATGCCGTCCCTGCTATGATTTTTGGTGCTGCCACAGGCCCAAAGCAACAGGGCCAAGCAACCATGGAAGGAAGCCTCTGAAACCACAAGACAAAAATATCCTTTTGCTCCTTTTTAGTTGGTTATCTCAGGTATTTTGTCATGGCGACGGAAAGATGACGAACACAGAGAGAACTGAGGAAGAGAGGGCTGGAAGAGTCGAGAGAGGACAAAGAGTCTCCTGTAGACAGCACAAGCCAGTCACAAAACAGTTCTGAGCAGGTGTGAGCTATGTTTGAACTTCAGTGTCTGCCGAGGTGGTAAGGGGTAGGGGAGAAATTGGCCAAATAAAGAGAAGGACTGTCCAAGAACATTCAGGAATTGGCTGACTATGGATGATGGTGGGGCGAGGCGCAAGAGAAGGGGTTGGGTTGTCTGAGGGAATGGGAAGTCATTCCTGCTGGTCGGTGACTAATTAGGAACACTCAGCAGAGCATTCTGGGCAGGGGGAATGAATCTTCAAGCCATCATATAATAGACTCAGGACCTGGAGACAGAGACATGGGAATGACCTTCGTGGAGAAAATTAATCCAGTCGGCTGGTGGACTGCAGCAAATGCAGTAATTATCTAACCACAAGGTGACAGAAGCCTAAATTAGGGTTGAGGTCATGAAGAAAAGAGAGAGAGAGAGAGAGAGAGAGAGAGAGAGAGAGAGAGAGAGAGAGAGAGAGAGAGAGAGAGAGAAAGAGAAGAGGGATGTTGGAGGCACTGAAAAAGAAAGGCTAACAGGATCCCGTGACTGATGATACAAAAGGACTGAGTCTGGTAGTTGGGAGAAAGAAAGATAGAGCAGAAGTAAGAAGGAAAGATGAGAAAATGAGTTCTCTCTGTGTGAGGTGAGTTACAGTAAATGCTGGAGTGCAGAGTGTCAGGCAGGCACTGGAGACGTAGGGATGGGCCGAAGCCAAGCTACTGATTTGGAAATTATCACTCTGTGACACTTAAATTCACCTGGGATGAGAACTCGGACAGAGGGGGAAGAGGCTACCAGGGAAGGAGACTGGAGAACACTGACTCTGACAGGCGAGGAAAGGGGAAGAACATTCCAGTAGGAGGAAGCAAGACAGGAAGTAGGGGACATTTCAACAAACCTTCAGCATGGTGAAAAGTATGTTGTTTTTCTTTTTTTTAAGTGGAAAAAAATGTGTGGAATATCTTCATGTGTGAAAACAAAGAAATGTCTGGAAAAATACAGAACCAAACCCATAACAGCAGTTACCCATGGGGCAGAGAGGGGTATGAGAGAACCAAGGAGTAACGGGAGCTTTAGCCTCCTCAGTGACGGTCTTCATTTCTCTAATGTATTCCCTAGGTAACTACGACATTGGGGGTAAAAAGGAATAAATAGGTCAGAAAGCACTTCTCATCCAGGGCACTCTCCCTGCTTAAGATGTGCTTTCAATATACCCTGAAAAGTGAGTTGTTATCATTTCCCTCGTTTATTTATCAGATTAAGAACATATCTGCCACACAAAGTGAGGATATTTTCTTTAACTCTATATTCATTGTGTTATTTTAGGTAAATGATTTATGTCCATCACAAAAAAAATGAAAAGCACTTTAATTGTTCTTTAACACCTGGTCTCTTTATGTAAGAGCCAACTGTAAAACTTTCATTCATTGTCAAAGTATCTAGAAGAGTTTTGCCTAGAAAGGAGACTATGACTGTCTGTTGATACTCAGACCTAATGACACTTTTTTCTTAGATTCACAAAGTTCACCCTAATCCTCGTACCATATCAGTCAAGTCTTCCACTCGTGAACAGTGGGCCTAGGTGTGTGATTGTGTGTGTGTGTGTGTGTGTGTGTGTGTGTGTGTGTGTAACTCCTACAATATTATAGTTCTTCCTTCCTGTTCAACTATATCCCTGAAAAACTAATCACTTCAATAACTTGATGGTGGCACAGGAAACTGCAAGCTGGAGTCCTTTCAGGATGCGAAAACAAGTGGCTGGTTTCTCTTCCCTCTTCCTCCTCATGAATCACCTTTTAGGAGGACCTGACCTTTATGCCTGCCACCATGCTCTATTATTTTTGAAGAAAGTGTGTAGGAGCAAATTCTATTAAAATTTAACAAATACAACTCTTTCTGCAGATAGCATTCACTCATAACAATGGTTGCATTTTAATAATTTGCCATCAAATGACTTTCTTCTCCTTTCTTTCTATTTTGGTGTTGAGGATCAAACCCAGGACCTAGGTCATGCTCTACCACGGAGCTATACCCCTAACCCTGTGTGTGTCATTTTTTTTTTATTTGTTTATTTTTACGTGGTGCTGAGGAGCAAACCTAGTACCTCACACATGTTAGGCAAGCGCTCTATCACTGAGCTACAGCCCCAGCCCCCTGTGTATTTTTAAAAACAGTGTTATTGAGGTATGGTTTATATATCATAGGATCCACCTATTTCAATTTAATGATTTTTCAGTAACTTTACCAAGTGATGTAAATACTACTATAAATCAGTTTCAGAACAGTTCATCTTCCCAAGTAAGATCCCTCAGGTTACTTAAATTAATAAGTATTTCCACACATCAGCCCCATTATAAATCTACTTTCTGTTTCTATAAATTTGCCTTTTCTGGACATTTCACATAATTAGAGTCAGATACCATATAGTCTCTTCTGACTTTACCCAGACTTGTGGAATAAAACTAGAGATTTTCCTTGAGTCTTTAAGGACATCACACGTTTAAGGAATATATATATATATATATATATATATATATATATATATATTCAGATAAAATAATAATTATAATATTTATTTAACATCTAAATAAGTTTAGATGTTAAAATTTAAAATCTAAAAACTAAAAATATTAACCATATTCTCTATGTAAACTCTAAAATTTAAAAACATTAAGAGAAGTATTATATTACAATACTAGAAATGCACAAAAATAATCATTTGTCTATTTCACTTGTTAAAGTAGAAAATGAGATAGCCATTCCCTAAAGCTTCAAATCATTTTAACATTTCAAACCTTTGCATACAATTTGGAACTTTTTTTCCCCTTTTTTAAGGATAGGTATATAGCTTCTCTTTCCAGAAAAAAATTTAAAAATACTACTTTGCACCTGCTGCAGTCTAGATTTGTGATCATTTCTCTCAGTACCTTTAATAGGAATAAGGTAAGAATATCTTGGTTAGTGAGAAGGAGTCCAAGCTTTGCTCATGAAGATGCATCTGTCCAATAACTCATTTCTGCCTGTGCCTATGAAGTTAGCAAACATGTACATGGTATTTACAGTGGAAAGAAAGACAGGAACACAGTCTTTTGACCCAGATATGTTGGATTTAATTATCCTTTTCAATCTACTGTGAATTTTAGTAACATGCATGCTTTCATTACAAAGAGAAAAGAATTCTTCACAGTACTACAGGAATTGCTGTTGTTGGCTTTAGGTGATGCAGACAGATTAGCTAGAGCTGTCACTGAATGCAATGAACATGTCACTAAGCACTTTTGGCTCTGAATTCAATACAAAATATATTGATTGTTGGCTGAGCTCTTACATGATCAAAAATATTTATTCTTTTGCTTTTCTCTTGAAGCCATTCTAATTGTGAAGGAAAGCTTCTAGGGGGGATTAGGGAAACATTGCTCTTGTGATTATGTCTTCAATGCCAATTTTGAACAGTTATAGAAAGACAGGGGAAGAAAAAGTTATTCTGTGAATGACAGTCTAAGAAACCAGCAACAAGTAATAACTGATATCTAGCTCCTCTCAAAATAAATCACTCCTTTAAGTTTTTATTTTTATAGCCAATATCTAAAGAGCAGGAAAATAGTAAATACTTGTTGATAAAAATTCATGCTTTCATTACATCTCAAGAAGAAGTGAGACAAATATAAGGCTTGAAACAAAGGAGAAACAGATGGAAACAAGTCAATCTGGAAACCAAATATGGCAAGTTCTGAAACCCATAGAATTCAAATGATCAAAAACAGGCTATTAGCCAAAAACTACTTCTCAAAAGCACTAGAAATCGACCTTTAACCTGCCAGTTGAAAAATCAAAGGACACGTCATCATTCAGGAAATTTCAGTACTGAAAGGATATTTCTTTCCTGGTCTAATCTGTGTTTTTAACTGATAGGGTTCCTCTGCTGCAAACCACACTCTGCGTGTGAAAATACTGATTTCAATAATTGTAAACACAGTGATTTTGTTTGCTTGTTTGTGAAATAAATGGGACTTATCAGATCATAGACCAAACAAAAATGAACGTTGTTGCGTTTTCCCCTGCTTTTTAAAAGAGCAATTAAAAAAAAAAAAAAAAACCCTGAATACTAGGAAAAGCTTAAAAGCTTCAGGACAATTCCTTGAAAAAAGAGTTGGTAAGCCAAAGCAAATATCACATCCAAGAACAGGAGTAAAACAATGTATTCCACACACGCTGCCAACTTCTAAGACTAGGGCAACTAATAAACTTTAAAGGAAAAAAGTGAGAGGACTTAGAGAAAGTGAGGTATGTGCATTTTGTACACACACACACACACACACACACACACACACGCTTGCATTTATTTTTTAATTTAATATGCACAAACTAGATAATAACTTGTCCTGGTAAGTGACTACAAATGAAAACATCTTCATAAATTCATTTCTGAAGAAATGAAAACTATCATGATATCTATTCTGTTACTGTAAAGATGTATAAAGGATTTAAGATTTTTTTTTAGTTAAGTTGATCTGTATGATCTTCAATTGTCTTTTGATAATTTGTCTCATAATTTATCTCACACGAAGTAGATAAAAAGTAAAATGTAAAGATCTCTGTAGATATGATAGGTCTGTGGATAGACAGGAAGTTGAACAAGTATTTGCAAGTGGTACAAGTTTAAGTATGAACAATGTGGTTCTAGAAAAGGTTGGCTATAATTCAAAAAGTTGGAAAATCCAAATATGCATCTGTTTTAACTGGGGCTATGCAGTGCTGACCACAAGAACAAATATGGCGAGAGCAATGGTCAGCTATGCTGTCCCTCCTAATCTCACTTGCTGGTTTGTTTCTCAGAAACACAAATTCATTTACCAAACCCAAAACTCTTGTTACCTTTAGAAGCAGATTTTTTTTTTTATTTTTAGATTGGATAAATAAAAAAGGATACAAATAAGAAATGTCTGCAATGTTTTTCATCATTTCACTATTTTCATTATTTTCGCATCTACCCTTGCCACCAGCTATGTAAGTCTGGTTTTTAAATTTGGGAGGAAACTTTCAAAAGGCCAGTGTTTTGTATCTGTGCCCCTTATTTCCTTCACTTTTCCTTGCCAAGGCTAACTCTTCCACTGACTGAGCTTCCTCCTCCACTTTCTCTGGACCCCTGCTGTCTCTGGGTTTCCTCCTCCAGGTCCTCCATCTCTGGCAGCTTCCTTCTCTCCACTCACCCTGACAATTGAGCTCACAAACTTGCCTGCCTTTCATTCATCACAATATTTTAATTCCTCAGCAAAACAAAGAAAACATAAACAAACAAACAAATAAACAACAACAACAACAACCCCCCCCCCCCAAAACACTCCAACTCCAAGTTGTCCTGTAAGCAACAGACCATTCTTCCCCTTTCCTTCAAGAGACAAAGACGAGTTACACCTCCTCATCCCAGTAACCAACAGTGACTTAATGGAAGCTCTTACTCTGCCTTGAACTGACTCAACCTTGCTGGTCTCCCAACCCATCTTACTATTCCCTTTAATCTTTCCTTTTGCTGTCACAGGGTCTTTTATAAAATACAAGTCATTTTCTGGTTTATTTTCCTATCATCATGTCAAGAGGCAAATCCAAACTCCTCAAGGTGGAACAGGACACCGTCTTTCATGATCTGATTGGTTTAGCTTCGTCTCTTAGACCACCTGTATTTTCCCTGCTGGGATATGGATGTGTCCCCCAAGGGCCCCTCCTCCAGTGCATCCTGCAGCTGATGGAAGCACTATTCTCCTAACACATCGACTCTCCATGGTACCCCTCGCCTCTCCCCAGCTCACACCTCCATTCCCTTTCTGTTACCAGCAGGATGAAGCCGAGCTTCTCCTGCCTCCGTTCTTCGGTATTTGCTATATTCTCTGCTTGGAAGCTCTTTCCTTAATCTTCACAGACTCCTTCCTCCTGACATCTCAGCTCAGGCCTTCCCTGACTCTCTGCACTAGAATCGTCAGTCTATTCTATTAACCTGATGTAGCTTCTTAATTCCCTCAGTTATGAAGTCCTCTTACCACACGCAGTTTTCTACTGGGCCTTACAGTCTTCCTCATTAGAATGTCAGGCTCATAGATACAGTGGCCTGGTCAGCTTTGTCCACTGATGTATGTCCTGCCTTAAAGCAGTTCCTGGAACCAGAGGGTTGACTGCCAATCATCACTTCAGTGAATAAAAGACTGACAGCATGCCTTGTAACCTCAGTGGCTTGGGAGACTGAGGCAGGAGGATCATGAGTTCAAAGCCAGCCTGCAAAAGCGAGGCACTGAGCAACTCAGTGAGCTCTTGTCTCTAAATAAAAAATATAAAATACGGCTGAGGATGTGGCTCAGGGGTTGAGTGCTCCTGAGTTCAATCCATGGTGTCAAATAAATAAATAAATAAATAAATAAATAAATAAATAAATAAATGACAGTGCACCTGGCATTCCCAGGACTGGATGACCTGGCCTCCCTCCACGACTCTAGCCTTATCTCCAGCTAATTCCAGTTTGCTATTTCCGATGCGGTCATTATGACTCCTAACGGTGCCTATCTATAATACCCTGGTCTTTTCTCTCTTCCTACTTCATTCGCCTTCATCTTTTGAGATACAGCTTAAGTTCCATCTTTTTTTATAAAGCAATCCAAAGTACTAAGCTCCTTCATTATATTATTTTTGAATGCTTTAAGGCATCTTTAAATTCCATTAGAGATCTCTAATACTTGTAACAATATATATATTTTTTTAAATTTAGAAATAGGTTATCAGTTATCATAAAAGAAAAAATTCTTAAAAGGAAAAATGCTATATGCTGGGAATAAATTAAAATCAAGGCCTTTTTCTTTAAGTATACCAGAGAAGTTTACTTTCGGGTATAATGTGTACAATCATGGTTTAAAAGCAACATTCAAACTGTTATAAGACTTGGTACTAGACAACTCTGATTTCTACTTTGATAGATAATATTTTCACTGAACATTCTATAAAAAGATATCCAAAAAGTAATTCTTGGACTTTATTGGGAGCTCAGCATAGTCCTACTAGCTAATGTGTTTCAATCCAGAAAACAATAGTTTTTATTGCTTCTGTGGTATGAATTATTAGTTAGAAAATCCTCAAAATTTAGAGTGTATCTTAAATGTTTATATTGATCTACAGATTCTGTTGCTACCATGGTCGATATATGCAGACACACCTACATATGTGGGTCTATATATCAGAGCTGATATATTGAATGGTGTAGGGGAAGAAAATTTGCCAACCTGGATACCAACTTGGCACCGCCGTCCTCTGCTGAATTCATGTCATCCAAGCAGGGCTTCCTACGACTTAGCCGCAGGCTGACCTGAGGAACACCGGCAGATGGCTCTGGTTGCAGTACCCTGTGGCCATGAATAGATCCCTCACTCCTGGACTTTGGGATCTAAAAAATAAAATTAAAAAGAAAAAAAAGGGTAGGGTGAGATAGAGAAAGAGAAATTTAAATGTTTTTAAAGTTAAGTTATTGAAGAAAGATAATTTTTTCCAATTTATTCAAAGTCCAATGTATTGATATCACTCCAGAAAAAAAAAATATCAAGCTGCAAGGAATTTAAAATACATACATAAAGATTATTACACAGTAAAGGGTCCATGTAAGGACAGACATCAACATTTCCAGGAGGAACTTTCAAGTGATATATGGACCAAACTACTCTCTGGGATTCTGAAACAAGTCCTCCCCAGACCACCCCTCCTTAGAACAATCTCTATATATGAAGAGAGACAACGGCAATGTGTCCGACTGGCAAACCAAAGTGAGGGAAAGAAGTAGTAGTTGGAAAGAGGTGGGGGAAAAAAAGGGCAGTGCTTTAATTTGGATCTGGAATGTTCCCCAAAGACCCATGCATTAAAGGCTTGACCATCAGCTTGGTGCTATTAGAAAGTGGTGGAAACCAGTAAGAGGCAGGGCCTAGCGGGAGGCTTCAGGTCACTGAGTTGTGCCCTCAGAGGGGATTGTAGGACACCCATCTCGTTCTTTTCTTTTTTTGCTTCCCAGTTACTACAAGGTGAACAGCTTGCTCCACCATGCACTCCTGCATTGAGGTATAGCTTCGCCAAAAGTAATGGGGCCAACTACCATGGACTGAAATCTCCAAACTGTGAGGCAAAATAAACTTCTCCTCTTTTAATGTTAACTGTCTCAGGTATTTTGTTATAGTAATGGAAAGCTGACTAACACAGGCTGAGAAACATTGAAATATAGGATGTCAGTGTCCGAAGGGTGTCCAGAGATATGTGCTATCATCAAGCAAAATAGACACGAATTTGCCTATAATTTTTAAAAATATTTTTTAGTTATTGATGGACCTTTATTTTATTTATTTATTTATAAGTGGTGCTGAGAATCAAACCCAGTGCCTTACATATGCTGCGTAAGTGCTCTACCACTGAGCCACAGCCCCAGCTTCTGCCTATAAATTTTATTGTGTTTTATTTATTTATTTATTTAGAGACAGGTTCTTACTATGCTGCCCAACCTGTCTTTGAACTTTTCAACTCAGGCAACCCTCCTCCCTCAGGCTTCTAAATAGTTGGGATGACAGGTGTATGCTACCATGACTGATTTGTAAGCCTCTTATGTGTGGCAAAGTGTGGTCTGATAAGCTTCTAAGTAAGGGAATAAATAGGAAAAAAATATAATCTTTTAATTGTCTTATATCTCTGGAAGCATAGGCAAGGAATACCAGGTTATATTGACTTCTCAGCACACCTTATGTTATGCTCCTTCCAAACTCCCGAATACTCACAAGCTCTCTGATTTCAGATCAGAAAGAATCTGAATGTAACCTATGTTCTTTACTAAATAATGTAAGATTTAGGACCTTGGATCGGCTATACTTGTTACACTGGAAGTGGTTTGTTATCTGTAGGACTTTCCTCACACTTGGCCTTACACCTGGAATGTCATCTTTTTATTATTACTGGCCACTTACAAACTGCCTAAGACCAAATCTGATCCTAACTTTCTTTGAGGATGAGATAACTCCATTGTCTATGGAGTTGCTCTAACTAACCTCAGGTCTGAATGAGCTTTCCCAGCTCTGGACTCCTGTGACACACCACTGCAACCTACCCTTGATTACTTGTTGCTGGACACCTTACCCTTAGTTGTCACAGGCTTTCAGCACTTATTTTGTCTCAATCATCTCTCAAGAAGGAGACTAAAGCCTGCCTCTCTTCCTATGTCTTCCCTTCTTCCTCCTCTCCCTTTTCTTCCTCTTCTTTTAAATAGTAGTATTATTTTTAACTTTTACCCATATATTATAGCAAAATTTTGGATCCATCAATAAATATTGTCAGACAATATGCTTTTCAACTGTAAGATATTCCCAAGACATTGACTGCCCAAGGAACTAAAATAATATACAAAAAATGTTATATGAGGAACATATTACATGAACATACTTAGTAAATTTATGTCTGCATGAGAAATAGATAATGATATATTAATAAATGCACAAGCATGGTTTGCCTATTAAAAATAAAATTAATTTTAAAAAAGCACTTACACACACCAGAAACATATGAACATAATTTGGCAAAACATTGCATTCAACATAGAACAAAATAAACACTCAATAAAGGCAGGTTTTATTATTGTTGCTATGTAAAATTTGCCCAAAAATGGTTATTGCCAATTTAATTGTTCAGAGAATTTCTCTGTAGAGTGTTCATAAGCTCACAAAGAAAAGGAAAGCAAGGAAATATTTTTAAAATTATCTACTTATAAATACATTTCTAGTGGGCTGGGGTCATAGTGCAGTGGTCGAGCATTTACATAGCATGTGTAAGGCACTGGGTTCGATTCTTAGCAATGCTTATAAATAAGTAAAATAAAGGTCCATTGAAACTAAAAATATATTTAAAAAATTTCTACAGTCCATAGAAATATTTGTCAAGGTTATTTTTTTCATTGACAAATAAAAATTGTACTTATTAATCATCCACAACCTATTTTTTAAAAATGTCTTTTTATAATTATTAGCACATTTTAATTGTACAAAATGAAAGGTTTCTTTGTGACATTTTCATACATGCATATAGCATCCTTTGATCATAGCTTCCCTATTATTGTTTTGAAATATTTATATACTGTGGAATGGCTAATTTGAGCTAACTAACATATACATTATTTTACATACTTGCCATTTTTTGTGGCAATAACTCTTAAAATCTACTCTCTTAAGCAATGATCAAGAACAGTAAGATTGGGCAGGGGTTGTGGCTCAGTGGTTGATGGCTTGCCTAGAATGTGTGTGGCCCTGGATTCAATTCTGAGCGCCACATATAAACAAATAAATAAAGGTCCATCAATAACTAGAGTGTTATTGATGATATTTTTAATAAAAATATTTTTAAAAAGAATATTAAGAAATATTTTAAAAGAAACTCTTTAAAAGAAATATTCAGATAAACAGCAAAAGAATATGTAAAGTATATTCATTTTCATATCTTTCAGAAAGGTGTTCTTTTTGCACATGACTATTTTTCATAAGAGTAGGTTGAAAAACCATAAACTATTGAAAAGGCAGTAAGTTTTCAAACTACCTAAAAACATATTTTAGACTTAGTTCTCTCTGTATTGAGTCCCAAGTTTTCCATTCTGTGAATATTTCATTAAAATAGGTTGAAAATAGGTCTTTAAAATAGGTTGAAAATCATAATTTTGTGCTTATACATGTTATTGCATTAATATTGATAATAATAATAATAATAATAATAATAATAATAATAATATTTTTGTTACTGGGGACTGGACTGAAACCACGCGTGCTTTACCACTGAGCTACATCCTCAGTCCTTTAAATTTTTTATTTTGAGATAGGGTCTTGCTAAGCTGTTGAGGTCAAGCCTTGCCTCAAACTTGTGATTCTCCTTCCTGAATCTCCTGAGTCACTAGAAATTCAAAAGTGTACCACCGTGCCTGGCTATTACATGATAATATAGCTATACTATTACTATTATTATTATTATGTAATATAGTTACATTATATTATATACTATAACTTTTTACAAGTGTTCCAAATTTGAGACAAACTGGGTTAAAAAAATACAACAGTAATTGCTTGGCATCATTTCATGGTATTAAGGGTTGACATTTTATGGTTAGTTATGATTTATTGAGTTCTAAATTCCATTTGACAGTTTATGTGGAAGTAAAATATTCTAGAGGAAAAAAATGCAGCTTATCCTGTTCTATCAGTTTATAGTAAAATAATCTTCACAGAGAACTCAGTTACCAGCAACTACATCAGTCTGAGTGTAATTTTATGATAATCCAGTTTCTACAGAAATAAAATGCACGAATAAAGCTCATAACCAAGAATTTAAAAGATAAACGTTATTTAATAGATCAAGTTGACAAAAGAACTGAGCTTGTTGGGGCTGGGGTTGTGGTTCAGTGGTAGAGGGCTTGCCTAGCACATGTGAGGCACTGGGATTGATCCTCAGCACCACATGAAAAAAATAAATAAAGATATCGTGTCCATCTACAACTAAAAATATAAAAAACAAACAGAAAAAGAACAACTAAGCTTGGGCATAGAGTGTGTCACCTGTTATTTATGAGAGAACAGAACTGTTAGAGAAAAAAAGTAACTCAGTAACTCTTAGATCACTAAAGTTGGGAAATTACATGCATGTTTCAGAAGAAAAGCAAACTTGAAAAGATGACTGATATCTTTCTGAAGGTGTACCTTGAAGACTATGGGGGCAAAATAATATAATAAAAGTTTAAAACTTGCTGTTTCACTAATGTAATTAATTTTATTTCAAATGCACTGATTTAGGAAAGTCCTTTATTTCAGCTGAAACTGAGCTTTTTAGAAACACCCAATTTGAACCAACATAAATTTGTACTATTCTCTCAGCCTTATAACCCAGGTAGGGGATTTAAAACAACAACAACAACAACAACAACAACACCAAAACAAATGCTCTTGGATGTTGGTTTCTGGCTCTGTATAGTTTGGTGGCAGTGGACACTTAGACTTGGAGGTGGCACTTGAGGCCCTTTTCATTACTGACCTTTGAGGAGGATGAAACCAGTTAGTCAAAACCACAGCGGGCTTGTGATTATAGTGCAGCTTAAAATGTTGGTTCTCATCTGCAGTTGATTTTGTCTGGAGACAGTTTTGGTTGTGATGGGGGGAGGGTGTGTGCTACATAATCTTAGTAGGTAGTGGCCAGAGTTACCACTAATCATCCTACTGAAGTGCTGGACAGCCTGCATCCATAGTGCTGAAGTTGAGAAGCCCTGTTTCAGAGGGAGCGGTAGGAAGAAACCTGCATAGAGGGAAACTTCATCTCTTTTCTTTTGTTTTCATCTTCCTTTTGCCTTTGGAATGTTAAGACATAATTCATGCAGACCAGCTGTGAACCAAGAAGCTGTTTGGGCCACTTTGTCTAGGCAGAGTCACTAGTGCCTAAATGAGCTTCAGCCATGTTTGCTGAGCAGAGACCCCCAAATATGGCCCAAACTCTCACTGTAATAAGTTTAGTGAAGGTGTCTGGTGATGCCCACCTGCAGCCTCCCTCACAACATGTACCTGCAATAGGAAAATGGCCAAGGGCCTGGGACACTGACAGGGAAGTGATAACTGACTTTCTCTTCTTTTGGAGTTGTAACGGACCTTCACTTATTTGCACCACATGTTGTTTCCTTATTTTAATAACCTCTTTCTCTATTTAGTAATGCAGTAACTTTGACACTTGAAGGTAAAAAATTATGAAATCCTATAACGAAATCTCTGAAAAATAGTTTGCTCTCAAGAATTCTGCCACTGGCCATTTTAGATAAGGATCTAGGTATATGTTGTGTGATTTATGTCCACAACTAAAGTATAAACAAATTCCAGAAATCTTTAGAAAAGTACATTCCATGCATATCTTCTCAGGCATAGAGAAACTCTACTTGTAGCAACTTGAGCTACTTTAGTATTTAAGATGCCACGGGTATAGAAACAAAAAGAAATGTACTTTGAAATGTAAACTTACAAAGTACTTTCTTGTATTATGGTGTTGCTTCTGTTATAAATAAGCATTTATTGAGCACTTACTCTGTGCTAGGTATGGATCCAAGAATATGACAAAAACAAATCCATTTAATTCTCACAATAGCCCAAGAAGGCAGGGATTATTGTTGTTACCATTTCAAAGATTAAGAAATTGAGACAAAAAGCTTTAATTATTTGTCCCAATGATCAAGTGTCAGAGATGCAGTTAATACCCAGATAGACCTCAGAACCTGTGCTTATCCACTACTCTATATAACTGGTTACATGTTAAATGTTAGAATTAAAAGAAGAAATAGCATTTTAAGATGAAAGTCACATAATCTCCCATAATGCAATCCATTTTTTAAAAAAAAATTTTATGGCATTGGTATTTAAAACTAACTTTCTTTCTTTCCTTTTTTTTTTTTTTTTAAGTTTAGCCCTTTGGCCCTCTCCGAATCATTTCAGAAACACAGACTTAGAAAAAGATGCACTTATATTTTAATGTGTTAATAGGACAAAAAAATTATTCATTCTAAATAATCAAATTACCTGTTCTAGGTAAATTAGGGTACACCTTATAACCAACCATGGTTTTGTCATTAAAATATCTATGAAGTATTTAATGAGATCAAGAAATACTTTTGTTACCCTGCACGAAACTCAACTCAATGTGGATAAAAGACTTATGCACTAGAACAGAGACTCTGTGCCTAATAGAAGGAAAAACAGGCCCAAAACTTCATTATGTGAGCTTAGGATCTGTCTTCCTTAACAAGACACCTAAAGTGAAAGAAGTAAAATCAAGAATCAATAAATGGAATTGAATTCAAACTAAAAAGCTTCTTCTTAGCAAAGGAAACAATCAATAATGGGAAGAGAGAGCCTACAGAATGGGAGAAAATCTTTACCACACACGCCTCAGAGCTCTAATCTCTAGGATATAGAAAGAACTCAAAAAACTTAACACCAAACAAAACAAAACAAATAGCCCGATCAATAAATGGACTAAGGAACTGAATAGACAATTTACGGAAGAAGAAATACAATCAATCCACAAACATATGAAAAAATGTTTATCATCTCTGCCAATTAGAGAAATGCAAAACAAAACTACTCTAAGATTTCAACTCACTCCAGTCAGAATGGCAATTATCAAGAATAAAAGCAATGATAATGGTCAGTGAGAATGTGGGGAAAATGATATGCTCATACATTGCTGGTGGGGCTGCAAACCACTATGGAAAGCAGTATGGAGATTCCTTGAAAAACTTGGACTGGAACCACCATTTAACCCAAGTATCCCACTCCTTGGTTTATACCCAAAGGACTTAAAATCAGCATACTACAGTGACACAGCCATGTCAATATTTATAGCAGCACAATTCCACAATAGTTAAACTATGGAACCAACCCAGATGCCCTTCGACAGGTGAATGGATAAAGAAAATGTGGTAAATATACACAATGGAACATTACTCAGCCTTAAAGAAAAATGAAATGATGGCATTTGCAGGTAATGGATGGAACTAGAGAATATCATGCTAAGTGAAATAAGCCAATCCCCCAAACCAAGGGCCCAATGTTTTCTCTGATAAGTAGATGCTGATCCACAGTAGGGTGAGGGTGTAGGTAAGAATAAAGGAACTTTGGATTTGCAGAGAGGAGTGAGGGAAGGGGAGGGGTTCGGGGATGGGAAGGACGGTGGAATGAGACTGACATTATTACCCTCTGTACACTACGGGTGTGACTCTGCATCATATACAGCCAGAGGAATGAGAAGTTGTGCTCCATTTGCGTACAGTGTGTCAGAATGCATTCTGTTGTCATGTATAACTAATTAAAACAAATTGAAAAATTAAAATAAGAAATATTTTTGTTATCATAGATGAGTTCCGTTAGCAAATAAAAATGCATCCAGAGTTAAATATATACCCCCAATAACTAGAATCATCTCCATACTTAAACACACATGAATTAATTTTAAAAGTCAAAACCAAATTTTGTCACAGTCAACACTACAAATATTTTCAGATGGTTTCATCTTCAAGAACTGGACAAGGAATTCAAGAGCAGAAAAGCCATCCAGTAATGTGAGGCAATTATTTACCCCGATAAACCAATACGACAGAAAAGAGACGCTTGATTTTTACACATCATCCTCACACAAACCTGTTCCTGTGACAATAGAACAAGAAGTCACAGGGACGGAGTCTCTGTTCCATAAGACAACGTGGAGCAGGAATGATCTGCCCCGTAGGACAAAGAACAGGGAGGGCAGGGCAGGTAAGAAGCAAGGGAGACTGTTTCTCCAGCAGGAAAGCAGCCTCTCCAAAGTAGTAGCTCCTTTTCCTTTTGTGGAAGTGGAAGGGTCTTTCTAATTATTATAAATGTCTTCTCTAGCCAAGTGATGTGCATATGCATCAACTGGAGGAAACTTTGTAATAATAATTTAGTAAGGTATTATAAGACAATATTGTTAACAAATCGTTATAGTAGATTGATGAAGAGGTCTCAGGAGTTGCCCTAATCACTGTTCAGTTGTGGCGACTCCATTCCGAAACCACAAAACTCCCAGTGTGTTCTTTTCTTGAATGCCATATTCTTCATCAGGTAATTTGAGAGTTGATTAGAACAGGGCAGAAAACTATATTCCAGGCTCAAATGATAAACGAGATTGGGACAGAAAAGTTGATTTTGAACACTAAGACCTGCTAAATAAGGCTCCCTAGACCTCATTATCCTTGACCTTTTCTCTCCTCCACCTGTCACTCCCATAGAAGAGGGCAAAGCCTCTTGCCTCCCCTTCATGCTTATTAAGCTCACAATGTTCACGAGAAGCATGAAATAAATAGAGCACCAGAAAAGAGACCGTGAGCTCAGAATTAAAAAAAAAAAAAGATATTTCTAGTTTAAAAATCTTTAAAAACATTCTCTAACTGGAAAAAAAGTTTTTTTTTTTTAAATCAGAAATATTTCATTTAGCTTTTAAAAGATGAGGTATGTTTAGTGAATTACCATAACTGTCCTCACAGGGAATTTGATGAATCTGTTGTGCACTAGTCATGGTGTAGCTAATTAATGTTCTGTTCCAGGTTTTTATCTGTGAAAAGTATTAATGTGTTTTAGGGACTATTTCCATGGAGAAGGGTTGTGGGGCAGCTCCTTGCACATGGCTTCCTCCTCCTTATTTTATTTTATTTTATTTTATTGATAGTAAAAATGGGTCAGTGTTAAACAAAGTTGCAACTAATTAAAAATCTCCTCTTTCAGGTTTTGGGGCAACTCTATACTTCAGTATAAAATCAATTTAACTCAGTTTGTTAGAAAAATTATACATAAAAAGACAGAAAGTTTGTAACTTTCACCAAGTTCATCTTGAAACAGAGTTCCAACAAGTAACAGGTTCAAGCCAGTAAGAAGCCTTTTAGCACTTTGTTTTCCTCAACTTGGTCTCTCTCACCTCCTTTCTCCTCTGCAGAATGGAATACTACACTAGAAATGCTAGCCTGCTTTGTTAACTGCTACAGACCTGCCTCCTGGAACAGCACCCAGCAAACAGTAGGCAACCATTAAATGTTTGTAGAATGAATGAGTGAATGAATGAATGAACAGATGAACTAAATAATATCACCTACTTTCCTCCGAGAAACACTGAAGGGTTAGTCATGGGTTCTTATCATAAAGCACATGAATTCTATTGTGCAAATCTTGCTCTCATTTTAGAAGTTTCATTTATATTCAATTTGAAAATCTGTCAGTGTAAAAACCAGCGATGATACATTTACAGAAATGGGAAGCACTTACATTCATAGAGCATGAGACTTGTTATCACAGGACCATGAGTCAGGAAGGTGTACTAATTCCATCCACCAAGGTAGAGTTGTCTGTCCTAGAGTTTCGGCTCCAGGAAGTCTCAGCTCTCAGAAGCTGCTCACCAGTACGATTTGGACATGGAACAGTGTGAGGCCTCTCATCAATACTGACCCAGTATTTGCTATTTGACAAGAGTTATTAATTCAATTCCCTGACTTAGGTCTTTTATCAGGAAAAAAAAAATCAAGCCAAAAGTAACTGAACCAAGTGCTTTAGGAAGGTAGATAGGAGACTTTAGTAGGAGGGCCAGGGAGGACATGCCTGATCTCAAGAGAATCCACAAATTTTCAATTCTATCAGGACTACAATATTTTGCTTAAAATTTTTATTGTTTATTTCTAAATTTATTATTTAATCTCAAATATACAATCCTTTGACCTCAAATTCTGGCTAATTTAGAGGATGAGATGATGGGGCCTTAAATCAAACGGTTCTCTGGAAGTCTGTCCAAAGGGAAGCTACTGAAACTGGGTGGAGTCTCACTAAGCATTCAGGGATTCTTTACCAGGGGTGAACATTAGAATATGCTTTGAGGTTTTAAAAGGTACACGTCCCTAAGTTCATTTGTTTTCTAGTCTCAGGTAACATATCTTAAGACTTTTTTTTTTTTTTAAAAGGTTCTTAGAAAATTTAATGCTGGTTATTAGTTTTAAGTTTTGTCAGGAAGCAAAATAATCTCTCTGTGAGGTTTCTGAAAATAAGTGTTAAAATAAAAGCAAACTTCACATTAAATACCTGAACCGCTTGATTACGGCTGGTTATGCAAAAGTCTTATATGCATATGGGAAAATTTCAGTGAAAATTTAGGAAATTAGATGGTTAAGTTTGAGTCATTCAATTTTAGAGTTGAAGAGGGAGTTTACTCCAATTTTCCTTTACAAAGTAAAGTTCATTGGACAAGAGATACAATGAATTTGTCCAAGGTTGTACAATGAGATAGTCGGAAAATTGGTTATTAAAATCCCTTTTTCCTGACCAAAGGGAGAAATGAAGTAATGAGTTGTAAAATCCAGGACAAATGGAATGATTACTTGTAGTCCAGGGAGGCTTTCTTTACCCATTGGAGAGCAGATGGATGGTACGTTATGACAGCAACATCTGGGGCCGTGAGGGCCACACTACAGCTGTGTGGAGTTATAAACTGAAGGGTTCTGGGCCTCTGCGATCCCATGGAGCCACATTACCAGTCTGGGCCAAACAATTTATTTGTTTAAACAAACCAATGTTGTTTGGGTTTGATATTATATACAAGAAAACCAAATCCTAACTAATGCAAAATTTTGTTCAAATGCCATTTTATTACTGTAGCCTTCTCTGATATTGTAGAATAAGTAGCAAAGTCTACCTTGTGTGCTGCTTCCCATTTGCTTGACCTTGTTTTATCTCTACTGCGTTCCACACTATCTGGCACACTTTGTATTTACTTGTGCTTATTTATTTGTTGTCTTTTCCCACTAACCAGATACCAGTCCCAGGAGAGCAGGAACCGTGGTTCACTGTTGCAAACATGGCAGAATAGTAGGAGAGCTGAGGAGGACATGCCTGATCTCAGGAGAATACACAACTGCTTACTTCCATTGGTCAAAACCTAGATACACAGTGGTGCCCAGGGGCCAGGGAACTTAGGGAATAGAGTCTTATAGTCAGGTTGCAATATAGTCAGCTAAAAAATCTAGTTCCTGATTACAAGTCCTAGAGGAGAATCAATCTTGGGAGGCCATTAGTAGTGCTGACCACAAACTTAAAAGAAATAAAGGAGTGGTCCAGGGTCTGGGGTTGCTTGCCTTGCATGTGTGAGGCACTAGATTCGATCCTCAGCACCACATAAAAGAATAAATACATAAAATTATATATAAAAGGAGTGGCCCAGAAGGTTTTCTGGGAAGAAGCAGTCCAGAGGGGTTGGGAGAGAGTGGGCAGAAGCATAGCACAAGACCCTAAGGAGATGCAGGGTGAGTTTGAAGAATAGTAAGGAGCCCACTGTGGCTGGAGCTAGACGAATGAGACAACAATGGCAGGAGGTGGGTCAGCAGAAGGCCCAGATCATGTAGAGCTGTAGGCACCTTCAGGAATTTGGCTTTTATCCAGAAGGAAATAGAAAACTTCTGGAGGATGCTGGGCAGAGAAGTGATGAGGTCTGGGCTGAAAGTGTGGCTCAGCAGGAGGGTGCTGGACAGGCAAGTGTGAGTCCTTGGTTCCATCCCCAACACAGCAGTAAAACAAACAAACAAACAAAAAATGTGACTTGGTGACATGACCTCACTTTCGTTATGATAGGATCTTCTTGGCTGCATGGAGAAAAGGCTGTAGAATGGAGATAAGAAGATGAGCAAGGAAGTATCTGAGATGCCTGTGACTCTGACCAAAGAGATGATGAGAAAAGATGAGGCTTTGCATATATTTTAAAGGTGGAGCTCACAGGAGTTGCTGATGGACTGGACAGGAGGTGTGTGCCAGGTCAGAGTCAAGGATGACTGTGATTCGGCCTTAACATTGAAAGGATGGAACTGTCATGGAACTGGAAAAGAATAGCAGGAGGCCCAGACTTTGGTGGGAAATCTGGAGGTTAGCTTTGGACATGCTAAATGTGAGACATACATAAGATGGGCAGTTGCATGCTGGATTAGAGTGGACAGGCCTGAACTAAAAGAATAAATCCGGGAGTCAGCCATAAGTAGATAGCAATTAAAGACCAGGAGTTGGAAGAGATCACTTAGGCAGTGACTCTTGTTAGAGAAGGGAAGAAAAGAGTATTAGCAGCTGACTCCCAGAGTACTCCATGCTTAGAAGTCAGAGATAGAAGATCCAGTTAGGGAGACTGGGGAGTAGAATTAAGTAGAGGAGAAACCAAGAAATTGTCCTGAAAGATAACAGGAAAGGGTTTCCACAGGGAAGGAGTAAACACAGTTACCTTAGACCCAGAAATTCCAAAATGCATGTCCCCATAAAAATTTATACATGAACATTCACATTGGCTTTTCTCAAAATAACCCCAATTCAGAAACAACTTAAATGCTCAACTGTTGTTTAGATAAGCAAGATGTCTACATAGCCCTATAATGAAATATTTTCAGCCACAAAAAGGAATGGAGTGCTGACATATAATATAGCAGAGGTGAATCTTCAAACATTGTGTAAGTAAAAGAAGGTAGAAACAAAGGACACATATTACATGATTCCATTTATAGGAACTGTTTGGAACACACCAACCTAAAGACAAAAGGCAGACTAGAGGCTGCCAGCAGATGGGGATGGGAAGTCTTAGAATTGGCATGAGGTTTCTTCTGGAATGATAAAACGTTCTAGAATTAGATAGAGTTGGTGATTGTACAATTCTGTGAATATACTGAAAACCATTGAGCTTCAACTTTAAAAGGGTGAATTATACAGTACATGCATTATATCTTAATAAAGCTGGTTAAAAAAAAAAATAAGGAGAGGTCACATGGGCCCAGTTCTGCTGACAGGGTGAAGAAGATGAAAATTGAGAACTGACCACTGGATTTGGCAATGTACTGTTTCATTTTGTACCAGGGATTGATAGAGTGGGTTCCAGGCAGAACAGAGAAGAGGAAGTGAAAACAGTGAGCCTGTGTAATTCTATGGAGTGGTGCTTTTGTGAAGAAAAGCAGAGGAAAGAAATGTTTGCTAAAATGGCCTGTGGAGTAAGGGAGTATTTTTTTTTTTTAAATGGGTAACATGAGAGCCTATTTCTGTCCTAATGGGGATGACTCAGTATTCAGGGGTAAAACTGATGACTGGGAAAAAGGAAGAAGGAGGGGATCGGTGGGACGCTCTGCATAGGTCAGAAGGAATAGGATCGGGCACAGGGTGGAGCAGCTGGCTGTAGGAGCAAGCACAGCCCATCATTGGTGACGGAAGGACGGAGTGAGCACTGTGGCCACAGCTGGATGTGAGGGCAGAAATATCTCTGGATGTTCTCAGTGAAACACAAAGCAGGGTCATCATCTGAGGGTCAAGGGGTAAAGGAGGAGATGGAGAGGCTTAGGGCCAAAGATAAGATTCCATAGGGTTGTTTACAAGGGAGGAGGAATGCATGGTTTGGGGAAAGCTGTGGGGCAAGGCCTGAGGGCATTTTGGAGGCTGACAGCTCCATGAGACCTCAGTTTGGCTGTGTGAGTTCCTCCAGCTGTGCTCAGCTGCTAGGATGGGCAAGGAGTGGGACTGTGTGGTTTTAGGAGGGGTGGGATTTTATGGTAGTGGACGCCAGCTATTCTTGTTCTCTATTCTTGTTCTAATGGCCTGCTGCTGTCCATATTCGAGTGAGTGATCCCTGAGTGTATCTTTCTCATATTCATCTCTTCTGCCTCTAACTCTCTCACATATAAAAGATAATTAGTGAATTTTACAAAAGCAAATTTATTAATTTCTTTGTTGGTTTTTCTTCCCCCTTCACTGATGCCCTAAATGTACAGGGATGAATCCGCTGGACTGATCTACTTATAAATTGCATGTTCTAAAACTATAATCAGTTTACCTTACAGGTTTCTTTATATTTAAATGGAACAAAATAATGTGTTCAAAAAGTCATTACATTCCCTTTTCTAAGCACTAATTAAATGAATTCATCAAAGCACTAATCAAACATGAAAACACTTTTTGATAATGTCATTCATGTGTTCTTAAAAATATTACCTTACTCTTCTTGGCATAAATATGGGAGGAAAATAAAGCAGAGAGAGTTAACTGTCCAGGAGAGAGAAAGATGTTCAGATTTCCACGCTCAGAGGTTTTCCTCCGGAAAACGTCTAGAAACCGTTCTTTGCCTCCATGATTAGGAATGGTAATTACATGGACTCTCTGCTTATCTAGTGACATGCTTGTATTTCTACCACAAATCTGTAAGTGAAGGTAGATGAGGGCACCTCCCATGTTCCATTGGTGGCCATGAAGGGACGCTCCATTCAAAGCTACAGAGAAGGCACCGTGTGATACAGAGCAGCACACCCACGTGTGAGCGCTTGTGAACTCGAGTTTTGAGTGGAACTGCCAAAATGTGATTAAAGGGATAAAACAAATGCTATTTATTTATAATCCAAGCTTTCTTTTAATGTAGGCTTTGCTATAAACAAGGAAAGCTGATGGAATGTTTTGTACTTCTTTTGCCAAACTCTGAAATTAATGAACCCTTGTCTAGAGAGCTTGAGGGAAATTGCAAGGCTGGGACTCTGTGTAGGAGGAGGTTTCTTTATCCCAGTGCCATGCACTGCGGCAGAGCCACAGGGCAGTGCTACTTCTTTGACTTTATAAGATGTTTGTTCTCAATGGGTTAAAAGCTATTTCCATTGTCATGAATAAAAGAGAACATTTCATTTTACAACATATTCAGGCAGGAAGCTGGCTTTGAATTTTCTCCCTGTTGCTAGCTCTAAGATTTGGGGAAGGTCCCTTAACTTCTCTGGGGCTCAATGGCCTCACCTGCATAATTAAAAAACCTTCATCTCACAGGCTGTCATGAAAATTAATGAGATAATTCGTGTATCATTAGTACCTAGAGCAGACTGGGAGCATAATAAATGATTGAAGTGAAAGCTATTAACTTTAATAATTAATAAAAATAATAAAGGACTATAAAACTGGGGAAGATGTGTCATTAGTATCAAATTATCCCAAAGGTTTAGTCTTAAATAGCATTCTTCAAATCTGACAACAATTCAATTCAGTAAGTATATACCAAATAACTCTACTATGCTGAGCCTTGTGCTGGCCCTGGCATCATTGGTGATGCCAACTCTAGTCTTAAAGAAGTGGCAGAGCCTAGCAGGGAGATGGGTTTGTGGACATCTACTTGAAATTGGCATAATAGTAATAGCTAACTGTGGAGTGCTTTCTATAATGGTAGGTATAATATTTAAACCCTATAAATGTATACTTTCCTCGAATTTTCAATTAAAAACAACCCTATGAAATAAGAACTGTTATCCATTTTATAGATAGGAGAACAAAGACACAGATAATGGAAGGAACTTGCCGAAGGTCACCAGGATCGTAATTGAGTAATCTAGGATGTGAGTGATAGCAATCTGATTCCAGAGACAACAATCTTAACTACCATGCCACACTGCCTCCTTTGTTTAAAAAAAGTTCAATGGCAACCAATATTTATTGAGCACTTACACCCAGGTATCACTAAGGATACACAGAAGAATAAATGAGACCTAATTTCTGTACTCTGGGGTGTGTAGTCTAGTGGGGAAGACAAATATTAATCATGTAACTGCATGAACATGTGCATATGAGCTATGATAAATGTTAGGAAAAAATTATAGGTGTTAAGTAATAAATGTACAGTGTATACCATGTTATTGGGGAATACACACAAGGCAGACCATTAATTCTGTCTTAGGTAGACAGAGGTGAAGAGGGAAACCATTGTAGAAAATAGGAACAGTGGAAGAAAAGGCATAGAATAAGGAAAATAAATAAATAAATAGATAGATAGATAGATAGATTTTTCTTGGTTTTTACAACCAGTGATAGGCAATTACTAATTGCATTCCCAATGTCCCTGGTTGGAGTTCTATGGGGGGTCCTGAGAAGGTGACTCCTCTTGTGGCTCTGTGGGTGAATCAAGTGACTTTGTAGTGTACTGTCTTCTAGCCACAGTAATTTGTTCAGGATGGGGAACCTCAGGAGTCCTCTTGGGAATGCTAGGACAAAAGGTTCTCTCTTGTTCTGCTGCGCATGGTGGTCCTGGGAGGGAATTCTCCACAGGTCTCTTGTATTCCTGCATGTCTGGAGCAGAGGCACTGAGTGCATCTGTTCTGAACCCTCTTCCGGGGGATACTTGTCTAGTGAGCAGTCTTGGAAGATAGGGTGGTCTTTCCAACTGGAACAAAGACTGGTTTACTCAAAGCTTTGAACAACAGTATCTCCCTCTGAAGCAAAGGGCAATTCATGCTTACGACCCATTATAAAGGATTCAGGTTCCTGAAGTTCAGGATTTGGTTCCTATAGCACATCCCTGTATGAGTAGTAGTGTCATCTAATTTTCTTTGAATCACTACTGAAGTTTGGGTAAACAACATGAGAAAATGCTGGCCACTGCTATTGCTGCAATTAGTGGACTGACCCAGGTGTATGTTGTTTTCTATCAGCTAACACGTCAGCTTGCTAAAGTAGGGTAAAATATCTATTCTTTCAGGTCTCAGTGGGTAGTACATAGCTCTGGAAGCCATTGGGAGACTATTAGAGGAAATGGCCCTAAGATGATGCTAACTTTATGGAATGTATAGAGATGGGGAAAAATCAGTATAAAGATGGGAAGAAATTAGGTTGTTAATGGACACCATTAAGTGATCATGTCAGCATCTGTCAATGGCTTAAGTATATGAACTAATACTTTTCCTTTGTTGACTAAATAATTTGCAATTATGTTTTTCTGCTATTTGAAACCATAGGTATTCCTGCTTATTCCATTTGAAACTATATCTTTAATTTGAAAATATATCTGATTTAAAAGCAATGCAAATGTGGAATAATCACATGGTACTTTGTGGCTGAATGCTAATGGTACAGAATTATCAATTTAAAGATCACTAGTATATCTGAGTGTTTGGCAGAACTAGCATATGAAGGGTCAATTTCTGCAAGAGTTCTACAGTAAGTAGAAAAGAAAGCAAACAAATAAAACCAAAGAGTTTTTGGTTGGGAGAGCATCATTAGTGAAAGTTTTTGGTTTGGGGTTTTAGTTTTTATTTTTATTTTATTTTTTGTACCAGGCATTGAACCCAGGGGTGCTTAACCATTGAACAACATTCCCAGCCTTTTTTTTTTTTTTGTATTTTATTTAGAGACAGGGTCTCAGTGAGTTGCTTAGTGCTTTGCTGTTGCTGAGCCTGGCTTTGAACTCACGATCCTCCCGTCTTAGCCTCTGAGTTGCTGGGATTACAGGTGTGTGCTACTGTGTATGCATGGCTAAAAGTATGTTGTTAAATTGAACTAAGGTGTCCTATTTTCAACTGTTTAACAGCTCCAGCAGAAAATAAGAATCTCAATTATGAAGTTTGGGTAGATCTACGAATTTCTAGGTTCACCAGGGAACTAACCATGTGATTAGAGGATAGAGACTTTTCACTTCTGGGGAGGAAAAAGAGACTTGAGATTGAGTTCAATCACCCAAAGGCCAAGGTGCCTATTTAATGACAAACTCCTTAAGAAGCCTAAAATGTTAGGTTAGGACAGCTTCTGGTATGGTGAATACACAGAGCTGCTGGGAGAGTGGCATGCCAGAAAGACCTTGGAAGCTCCATATCTTCCCTAAATACTTTGCACAATGTGTCTCTTCCATTTGTCTTTATTACTGAGTTGCATCCTTTGTGATAAACTGGTAAATGTCAGCAAAATGTACATCAGTGTTCTGAGTCATTTTACCAAATTACCGAACCAAAGGAGGTGGTGTGGAACTTCTGATTTACAGCTAGTTGGTTACAGGTACCAGTAACAACTTAAGACTTGGGATTGGCATCTAAAGCTGGGGGTCGTCTGGTGGCTACTGAGGCCTCAATCTATGGGGCTTAAGTGAATTCTGGGCAGTTAGTATCAGAACTGAGTTAAATTCTGCATACTGCTGAAAATTGCTTAAAACCAACATGTTTAGTGTCAAAATTATGGAGAAAGTATAGAATAAAAACCCTTTGATTTTTGTTTTGTTTTTGGGATAAGAGGATGCAAGTTCCCTGGAAACAGGATGAATAAACAAAGGCCTGTTTAAGAGTCATCAGGGTAAGGATTCAATTAAAGGGTTTTGACATGAAGCAGAGAACAAGTTTGAGTACAAGTTTCATGATGTTCTCAGATCCCTAAGGGTAAATTTGAAGAAGAGAATCAAATAGGGGTTTATTTTAAGAATAAGAAGTAAGCAAAAAGTTGAAACACATAGAGATAACAGAACTAGAAGGGAGAATAAATTGTTTACTCATTTAACAAATAGTGTTTATGCCAGGAAATACACTGGGCTGTAGATACACCAAGATGAACAACTTATAGTCTTGTTCTGAGAAAGCTCAGAGTCCACCAATAGGTAGACAGAGAAGTAGTCAAGGGATTCTATGCTGCATGGGACACAAGAGGAGGGATCATTTCCCATCAGGGAAAAGGATGCCAGGAAAGACCTCAAAGAAGAGTCATTTGTGAGACTAGTTAGTGTTTGGCGGAGCTTCCAATATGTTTCTTTAATCCTTTATCTAAACCATACCTTTATTAAATCAGGATAATTGCTGGCATTTCACTGTAAGCTTGTAATATTTTAGCAAGGAGTCATCTTTGTTTATTGCTAACTCCGATGTCCTGCAGAAAGAGCATGTGCTATTTTTCAAAATGTGTTTTTCTTCAAAAAAAACATAATGAATGAAATGTTGCTTTCTCTGTCATTCTTAATTGTCAATAAGAAACTGAAAGGTGGTAACTAGTAATATTCTAGGCAAAAAAAAAAAAACCCACAAACAAATTCTATTCTTCCAAATATTTCCTAGCTATAAAGTGACTTGAGAACATCACAGAGTATTTCAAAGGCGTAGTCAACAAATGGTGATAAAGAACACAGGAAATATTCATGTACAGCCACTCAAAGAGAAAAAAGAAAATATCTGTGAAGAAATCTGGGACAACTTTAACTTGGATTAAACAACAACAGACGGTTCTCTAATCAAAATTATAGTGAAGCTTTGAAAATTTATTTTCCTTATTCACATTGTCTATTGTTATTTTTGTCTTAGTCTGTTCTTAGTAGACGCCTTTACTGAGAAATGACTTGTTGTAAAAGTGACTCATCAGAGGAAAATGTAAAGGAGGAACCACTGTGAATTCTTAATTATAAGAGTCTAGCCATTCTGCTAAGAATAATTATAAGAAAAGAAAAATAATAAATGATGGGGAATATGATTTTGAAGTAAAATAATAAACTCATCTGCTTGCAACTCATAAATAATTTGCACCTTATAGTCATTATGTAAGTTTTAGGTTAGCAATATAGATGTAAAATCGGGCCAACAGAATACAGAACAACAATAAAAGTCCAACCATATAAATTTTGAGTTTTAATATCTGGTAATGGTAATAGCAACTGATGAAACTAATGATAATTCAGATGTTGACACGGATCTAAGAAAATTATGCACTTACATTAGAAATTGGGAAACTTTTTCTGTAAGGGGCCAGACAGTAAGTATTTTATTGGTCATATCATCTTTGTTGCAGCTATTCAACTCTGTCCTTGTGGGTGTAAAAGTGGCCACAGACAGTATGCAAACAAATGGGCATGGCTGTGCTCCAATAAAATCTTATTTACGAAAACACAGTATAGAGTGGATTTAGACTTTGGGCCATAATTTGCTGACCTTTGTTTTTCAACTCTCATTTCTTGCATTTTTTTCTTTTCTCCCTAGTTTCACAGTGCCTACACAATAATCATAAAATTTTATATTATTTAGAATTCCAGCATTTAGTTTGAGCCAAATTTTATATAATTAACCTTTGAAAAATGATTATCAATACATAATTCACAATGTGTCCAGAATACATAAATATTCTCAATCCTAGTGGAAAACAGGAAAACGTTTTACATCCCAGAGCGAAACCATTTCAGATCTATCATGTTGTAAGATACTGCCCCATGTTTACCAGGTTACAGAGCAACTGGAACTCCCACATGCTATTTTTGGTGGAAATAACAATTATTAAAGCTGTTTCAGAAAGCACTATAGCAACATCTAATCTTGCTGAAAGTGTGTAGATGCCTTAAAATTTCAGTACTAGCTATATATCCTGATGACCTATATTAATCTAAAAAGTTTGACCCAGCTATCTCACTCCTTGGTTTATGCCCAAAGAACTCAAAGTCAGCATACTATAGTGACACAGCCACACCCAATGTTTCTAGAAGCTCAATTCACAATAGCTAGACTATGGAACCAACCTAGGTGTCTCTCAATAGATGAATGGATAAACAAAATGTGGTATATACACTTAATGGAATATTATTCAGCTTTAAAGAAGAGTGAAATTATGGTATTTGCCAGTAAATGGTTGAAGTTGGAGAATACAATGCTAAGCAAAATAAGCCAATCCCACAAAACCAAATGCTGAATGTTTTCTCTAATATGAGGATGCTAATTCACAATAAGGCGGGGGTGAGGGGCACTAGGAAAGAAGAGTGTTACCTTAGATTAGGTACAAGGAAGTGATGGGACGGAGGGGAGTGGATGTGGGAATAGGAAAGATAGTGGAACGAAACAGACATTATTACTTTATGTATATGTGTAACTGCATGACCAATATGATTCTGAAACATGTACTCTCAGAAAAATGAGAAATTATATCCCATCTATGTATGACAATATCAAAGTGCATAAATGCATACTACTGTAATATAAAACTATAATTAAAACAAATAAAAATGTATTTGCAGTGTTTTTATAATTTTACAATAACCTAAATGTGGACAAGGGATAACAAAATGTAACATAGTCTACAATGGAATATTATAAAGGAGCTAAATAAATATATGGTTGATTCTCATTATTTGTGATAGTTATGTTCTATAAAGGTGCTGTGAATACAGGATAAGGGAAAACTAAATCATGGTTCTTGTGAGCCTCTGGTCATATTTTTGCTAGTTCATCAAAATGTAACTTTGTTTTATATGTGTCTCTGCTTAAAGACACCTTATTTATTCATTAATTTATTAACACTGAATTCACAACCAATGACACTAACTTATGCCTGACAAAGTGTATGGGATACTCACAGCCTCTGTAACACAGAGGATCACAGCATTCTTGTGCTTAGGGACAGTAGAAAGTCCTTCAGCATAACATGAGGGGACCATTTTAAACAGTGACATCATGTACAAAAAACTCAAAGTGGGAAAAACATGCCTAAATACACTCTGAGCTGAAAGGAGAAGGCAGAGCAACATTGCTAGTGTTGATTTGGGGGTTACAAATAAATTGGAGTGAGTTGGTAAATTTACAAATGAGGAAATCACAAACAGCAAGGACCACCATATTATACCTACATATACCAACACACATCTATCTTAAAATGTATTGAGGGGAGAAAGCAAAATTGGAGAAAGTTATGTACAGCATAATACTTTAAGTAAATATAGATGATTTTAAGGATATGTGTATATGTAATAAAAGTATTACAACATGTCCATCCATTTTAGGATGTAGCTATGTAGGAGAAAAACCAACCAATTAACCTCATTATTTTCATTAAAAAGAAAACTAATATCCCAAGGGTAACATATATTGAACATTTTCTTGTAAACTATAATTGCTTTCTGAAACTTTAGGGGCTATGATTATATTTCATTGTATCAAAAATCATTTCTAAACTCTGCAGATATAAAAGGCAAGATTAATTTTGCCAAGGATGTTAAAATACCAATATTAAATTGAGTGTCTTATCTTTGTTTTCCAATCTGGAAAAAAGAATGATTGATGGTCAGCCTTTAAATTTTGCCAATGTTTGATCAATAAACATGATTTTATGTGCCCCATCAAAGTCTTTAATAAATACTGTCAAAATACTGCTATGTTGGCTTTAGCATTCTATCAATAAAGAAAGTTTCTACATTTTCTCAAAAGATCATGCACTCCACAAGCCACAAAACATGTTCATTCTCTTCCCAGCCGTCCAATAAGCACTTTTCCCTTTGTATCTACCCAGTTGGATATGAACATCTTCCCTCCATTTTCTTGCCATTTACCAAGTCTCAAAGGGTTTATTTATTTTCCTTCCCTACTTATCGCTTTAGTTTAGACTTTTCTCATTTCTCATTAGAACTACACCTTCCTAACCAGTCTCCTCCTTTTTAATCCACTCTCTCTGTTGTCAGGGGTGGTCTGATCTTATCCCCTGATGGAAACTGTTCACTAATTTTCCATTTCCTATGGTCTAGAGTCTAAGCTCTTTGGCATCAAATGAAGGTACTGACAATTTCTGCAGGTTCCCTGCCGGCCCGTTTCCTAGACATGCTACACCCTGCAAACGAAGAGGTTTGTCCCCCCTCTTCCTTCCCCTTGTACGTGCTGTTCCCTCTGCAATATGCTCTTTTACAACACTTAAATTCCATCTTGACTACTCAGTATGTACATTTCTCTGTGACTTCAACTCAGGCTAATAGCACTAATCACCTGTCTACGTAGAAACGACTATGACTCCTTATTTATGCAGCAAATTCCATATGCAGGTGGAGCAGCGCTAACCCAGAATGCTTGTAACCAAAAGCATTTCAAAAATTTTCAGGCTTTCAAACATTTCATATACATAATGAGATATCATGAGGTGGGATCAAAATCTAACCTAAACATAAAATTCATTTATGTTTCTATATATACAATATATACATAGCCTGAAGGTAATTTTATATAATATTTTTAGCGTGCCTGTACGTTAACTGCACCTGTCACATGAGGTCAGGTATGCAAGTTTCCACTTATAGCAACATGTCAGTGTTCAGAAAGTTTCAGATTTCTTAGCACTTTGGATTTCAGAATATAGATGGCCATTCCTGTATATGCCAGTGATTTTTAAACTTGTATTTTTTTCTCTGGACCTCTCGTTTGTGTTACAAACCTATACCCAACCATGAGCTACAGTGAACATATCCATTTGCAGAACTGTGAATCTAAAGCATGGAAAAATTGTAGAGTATAAGGTTAATACCAGGATTCAAAACCATTACACTACATGATCTCCAACCACCTATTACCCACACAAGAAGCTGAGAGTCATCTCCATCTCAAATACGTACATTTCTCTTCATCTCCACCCATCCTAAGCTTTCATAAATTATTGCCTGGACAACTGCCAATTATGTTCTAATTGGTTTTCCCACTTCTACTTTTGCCCTTTCCCAATTATATTACCATATAGAAGCTGGATTTATATTTTTTAACATAAATTTAATTATAGTCCTTATTTAAAGTTTATCAATGGTTTTCCATTTTATTTTGGAGAAATTCCCAAATTCTTACTAACCTACAAGGCCCTTGTTCAGCTTTTTGTGTAGAAAGCCTCTGTTTTTCTCTCTGGGCTTCAGCCTCTTGGTGAAGTTGTTCCACCCAGAACCTTCTTGTGCATGGTCACTATATTTGAAATGCTCTTGCAGCATTCTTTACCAACACTTATTCTGATTTGGTGTCAAAAGAAACATAACTCCTCTCAAGAGGTCTTCCCTGATGGATCTGCTCACATCGGATACCCTTGTTAAGTGTGACAGTGCACTATTTTCTTCCAAGCAATTTAGACATGTGTAAATGAGTACTAGAATGCTAGTCTGTATTCCTCATTAGTGTGAAAGCTTCATGTATCACATTCAATATCTGAATGCTTAGATTCTAGGTCAATTCCTGGTATATGGGAGACAAATATTTTGAAAAAATGAATTAATGCAGGTTAAAGAAAAACTGAAGAGATAATAAAAACAGACATGACTCAGCATGAAATGACCAAAAGAATTTGCTTCATCAGAAGGTGAATGATTTAGAACATGCAAATAAAATCATTATGTGCCCAGATAAAATAGAACCAACCAATTACAATAATATGCATAATTTAGATCATTTATATTCTCTGTGTTTATGTCAACTTTTAAAATCCTAAATGAACTTTAAACCAAGACTATGAAAATATAAATTTAACATTTCTAACCTGAAGCTATGATCTAAAAAAATTATTCCTCTGTGCTTTATTTTTTCTTAAAGACATTTAATATTTTGTTTTTTAGGACCAATGATTGAATCCAGAGGTGCTTAACCACTGAGCCACATCCCCAGCCCTTTTTATTTTTTATTTTGAGACAGAGTCTTATTAAGTAGCTTCTGGTCCCGCTAAGCTGCTGAGGCTGACTTTGAATTTGTGATCATCCTGCCCCAACTTTCTGAGCCACTGGGATTACAGGTGTGCGCCACCACTCCCAACTAAGATAGTTAATATTTTTATTGAAAATAAACAGCAATGACTAAAATTTAAACCTAAGAGGAAAATAGTTCATGAAGAGTACAATGTCACCATTTGATAGTATCAATAAAATCAGGGAATAAAAGACTATGCTCAATATCAGGACAACATAATAAAGAATGTCATGCATGATATCTCTTATTGGTTATTCTGCCTTAAAATCTATTCAATAGACCATAGTCCATTAATCTTAATATATACCCATCCTTTGGTCATGTCACATTTTTACTCAAACCTTCACTGCAAATATTTCTAATGTACAACTATTTCACACAGTTATGCAAGTAAAAACATTAAGGTTAGAATTAAGAGCTATGTGGGAAAAGTACATTGAGTGGAAAGATATTTCACCAAATAGGAAATATAAGTAATAAACTTTCATAAGAAATATATAGAAATTTATTTGTAATAAATAGTAAATTCAAAACGGGGTCTTGTTTTTAGTCCTTTTTCTTGTAAATTAAGATTAAATTATAACACTTATTGCTCAGGAGGATTGTGCAACTGACATTCTCATATTTCCTAGTGACTGAATATTTTTTAGAATTCTTCAGCAAAAAACTTAATTTAGCATTATGTCTTAAGGCCATAAAGTTTTTCTACCCTATTAATTAGTAAGTCTGCTTTTAGCAATCTCACTAAGAAAATAATGCTAAGAAATAAAATTTTCACTAAAAAAAAGTTAAACCTAACAGTATATATAAGCTTGAATACATTATAACACTAAAAAAGTCTGAAAAAGAACAATGTAAGAATGATCATCACTGTAACTGTGAAGCTTAAACTAGTATAAATACTTATAATAATATATTATCGGGAAAGAATAAAATAAAATGCTTATAAAATATGAATATATCTTTCTCAAGTATAGTTATGTACATGCAGAAATGAGGCAAAATACCATATATCAAAGTGCTAATAGTGATACTGTTAATAAAGGTTAGGAAGGGGGAGTTGGATTTTTTCCTTCTTTTCTCTATTGTTCTTTTTTATTTCAATGATATTTAAGTTTTACAACGAAGTTAACAAAGAGTCTTCAGGGGATCTCCACTGCTATTTGATAAGATTTAAATTTCTGAGTACCAATCTCCTTACTCCTATTCTACCTCCATCTTCTTGAATCTCACACTGTTTACTTACCCCCATTTACTGCATACAGCTTTAAACAAGGCCCCTCATGGAGCACCAATGCCACCACTCATTGTGAGTTTTTGTAGACAAATGAACAAATATTATCTCATTTTGAACATTTTCGGGTTCACTCTCTTCTGGAGAATGTTATTCTTTAGTTAAAGAAATTTGGTACTTTCCTGAAATTCTACTTCCATAAAAGACTCTTTATTAGAGCAATAAGATATTTAATTTGGAAACAGAAATTAGAGTCCATGGAGACACTATACCAGGAAGGTATTTTTCTCTTATAGACATAGATTAATTAGGTAATTTTATTTTCTACTTATCAGATGTCTTAAAATAGAAAATAGTTATTTCAATAAATCAATTTAAAGTTATATTCTACATCTAGAACTTTGCTTTTTTACTTAAAATATATTCCTTTAACATTTGATAAGCAAAGTAAACTTGAACATTCTCCACGGTGGTTTTCAATATAATTATTAAGTATAGGTAATGAATTAGTATTATAATAATTAATACAACTTTTGATGGTTGTTTTAGGAATCATATCTAGCATCCATAAGCTACTTAATGTCCCAAATTTGGGGTATAAGAGTCCTCTGTAGGTTTCACATTTGTAACTGATGGTATCGGGGATATAGAATAAACATTTTTTTTAAAAAACACAATGAACAAGAAGTACAAAATTTTGGAGTCTGATGATATGAAACAATAAATAAATTTTCCATAACAATAACCACACTTTAGGTCAGGTGTGACATTTCTGGGACATCCCACTAAAATCTATAAAGCTTATTACATTGTGAGTTTTGGAGGCTAGCCTGATAAAGCTCTGTATTCTCAATAGCACGGTTCATTCACAAAGTGATTTTCAGAATATATTCTGGGAATAAAGAAACTGTGCTCATTGGGAACTGAAATAGAGCCAGTTAAATTCCATTCATATACAATTATTTCAAAATGAACCCCACTATCATATATAATATCATGCACTAATAAAAATATTTAGAAAAAAGAAGTTATGCTTAATCAGATGCCTTTACATACAAAATGAGTCTAATATTGGTAAATGAGAAAAGCTGCTATCATCCCGGAGAACAATAATGGTTACTTTAAAATAGTTCATAGCTTTCACACTTAAGAAAGATTCTGTGTCATGAGCTACATTTGAAATAACAAAGAAAATAAAGGTAACTTTCATTAAGCCTTATAAGCTTACTAAGTCTTTGGCAGTATATTGATTTTTAAAATATATTATCTTTGATCCTCACAATAGCTCTGCAAAGCAGGTAGTATAACACATTAAAGCACACAGAGTGATAGACATAGCAGGGAATATGAGTGTGAAAAATTCTAGCTTCAGGATCAAATATACCAGATTTCTACAATCTTAGAGAAGTAACCTCTGTAAGGCTGTTTTATAACCTATTGAAAAAGAAAGAAGCTGCCAGGCACAGTGCCACATGCCTATAATCCCAGTGGCTTGGGAGGCTCCAGGCAGGAGGATCATGAGTTCAAAGCCAGCCTCAGCAACTCAGTGAGGCACCAAGCAACTCAGTGAGACCCTGTCTCTAAATAAAATATAAAATAGGGCTGGGGATGTGGCTCAGTGGTCAAGTGCCCCTGAGTTCCATCTCCAGTGTCCCCCCCACCAAAAAAGGAAAGAAGCAGGAAATAAGGTAGAGTCTTACTCTGCTTACTCAATATTGGTAAAGGTATCTCCCCCAAGCACATCCTCCAGGAGGTTTCTGCCCTATTGTGGCTAGGTACAGCAATGTGGCTCATTCTGGCCAGGGGGTTCTGAGAAAGAGGAGATACAGTTAGCTTTGGGCCAGCACATTGAACTGTCAATGTAAGGTCCTGCAGAAGTCTGCTTTCTCCTGACACAGTAACTGGTCATATTTGTGATAGCTGACTCTGTCAAGTCTGGATCCAAGTGATCAGAGTCAGTGGGAGCCCCTTTGTCCAATCAAATTGGACAGCAGAATGAATTTTTAAAGATGCTGTTTTAAGCACTTAAGATGCTGGAAGTGTTTATCACTGAAGCACAACCAAGATGAAACAGACTGGAAGGGGCCACTTCTATCCTACAGTGTCGTCAGGATTTAATGAAATAACATGAGAAGCATTTTCAATGTTTATCATATAGAAAATAGTAAGTGAATGTACCTTTATTATTATATTATTATCCTCTTTTAACAAATTAGAATACTGAGATCACAAAATATTCTGTAATATGCTGAAGGATATACTACTAGTAGGTGACACAGTTGTTTCTGTATGACTTTGAATCAAAGATCTTTTCATGAAGACCTTCTTTAATCATCTGACTTGCACAAAGAAAAGCCTCAATATAATTATTATTTTTTGTGCATGTTTGTGCCTTTTTATTATTGTTCTAAAACCTCTTTCTGAGACAGGCAAATAAATTTCCCTTTAATATTTAAATTTATTTATTTATTTATTTTTGCTGTTTGTTTAACAAATTTTGTCACACAGGAAGGCAGTCTCTATGGAAGTTTTAACTATCAAATCCCTTTAAAATCTAATGACAGAATGTCTCTCAATGTTTCTCTTCATAATCTTTCTTACCTATGTTAATCTGGTCTAAAAAATAATCAAAACATAAGGAACTTATTTTCTTTTTCCAGTCTGTGCTTATGTCAATATAAATGAATCCTTCCTCTGTCCCATTTCCAATTCTTCTTTAAAAAAATTCAACTTAATTTCCATCCCTCTTATGAATCAACTTAACAGTACATCTGGCCTATGCCACTTATTTGAAACATCATTTCATATGATTCTGTCAGACAGCTTTGTACAGCAGGAACATAAAGTTTTGAAACTGCATTTCCCAGGATCCCTTGTAGTAGGGTCATTGTTAATTTCCTCCAGTGAGAGGAATTCCCATGGGATTGGGAGGACAGAAGACAAGAGAAGGCTATTTTGGGTATTATGACTGACACACGGAACTGACTGAAAGCAGAGATTAGAAATGGATTATGTTGTGACGTCTTTGAGGGAATTTACTGTCAACCTCCCTTGAACCACAATAAACCAATCAACCAACCTACCCACCCCACAACTACCATGTAAAAACATCAGCCCAGACTAAACAAGTTTTTGCTGTTCAAGACTTAAAACAACTGCTGAGCCACCAAATGTTCATGGACAGGAGGTGAGCTACATAATTTAAGGAAGATATATTTATTCCCTGTACTTTTAGGAAAATAATGACAAAGAGGAGATTCTCAGAGGGTGCAGGCAATAATCAGAGAGAAAACAGGAAAAAAAGTTCCTCATGGGAAGCAGAATCTAGGTCTAATCAAAGGATCTCTACGACTTCATGTGCACATGCAGTGTGTGCGTACTGGAGTGTGAATGGGCTTGTTTAGTGTGGACAACCTGTCTTGTTTATGTATATTATGAGTATATGTGTGTGTAGGGAAGAACATACAACTTGGCTTTCTATTTTATAGATTCTCAGACTTGAAGGAGCCATGTCTAGACCAGATGGAATACTTATGTGCGACTCAGAAATACTAGAGGGTGACAATGATACAAATGTATGAATTGCCAAGATCATTGTAATGTCATGTGTAGATAATAAAAAAAAAGGTATATGCTCATTTAAAAATTTAAAAAAAAGAGAAATGCTAGAGGGTGAGCTAGGTGTAATGACTTAGTTGATTCTTTGTATTTATGGCGGGAATGAATGAGTTTTTCTGCATAAGAGAAATGAAAAATATATTTGACAAATAAAAGGGTGGGCTGTGGCAATAACCCTACTACCTTCTCCTGTTTTTCAACTCCTGTATCATTTCCTCTTCCTGGGTACCATGGAAAATGACTATTCCCAATCTCCCATGAATGTTACTGACTTCTGGAATATGAATAAAAAGGACAAATGTCACTTCTGTGCCCAGGCAGTTAAATGTCTACAAATTTTGTGCAGACCTTTTCTCTCTTCTTTTTCAGTACCCATCTTAGAGGAAAAAATTTTGCATGACATAGTTGAAAGATGGAGGCTGTCTATGACCTGAATCACCCGAGTCCCACCCTGCCTGCATCAGGTAGTGAGAACACCGGGAAGTAAACTGTTTCTGAACATGATAAGTGATATTATAGGAATGTTTGTTACAGCAATTAGCATGAAAAACCTTCATGCAGTTTTGGTCATAACTACATGCAGGGCAAATAAGGAAAAACTGGAAAAAAGAAGTTAATGAGATCTCTAGGGTTAATGAAAAATCAGAGCACCCAGGTAATTTGCTTGTTTTTCAAACAGGATGGTGAATTCAAAGGTGATCTAAGATTAGAAAGTTTGTCCAGCACTGTGATGTTTTTATATAGTTGCTCTTATATATAACTCAGTTCCATAGAGTAAGAGATGTGGCGTGAACAGATGTGATGAAATATCCACACCCAGCCTAAACTTTGGGGTGTTTATCAAAATGGGGCAAATGTGCAAGAGGAAATGATTCAAGCTCAGGGAGGGTCAGGGAAGATATCTAAACCCAGTGTTTTGGGAAGCTGGACGTGAAGGACCAGTGCACTTGGGTTAGCCATGCACTGGATTCCCCAGCAAGGCTCATCTGGAGGTTCTCTTAGACTTCCTCCCGCTCTGTGGCTTAGGGTTACAGAAGCCTACAGCACCTGGAAAGAGGCTAAGCACAGAAACAATGGTTAAATGAGCAAAATTACTAAGATTAAGAGTTTATGCACATGCATCAGATATGTCATCTTATTTCATATTTATTTAAAGTGAATTAACCCTATTAATTTACTGTTAGTACATAGGTCATTAAATATCACTATCCAAGTAATTGTCATTAATTCTAAAGAGATCCTAGGAGTTCTTCAAATATATTCTTAGTCAAATAAATATGTATACTTATAATAAAAAGAAAATTTAAAGATAGATATGACTCTGATGGTACATAAAGTGTTTTTTCCCTTAATATTATGCTACTAAGCACTGAAGATGTGTTGCAAAGCAATTTCCTAAGATAATAGAAGAGGTGAAAGATAAAACAAAATTTTATAACCTAGTACCTACAGACCATATGACAAAATGTGTTGTTTTCTACTTCTATTAAAATATAAAATATTTTCAACATAGTGTAATAAACACAATCATATATGCAAACACAGGAGGCAGAAAGGGAAGATAGGAAATCACAGCAAGAAAGGCTAAAAAAAAAGACACTTCAAGGAAAGATATAAACACACAAATCAAAATATGTTAAGTTCCAGGCATTGGTATGTATTTAATAGTTAAAAACCATTTCTAAAGGAAAAATGTAATAAATTTGACTAGATATGTATAATAGCAAAACTTTATTACCACATTGACACTCACCACTTTGCCATAGAATAAGAGAAACATTTGATTCACTTATTCCTTTATTCTCAAACACTTATTGAGATCCACTATGTGCCTGATATTATTAAAATATTGCCAAAAAGAAGAAAGGGAAGGGGGCTGGGGATGTGGCTCAAGAGGTGTCGCGCTCGCCTGGCATGCGTGCGGCCCAGGTTCGATCCTCAGCACGACATACAAACAAAGATGTTGTGTCCACCGAAAACTAAAAAATAAATATTAAAATTCTCTTCTCTCTCTCTCTCTCTCTCTCTCTTAAAAAAAAAAAGAAGAAGAAAGGGAAGAGATAAGGAGGAAGAAAATTCCTCAATCCTAAGAGAGAGCTCTCTGATGTTATACCGGACACTTGACACATCAAAAGAGGCTTTTTGTAAACAGAGCAAATATACTCAAAGAACTGATTATGAAGTTTCAGTATCCTATCACCTATCACATTTTATACAAATCATTTAAAATATGTCTATGGAGGAAAATCTGACAGACATTAGGGGGAAAAAAAATCTAGACAATGGCTGAAACTGTCAGAGACCCATCATCTACACATGCCTAGTGGGGCCTGAGGATATGCCCTCTGCAGCCTTCACCCCTGGCACTGTGGCTGCAGTTGCCAACATTAGCGTGTTCTCATGGGGCCTGAGATGTGCTCCTCCATGGTCAACACCCCCAGCATTGTTGTTGTCATTGCTGGAAGCTACGTCACCATTGGTGCTCATTTCCACAGGCCTGAGATTATTAATAATCCTGGAAGTAAAAAAATTAACAACTAAGAATATTGTATGTAGTGAAGCTATCATTAAGACTTGAAAGAGAAATAAAGTCTTTTCTAGACAAGAAAAAAACTAAAGATTTCATCACTACTTGACTGGCCTTACTAGGAATATTAGAAGTGAGAAGATAACTACAATCACAAAAACCATGTGAAAGAATAAAACTCACTAGTAAAATAGACATGCAAATGAAAAAGAGAAAAGAATGAAACCTTATCACTAAAGAAAACACATATATAAACAATAAGAGAGGTGGAAAGGAACAAAGACTACACAAAACAATCAGAAAACAAGTAATAAAATGACAGGAGTAAGTTCTTACCTATAAAAATAATCTTGAATGTAAATGAATTAAATTCCACAATTAAAAAATATGGACTGGCCAAATGGATTTTTTTTAAAAAGCCCCAAATTATACTAAATATAAGAAACTCACTTCTAAAGACACACATACAGTGAAAGTGGAGAAACATGTTTCATACAAAAGTGAACAGGAACAGCTAGCTATACATATATCAAAATAGAGTCGGATTCAAAATCTGCAAAAAGAGACAAAATTAAGATCATTAAGTTATAATGAAAGAATAAATTCAGCAAGAGGACATATGTATTGTTGCTCTTGAATGACAACCCATGGATCACTGAAGAAGTTAAAGGAAAATTTAAAAATATAAAGTTGCAGGATACAAAGTCATACACAAACAGGTGCACTGGTATACTCCAATAATGAACTTGTTGAAAAAGAAATCATGTAAGCAGTTCCATTCACGATAACTGCACACAAAAAAAAGAAAAAAAAATTTTTTTGAATAATAAATTTAACCAAGGAAGCAAAATATCTTTAGAATTATAAAACAGATGAAAGAAATTGAAGAGGAAACAAAAAATGGAAAGACAGTCTGTGTTCATGGAAGAATTACTATTAGTAAAATATCCAGATCCACAGATCAAATACAATCCCCATCAAACTAACAATGCTGTTCTTCACACATACACACACACACATACCAAACACAAACAAACAAAAACCTCTTAAAATTTGTATGGAACCACAAAAGGTCCAGAGTAGTTGACACAAAATTGAGCAAAAGAAAAAAGAAAAAAGCTAGAAGCATCACAATACTTGATTTAAAAAAGCTACAGTAATCAAAACAGCATGGTAGTGGCATATAAACAGGTGCACAGACAAATGGAACAGAAAATAGAACAGAAAAGAGAACCCAGAAATAGAACTACACACTTTTATAAACTAATTTTCAACAAAGTCACCAAGAACATACATTGGAGAAAGAACAAACTCTTTAATAAATGGTACTAGAAAAACTGGGTATCCATAAATGGAAAAATCAACTAGATTCCATATACAAATATTAACTCAAAATGGATCAAAGTCTTAAATTAATACCTGAAACCATAAAACTACTAGAAGAAAACAGGGGAAATGCTTTAGGACATTGGTCTGGGCAAAGATTTTTTTTAAAAAAATATGTCCATAGAAGCAACCAAAGCAAAAAATGACAAACTAAATTATGTCAAAGTAAGAGGCTTCTATAGAGCAAGTGAAACAATCAGTAGAGATAATTTTTAGAGTGAAAGAAAATAATTACAAGGTTTTCAACTGATAAGGGATCAATGCCCAGAATATACAAGGAACTGGAAAAAAATCAATAGCAAAATATTTAAATAATCTAATTACAAAACAGGCAAATAATCTCATTAGACATTTCTCAAAAGACAGTCAAATGACCAACAACTATATGAAAAAATGCTTACCATCACAAATCCATCAGGAAAATACCAATCAAAACAATAATGAGATATCTTCTCACCTCAGTTAGAATTGCTATTATCAAAGAGATAAAACAAACAAACAAACAAAAAACAAGTCCAAAGGATGTGGAGAAAGAGGAATTTTCATTTACTATTGGTGGGAATGTAAATCAGTGCAGCCATTGTGGAAAACAGTACAGAGAATTCTCAAAAACTCAAAATAGAATGACTATTTGATCTAACAGTCCTTCTACTGGGTATGCATCCAAAGGAAATGAAATAATTATATTAAAGACACATCTGCACTTGCACGTTTATTGCTGTACTATTCACAATAGATGCAATATGACATGGGTGAAGAAAATTCGGTGTACATATACAGAATGAAATATTATTCAGCCACAAAATGACATTATTCTGTCATTTATGGCAACATGAATGGAACTGGAGGACACCATGTGACGTGAAACAAGCCAGGCACATAGAGACAAAATGTTGCATGCTCTCACTCATTTGTGGAAGCCTGAACTTTGATCTCATAAAAGAAAGTAGAAGACTGATCACTATGAGGTCAGGTGGATGAGATAAGGCTAGGAAGATAGGGAAATGTGCCTTGGGCAATTCCCCCTGGGCAGCGGAGCACAAACAATAGCCACAGGTTTTTGCTGAGAAATTTACAAAATGGTTATTTTTAAATAGGGACCTACGTGACCTGGAGTTCATAGGAATTCAGGGCAGACGTGACCTGGAGTCTGTGGCCTCTCCAAAGAAGGAAAACACCGGATCAATACTTTGATTGAGTGCCTTCTCCAGGATTGGGCTGGGGTGGACTTCCTTAAACCTATGAGACCCACCTAAACCCTAGACAACAGGCATCCAGTGGTAACCCTCTTGGGTTCCCTCCCAGCCACGGGAGCTTGGCTTCACTTCACTTTCACCCTCGGCTGTCTGTGAATCATATTCTTTAAATATAGGAGACAAAGAAACCACCTGACTCCACACTTCATGTTACAATTACAGGGTAAGAAGGTGTGGAAGAGAACGGTTAATAATACCAACATTTAGAAATGATAAAGGTTTGAGGTGCTAGAAGTGCTTATTATCCTATTTTAATCATTACACATTGTATACGTGTGTCAAATTATCTTATTAGGCTTCATAAATATGCACAAATGACTTAACTAAAATAAACATTTTTAAAAAGCTAAAATTTCACCAGGTGTGGTGGTACATGTCTATCATCCCATTAGCATGGGAGGCTGAGGCAGGAGGACCATTAGTTCAAAGCCTGCCTCATAACTTAGTGAGATCCTAAGCAACTTAGTAAGACTGTGTCTTTAAATAAAAAATAAAACAGGCTGGGAACGTGGCTTGGTGATTAAGTGTCCTTGGGTTTAATCTCCAGTACCCCTTCTCCCCAAAGCTAACATTTCTTTAAATAGAAAATAATGTGCATTTCTTATCCTTGAAATATGACATATACTCCCTTTTGGAGATGTCAAACCCTCCAAAGCAGTGGTCCATAACAGGGATAAAAGGAAAAAAAAAAAAGGTCTACCATATGAATAATAGATATAGAGAAGAAAAGAAACAATAACAATCAGAGATCAAGGAAATGCAAAACAAAGAAACAAAGAATCAGAGAAGTAAGAATTGTTTCTTTGAAAAGACAAATAAAATAGATAAATTTCTGGCAAGCCTAATCAAGAGCAAAAAAGAAAAGGTCCCAATGGAAAATACTGGAAATGGAAAAACAGTTTCTAATTACAGATAGTATCCAAATTATTGGATCACTAGTTAAAAATCAATTTACCAAAACAAATATAAAATCAAACAAAATATTGTAAACAAATAGACCAATAAACCTCACCCCAGATCCAGATAGTTTTATGGGTATGCTTTTCCAAACATTGAAGGAAAGAATCCCAATCTTAAATTGACTAACCCAACTATTACGTGCTCATAATTTTAATTTTTATCAGTATTTTAAATCTACTGATAAAAATCAGAAAGAAAATCAGTGTTTATGATCTACTTTCAGCCTAGTCGTGAATTAATCTGATAGGTATCCTCACACAATGACTTGACCTTGAGTGTTTTGCTGAGGTCAAAAACACAGCAACTGCAGTGAGAAATCTAAAGCATACCCCATGGGAAATGACAAGAAGGATGATTTTTCTTCCCTTATTTTCCCGGACCCTCTTCCAGATTTATTAGTGAGCAATGAGTATGGTTTGTGAGGCTTATTTAAAGTCACAGTGCCTGTGTTCAGTAGAAAAGGACTTTTGAATCCTCTCCTAGTCATGATTGTACTAGGTTCCTGGAGCTATGTCTTTCTACGTTCTATATCTGTTCATTTAAAAATCTGTTTGATGTTCTCTTCTGTCTTATATTCCAATTATTTGTTTGCATATATGGTCTCCATAGTATTGGGAATGGAACAGTTGTCTACGTATGTCCTTTAGCTTGCAGGGTTTGGAATCATTACTCATCCAGGAAGTGTCATGGCACAGTACAGGAGGTATCCTTCCTTCATCTTGGACTCAAATCAAGCAGTGACTCTCCTACCTAAGAAGAGAAATACAATCCTCTCCATTACCCAAGAGCAGAGACTGTACTGGCTGGGGGACAGATGGCTCAGACAGATGGCTCAGACTCTAGAGCGAATGGGCACAGGCCACTTCTGGATTGCCATTTTTATATTTCTTGCTCATTCAAGGATCAGAAATACTTAGCCATTCAAGGCAAATGCAGCTAAAACTAGAGATGTCTGAGAAAGAGCAACGGAGGTCAAACGGAGTACCATTAATACCAAGGACAAATATCACACTCATAGCTCACTGTCAATGTAGAAGGGGCACATAACCTGTATTTTGAAGGTCTTCTCAGGTTTAGCTTTCAAAGATCCATTAGGGGACTTCTGCATGTATAGCAAATTAGAATGAATGAATGGATAAATAAATAAATAAATGGGAGGAAAAAAAAAGACGCACTAGGGGAAAAAGACCTAATAAAGTCTTAGTGCCTCAATAATTACTTGTGCCTCATATGCTCTAGCCCATTTCCATGATTTGACATTATAAAGATTATAATCACCCCTGAACTAAGCAGAGATTATTCTATTCATGTAAACTTAAACTAGCTCATGTAAGGCCAAAAGGAAGCTACCGTCACAAATCAAGGCTTAACCAGTGTAGTAATTTCTCTATTAAATTAGTTGGGTCATAAATCATACAGTGGGATAGATGAAGAAGACAGTAAGTGTACATTAATTATTGATTCTGTGTGTGATTAAAATATTATAGATGGAATCAATTTCATAAAAGTAAGAGAATATCTTCAAACAATTTTTATGAACAGTTTCAAGAATTTCTTTCTTTTGAAAGTGATTCATCTAGGGTCTCATCACCTTAAAGTAATCATGCTATGGGAAATGGAGTTCAGAAGCAAATGTTACCTAAAATTATTCCTCAAGCCATATATATTTTAATGGATTTGTGTGATGAGTACAATTTTGACAATGAATTTTTATTCATTACATAATAACATTTCTACTGTATGTGTGAATTAATTATATGTAAGTTCATACATACAAATATTTCAGTGGAAAAAATAAACATTTTTACTCTGTAAAGAAAAGCATGATAGAAAACTAAAATAATTTTACAGAAAAAAATGTTAAAGTATATTAAGATTTATAAGGAATGATATTTTCACTTTATTTACTTATTTTATTTATTTTTGGTACTGGGGATTGAACTCAGGGGCACTCAACCACTGAGCCACATCTCTGGCCCTATTTTTATTTTATTTAGAGACAGGGTCTCACTGAGTTGCTTAGCGCCTCAACATTGCTGAGGCTGACTTTAAACTCGCGATCCTCCTTTCTTAGATTCCAGAGCTGCTGGGATTATAGGTATGCACCATGGTGCCAGGCTTTGGCTTGTTTTTAAAATAAGCTATGCCATAAATAAATAAAACACTAAGCAATGACTCAATACTTGATTTGCCTTTGAAAATAAATCCACAATTGTTTTTGCAGCAATGTGCGACTGAAATCATTCTTTTAAATTTTACCTAGACTCAAGAAAGTTTGAGGTACATTCTATCTTAGAATTGGGGGGAAAAAGGTAACCTTATAAATATCATAGTGGTCAGTTAGGAATATTATATATGTCTAGTCAGTAGAAGTTCTACTCAAAAGGAAAGAGTAAAGATAAAGAAAATAAGTAGCTATATGATTAATATAATCACTTTTCTGAATAGACAAATGATCAAATTCTCATGATATATTTTGGTAAAAGGATTTTTTTCCTTTTCATTGGCAAAACAATTATGTGAATTTTAAGTTTTCCTTAATAGGAGAAACAAAATTTTATACATTTGGCCCTTTATTCCATCATATCTATGCTAGTTCTTTTTTGGTTATATTATTCACGTAAATACTTTCTATTAATCATGTGTTACTTTAGTAACAATGAAAAATCAGTAAGGTTATTTCCATGTTAGAACAAAAAAAATGTACAGTTGAGCATTTTACTTTAATCTAAGGAAGAAAAATGACTCTGATGGATTTCTGTCACATTCAGAAGTGCCCTGAGAAAGATATCCACCCTTGACTATTTCCTCTGCTGGAGCCTGGAAACAATTCTGATTGAACAGAAAACCATCCACTAAAGAATGTGACTGTCTGTAAAATAACTGGAGGTACCAATAATTTTTGGATGAATATAACCTTGATTCAATGCTCTAAATAAAAAGTATGTTTACACCACCAGCTCTCCCCTCCCCCACTTCATGCTACCAAAGCATGGTGGCATGAAGTGGGGGAGGGACCCTTCAAAGTGGCTAAAAGAAGTATGAGCAGCAGACCACGGAGATAGGAGAGCATAAAGGCCCACGCTGAAGGTTTCACCTGATGTATGGAGTACAGGCTTTACTTACCTTGGCTCTTGGAGACGGTTTTGGCATATCTCTTTCTAGGTCTTTTGTTAAAAGGATGGGTAGAGAGTTCTTACCATTGGCCTCCTATAAAAGAAGTATAAAAAAATATCAGAGAATAAAGACTGCTTACCCAGAAATTATGAGGAAGCCAAAGCAATAATTAAGAGAGACGAGGCGTTTCTACATTGAGTTGTTCACCTGAGCAGCTCATGAGATTGCAGTGAGGTGCCAGGATGTTTCCTCTCTTCTGTGTCCCATAGAACAGTGAAGTGAGATAGGGGGTGACCAAGGTGTGGAACATACAGGACCTATACATTCAGAAGATCACTAAAATCATATCTGCACTGCTATGTCACTTTATCACATAAACACCTGCTATAGGCAGCTCACCCCTTCTTTTGAAAGATGAAGAACTCATTTTCCAGGATATCAAGCAATAGAATTGCTCATGTTCTGATCCTTTATAGTCTTTATCTTAAAGAAATAACTTCAGATAATTTAACAAACGACTACTGAATAGTGATAGGGAATCATACTAATGCCCTAACTGAGGAAAAATGTCTGAGTTTCTATTTCCAAAATGTTTACACTTCTAAGTCCTTGGTTCAAAGCAAAATAATATTTACAAAACTAATGGCAGAAATTGTAAGGAGGTAACTTAGATGGAGTTGGAGATATTTATACTTTATTACTGTGATAAACAAATTATAATAATCTTGTTTGTTTTGGTTTTCTAATAATGTAGAGTCTCACTTTTGAATCACCATTAACTTGAGAAGTTTCCCATTGATGATTTTATTCTGTCTTCAAATTAAGGGACAGAAAAATACAAAGAGGGGGCTGGGGGTGTGGCTCAAGCGGTAGTGTGTTCGCCTAGCATGCATGTGGCCCGGGTTCAATCCTCAGCACCACATACAAACAAAGATGTTGTGTCCGCCAAAAACTAAAAAATTAATATTAAAAAATACAAGGAATATTACAGACAGTCAAGCTAAGGAGAAAGTGAGATTTCTTTCACTTGCTCCATAACCTTCACCCCTGTATTTCATGTCTTCTCCCATGCCTAAAATCCAATCATGTAAATCACAGAAGTTTTTAGGTTAATAATTATAAGTTTAAATAAAATTTTAGTCTACATAGTTAACAATGTTACTAAAATTTGCTGGCATTATCATCACTTATTTCTAAAGGGAATAATATGGAGAAAGTATAAAATATCCCCAGCAACAGTCCTGGGCTGGGGTTGTGGCTCAGTGGTAGAGCGCTTGCCTAACATGCGTGAGGCACAGGGTTCAATCCTCAACACCACATAAAAATAAAATAAAGATATTGTGTCCACTTGTAACTAAAAAATTTTTAAAAATAAAGAAAACAGCAATCCTACTTGCTACTAATGAACATTGAATCATCTGAGGTATCAGGCACTGTGCTAAAATCTTGGCATTCATGATGCCATCCTCCCCTGTCCACTAGTCCTGCAAGGTAAGCCCTACGGCCATCATCCCCCTTTTAAGGATAACATATGAAGGCTACAGAGATAATTAAACTTGCTTATTGTCACAGAGGACTAAAAGATGGTTCTGTATAACTTTAAGGACTGAGTCCTTATCACCTTTGTATACTGCTTTTCATCTCTGTTATACTTAACATTTGAAACCACTAAATGGTGCAGCTATAGCATTTTAAAGCCAAAAGAATTTTTTTTTCCAAAGTCAATTGGTCTACCCCCTAATTTTAGAGATGAGGGCTTAGATCTTGAAGTGATATTCCCATGATCCCATAAGGGGGGATGAGCCTGGACCACAGGGCTGCGCACGGCACCTGTTCTCGGGTTTATGCTAGGGAACATTCCCAGACGCGGGGGATCAGGAGCCTCTTCTCAGCCAGGGGTGCTGGCAGCACTCTCAGCTGCCTGTGGCCTCTATGTCAGGGCCCTTGGGACATTTCTGAGATCTCCAAATAAACGTACATTCTGGTCCTACCATTTCCCACCAGTGACAACACCTGCTGGTGGTAAGTCGCTTACTGGAAATAGTGAATGAACCCATTCCCACTTCTGACTCACTGGGAGAAGGATAAATGATATCCAGCATGACATTTCAGAGAGCCAAGTGTTTAACTGCATAATCTGTTGCGTAATTTTGGATAAAACAATTATGCCTAATCCTTGTGCCCCCTCTTTTAAACTACTGATATGTAAATGTTCCAATGTAAAGAGAAGAAACAAGGATGACTATTAAGGAATTTAGTAGGAGCGGCTAGCCTTTGTTTAGGACAGTCTCAGTGTTTACAAATGTCTCTAATTCTTTCTTCCTTAGACACACGCTACAAACAACAGTATTAATCCTGTTTTCCTTCTCTGTCCCTGTGAAATAATGAACAGAAGGCTAACTTCCTAAAAGACTCTGACGGCATTTTCTCTAAGCTTTTATCTGAAAACATCACTCACTAGTTTATTTTTTATTTTATGATTTTGAAATTCACACAACAAAGGCAAAGTGAAGTCTGAGAGATAGAGCACTAAATTGGGAGTCATGATCTGGCCTCTTGCCAGCTATAGGAACGTAGACCACCATTTTAAGCCCTTGGGCTTCCCTTAGCTCAAAGATCTATTTAAAAAAAGGGGGAGGCTAGGGGAAAGGGGATTGGTTTAGATGGACTCCCAGAATCCTGTCTAGTTCCAAATTTCAAGATTTTATAATTGTTCCAGGAAGAAGCAATGTTTCTTGATAAAAGTCAAGCCATTACCTGTTCAGAATTGCACTCACAATCACCCGCAGAATGCCACTAAATACTGGGCCCTATCCATGCTGTAAGTAGCCAACCATGGAGCTTCAGAGCCATAGGACACAGGGGATGTCTTCCCCGAAGGTCAGAGTTGCTTACTCATATTTTTGGAAAACTGTTAAATAATAGCTTAAGTAAATAACAGGTACCAATTTAATGCATTAAAAAATATATCATAGTGCGAAGTATTTTAAAATGTTTAAGAAAGTGTACCTTTAAAAATATATGCGTGTACATTTGTACATGCAGGTATTTGTCTAAGACAACTGGAAACTTAAGTTCACACAAAAACTAGGACATGAATGCTCAGAGTAGCATTATTTATAATAGTCTAAAAGTAGCAATAATTAAAATATCCGTCAACTGATGAATGGATAAACAAAATATGGCATAGCCACACAATTGAATATCATTGTTATAAAAAGGAATGAAGTACTGATACATGCTAAAACACAGATTAACCTTGAAAATATTTTGCTAAGTAAAAGAAGTCAAATGTAGAAGGACACATATTGCCATGTCTACAATAGGCAAATGGGTCTGGTCCTTATGAAGTTTCTTTTTGGGGTGATAAAAATGTTCTGGAATTAGGTAATGTGATGGTCGCACAACTTCATGAATATACTAAAACCCAGCAAAATGCACTCTTTAAAAGGGTGAATTTTATGATTTGTGAATTATATCAAAGTTTTTTACAAAGCCATTTAGGGCGAGTCCCCACACTCCCGGGAAAAAAGAAGAGACCTTCGGGTTTGTGTTCAAACTTTTACCTTAAAAGGACTTCTTTGAAAAGGTTTGAAGGGGGATGTTTTGTGTTTCTAAGTGTTAAACTGTATGTGAGCACAAAAATTCATTCAATAAATATTAACTGAATCCTGTTATGGGCAGCATTCCAGTGCTGGGAACTGGAGAATGGATTGACAAATTGGAGGCAAATCTCTCATATAGGGTGTATTTACATTGATCTTAAACAAATGGCCTACTTACATGAGACTTTCGACTGAACGGATTACTCACCCTAATGACTTGTGTGTAACAACCACTTGCTTAAACCAACTGTGTCACAGTATCATAAAAACACCACTTAAAAATACAATAGGGAAGGAAAAATACCTTGTTTATCATGACTTTGCTGGCCTCACTATGCAAGGATTCATGACATTGTAAAACAGAAAAGCACTCCCTGTTCCTCAGCCTGGCATGCTACCCCACAGCTCTTCCCAGGCTTGCTGCAGGTCTGTCCAGGCTCCCCTGATTCCACCAGAGACTCACTTCCCAGGACTGTTAATCCCCACTGCTCTCCTTCCCACTCATTGCTTTCTATCCTCTACCCTTCCCCCCCTTATCTCTTATAAAAACATAACGGCAAATTACACTTACTGGTTTTAATTCTTTACTGTACAATTTATGTTAATCTGTGAGAAGACTTGATCAGTCTGTTCCATGAACATACCCACAGAGCCTAGGTTTAGCATATAGTAGGAGCATCACTGTTGACTAATGAGTAAACTGAATGGATGAATAAAGTCCCTTTTCTAATTTTCCACAACCCCCTCTGCATCCCTTCTGCATACACACACACACACACACATATATATATATATATATATATATGTAAATATATAAATATATATATAGCTGTAGTTGGACATAATGCCTTTATTTATTTATTTACTTACTTATTTATTTTTATTTTTTAGTTACAGGTGAACACAATGTCATTATTTTATTTATGTGTTGCTGGGGATCAAACCCAGTGCCTCACGCATGCTAGGTGAGCGCTCTACTTACAAGCCACAACCCTAGCCCTATTTTATTTATTTTCATGTGGTGCTGAGGATTGAAACCAGTGCCTCACACATGCTGGGCAAGCACTCTACCACTGAGCTACAACCCCAGCCTCCTTCCTGCTTTTAATTCGCCTCTTAAGCTGCTTACATTTAAGGGTCATGCTTTCCCTTTTAACACCATTCATTCCCTTCCTCCAGTCTCTTAATCCTTGCCTTCCTCTCAAGGAAGTACAATCCTTGCTGAATCCAGAGATACACCTTCTCTGTGTGAGGAATGGAGCACCTGAAAGTAGCTGGGGAAAAATATTACAGGATTGACTGGCTTCATATTCAATTGATGACCATACCTTGAATGAGTCCTTTCTCATGCCCAGCAATTCCGCTCTACTTGACTTTCTCATCTCCCAGATAGTATTTCATATCCTGCCCCTTGTCTTTTCTGAAATCCGTCTCCTTTCATTCTCACTTCATACTTCTTTGGGAAAATAAAAGCATGACAGTAGAAACTATCATTGTCCTACCAACAAATCTACAAACCTACCTGCAATCATGCCATCCTATCTGCTTTCTCTCCTGTCACAAGAGTCTGAATCTATAAGAGAGAAATTCCCTCCAAATGTTCCCTGGATTGCTTTTCCTTTTACCTTTCCATGGGTTTTGCTCTTTCAATGATTCCCTTTCACTTCCTGTCCTCTAGATCATTAACCACAGCACACTGTGGAAACCTATCCCATGGTTAGTTTCTTTCATTGTTTATGAAACAACACTTCCTTAATCTCGTAGTAGTGGGACCACTAGCTCTCATGCAAACTTTGCTTCACTCACTCTCCAGCTTCATCTTCATTCTTCAACAATAGCTGATACTTTAGGAATCTATCTCAATGCCTCCCTTCCTACACCTCCTACATTCAACACACCATCAAGCCCAGTGAGCATTACCTCCAAAATAAATTTAATCCATCCATTTCTATCACCCCAATCATAACCATTACTGTTCACCTAAATTACTTCAAACATCTTACCTTCTCTAAGCTTTGTACATGCACACAAGATGGTGTCACTTGTCTGCCCTAAACATTCCAATGTCTTAGCACACAAAGAATAATATCCAAACCCTTACCATGACCTACAGAGTCTATTTCTCTATCTTCATGTTATCTGACCCTCTCCTGCATGAGGCCTTAGCCACAATGGCCTTCTTTTCTGTTCTTCAAAAACTCCAAGTCCTCCTCTGCCTTCGGGCATTCATCCTTCTTATACCCTTTCCCTGGAATACCTTCCCAGTGATTCTTCAGCACTGCTGGTGCATTCTCATCTTTCATCTCCTGTCACCTCCTCAGAGTGTCACCTCTGCACAGTGGCTCCCTGTGCACATGTTCTTCTCTTAGCTGCTGCATTTGAATTGTAGTCCTGCTTTCAATTTGAATCTAATTTTATTCATTTTTAATGTATTTGCTTATTGTCTATCACTCCCAATAGACTTTCAGTTCCATGAGGACAGAGAGCTCTAATCAATGTATCCCAGAATATGTCCCTCAAAATTCATGTGCTAGAATCTTAAATCCTGAGGCAATAATGCTGACAGGTAGGCCCTTTAGATGTGGTCCTGTCAGGAGGGACCTAGTGAATGGATTAGTGCTGTTATCTCAGGAATGTGTTCCTGGTAAAAGGATGCATTCAGCCCCTCCCCTCTCCTCTTTCTGCCTCCTATCATGAGATGATGCAGCACAAAGGTGCTCACCGGATGCCCCCTTCTTGATATTACCCTTCCAGCCTTCACAATGGAAAGAAGTAAATGTCTTTATAAATTACCCCACAGACTAAGACAGCACTACTTTGCACACAGCCAGGGTCAAATAAATGTGACTGACAGATCATATACCATTCTTTATAATCTCCAAGAGTCTCTTCTGCAATTCATTTACATGTACATAATGAATCTCAATTTGATTGAGTGAAAAAATAATTGCTACCTTAAATTTGAAAAGAAATACAATGTTTCTTTATACAGATGAAGGGAACATATTAAATCAAAAGAGCACCTTTTACATTTTTACTATGTATACTTCTGGGAAGAAGTCTGTAATTCTCTGGGTTGTACCAGGAAAGTTAAAATGGAAGGGTTAAGAAGATATAATTTTGAACCTAATACATTTACTTTATAAACGGCTACTCTAATATCCCACAGGCATAACCTCAATTGTCTTTAAGTGTATTGGAAATTTTCTACATCAACTGGCAACCAGTCAATTCCACTTAAAGAAAAAGGAAATGAGGATGGAATGTAAGATGGGGATTAAGCTATATCAGAGATTTATTGTCAAGCATTATTAAGCATGAGAGTCATTCTTGGTATTATCATCCAATACAATTTTCTCTTCCTTTAGCTCCTGTATCACCTCCTCAGAGAGGCTGCATCTAACACCCTCAGCAGAAAAGACTTCCCTCCAAGCTAGGGAGAAAAAAGAAAAAGAAGATGGCTAGAGAGCTCATGAAAATCAGAGGGAAATTAGTTGTATGGAGGAAAGAGACCAGAAGGAGGGAAAGGGAAACCCTGGGAAACAATACCTGTCAAATCATATTATTATATCATGTGCATGTACATGTACAAAATATGTAACAACAGATCCCACCATTGGGTATAATTATAGTGCAACAATAAAAATATGGAAAAAGAAAAAAAAAAGACTTCCCTATGTTACTCCCTTACCCACTTCTTTTAGTTCTGTCAGATTACTTACTGATTAAGAATAATTGAGGTGTTCTTGTGTTGCTCTGTGATTTTATCTCTATTGCTAATGTCTGAGCTCTTCTTTGATAATCAAGTACACTCTGCATTCTTGGCTTCCTGGTCTTGACCTGGGGTAACTGTACGTCTCCTTCATCTGCACAGGGCTGAGTAATGACCTAATGTCATAAGCCCACAAGTGAGTCCCTGAGACCGGGTCTTTCCATTTGCTTTTCTCTCTGCTTGGATGCCCTCATTCCAGACATGCTCCATCATGTCATTTAGCTCTCTACTCAATGACTACCTTCGAGGGGCCTGCCTTCATTTCTCTCTGTAAAGTAGTGTCTCTAATCCAGATCCTTTCTATCCCCTACCACACATCATATAGCATTTATGTCAAGTCCCAGTCATGGTTTAATAAATTTTTAGTCCTTTAATCCATGTGTTCAACACAGAACACTTGTTGCCTGTGCTACTTACTTATATACTTGTCCCATAACCCATGCTAGGGCTTAGATGCTTAACGAACTCTTCAGCCTGTTCTGTCTCTTTACAGTATCAAGGTGGACAACTAATACTTTTGCGTGCATAGCATCCATTCTCCTTTCTTTGAAGGAATATTTAGTTTTAGCAAACCACTCTGGGATATAGTGTTTAATCAAAATATATCTCTGATCAACAGTTGGTCATGTCTCCCAAGAACTTCCAAGTATCCATTGGATTCTCATTCACTATAATTTCAATCAGAAATGTGAACACTTGCAAACTAAGACTAGCTGAAGCCAACTTATCCAGTGGCAGTTCCTTAAAGTGACTTTTGCTCTTATAACCTGGTGGCCAGAACCCTGGGACATCCTTTGAGATGTCTAGTTGGTCAGCTTTTCCTTCTATTCCCTGAACTACCCCATGTCCTTCTGCAAAATTCCTTTATTTTTTTTCCTATGCTTTCTTTTCCTCAGTCTGATTTTAGCCAGAGGGTATTTTGTTGTTGTTGTTGTTGTTGCTTTAAAACCAAAATAATTTATACAAGTATTTATCATAGTGTCTTTTATAGTATGGATACTCAATAGAAAATTGTGAATTTGAATTCTAGAGTAATGATGATGATCATTTAAAAAATTAAAAACATTGGCTCTCACTTATATAGTAGTTAAAATGTGCACGGTATTCTTCTACATGCTCACTACACATTTACTCACTTAGTCCTCACAGTAACCTATGAATTACATGCTTTTACTATCTTCATTTCATATATAAGGAAACTGAGGTACAGAAAATGTAAGCCCTTTTTCCAAAATCATACACTTAATAAGTGGTGGTGCTGGCATTTGAAGCCAAGCTATCTCTAGAGCTCTACTCTAACCTAAACACAGAACTTTCTCTACAAGAATCCTTTAGATTTAATAAGATCAGGAAATATTGCAGGTAGGCAACCCCAAAAGTAAACTAAAGCAGCTTACTAAAGTAAATCATAAATAATACTCACAAAACTTAACCACATTTTACTTTAAAACTATTAAATGTCCATTTACACCCTAGTCTTTTGATGTGATCATTTGTTTGGGAAGAACCCCTAGTTTGGAATTCCACACCTTTCTTGTATAAACCACAACCATAATGCATCACTTATATGACGTTAAAAGATAAAGCCTTTATTCATTATTGAGTCTACCAAAGTATTTGATTAAGCTTTTGCAACAGAGGAAACACCTTGTGTGCATCATACCATTTCTTTATGTTCTCACTCTAGGGTGCCAAGAGATTTGGTCTCCCTTCCAGTTGGTTTGGCAGTGAATTGATAGGTGACAAACAGATATGAGCAGGGAGAATGTGAAGTTAAGAAGATAAATATATAAACTAGGCCCACTGTGTTGAACCCCATATGCTCTCCTTTGCAAAGCAATTTACTGTCAGCCTTGCCTGGCTCAAATCAATAGGATAAGCTACATCCCTCAGCTTGTCATCTGCAGGAGAAATGCAGACCTGAATGTTGATAAGAAGAACACAGGTCACCCTGAAGGGAGGCACTTTTTGACAGACCAGATCCCAGAACTCAGGGAGATAAGGATAATTCTCCCTACCATATAATTTGTGAGAACAAGTTCCAGTTAGACATGGTCAGCATGGGCCAAAAGTGATCCAGAGTTGCCTTGGATTTTGACCATCTGCAGCAGGGACTTAAAAGTCTGATGCATGCCTGCTGTCAGTCATATGTCAAGAGGTAGGCCTGGTAGGATTCTTTGAAAACTTCTCTGGTACCCCCAATAAAACTGGAGGGCGGACATCAATGTTTATAGCAGCTCAATTCACAATAGCCACACTATGGAACCAACCTAGGTACCCTTCAACAGATGAATGGATAAAGAAATTGTGGTATACATACACGATCGAATATTACTCAGCCTTAAAGAAGAAAGAAATCATGGTATTTGCTGGTAAATGGATGAAACTGGAGAATATTATGCTAAGTGAAATAAGCCAATCCTAAAGAACCAAAGGCCAATGGTTTCTCTGATATGTGGATGCTAATTCACAATAAGGGGATGAGAGGATAGAGGTACTTTGAACTAGACAGAGGGGAGTGAAAGGATGCGTGGGGGTATGGGAGCAGGAATAATAGTAGAATTAATCAGACATTATTACCATACGTGCATGTATTATTACATGACCTGTGTAATAACTTTACATCCTGTACAACCAGAAGAATGAGAAGTTATACTCCATTCATGTATGATGTGTCAAAATATATTGTACTGTCATGTATAACTAATTAGAACAAATTAAAAAATTTTAAAAACCCTGAAAGGCAGGAGGGGTACAGCATCCCTCTCCTTTCTGAGAGGACCCACTCTCTCCTTCAGGAATGTCCCTTTTTCCCATCCCTCCTAATAAGCTCATGCCTGCTCCTCTGAGCTACAGGTCTGATATCTTTTGGGCATGATCACAAGAACTGGTCACAGAGGACCTCTGCAGCCGCCTCAGCTCTGTGGCTGGCCTCTGCTCTGCAGCAGAATGACTGAATCTGCTCAGTGAAAAAAAGTGTTAATAAGCCATTTCAAAGACTGGCCATTGAAATATTCCATATTTTCTCATCTTCCTCTTTCTGTGGTAAGGCATCCTTGGAGGGTGGCTGGTATGAGATGGAGTAGGCTGCTCAACCCCCCTGAATTGTAGTGTGGGTGAGAAATAACTCTGACTTTGTGATGCCACCAAGATTTCAGAGTCTGTTATGGAAAGTTGTATGAATTACTGTAACAACATTTTCCTAGAAATGGCTATATTGTTGCATTCATGCTGCATTTGTTTAAATTATTTAAGTATCATTAAAAATAGTAACTGGAATAAACAAGTTTGAATACAAATACAAGTGACTCTTGGTCAGCATAAAGGAAAACTGGGAAGGAGCAGGAGGAGCCTGTCAGTCACAAGTATTCAGAGTTACTGTGGACGATAACCAGCACGTCATAAAAAGTGTCTCAGTCCATTTTCCGCTGCTATCACAAAATATTACAGACTGGGTAATTTATAAACAACGGAAGTTTATTTGTATCATGGTTTTGGAGGCTCCGAAGTTCAAAAGCATGGCCAAAATGTGGTGAAGGCTTTCATCCTGCGTAGTAGCACGACAGGAGGGCAAGTGAGCACAAGTGGCACACAGACAGGAAGTCAGGCTGAACGTCATCCTTTTATCAGGAACCCACTCCTTGCACAACATACTCCAGAGATAAAAATGAAAGGGTAAACGTGCCTGTCGTGAAGGCAGAGATCTCATGACATTCACCTCTCACAGGTCCCTCCTTTTAACACTGTCATAATGGTAATTGTATTTCAATGTGAGTTTATTCAAATGATAGCAAAAGGGAATGTGCAGATATGATTAATCTGGCAAAATAGGCAGGTGGAAGTCTACAAAACAAACTTTTATTGTGTGTTAGAAATGTGAGTAATTATTAATGCCCAGCATAGTTACTGTACATTTCATGAAGAGACTTTGAGTTTATTTTTCATTTAGATAAACAGGGTACAATTTAATAAACATATAAAGAACTAAAAATAACTGTTTTGGAAAAACAGAAGAATGTATGAACTGGTCCACATCATTTAGGGTAAAGCCAGTAAAAGTAAATATGAGATATTGTCTTTTCCCCTGAAGGACTTACAATGCAAAAAAGAGTAGGAAAGAACTCCCAAGGCAGAATGTGAGACTTGTTTGAACAGAAGGAAAAGAAAGCACATGGTACACAGAAGAGATGGAGAGAAACCATGCCTGGAAGATGGGAGGATTTCATACGAGGAGAATTTGAGATGTCTTAGTTGGACCTGCACCAATCCAACCATAATCAGACCTTGCCGCAAGATTGAGCATCAGCAGTTAGTTAGGTGGTGCGTGAGAGGAATGGGGGTGATAATAGAGGAAAGAAGGGAGTCAACGAGGGGTGTGTCATTATTAAGCTCCTACAGAGTTCAAAAGCTTAACACTTGGGGAAAAGCTCGGGGAACTGTAAAACACATTCCAGAATTATTCCAGTCAAGGAATAGAGAAGCTGGGAACTTGTATCCTATTCTCCTCAGTCACTGGAGGAATGTGCAGCTAGCTCTAGGTGGTTTTGACCAAAGTATAACTTCCATCCCAAAGAGATCAAGTGAAGAAAGTATCAGATATGGAGTTCGACAGCAAATAAATGTAATCTTGGAAAATCTGTAAATATTTGCTTACCTTTTTACTGAGAATTTTCTCTTTGCCAAATACACAGAGTTTAAGTATTTAAAGTCGGCAACTTCTGAGATGTCAGTTGAAGGGTATGAAGCATTACTGGTGTTTTCATAGGCAAAAGTAATTTAATCTGTTACTGTCAAATAGGAAAGAAGAAAAAAAAATTCCAACACTAGGGAATGAATGTAAGGGTACACCACTCCTGAGCTATCTTGCCAGCCCTTTTTATTTTTAATCTTGTGACAGGGCCATGCTAAGTTGCAGAGGATGGCTTCAAACTTGCGATCTACTGCCTTGGCCTCCTGAATCACTGGGATTATAGGCATGTGTCAGTGCACCAGACAGAAAGAAGAAATGTAACACATGGTAAATACATTTAATCTATTAAAATGATATCTGAGCAGCAGACATGACTTTCTAGTGTTGGTCTGTAATCACTCTATAAAACAAAACGTCGGTAGAAAAAATCAACAGCAGTCTGAATTGTAAATATTTAACTATAATCTAAAAATTGGAGCCATAAAGTACTCCAACCTAAGCAATAACTTTGAATTCTCATTTTATTACTGAATGCTTTATACTTCTAGTTAGTCTAATTGCTTTCCACTACTAGAAAGTGCCCATATGAGTCATGTAGGCCAATAACATTCTATCATGATATTTTTATCTTTGCTTTTCCTAAATATCACTTAATAAGTTTTAACCTTCAAACTTAGAACCTATCTAAGACACACAACTCACTATCCAACGATGGATTTGACTAGAAGAAATGAGCAAATGAATTCTAATTTAGTGTTATCTATGAAATCAGGTACTCAAAACAATACAGATTTGGGTGGGTACAAATTAGTAATTTTTATTATGTAAATTTATGTATATAAAGAGATAATGCAAATAAATCAAAAATAAGCAAACAAGATCTACAACATTTTTAACTTCCTATTATGATTACCCTGTTGCTCAGAAGTTTGGAATAGACCTTTCTTACAGGTCTACAGAAGAGACTAGGCATAGTGAAAACACTCTGAACCAGAGTCAAAAGAACTGAGTTCAAGTACTTCCCTTATGCTAAATCACTAAAATGCACAGTTACTGAATGATAATTGCAAAAATGATCATGGCATTGATGGTCCTATGTAAAACTCCAAGATCTAGGTTATTTCCATACTTGGCCTCTAATCAGTATTTTTTGAGTCCAAAATCCAGCTTTATCATTTCCTGTTATGCCAGGTTAACAATTTACCCCTTAGGTTTCCTCACTTACAAAGTGGGATTAAACCACTTACTTCACAAGGTCACCATGAAAAGTAAATGAGATAATCTGTACAGAAGAACTGGGCATAAGGTCTGGCTGACATAGAGTCCCCTTTCCCTTTTGTCCCTTTAGAGATTCCTGTACTGATTTTGTTTGGTGTAAACTGTAAGCTCCCCTAGGAACAGGGACATATTTCATCTGTTTTCTGAGCCTCCCCAGCATTCAGTCCTGTGCTTTGCACTGAGTAGTTTTGCATTAAATAAGAACAAAGTAAACAGATATTTGTTAAAGTTTTAATTGTACTTAAGCTATGATCCTAAGTGAAAATGGGGACACGTGATGTTTTTGAGCATGAAAAAGACATGGGAAATGGCTTAGGAAGTTTATTTAATGTATATGGTACATGACTATGGCTCTACATAATAAGACCAAACTTTGTAATCAAACTTGCCATAATATATATTAATAAGTGAGCACTTCCTTCAAACTAATCACAATGGAAGGCCATTTAAACGCTTTTCTCCTGCTCAGAGAATTTTTAAATGACCATATTGAGAGTTGCCTTGTGAGTCACATAGAAAATCAGCAGAATTATTTTATAGCCAGATTTCAATTTTAAACCCCAAAGTTAATGTTTAATTACCACTCCCAAAGCTAGTGATCTGCTGTGGCTCAAAATGACTGTTGCTTATTTCCCATGATCAAATAAAGCAGTCAAGTACAGAGATTTCCAGTCCAACAATATACAAAAATATGGCATGTGAATGACATACGTGCTGAAGACAATTTCAAAATTACCAAAGATAATACAACCATCTAATAAAGACAATCTCACAAGATGCTTGTTTGGAATAAGGTTGAACTCATCTAGATATTTCTAGATAGCTATTTAGTGACATGTTACATTTGTGATATGATATGTACATCTATGTGAGATTTTATATGAATTCTATTAAATTTACCCATGTATTATTTACACACAAAGTGACTGGGAAGACCACATTCACATCCTTCCTGTCCATCTAGGTATCTGTCATCCTCCTAGGTAAATTCAGGGTCCACAAGGACAGGCCACTGACAATTTGATCTCCCATCCTTCAGCCATCTCCTTTCGCATGATTGTCTCTTCTTCACTTCAGTCAATAAGCTCATGAACACAGCCTAAGTCTTCCCATCACTCCAGAAAGCTTTACCTCCATAATCACTAGTGCAAACCACTCACTCTCTGGTCACAGTCTTGTTTTCCTAGGGGCCTTGCTCATCTTCTCCCATCTCAAATGCTCTTTAGCCTAACAGGGGTCTCCAGTGCCTCCCTTCGTGTTGCTCTTGCGTATTCCAACTTACCCTTGTTGGCTCACACTGCTCTGGTGTAAACACCACCATTTTTACATGGAATACTATGACAGATTCCTACAGGGGTCTCCCTGATTCTGCCTGTCCCTCCCAACAGCCCAGCAGTCAGAGTAACATCTGATAGGAGTCGGTTCATGGAACTCTTCTCCTCAATTCATTCTAATGGCTTCACTCAGAGTCAAAGTCCTTACAGTGACCTGTCAGAGTCCTTGTCACAGCTGTGATTTCCTTTTACTTTCCCCTTGGCTCTCAACTCTGCTCATCAAACAGACTGGCATACTTCCATCTCAAGGCCTTTCCACTGCTCCCTTCCCAGAATGCTCTTCTGTCAATTGTCTTCATCGCTTGCTCCTTCACTTCCTTTAAGTCTGTGCTCAGATGTCTCCTGTCAATGAAGCACTTTGGCCATACTATTTAAATAAGAAGATGCCACTCCCCTACCTCAGTAGTACTACATTTGCCTTTTTCTGCTATTTTTCTCCACAGGCCATGTCAACTCTCTGACATACTACATATTTTACTTTTTTAAAATATTGGTTGTTTAATGTATGCACATTAGAATATAAGCCTGGTAAAACAGAGATGTTATTTATTCTTTGTTGCTATATTCCCTGAGCCTAGAACAATGCTTTGCTCATAGTGGGCATCCAATAGTGACTTGGATTTGATGAATTCAACTTAGAATCCAAGGTCAATTATTTCAACTGTACTTTAGATAATGAATTTTAGTGAGTATGTAAATATCTGGATGATTAAGTTAATGTTTGAGTGGCCAAGAGGAAAAAACATCCCTTGTCTGGATTTAGATCATCTTCTAAAGAGAAATTCTAGAATTATTCACAGCCAGAGAAATTAAATCATGGCTGTTAGATGCCTACTTGAAAGACGTGTTTCTCCTAACTCACTTATTCAGAAATCCAGCTTTGACCTTCCAATTTTATGAAATAAAAACATTTCTACTTCTACTTTTTTTCCTTGAAACCTACAAAACCAAAAAAATTAAAAGAAAAATTTCCATCTTAAATGAAACAAAAAATGACCATAACTATTGACCAGTGACTGAGAAATCCATTTGCAAAATTCAAGAAAATACAGACCAAAAGGCCAAAAGCTAATACATACATTGTCAGACCTTCAGCAGACCACAGATTTCTCCAAATGTCACAGTGCTAAGAGGTCTACCCAAAATCCCTGTATTGGAGCAACTATATCTAATACACTTGGAGAAAGCACTATAGAATCTGAAAAAAACTTTTATGCATTGAGGTTCACTTCCAAAAAATACTAGGGAAAGCGGAGTTGCAGGAGGAGTCATAAACCTCTTTCCTTTTCCTCACCCTGGCCTCCTGGTGGAGGAACACTATGTTTTAGAAAAGGTAGATGAATGCATGATGGAAGTCATAATGAATTTTGCAGCTACTGACTGTACCCTGGAAGAGATATTAGGCCACCCTCTTGACAGCCTAATGCTCGTACCAACGGGTAAAGTAAAACACTCCCAAAACATAGCTTCAGTTAAATTCATCTTGTTCTTTATGCCTTTTATTGTTCTTCTATCCCTTTAAGTTTTAATTCCATAAATTCTATTCTAGTTTTTTGTTTATTTTGCTCTTCTATTGTGATAAGAACAATTAACATGAGCTTTTATCCTCTTAAATTTTTAAGTGACCAATACAGTATTGTGAGCTATGGGCACAATGTTTTAGAACAGATCTCTAGAACGTATTCATCTTGCTTAACCAAAACTTTCTAGTCATTAAATAGCTACTTCTTTTCCTCCCCCAAGCTTCTGACAATCACTGTCTTATTCTCCACTTCCATCAATTCATTCTAGATACCTCTTACAAGTGAACTCATGCAGTTGGTCTGGTGACTATCTTATTTCACTTAGTACAATGTCGTTAAGCCTCATTTGTGTTGTAGCACATGGTAGGATTTCCTTGTTTTTAAAGGCTGAATAATATTCCAATGAAAGTATATACCATATTTTCTTCCTTTCTTCCATCTGTGGGCATAAGTAGTTTTCACATCTTGGCTCTTATAAATAATAACTACAATGAACATGGGAATGCAAATAACTCACTGAGATCCTGATATAAATTTTTTTGGATACATAGGAGGAGGTGGGATTTCTGAATCCTAGGGTAGATCTATTTTTAATTTTGAGGATACTACATACTGTTTTCCATAGTAGCTATACCATTTTACATTTCTACCAACAGTATACAAGGGTTTCTTTTTCTCCACATCCTCACCAACACTTGCTATGTTTCATCTCTTGGTGAACTAGTAGGTGTTAGGAGCTAGCTATCTCATGGGTTTTGATCTGCGTCTCCCTGATGATTAGTATGCCATACTAGCTAAACTCTCTTATCTAATTCTCTCCCATGGTTTCCTATAGTCTAGACAGATATATGTGGTCACCACTAAATAAACACTGCAGTCTTTAAGCCCATCTTTCAGTTCTAGATTTCCTGTAGCCCATACCACTTCCTACATTCAGCAACAGAGCCATTTGAATACCCTATCCTTCTCCAAAGCTTCTACTTAAAGGAGTTAATTGTCTTTATTTCTTAACACTTAACTTTCTTAGTTCCATAGCACATGGCATTTTTTATAGTAGCAGTAACATCTGTCTTGCATTACCTTGTGTATAGGCAGAATGAAAGGCAGCACATACATGGAATCCAGAAGACCTGGCTTCGAATGCTCATTCTATCACTTAATATTTAAATGGGGGCAAATTATTTAACCTCTGAAATCCTCAGTAGTCTTCTCTATAAAATGCAATTACTAATAACTCATAGGATTATCTAAAGAATTAAAAATTTCAGAAAAATAAAATTGAAGTGGCAAATCTACCATGAAAGATCAAAATTGATTTTTTTCTAAGAACAAAGAAGTATGATTCATTTTCCAAAAGCACATCTAGATAGACACATTTAATATTAGAATAATATCATATTGTTCATTGAGGATGCAGATTCTTGCTTTTCCAAAGAGGATACTTAATTTAATCATGCTAAGAAAAGTAGAAAATGGAACTAATAACAAGGAATGTCTAGAAGCAGGGCCTCTTCTGTCATGAGTCATAATCTGTGGCAACTTAATTTTTCTGCTTTCACTGAATTCCTTCTATGATCAAGCTCTTTTGCTTTTATGGGAAAGAGAAGTAAGCAGAGGTCATGAGACTGATTATTTCTTTATTTTAAAGCTTAACTATATTGAAAACCTTGCTATCATTATTTAGTAATAAGAGAAAATGGCAAATTACTGATTGTTTTCCTATTTTTCAGATAAGGAAACCAAGATTGAAGATAGATGTAGTTTTCCCAGAGTCACATAAATGAGAAGCTCTAATCATTCTGCCTGATTTCAGAACTCTCTAAGTTTATAGTACATTTTTATTAATACATGAAGTTATCTCTGATCAGTTGTATCAAAGTAAGCCAACAGTTTCAATAGCTACTTTTTGCAAAAAATAAAAATTAATATCTTACATTCCTATAATATTTAACTGTCTTTGAAAGCACTTCTACAAGCATTAATGATTTGAATCCCACAACAAATCAATGTTTTTCTCCATTTTAGATAAGAAGTAAGAGAAATAGAGAGATTACAAGTTTCCCAGTGTCATGTTACTGAAATATAGGCCTTGGCTTGAGGTGTAGGTTGTGGTACAAATGTCTTAGCATATATGAGGCCCTGGTTCAATTCCAGAACCAAACATTTAAAAAAATAAACACACACACATATTCATACATACACGTTTTTCTACCCTAGTATTAGTGCTCTTCTCAGAATTGTTAATGATTTTAGAATTACCTAGTACCTTTTTTTAAATAAATGAGGCATTCATTAGGTATTCAATTGACTATCATATTACCAATTTTATTCAATTAATTTGAAAAATATAATTTTTCATTTTATAGTACATATAATCTGTGATGTGATCACAGATGTTATTTTCGATAAAATGAATTGATTTCAGGAACTTTTTCAATGTCAGGTATAGTGCTCACTAGCTGGACGGGTGAGGCTTGAAATGACAAGGCTCCAATGTAACATCAATCATCAACACCTGGTGCATTGATATATGAGAAGGAGTAGTGGGAACAAAGTATCAATAGGTAGAGTGGATTCTATAAAAATCTTTATTCATTATGTGAGGATTTATGTTTTATAATACACAAATATGTTAGGAGAAATCATTGTAATTTATAATGTGAAAAGTAAGATGTTCATGTTTTCTTTTTCTCTTTTTTTTTTGGTGGGGGGGTATTGGGGATTGAATTCGGGGGTACTCAACCACTGAGCCACATCCCCGGCTCTAGTTTTTGTATTTCATTTAGACACAGGGTCTCACTGAGTTTTTTAGTACCTTGCTGTGGCTGAGGCTGGCTTTGAGCTAGTGATCTTCCTGCCTCAGCCTCCCAAGCTGCTAGGATTACAGGCGTGCATCACTGTTCCCAGCTAAGATGTTCATATTTTCATGAATATCTTTTTAGCAGAAAGGGGAAAGATAAGTCAAGGTGAATCAGTAAGGAGACTACTGTAGTCATTTCTCAGGGATTAATCAATTCTTAAATCTGGCTGGTTATTAGAATCATCAATGAAGCCTTTTAAAAGTACAGTTTTCAGTCTACTACGTTTCTGACTCAGTAGGCCTGGGATCATGTATGGGTTTTTTTTTCTTCCTTTTTTTGTGTATTATAATCATACATAACGCTGGGATTTGTTGTTAGATATCCATACATGCACGCAATATAAAAATATAATTTGGTTAGTAGCATTGCCCAATATCTCTCTTTTCTACCTTCTATTTCCATGAGATACCCATCTCTCTAGTTTTCACATGTGGTAGAAAATGTATGATTCTTGACTTTTTGTCAAGGGCTTATTTCACTTAACATAATGCTCTCGAGTTCCACCCATTTTCCTGCAAATGGCATAATTTAATTCTTCTTTATGACTGAATAAAATTTCCTTGTGTAAATATACTACATTTTCTTTATTCATTCACCCACTGATAGACATTTTAGGTTCGTTCTAAACTTTAGGTATTATAAATTGCAATGTTATAAAAAGTGTTCCTTTTTCTCACATCCTCTCGAGCATTTGTTATTTTTTGTGCTTTTGATGGCTGCCATTCTAACTAGAGTGAAATGAAACCTTCATTTAGTTTTGATTTGCATTTCCCAAATGCTAAAGATGTTGAACATTTTTTCAGATACAATGCTGTGTCTGAATGTTTGTCCCTTCTAAAATGCATGTTGAGTTTTAATTGCCATTTTAACCATTTAAGGAATTAGGTGATTGGGCTGCATTAGCTCCCACCTCATGGGGGGGGATTAAAGTCATTATAAATGGCTTATTGTGTTTGTCAGTTTGCATCACTGTGACTAAAATACCTGACCAGAACAACCTAGAGGAGGAAAAGCTTATTTGGGCTCATAGTTTCAGAGGCCTTGGTTCACAGTCACTGCTTGCATTTCTCTGGGCTGGAGAGGAGGCAGAACGCCATGGTGACTTCATGGTGGAAGGGCATGGTGGAGGAAAGCTCCTCAGGTCATGGCAGCCCGACGGAAGACAGAGAGTGTGAAGGACTACAGACAAAATATAAACCCCAGAGGCATACCCCCGGTGATCTGCTTTCTCTATCCACTACCCAGTATAATTGTCCTTTCAAATTATTAATCCAACAAATGGACTACTGCACTGATTAGGTTACAGCTCTCAAAGTCCATTTGCATGCTTTCCCCTGACACCTCATATCCAAACCATAACACTCGGCCAGTGGCCCCAAAAGATCATGTCCACCTCACAATGCAAAACGCATTTAGTTCATCTCCAAGAGTCTTCATAGTCTTAACAGTTTTAGCATTGCCCCAAAGTACAAATCCTAGTTTCCTTCAAGACTCAAGGCAAAGCTGCGTGCAGTGGTGCACACCTCTAATCCAAGAGACTCAGGGGGTTGACACAGGAGGATCACAAGTTTGAGGCCAGCCTCGGTAACTTAGTGAGACCCTGCCTTAAAATAAAAATTAAAAAGCCTAGAGGTGCAGTGTCAAAGCACCCCTGGGTTCAGTCCCTAGTACAACAACAACAAAGACTCAAGGCAAACTCTTGGTTGTAAGTTCCTGTAAAAAATAATCAAAATCCAGGGCTGGGGTTGTAGCTCAGTGGCGGAGCACTTGCCTAGCATTTGTGAAGCACAGGGTTTGATTCTCAGAACCACATATAAATAAATAAATAAATAATCCACTGACAACTAAAAAAAAAAATAAAAAAAAAAGAAAATCCAGTTACATATATCCAATATACATTGGCATAGAATAAATGTTTTCATTCCAAGGCGGGTATAGAAAAAAGGGAAGGGGTTCAGTCTTGTATTGGCAAGACTGAAACCCAGCTGGAGAAACAAGTCCTGTAGGTCCACATCCAGCACCTGGAGCCCTTGGTGGAGAGAACATATCTTCATCATGTGCTCCAGATGCTAGCAGCCAAGGGACTTGGGTGGCCCTATCCCTATAGCCTTGCTAGTCAGAGCCCACGTGTCCTCTCTCTTAAGCTGGCTCTGTCTTCAGTCAGCAGCTTTCCTTGGCAGACATTCCACGTTTCTGGCATCTCTCCTGGGGATCTCCGCTACAGCTTCACCTTCCTTCTCATGGTTTCACACATCACCTCCTTAAGAGCTGCCTGCAGGGATTCCATCCCTTCTACACTTTGGCTTCCCAAGATCTTCTCTGAAATCTTGGTGGAAGCCTTTATGACACCTAAACTCCAGCATCCTGCGTTCCTGCAGAACCAGCACCACATGAATTATGCCACTCTGTCACCAGCTCCAGAAGTAGCTGGGCCTCTTTGGACCAGGCTGCAGTGGCCTGAGTTTCTGGGCAGCTGAGCCTGTGAAATGAATCCTCAGGAAACAGCTTTCTAGGAACTCCTCTGTGAGCAGGGTGCCCCCAAGGTCTCTAAAACGAGTTTTCACTTCTATACCCTTGAGCCTGCAGTGGGTGTGCTCTTGTAGAATCCTGAGGTATCCTCAAAGGCCTCTTTCCTATTGTCTCTGTGCAAAGTAATTTGCTTCTCTTTAGTGGCAGTAATCTTGTTGACAACCAACATCTCCTTTGGCCCCAGGTTTACATAGCATTTTCAGTCAAATTGCAAGTTTTAAACATCTTTCATCTTTGACCAGGCATGGTGGTTCATGCATATAATCCCAGTGACTTGAGAGGTTGAGGTAGGAGGATCACAAATTTGAGGACAGTCTGGGCAATTTAGTAAGCCCCTGATCAACTTAGTGAGACCCTGTCTCAAAAATTAAAAGGGCATGGGAATATAGTTCAGTGGTAAAGCACACCTGGATTCAATCTCCAGTATAAAAAACAACAACAACAACAACAACAACAACAAATCTTTCATCTTTGCCTTTTTGCTTCTGTTTCTCACAGTAAACCTGGCTAAAAGCTATGAGCAACACCCATGCTACTGCCTTAATTCTGTGCTGCCTTGAAATTTCCTCTGCCAGATTCACTAGTCCATCTCCTTTAAATTCAGCCTCAGAGAAAGTCTCAGGACCCAGGAAAAATGCAGACAACTTCTTTGCCAGAACTTAACACAACAGCCACTAGTTTAGTTTCCAGTGCAGTCCCTGTTCCCTCTGGAACCTTCTGAGTACAGTCTTTACTATCTACATTCCTATTAGCATTCTGGTCTTCTGACCTTCATCCAGAAACACCCATTAAGCTCTGATTACAACATTCTAAGGCTTCTCCAGACTGCATGTCCAAACTTTTCAAACCTCTTCCCACTAACCAGTTCCAAAGGCTTTTTTAGTGGCAGTAATCTTGTTGACAACCAGGTTAGTCACAACAACGATCTCACTTCTGACACCAATTTCCGAGTTAGACAACTTGGGAGTCACTGTGACCAAAATTCCTGACAAGAACAACCTGGAGAAGGAAACATTTATTTTGGTTCTTGGTGCAAGGCTGGCCAATTCCATTGCTTTGGCCCCAAGGTGAGGCAGAACATCATGATAGAGCAATGTCCCTTAGGTCATAGCAGCCCAAAAGAAAAGAAAGAGAGCAAGGAACCAGAGCCACCATAGATTAGTGAGCTGATTAGGTTCCAGCTCCCATAATTCAATCATGAGCTTTCAGGGGACACCTGGGATCCAACCATAGGAGTGAATACGGCTCCGTTTTGCCTTTGCTCTTCTCCATGGGAAACAAAGCCTTCCTCCTCTCTGGGGATACCACGCTCAAGGTGCCATCTTAGAATCAGAATTCGCCAAATGAGCTGGTTCCTTGATATTAGACTTCTGGCTTCCAGAACTGTGAATCAATAAATTTCTGCTCATTATGAATCACCCAGTCTGTGATATTCTGTTAGACTAGCACGAACAGACTAATATGGGTCATCAGATGATTGTGACAGTGTAACATTCTCCTGCCTAGATAAGAGTCAAGAAGATACACTATGAGTCTGGAGGAGAAGAGAGAGACGTAAGATATCTAGACAGCAGAAATTAATAGTGGTTAATTATGACTGTTTTCGTCAGTTTGGGCTGCTATAACAAAGCACTGTAGAGTAAACAATCAACAACAGAAATTTATTTCCCCTAGTTCTGGTGGCTTGAAGTCAGAGATCTGGGTGCTAATGTGGTTCACTTCTGGTGAAGGTCCTTGTTAGAACTTCACATGGTGAAAAGAGCAAACTAGCTAGTTCTCTAGGTGAATACATTTGCTTCATTCATGAGGACTTCACAATCATGAACTAATTCCTTCCCAAGGACTCTGCTTCTAGATACTATTAGATTGGGATTAGATTTCAACGGAACAGTGACTGAGCAATATCCACTCGAAGCAATTGTGTGCATGGGTGGCCAATTAGGAAGCCCCAGAGTACAAGCCTAGCATTAGTCTTCAAGGGCAAGGAAGGAGAATAAGAAATTCATGGAATATACAATAGCAAACGGCCACTAGTCAGTCAGAAGTGTATGTATGTCTTATCAGGCAGAACTTTGGATTTAAGACTTAAGAATAAGCTTAGAAAATTGAAATGCTTAGGTCGGATTGAGAAAGAAAAGTCCTCAAAAGAGACAAATGGAGGTAAGAGACATAGCATGGATACAGTATTGATTCATTATTTAGTGGAAAAAGATTTGGTTGGGGACAGAGTATGAAGGGTCTGAATTCCAACTTAAGAAGTCTGAATTTGGGCGGTGGCTGGGGCTGGGGCTCAGTGGTAGAGTGCTTGCCTTGCACAGGTGAGGAACTGGGTTCAATTTATTTATATATATATATATATATATATATATAGTATGCATCTACAACTGAAAAAAAATATTTAAAAAGAAGTCTGAATATATACTGCTAGAAAAATGAGTAAAAGGCAAAATTGGAAGAATAGCAAAAAGCATGTTTACTTAAAGCAGGATTTTGTAAACATATATATGTACATAAACATGTATATATTTATTTTAGTTTAGTTGTAGAAGGACGCAATATCTTCATTTTTTAAAAATCTATTTTTTTATGTGGTGCTGAGGATAGAATCCAGTGCCTCACACATGCGAGCCAAGCGCTCAACCACTGAGCTACAACATTCCTGCATCTTAAAGCAGGAATTTGTTATCAGGTTTGGCTTTTAGGAAGATTCTATTACTGATGAGAAGTTGGGAAGAGGTGAGCTTAGAGGTGGGAGAAGAGTTTGAAATAGTGTGCTCACCATATACACTATTCAACAGCAGCGGTAGAGGGCTGAACAAGAAACATCTATTTCTGGAGACATATATAAGGCAAACTATGAATCCCATTGGGAATGAGAAAGGAGAAATGAAGGATAAAACTAAGGATTCTAGCTCAGCAAGATTTACAGACTGAAAATTTTGTGTCCCTCTAAAAGGCACACCTTAAAATCCTAAGGTCCCATGTGAGAGTATTTCAAACTGGAGCCTTCAGGGAGTAATTGGAGTTTGATTAGGTTGTGCAAGTGGGGGCTCATGATGGAATTAGTACCCTTATATAAAAAGGAGAAAGTGCAGCATTTCCCTGGCCATCCTGCAATGTTTTTAAGATTTCTGGAGTTAAAAACAATAATCTATTTTCCAAGCACTGTTCAGGTTTACACAGCTAACAACGGCCAGCATGTTCTCCTCCTAATAGCATGAACTCCAAAATGGTGTTGGCACAGCCTTTCTAAATGGTTTCTGTGATTTGTATTTCACCCTTGTTGGTAATCCAGGGAATCATATTCCCTTGTTGCATCCTCTACCTTCTCAGAGATGAGATAACCAGCCAGATCAGTTGAAAAAAATAATTGCATCGAACATTCTGCTTTAACAGAATGAGCCTTTTCAGAGTATAGACATACAGTTTTTAATCATGACACTTATCTGCCTCTAGACCAGATCTGAAACTTAGCAGAGCAGCTGTCATATTCTTCACCTACTCAAGATACCTGTATTTGGCTCCCACAATATTACCTGTTTATGTGTGTCCTCTTGTCCTCTCATCCTACCTCTCCTGGGCTTCAACCTACTTGCTCAAGGAATTCCATGCAGGGCACCCTTCCTCTTATCTCAATAGATAATCATTTTCTTTATACAACATGCCATCTCTCATTGGCGTGTTCCAGCAATTAGCTGTATCTACGCAAGTTTGTGCCTAGGAGATCATATTTATCTATTTGAATTACACTTTAGGTTTATGTTATGAGTCCTAATAAAAAGGTATGAGTGTTATAAAGTTTTTCTCAAAGATTTAGCTGAAACAAAGTCATCTGCCTTTCTTTTTTTTTATTGGTTGTTCAAAACATTACAAAGCTCTTGACATATCATATTTCATACATTAGATTCAAGTGGGTTATAAACTCCCATTTTTACCCCAAATACAGATTGCAGAATCACATCGGTTACACATCCACATTTTTACATAATGCCCTATTAGTAACTGTTGTATTCTGCTGCCTTTCCTATCCCCTACTATCCCCCCTCCCCTCCCCTACCATCTTCTCTCTCTATCCCATCTACTGTAATTCATTTCTCTCCCTTGTTTTTTTTTTCCTTTCCCCTCAGAACCTCTTATATGTAATTTTGTATAACAATGAAGGTCTCCTTCCATTTCCAATCAATTTCCCTTTTCTCTCCCTTTCCCTCCCACCTCATGTCTCTGTTTAATGTTAATCTTTTCCTCCTGCTCTTCCTCCCTGCTCTGTTCTTAGTTGCTCTCATTATATCAAAGAAGACATTTGGCATTTGTTTTTTAGGGATTGGCTAGCTTCACTTAGCATAATCTGCTCTAATGCCATCCATTTCCCTGCAAATTCCATGATTTTGTCATTTTTTAGTGCTGCATTATGCTCCATTATGTATAAATGCCACATTTTTTTTATCCATTCATCTATTGAAGGGCATCTGGGTCCATCTGCCTTTCAATATTTAAAAATGGAACCCTTTGTTAAGTATTATAGGCACTGAAGGAACAAACTTAAGGGAGAATTTTTTTTTTTCAATTTAAAAAATAACTTATTTAATTTTTCCATAGTGAAACGGAATGAAGTGTTTCTTATTTCCTCTTGTGAATCAAGGACATATGTTTTTCAGTTACTAGGTTGCTGCTAACTTAGGTTATACCTGGTATTCTCCAGTTATCTCATTTTATTATTTTATCTGAGTATTGTTTTTGACTCACCTCAAATTTCAGTTTAAAGATCTATCAGGCTGGCAAGATGCCTGCTAAGTGCATCTCTCAGCTTCCAGAAGAGGTACTCTGCACATTCTAGGCAGTCTATTGTATTGGTAGTATAAATGCTAGTGAGAAAAGCTAATATGGGTCTTATTTTCCTGCTTTGGTGCCGTGCTACTTGATACCCATGACTTTCTTTTCCTCCTTCTAAGTCATGACCACAGCTAGAAGAAAATACGAAAACTCCCTTCAGATTCTCCTATCCAGTGCCTCTGATTCCATCAGACATCACACTTGGGTCAGCAGGAGCACAGTGTGGCCTGTCGATCTGATCAGTCTGAGGGAAACTTTCTCGTGATTTACATAACGTGAAAGAGAAAGAAATAAGATGACTTCCTTCTTTCCCGGCTTCAGGAGAATTTGGTCTGGACAATTATACTCTGATTTTTCCAATGTAGGCCTGACGGCTCTCCATGCATTTGTCTAATGTTTAAAGGGTACGTTATTAATACAGAAAAGGACGTAGACAGTATTGTCAAGGACTCCTTTACAGGCCTCTAAAATACTGACCTTTACTGGTGACAGTTTTCAAGGACTACTCTGTGGGACTTAAAATCTAAAGTTGGGCTTGGAAGTGTGCCAGCCACCAGAGAGACAAAAAGAGGAATGTTGCCTTCAGAGTTTGCAGTCTGGCAGGGCAGCGCACCCGAACACAGCAGCAAGAAGACATACCACAGAAGGTGCCTTTTGTGGAAGCAACAACAGGCTTCCACAGAAAGGGCCACCCGATTCACCCGCACACTAGGCTCACATGAGCCTTTTTGAGATAGTTTATAGCAACAAGCAAACATAAAAATCACAATTATTCTTGAATCATCTTAGAGTATATACTAACTTAATCAACATTTAGTAGAGGAAATAGATGTCATAAGAAGAACTCCACATACATAAGAATAATAGTCTGAAATTACATCTTGATGAGATTTTTATGACAAAGTGAAATTTTCAAAAAAAAAAAAATCTTCCATCAGAATTATAGTGATACTGAGAATTCAACACCGAAGTTACTTACTTTTACTATGATAAGCCTAGCCACGTTTTCACACCTCTGATTATCATTTTCTGTATATGCTACTTCAAAGAGGGTATTATAATTTTCTAGGATTTTAGCCATTATCTTGTTGCAAAGGTCCTGTTCTTTCATGCCTTCAAGCCCAGTTGGCACACTAGAAATAAGAAAAAAAAATTGAGAGGAATTACTTAGCATAAACAACAATGCCAGCATATCTGACTCAGATTTATATTTTGACACCTCCTGAATGATTAGCCTTCTTATAAAGACACATGGGATTTTCAGTAAGCTCTATGGTAACGTGCATGACGTTGTTGGAGCAATTGGTAAGTTCCCAAGATCTGAATCAACAGCTTGTGCTGACTAGGGAAAGTCAGCCTACTCCAGAAGAAAACAGATTAGCACTGATGTTGCTGATGCTTTGAATATATTAAAACTCTGAATATATTAACACTAGTATGTCCAAGATAACATACATGTAAAAGCAAAAGTGAAAAAGAATGAGTCTTATCAGGATAGATTACTATTATCATGAATAACTGCAACACAATCTGCATTAAAAGATTTTTTTTACATAATATACAAAAAGTACAGACATTAAAGGAAAAAATGAATACTTCTGGGGAAAAAGAAGATAGCTACTGTTGAACCTGAGAGATGAGTACATGGAAGATTTCCACGTATCTATCACTCTGCTTTAGCAAGAGAGATAGCTATCTCAGCTTCAGTAAGAGAAATAAACGTCTTTCTTGGGTGTTTAAAATTTTTTGATAATAAAAAAAAGTTGAAAATGAGTCTGAATGCAGACTCATTAACAAAGTAAAAAACAAAAACAAACAAAAAACAAAAAAGACCAAAACTGGAAGAAACTATCTTCTTCAGTAACACATATAGTCGACATAGGATTGATAGTTAGACTATGCAAAGAATTCTTACTTATCTAAGAAAGAGAATCCACTCAAAAGAAAAAGTGACAAAGGACCTGAGTTGAAACACTGCATTTAGTGCCCACCCAGATAATCCATGATGATTCTTTTATTTCAAGATTCCGGTCTTGATCACACCTGCAGAGAGACTTTTTTCCACATAGGGTAACATCTGCAGTATCCATCAACTAAAACCTAATGTCTGAGGAAGACATTATTCAACCTATTAGACCATCTTCAGGGTCCACACCTTAAGGTGTCTCCCAGTGAATCACAACTTTATATATTCCCTTCTGGATGCTGTGACTGGCTTCTAGCCAACAGAATTTGCAAAATTGATAGGATGTCAATCTATGATTCGTCACATTATATGAGAGTCAGTATTTGCAGATCAGAGATATTCTCCTGCTAACTATGAAGAAAGAAGCTGCCATGCTGCTAGAGGGCCTCGAAGAGGGTAAGAGCACAGATGGCAGGGAACTCTGGGGACCTCAGGCAGCCTCCAGCTGTGAAAACCCAGTGAGAGACCGGTGTCCTTAGTTGTGCAACGACAGCGAGATGGAGCCTGTCATATGAGCTCAGTGAGTTTGAAAGCAGATTCTTTCCCAAACTCAAACCTCAGGATGAAAATGCACCCAGCTGCTACGTTGGTTTCAGTACCGTGAAACCAAGAAGACAGAACCCAGCTAAGCAGCACCTGGATTCCTGACCCACGGAAACTCGTGAGATAGCAAATGTCTGTATTTTTAAGCCACAAAGACAGTGACCATTTGTTATGAACAGCTTTGTATCTGAAAGTGAGGTGCTGCTATCATAAATATGTAAAGCGTGGGAGTAGTTTGGATCTAGCTACTGGAATGACACGGGCAGAACTTGAATGGCATCGAAGAGAAAGCCTCACTATGCTTTGAGCAGGTTGTCAGTGGAAATCTGGACTTTAAGGAAACCATTGGTGAGGACTCCAAGGAAATGAGGAATGTGTGTGAACTGAAGTTCTCCACACAGGCTGCGTTTGTACTTGAGAAATTTCAGGTTGTTCCCGGATTGAAGCATTGAGACCTCATGGAGATAGAGCAGATTGGAAGCCAAAGTTGTACTGGGCCATTTTTAGTCCCTCTGACAGTGTCTGACCTAGCATTTCTGTGACCACAGGGTAAGTGTGTATCACGTTTGACAGACCTTGGGCCTATCCTAGCCTTAAGGGCTTAAGGCTGGGAATCGGGCCTGAATCCTGTAGGGGATTTCTGGGTATTGCTGAAATATCTTTTTCTTGAAGAAGAATCTCTGCTTCTTTTGTAGTTGTCCAAATTTGATGACCCCACCCACTTTCTTCTGGGAGTACAAAAACTATGCAATCTTCTTCCTGGGAGAATCAGGTCCTTTGGGAACTCTGTCCTTCCTGAGGTCACCTTGTTGACTCGCGTTTGTGTTCCCGTGGCATGGTTTTCATTTTGGCTCAGAATAAACCATTTCCTTATTTTCTCAAAGCAGAGTTGTTACTGTCCACTGACACGTGTTATTGGAAACTGGAGGGAGAGATATCCTTGTTATGGTGGCAGAAAGCTTAGCAAAATTGGATCCTGAAGTTATGTGGAAAGCAGAACTTACAAGCAATCGGCTTAGTGATACTCTTCAAGTGATTTCCAAGTGATGTTTCAAAAGTGCCACCTGGTTTCTTTTTGTCACTCCAGTAAAATGCAAAGGGGAGAAGAGAAAGACACGGAGGGAAGAACCCCCACAAAAAGCAAATGACTGTAAAAATTCTCATACTCTTCAGTTGGCAAAGGACACGAAAATTAAGCAATTCACTGTTAGGGAAGAAGACTTCACAGAAAAGGTTGAGAGTGTAACTATAAACCTTTGGCTAAAACCTCAGAAAAATCAAAAGCTCATATTACTATGAGTCACACTGAAGACCCTGTTGGATGATTAAGAGTGTCTCACAGATCATTTCAATCAAATCAGAGGACTTTTAAAAGGCATTCTCTCTTGGCCATTTTATCACGAGCCAAAGATAGAAAAGTCCTGCTTGGCAAAGGTCTGTGAATGTATCTCTTTTAAAATTGGAGTGAATCCCTGTGAAACCCACAGGAGACTCAACAAAGTTTTTGGAAATACTTATTGCAGCAGACACACTGTCCACTTGGAATGGAAGGACAGAAGGCAGGCTGTTGTACCTCCCAAACTGTATTGCCAGGGAGCAGGCTGATAAAACTATGTGCTGCAAAGATGCGCTGCCTTTCATTTTAAAAAGTATGACTCAGAGGGCAGAAGCAATGATGCATGGGGTGAAGCTGAAACAAATCCCTAAGTCTTGGAGGCTGGTCCTTAGGGGATGAAACTAAAAAGACAAGATATCTATTAAATACAGAAATACATTTAATACACACTTAGCTATACAGTATATCTAAGGTGTTGAAATTTAAATTTAAAAAGGAGTTTTAAATTAAAAAAAATTCAAAAAGATTCCTCAGGAGAAATATCAAAAAGAATCAGAAACACTGCTCTTGTGCCTCTAGTATGTCAGTGTGAAAGTTAAGTACTTGCTCCTAATCCATCAGATCCACCAGGTGGTCATGAAATAATGCACAGAAGAGTGGGGCTTTCAGGCCAAGAGGCTAGTGGGGGTGGGGTGGGGGATTCTGAGTTTTAGAAAATGAGGTTCAGGTTCTAGCTCCACTGTGCATATAGTGTAGCTTTTGGAAAGCTGTCTAACTTTGAACACTTGTTTCTTCATTTGCCAAAAAAGACATGTTAATAAAATTTTAAGGATCTTGTGAGAATCAAAATTTTCAGAATTACATTAAGAATACTTTGCAAAACTATGTGCGAGTTATGGGAATGGGGTCTCTCTTTCAAAATATTTTATTATATTACTCTTCTCCTTGTGCTGATGTGAGATCATAAATACCTACAGGATGAGATGAAGGGAGGTGAATGACACGCTGGTAGGACACTATTGACCTCTGACAATACCTTAGGTGGAGCGTCTGCTTTGGGTGATGCTGGATCATTGAGCCATGATGATGTGGATAGTTGGATGTTGGGAGTAGATGTCAATGACTGGTGTCCTTGATAGTTGAAGGGCTTTTTGCTGATGCCCTCTAGAATTACATTGAAATTGGAAATCATTGTTTCTTTCTTTTTATTTCATCCAGTGTTAATGTTTCATGATCAGAGAGATGACATGAATGCTGCATTCCATACAAGGATCATATTCCATAATTTTGTCCTTTAATATCTGTGCAATTTGAATGATGTTGGCATATTCTGGTAGCATCTTCATTGCCGGTTCTGCTTTGCCGTCCCCTATTCTTTCTCTGTAGAGGACAAAACAGGTTCTTCTATTTCCTCATTTGACACTTTGCAAAGACCTTCAATATGTTCTTGCATTTCTTCATCAAACATCAGCAATGCTTCTCCAACTTGCCTTGCTCAACGAATAATTTTTCAGACTTCTCCATCAGTCCCTGGGAAGTCTTTAAAATCATTCTGGACTGAGTTCTTCTAGCAGATATTGACGGCTTCTGGTTTTAATTCATCCATCACAAAACTGACTAATATTATTATTGCTTAAATATTATTATTAAAAATATTGTATCAGCAATAGTGAGTAGTTTCCAGCATTACATCTAGATTATGGTCTGCATCAACTGCTGACTAAATGTGATACTAGGTAGATGTTCATAGCTTTGAAAAACTGAATAATGTCCCAATGGAAGGGCTAAAGAAATGAGGTTGTATGTGAGAATAAAAGTAAAACCTTGACGTTTTCCTTTTCATCCTCAACAGACTGAGGATGAAAAGTAAAACCTTGACGTTTTCCTTTTCATCCTCAACAGACTGAGGATGACCAGGGGCATTGTCTACTAGTAACAGAACTTTAAGTTATAACCCATCCTATTCAAAATATTGTTCACATCTAGGATGAAGCACTGGTAGAGTCATTTCATAAAGATACCTGTCACCCACGTTTCTGGTTACATTGCCAGAACATGGGTTGTTTTGATTTTTGTTTTTGAGAGAGTGTGGTTTCTTCACACTGTACACTATACCTGGCTTTATCACTGGCCTTCCAACATGCCACGTAGTACCAGATGAATCTGTCCCCCCATGCCTTATGGTCTGGTGCTGCCTTTACACTTTTATGAATGAAGATTCTTCTGGGTAACTTCTTCGAGGAAATTCCAGTGTTGGTCGCAATTGAAGACTTGTTTGAATTGTTATCCTTTCTCTTTATTCCAATTGTGCCCGCAGTGTGGCAGCACCTTCTTCATCAGCAGGTATGGCCTCTTCAGTAAGTTTACGTTTTTAGACCCAAACTTATTCCTGAATCTATACAACATTTCCTTGATGTCTTGGTGTCCCTTGGTTTAGGGAATGTTTTCATATGGGCTCAATCTTTCTTGTGCATCAGGTTGCTGTCATTTGGAACACATTTTCTGTTCATGCCTTCCAACCATAAATTCAATGCCTTTTCCATCTGAACTCGGCACCTATGACACTTTGTGGCCATGCTTCTGAGGTTTAAGGACAAAATTAGCATCAATTTCCTTTTCATTCCTCACAATTTCATGGATAGAAGAGTCACTTTTGCCATAGATCTTAGTAACCATAACACAGGACTTTTTCTTTCCTTACTAAGTCAAGAATGTTCACCTTTTTAACCTAAAGAAAACACATCCCAGCTTCTCATTGGCATATCTGGATTGCCAGCTTCTCTACTTTTGCACCGTAGGGACATTAGCAAGTAAAACAGGGGTTACTTGAACACAAGCACTGTGATACCTTGACAACTGATCAGAAAATAAGGAGATAGCATATGTAATGCGCCTATGTAGACGAAGGGATGATTTATATCCCAGGTGGGACAGTGTGAGATGGAGTATTTGTGTTGCTCATAATGGCATACAATTTAAAACTTATCAATGGTTTATTTGGGGGAATTGTCCATTTAATATTTTCAGATCATGGCTGACTGTGGGTAACTAAAACCAGAGGAAACAAACTGTGGTTAAGGGGGAAGCTACTATATTAGGTGTTTTGTGTCTTAAATCTAAGTCAGCAATTTAAAAAGCTTAATGAGTGGAATATTACTCAACCTCAAAAAAGAATGAAATTATGGCATTTGCTGGTAAATGGATGGAGCCAGAGAATATCATGCTAAGAGAAATAAGCCCATCCCCCCCAAAACCAAAGGCCAAATGTTTTCTCTGATATGTGGATGCTAACTCACCATAAAGGTAGGGATGGGGTGGTGTGGGGGCCTAGGGAAGAATAGAATTACTTTAGATTAGGTAGAGTGGAATGGAGGGATTAGGTAGAGAAGAGTGAAGGGGGGGGAGGAGGTGTGGGGATAGGAAGGATGGCAGAATGAATCTGACATTATCACCTTATGTGCATATATAACTACATGACTGGTGGGACACTACATCATGTACAACCAGAAGAATGAGAAATTATACTCCATTTATGCATGATGTGTCAAAATGCATTCTATCATGTATAACTAATTAATTTAAAAAGAACAAAACAATAATAATAATTAAAAAGCTTACTAAGTAGGGTAGCGTGAGATGGAATACTTCATTTGTAACCTCTCTTTGGACTGTCGTCATTTGATTTATCCGTACCCTTACAATGTGATTGTTCATTTAGGCCTGAAGGTGCCTGTGTTATCATTTGATCAAATGGCCTAGTCCTGTGCACATAAATTCCATGCAGACATTATGTCCTTAATGTTTTGCATTTAAAAGTGCTGACATGCTGGGACATTCCTCCTTACAGAGTTCCTTGCCAAAAAGGGGGAAAAAAGAAAAATCTACTATTGAAAGCAATCACTCAAGGGCAGGCTTAACAATCATTTTAAAAGGTTTAAAAGCTTCTAAATTCATACTGTTTTGCTTTGGATCTGTTATGACTGACCTATATTCATTTACATGTTACAAATGAAAAGTTGGAAGATTTTTTTCTAAAGATAACATTCAATAGTAAAGTACCTAATGTTTCTTAGAATTAAGGTGAGGCAGTAGAAACCAAAATTTCCAGAATTGTTTTTATATCTGGCCCTGCCCTTGGCAATGTTCACCTTCTTAAGAACTGCTGATGTTTCTAGGCATTCAGTTTATGTTGTACATGTCAGCATCTATCTTTTCCCCTCACGTTACAGATTTTTATAAACAGTACCACTTGTTAACCCGACTGATAATGTCTTTCCTTCTCAAAAGCACCCATGGAACACAAAATTCTATAAAGGAAAGCTCTAGACTATTGCATAAACATTACTCAACATGCCTGTAGAATAACAAATATTTAAGATCAGTTGAAAATGTTATATTAATTTTTTAGATATTTTAAAATATTCCAGATGTATGACATCAAGACACCAATCATTTGGAGGGATAAGTAACTTTCAAAAATTAATTGCTAGGCAACAGTATGTCTCAATCTATTTCAGATTCATGTTTTCAACGAAAGAGTGAAAAAGTTGTAGCTGATTATTACTTCTTATGGAAAAATCATTATCAAGTCTGCAGTGACAAAATCAGAATTCAACTGATGTTCAGAAATATATGAAAATTGGAATAACATTATTGTCCCTTTCAAGAGTTTGCAAAAATTCTTCCCTAGTATAATAAAGTAACTCCTTTGTGTCTTACAGAAAAGCTCTCAATAACACAGAGGTAAGAACAGTTAGCAAAGGAGCAGATGGGTTTTTACACAAGAATGTAGTGATGGGTCAATACTCAGTGGTGACAATCCAGGAAGAATCAGTGATTCTATGAGTGCCCTCAGCTGTGTCAAATTGCAAGACCCAGAAGGAGCTGGGTTTCAGACAAATTGCACCAGACAGTACAGTTAACATGACAAGCAAACCCACGGAAAGGGAAGCGAGGCTCTTGCGTGGAGATGTGAAGTCGATTGCCAGTGCCTTTGCTCTGTTCTAGACAGGGAGAAACACTGGGCTCAGAGCCAGAGCAACTGGGCACCTGGGATGCCTCTGCCTTTTACAGAAGTCGTCACCCTGAGTATTTTTCTGGAAACTTCATTTCAAAATCTGGGTTTTGCTGTGATGATATCTTGAATCTCTTTCATTTCTGTAATTCTGTTTATCTGAAGACACAGACATGGGGTGGGAAGGGCTGGGCCCCTGATGACTTCAGAGCAAGGTTAACAAAGGGAAGAACTGGCGTAGTATGTACAAGTTCCATCCCCTTCAGCAAAATGGTAAAGATTTTGTAGAAATTCAACTGCTGATCAGGACCACTGGCAATTTTAAAGCAGGAAGCTAAAGTCTTGTGTCTTTTTTTTTCCATTTAAATGATTAATTTCAGAATCTTACTTATCAGAACTTTTCAAATTAATTGTTAAAAGAAAATACATCTTAATCTTCAGCCTCAGCTGTATGCCCACCGAAAGTGATCTGCATCAGACTGTGAGCAATTTCAATTCCTCAAGTGATGTTGAGTCTTATTTTTCATCATTTTCTCCCCTGCACCTCAGGTCCAAGGTACAACTATACATTTCTAACTTCATGATCTTTTTTCCTAGAAAGTCTTCCCTCTCTGTCTTCACTTGCTAAATTCCATTTATCTTCAAAGCTCGATTAAGTTATGCTCATTGATTTTTGCTTTATTGTTTTTTCCTTATTCTCACGGAAGTCATCAGGTATTTTATCACAGCATTTAGGGGACTCCGTGTGGCATCATGATTTGCTGTGAAGGCATTTACCTCCCTTTCAGGGCAGGGAGTCTAGTTTATATTTCCATCACAGCCTAGTACAATGCACGACTTAGAGGGGAACTAAAAAATCTGTGTCCTCTAAGAAGCAAAACTTACCTTTAGAGTTCCTTTACAATTCAATTAAAAAATTAATCTCCTCTATGCACAGACGTGGACTATGTGCTTATAAAAGACAGTATAAAGAATATAATCAGTGCCATGATCTGTATCAGAATAAATAGCATGTATAAAACATTTCATTTCCAGTGGGAATACTCCTCAAATCTGCAAGTTATGGCAAAACCAGCTATCTTTGATTTATATACCCTTAAAATAGAACTACGTGGGTGCTTCCAAATGGGTTAAAGACACATTGGCAAGGCCTGTCATGAAACACAACCCAAGAAACACGTGGTCTTCACCAAGAACTTAACCTGTGCTGGTACAAAAAGTCAAGGGCAGGCCGGGTGCAGTACTGTGAGAGCTGCCTGCCTAGCTCGCATGGGCCCCGGGTTACAGCTCCAGCACTGCCAACCTATCTGTTAGTTAATGGGAGATTTGAAACCTTTGTTGTTATAGTATCGATTCATTTTCAAATCTCAGTGGGGATACGAAATGGTAACTATCAAATCAGTAAGAAAATAAATAACTCCATGTCTCTAAATAATCTTTATTACAGTTTTAAATAAACTGTGGTCATTTTTTACCCAGCTTCATGGTATCTGACAACAGTCCAGGTATATTCTCATAGGGACAGCTTGCATTTTATTTAAAACATGGTGAAAGTGTGAAGGAGAAAAATGACCATTTACTTTTACTTTGTTCTGTACTATGCGTAGGTACATATATTTTATTCTAGACCTTGGTTCATTGAATACATTGGAAAAGTTTTTTTTTTTTTTTTAAGTAGCCAATTTAAACTGACTCAAATCTAAGGCTCTTGTCCCCTTTTTAAAAATTGTAGTAAAAAAACCCATAAACTTGGGTTGGGATTGTGGCTTAGCAGTAGAGCGTTCGTCTAGCACGGTCGAGAACCAGGTTCACTTCTCAGCACCACATTAAAAAAAAATAAAATAAGCATTGTGTTGCGTCGACCTACAAAAGTGATATTCATTCTCTCTCTCTCTCTCTCTTAAAAAAACCCATAAACTTAACATCCAAACCATTTTTAAGTATACAGTTTATTAATATCAACTATATTCACATTGTCATGAATCAGATTTCCCAAACCTTTCCTGCAAAACTGAAACTTTACACCAATTAAACAACTCCCCTTCTCCTTCCTCCCAGCCCCTCAAAACCACTATTCTACTTTCCATTCCTATTAACTTTACTACTTTAGATACCTCATATAAGTGGAATCATACAGAATTGGCCTTCTTGACTAGCTTACTGCACTTAGGAATAATCCGCATTATTGTGACAGGAAAGCCTTCCTTTTTAAGGCTGAATAGTATTCCATTGTACACATATACTGTGTTTTATTTATCAATTAACCTATGGATGAACATCTGGGTTGTAAGCCCTTCCTCTTCTGTATGAAAGGGTTAAATAGTAACTAGGTATTTCGGTGGTAAGATCAAAAAAAAAAAAAAACACAAAAAACAAAACAAAACAAAACCCAACCTTTTTCTAACTAAGAGAGCCAAAATGTTTGGAAATGATAAAAACATTTGGGGAGGTTATTTGCTTCTAAAAAATAAAAATGAATCACATGCTGGACTTTCTGAATATAGTTTCTCTGACTATAGCTAATCCTAGGTGGATCTTGAAAGAACCCAAAATAAGACAACTTCATTAGGAAATACCATATGAGGTGCTATGTATCGCTGTGTTCTTCAGCCAATAAATACTGTGTCAATTTCCAGAAAAGTTAAGTAGCTTATCACTAGCAAAAATGAAAATGATTCTGTGACCACCAGCTTATTCTGTTCTTCAGAGCAAGCAACCCAAAGACACATAGAACAACGATGTTGTTCAAGAAAAATCTGGAAATCTCCCTAAGCTCTAAATGGTTATATAACCACCCAGATACTTATTCATTCGCTAAGCAACCAAAGTGCCAAAGACTAGCCGTGTCATTGATACTTCTGGGATGGATAAGTCAGATTCTTCTTCTAAAAAGTTTATAGCTACAGTTAGGGAATGATCCAGGAAAGAACACAATGTTAGCAGGCTTAAAGGACTATACAAAATACAACAGGATACAAAATAGGAGTGTGTGTAAAATGCTCTGAGAACTCCAAGAACAGTAGTCATTGGTAGTTATTACCACTACCACATCCCTCTCACCTAGTTCTTATTTCCTTGATTCTATTTCTATCAGGCATATTACGTTGTCAGGTCATGTTAGGGCAAGCTAAAGAATCTCCACAGAGCTTTTTTTAATGGTGTACAGTTTTATGACTCTCACAAAGATTTTATTAAGACTAGATATACTTAGAATAGATAGAATAAACTATATTTAGAATATATTTTTATTGTGTTAAAATTCTATATTTATGGCACAGAATTACATATCAGAGTAAGTAGAATTAACTATCTTTATTTCCCTTCAGTTTTTGGAGACGGCAGAGTACCAGAAATAAGACTGCTGTTAAATTTAAAGTGAATTCAGAACACCAATCTCGTTTACCTGATTTCACGCAGTCCCCAGGTAGCAAACAAGTTACACTCCAAAAATTCACATTGTAAGTCAAGTCAGTCTAGAATCTAGAACCTATTTTCTCATAGGAAAAAAAAGAAATAAGCCTAGTGTTTAGGTTCTTGACACTTCCTCCCCCACAAAATCTTTTAAAAACCTAAATTGGCAGGTTCCTCATATTGTAAGGACTAGAACAATGATAATAGCATGTTATTTGGTGTGTAAAATGTTTTCATGAATTTTTCCAGGAACTTGAAGAAAATATAACAAATATAATAAGTAGCAGAAGGAGAACAAAACATTTACTGACCGCCTACTGTATGTTGGACATTGTGCTAAACACTAGATCAGGATCTGAGTTAATCCTTACAACAATCCTAGGAGGAAGGTACTAATATCATAATCTCCGTTAAGGATGAGGAAATAGGGTTGGGGATGCAGCCCAGTGATAGAGCACCTGCCTAGCACGCATGAGGTCCTGGGTTCAAAGCCTGGCATGCCAGGAAAATTTTTTTTAAAAAATCACAAAACATCATGCAAAGTGAAACAACCAGGCAGGAGACCACAGGCTGCATGATTTAATTTATGCAGAATGTCCAGAAAAGGGAAATTCTTAGAGACAGAATTACATTACTGGTTTGCCTGGGGACTGAATTAGCTAAAATGGGTACTGTGGGGCGGCTGTCTACCACAGTCAGTTCTCTAGGAAAGTTTTAAAGCCAACTCTAAACCCAGCCCATCTGAGCACCTGCTGGCTTCCTCTACTCCTACCCTGTCCAGTAAACACAACAGAAGCTGCCTGACTCACAGCAAGAAAGCATCTGACAGCTCTGACAATGCCCTCTACACATACCCTGGGCCAGCAAGAAGGTGCTGTCTCTTAAAAACATACAGGCAGTTAGGGGAGGGACCTTCTTAAGGGGCAGATTCTGTGGAGCCAGTGATCAGTAACTTCACTGGAGCCTGAAAGAATGCAGGAACCCTGAGCCAATCCCTGGGGAGAAACAGCAGGTTATCAGCACCTGACTAGTGCATGATCAGCATCCTGATTGGACAAGGAACATATGAACACAGAGAGTCTCACTCATTGGACAAAGAAACTCCCACCCTATTGTCATTAGCTAATAGTTTTAAAGGTCACCTCCAGCAACACCATGTAAACTCTAGACTGTAGTCACTCTGTTGGCAACCACCTCTCGGTCCCTTCTCCCAAGGGAAGGGAACTCTGTTTCCTTTCTGTTTCTTAAATAAATTCTGAAACTTTGCCCTCATCCTCCATTGTCCATGGATCTCATTGTACAGACGCAGGAGACAAAGAACCTACACATAGCTATATCTCTATGGCAACCATCTCAGATTCCAAGTGGTATTGGTTGGTGTATTGGTCAGTGTTCTCTAGAGGAACAGAACCAACAGGAAGTATAATTATAAAAGGGGTCTTATTAGGTTGGCTTACATGACCAGAAGCTGGATAGTCCACAATGGCTGTCTGCAGGCCGGAGAGCTGGAGAGCTGGTAGCTACACAGTCCAAGAGGCTGAAGCGTCACAACAAGAGGGATCAACGGTGCTACCCTAGTCTGAGACCTAAGCCTTCTGGAGAATCACTGTCAGAGTCTGCTTTGGAAGAGGGAAGAAGCGAGAATCTGACATCCTCAGAGGATTGCAGCAGCAATCAGGAACCCATTCAAGAAGAATCGAGCTTGCATCTGCTGCTGCTTCTTTGTTCTTCCAACTTTTATTCCATTCAAGCCCTCATCCTATTGGATTGTGCTATCCACCGTTAGGGAGGGTCTCCATTTCAGTTGGTTATCTCACATGCAAATCATTCCTAGCACACCCTCATCAACATACCCCATTAATCCTTTGCATCTCTTAATCCAATCAAGTTGATAATTTAAATTAACTATTACAGTTGGTAATTCACAGATATGAAAATATTGTCACTAAGGCAAGAGCAATTTCTTATCTTTCTGCAGGAAACAAAAGAAAATATAATAGAAAATCCTTTAGGAAAATCAGCTGCCTGTTATATTCTCTCTCTTGCTCCTGTTTTCTGTTTGCTTTTTTAAATTTTTATTTTTAAATGAAGAACACAATTGTCAACATCCTAAGGTCTCTTTGAATTTTGAGAAAGGTAGTTTAATCAAGCTTGTCCTAGTTCTGAGTGAGACATAACTGAAGATTTGAGAAAAACTGATTAAATTCAATTATAAAATAATATAAAAAGAAAAATAGAGCAATAAAAAATAGCCTGTCCAAACCATCAGAAACAATCTCTTAGTTCTACAGCCTCTGTATCATCTGCAGCAAAGAAAGATAAATATACAGAAGCAAAAAACAACAAATGGAATTTTTTCCCTCTACAACAAAACCTCAACTGAGGTATGAAGGTGACTAAGTGGGCACTCTCAAGAAAAGAAAAGGTTGAAGAAAACAGAGGCTAGGGGGAAACACATAGAGGTACCCCCAATTCTCTTGGTAAACTGAAATCCAAATGTATAGAGTTTGGTCTTCATTGTTATAGGCATCCTCTTTTGCAAAGCTGTTTTCTGAAAACAATTTACAGGCTTATTACTGAACACAAAGGTAATATTTTACATCTGCAAAGCAGAAGTTTTGTGTAAGTTATAATACAAGAAACAGTTACTAATGAGAAGAACACAAACATTAGTGAGAGTAAAGTTCATGAAGAAACAGTAACAAAATTTTACCTCTAAGTACAAGAAGTGCAACTGTACTGATTCTCAATATTTTTCAAAGGAGGCCTAGGTTAACATATACATTCCAAAAACTTTTAAGTCTGCATTGGGAAGTCAAAATGTAGTTTCTGTTAAAAAAGGAATAAAAGTGGTAATGAATACCATAATTAGCCTAGAACAATCCATATAATACAGAGGAGTTTTGAAAAAAAATATTTACACTTAAAATGGGAAAACAACAACAACAAAACAGAACAACAGTTACAATGAAAGCTTTTGATCAAAACACCCATTGAGAAATAAAAGAGATTAGCAAGATAATTCACTCATTCAGTTAAGACATTATATTTACCTGTGCCAAGAACAGGGGCATATCAAACAGACCACTGCCTCTGTGGATCACTACCTTTTTGATGAACAAGTTCAGTTATAAAATTCTAAAGTAAGCCTTTACCAAACCAAAAGAACCAATATGTTTGGAAATGACAAAAAATAAAAATAAAAATAAAATATTTAGTGAAGCTGTTTAGTTCTGAAAAGGAGAAAAGAATAACATGCTAGACTCCCTAAGTGGATTCAGTTGGCTGGACTAGAGCTAAGCCAAAGCAGATCTTGAGATAATCCAAAATAAAACTTAATTTGAAAAACATAATACCATACGAGGTGCTATATAGTAATTAAATTCTATAAAACTTACAGGGAGGAAGGTGGGGGGATCATGGAAATATATAAATATGTGATTCTTGAATGCGGACTTATATCAATATCTGAAAAACGAATGCAACAGAGACTTCTCACGTTTGGTCCTTTTGTTAAAGGGTCACAGAAATAGCTTTTTATTTTAATGCTGTTTAATTTCACTTTAGAATTTATGAATTCTTTTTATTTTTTATATAGTGGTTGTTTTATCAAGCTCTGGGAAGTAGATGCAGGGAGAAATACAAAGGAAAGGGAAAGGAGTGAGAGAAAGGGAAAGGAGAGAGGCAGGAACAGGAGGTAACGGGACCCGGGTCAGAGGGCCAAGGACAGGATGAGAGAGACTGAGGAAGATCTGAGGAGGTGATTATATAGCAAGGGATTTTCTAAAGGAGAGCCAACCAACTCAAGGCCTGTGCAAAGTGGGAGGATAAGAGGGGAAAGTCAGCAGTTGCATAATTTTCCAGAGTGGAAGGAAGGGAAATGGGGAAAACACTGGGAATCAAGGAGTTCCCAGATCTGGGGACTTTGCTGGAATCTGAATAAGTCATGGCCGCTGGAGGGGACTCCAGAGTGATGGGTACAAGGGATTACAAGGGCTTGTCCCCAGGAGTTACTGCTCTGCGTCAATTATAAGACAGTCATTTAATAAGCCCTGTTAATAACTTCATCACATAACTAGAAGTTGGTGAAATATTTATGGGATGTGCATCGCTTACTTGCAGGGCCTGCCAACCTTCTGGCCACTGAAATGTGAATGGATAATATCCAAAAATTGAAAATAATCTAAATATTCATTAGGAGGGAATTAACTAAACTATACACCATAAAAATACTACAACAACTATTACAACTGTGGTATATAGATTGTTGGAATAGAAAGATGTTCCCAGCATATTATTTAAATGATAAAGTTAATAACAGAACAGCCTGAATGAATATTTCTTATATGTAAAAGTACATTTAAAATTCTGCATAGAGTTTCCTGAAAGAACAGTCAGGATAGTGTCGATGCAATGGGTCACTGAGTGATTTTTGCTTTTTTCTTTTTGTTTTGGGCATTAATTTGTGAGAAGTGGTACGTTTTATGAAACTAATGTTAATTAAAAAATTTAAAAGTATATGAGAGTATATGCTTTTTAGAGCTTAACACTCTGATCACAGTATTATTACCTTATTATTATGACCCAATAAACAACTTTTAGTAAGATGTACCCCTGTTCTACAACAATGGGTTGGCCACTCAAAGATATTACTAGTACCCTGTTTCATCTAAAGCCATTATAGTATGGATGAGATCATAATTTAACTTTAGTGTTAATCTCTAGGACTTCAATTTTCATTAGTAAAAAAGCATTGCTAAACATCAAAGCATAACCTTTGCATAAATATTATTCATGGAAAAGTAAATTAAAATTTATGTATACCCTATGACAGAAAAAGAAAGCATCTTCTACCCTTGAGTAATAAGCAGTATGCCTACAATATGGTACTGGAAGACATTTGACCTATATATTCTTAGTTTGACTAAAATAAATCAGTTCATCATACTGATAAAAATTATTTTACACCACATATTCATTATATAATATGTTTAAAATTAAAAATGTATATTTCTAATAATAAGTAATGCTAGTGGGTGTGTGTTCTTTCTACCTTTATAGAACAGTAATAAGTTTCCTAGAATAGCAAGACCAGGCTCTCCTTTCAAAAGTTTCTTTTTAAAACAATATAATTATATTTTGTAGCTTTTTGTTTATATATTTGAACTCAGTAAAGCAACAGGATACAAAAATCAACATACACAGATCAGTAGATTTTCTATGCATCAATAATGAATTTGAAGAGAAAGATTGTGAAAGCAATTCCAGTCACAGTAGCTACAAAAAATAATAAAATACCCAGGATGAAACTTAACCAAGGTAATGAAAACTCTCTATAATAAAAACTACATAACACTGCTGTAAGAAAATGAAGAAGATGCAAAAAGATGGAAAGACCACTTAAGTTCATGGATTGGATGGATTTTGTGATGGTATCCATACTACCCAAAGCAATATGATTTATTTTAGACAAAGGGTCAAGAAGTGATGGCCCAAAGCAATCTACAGATTCAAGGAGATTCCCGTCAAAATACCAATGACAGAACTAGAAAAACAATCCTAAAATTCATGTGGTACTATGGAAGACCCCAAATAGCCAAAGCAATCTTAAGCAAAAAGAACAAAGCTGAAAACATCGTGATACCTGAAATCAGGATATACTGCAAAGCCATCGTAACCAAAACAGCATGGTAGTGACATACAAACAGACACATAGACCAATGGAACAGAACAGAGAGCCATGTACCTATGGCAACTGATTTTTGACAAAAGTGTCAAAAATATACACTGGAGGGATGGGGTTGTGGTTCAGAGGTAGAGCACTAGCCTAGCATGTGTGAGGACCCAGGTTTGATCCTCAGTGCCACATACAAATAAATAAAATAAAGGTATTGTGTCCACCTACAAGTAAAATCTATATTTTAAAAAATACATACACTGGAGTAAGCATAGTCTTTTCAATAAGTGGCAGAGGGAAAACTTAACGTAAGACCTGAAACTCCTAAACTACTAAAAGAAGACAGGGAAAACACTTCCAGACAATGGCATAGGTGATGATTTTCTGGATGGTACCCCCAAAATGCAGGAAACAAAATTAAAAGTTGACAAATGGGTATTACATCTAACTAAAAAGCTTCTGTACAACAAAGGAAAACAACAGGAGTGAAGAGACAATCTACAGAAGAGGAGAAAACATTTGCCAACCATTCATCTGACTAAGGGTTAATATCCAGAATATACAAGACACTAAGGAAAACAAACAAACAAAAAATCCAAGTAGTCCAATTTAACAAAGGGCAAATGATATAAATAGACACTTCTCAAAACAAGAAATGCAAATGTCCAATAAAAATATGAACAAAACATGCTCAATATCCTTAGCCATCAGGGAAACAAATCAAAACTACAATGTGACCATCTTATCCCAATTTAAAAAGGCTCTTATTAAAACAAACAAATAAGGAAAAAAATGTTGGCTAGAATGTGAAGAAAAAGGAATTGCTGGAGATTAAGTTGGACCTTGGGCGTGCAAGGCAAGTACTCTCCCATTAAACCACATCCCCAGTCCCCAGAACTCTTACACACCATTGATGGGAATATAAATTACAGAGAACAGTATGGAGGTTCCTGAAAAAACTGAAAATACACCTACCATAAGTTCAGCTATCCGACTTCTGGGTACACAGAAAAGGGAAATACAATCATCATACAAAAGAGACACCTGCATATACCTGTTTACTGCAGCATTAGTCATAATAGTTAAGATACAGAATCAGTTCAGGTGCCCATTACCAGATAAAGAGATAAAGAAGAATGAGATCCTTTTATCTGCAGCAAAATGAATGGAACTGAAAGATAATATGCTAAGTGAAATAAGCCAATCACAGAAAGACAAGTACTGTATGTTCTTTTTCATATGTGGAAATTGAAACAGAGTTGACCTGGAGGTAGAATAGTAATTACTCAAGATAGGGAAGGCTGTGGCGGATAGAGGGTAGAAAAAGGGAGGTTGAATTGATTCAGTGCATTTCAGATAGATGTGTGGAAATAGCACCCTGAACCCATTAGTATATGTAATTAATACATGTTAATAAAAATCTAAAATTAATAGAAAAAATAAAAACTACATAATTAATTTTTATAGCTTCTTGTACATATATTTGAGGGACCAGAAATGATTTGGTGCTAAAACTTACAAATAGTATCGCAAGATAACTGACGTCATTTGCAATAGGTGTTTGAAGCTTGCAGGTATCCACCTTACCTAGTAGGTACAAGTGGTAAGTGGGTCAGCTGACGGGTGTGCTTTGGAGGAAATGCTTAGTGTAAACCATCTAGTGTACAGTAAACTCCTCGGGCAGGTCCCATTAAACAATAGCGCAATGAAAAAGGAAAACTGTAAACAACTTTCCATGTGCCAAAAATCTCATCAGGTTTGACTTCCATTCAATACAAACAAAAACTTCCTGAACAGTCAACAAGAAATTAAATGACTTGCAATCTGCCTAGTTAGGTTAGGCAACAGGATAAAATGATAGTGTGTATTTGCATATTTTTTCATATGACTGAGAACAACCAGAACAATTAGTTTAATGCATATGTAAACAGTGAGCTCAATTCAGTCCAAGAGACATTTATCAAAACACCTTTGGTTTTCCTTGCTGTTGGGACATGCTTCAGAGAATACCAAGAGTAAGGACAAGCGATCATCAGCTTAAAGAACTATATGACAGGGTGAGGAGTAAGATAAAGACAATAATTAATACACTACTTCCATAGGAAAGGTATAAACCAGTGCAAAGTAGGTCACAAGGGATAGGAATTATTCTGTATTCGTGGGACGAGTTGTCTGTTGTTTTGTTATTAAGAAAAGGCCTCCCAGAGGAGGTGGTATTTGATGCAGGACTGGGTGACATAGTGACTACAACCATATTCTTTAAGCATCTCTTCACAGACAGCAGCATCTACTAGACATAGTGAGTCACCAAGGTAGCATACATCTGCTTTTTTTCAATAAGACAAAACATAACAGAAAATCCATAAAGGTACACATGCGTGCTGGTATTAGTTTTCTAGTTTCAGCCTGTCTTGATACAATGTAAGGGGAGAGTCATGTTATATAAATGTAGATTTTTTTTTACATTTTCTCTCATTTTGTAATTACATAGGCAAGATCAAGGTACGTTTAACACTGCCCTATATTTTTAAAATGCTACAATTTGAGCACTTACAGCATTCCTGTTCCTATTTGCAGTGAGCATTCCTGTTCTTAGGTGCAATATTATTTGCCTTTGGTGAGAAAAATACAGCACCTTTCATGGAGGGAGAAAGAAAAGGGAAGGCTATCTGCCAAACATTCACGAGTCACGAGGAGATCCAAAGTAGACTCCGTGTTTGTCCTCCAAGTAGGCAGCGCTCCCAACTCCTGATATTCCTCCATCAAAAAGAATACACTAGACTTCTCAATTAAACTGAAGATTCCTCTTTATATTACGAAGGTAGACACTGGGGTTGATTGGAAAGTAAATATCAATCCATTTAAAACATATGAAAGGCTGAATGTTCTCTCTGATGTGTGCATGCTAACCCACAACAAGGGAGGGTGGGGAAGGGAATAGAAATCCTTGGATGAGACAAAGGGGAATGAAGGGAAGGGAGTCGGGAGGGGAACAGAATAGAATTAATAGGACATAACTTTCCTAGTCTTCTATTGGAATACAGATCCTAGTTAGAATAAGTGTCACTCCATGTATGTATAATAGGCCAAAGTACATTCTACCGTCATGTATAACTAAAAAGAACAAATAAAAAAGATTATGAAGGAAGAAAAAGTATTCCAATTTTGTGGCTACCCAGAGCACTGAAAAGGAAGCGGAATACAGATGTTCCTCAATAACGATGGCTTTATGAGGATGTAATCTCACCATAAAATGAAAACATCGTAAACTGAAAATTCGCTCAACACTTCTAACCCACCAAACTTTATAGCTTAGCATACAGTATACCGTGAACATCCACTGCTTCCCCTCGTGACTACGTGGCTGATAGGGCTGCAGTTCACCGTTGCTGCCCTGCATCACAAGGGCATTGTACCCCATTGTACCCTATGGCTAGCCTACAGGAAGATCAAAATTCAAAATCCCAAGTATGGTTCCTACTAAATGCATGTTGTTTCTGTACCATTATAAAGTTGAAAAACTGTGAGTTGATGCAGTGTAAATCAATGCTATTTCTTTGAGGGTCTTCCAAGGCTTTTGTGGGTTGATGTTTAATTCCCATTGTCCTTGAAAAATTCAAAATAGAACTACTGCTATATCTATCTCCAAAAGATTTAAAAGCAGAGTGTCAAAGAGATATTTGCACTCCAGTGTTCATAACAGCATTAATATAGCCAAGATGTAGCAGCAACCCAAGTATCCATTTTTGGATGGAATGGATAAAAAAATGTGGTATATACATACCAAAGGAATATTATTCAGCCTCGAAAAAGAAGGAAATGTGTCACATATCATGTGGATGAACCTCAAGAATCTTTCACTGAGTGAACTGAGCTAGTTTCAAAAAGGCAAGTACTCTTTGTGATTCCACTTATGTGAGACATCTAAAGTAGTCAAATTCATAGAACCAGAAAGTAAGACGAGGTCACCAAGGGTGGGAGGGGAAAAGGAGAATTGTTTAATGAGTACAGAGTTTAAGTTTCCAAAAATGAAAATGTTCTCAAGGTCCACTGTACAACTGTGTGAATATTTAGCATTATTCAAGTGTCCAAGTAGAAATAGTTAAATGGTTATGTGTTTTTACTAGAATTTAAAAAATAAAAATGTCTCCACTGAAGATAGTTGTGCTTATATGATAGCCTCCGACTATCTTAGTTGATTTTGTGCTGCTAATAGCACAATACCACAGGCTAGGTGAGTTATAAAGAAAAGAGGTTTATATGGCTCATGATTCTGGCCCAGGGTAGGAGGCCACATCTGGTGATTGCTAATGTGATTTTTCTAATTGAACTCCTATGGTCAAATTCTAATTAAATAGACTGTTAGTACAGTACAGATTAACTCTAGATAACTGCTCTTTCTAAAATCATTAAACATTAGACTCTGGTGGGCCATATCCCCTCCTCCATTTCCTTCATCTTTCCTTCCTTCATTCCACCTTTACACACTGAAGGCCTCTTACACAGAGGGTACTATACGCTGGGCATTGGCATCAGAAAACACAATAAAACTGAAGTTTTCACCTGCCTCCCTTACTTCTGACCCTTTTCCTGTGACAGTCAAGGATTACAGCATTAGGGAGCCCATGGTTAATCCTTTGGTGTAAAGGCTGGGCTATATCTACCTATGCCCAATAGCTATTTTTTCTATTTTATTTATTATCTCTATTATTAATTAATTCTAGGATATGGGTTCAACTGAAGTTGAGTCCCTGACATTCCATTACAAAATTATTATCATTTTTAATCCACCCTGGTTATATTAGCTATAATATATATAACATATTCAGTATGCTAAATGAAATCACATTAGTGCTTCTTCCTATGAATGACAAAGGAAAAACAAAATGTTCATACAGTTAAACGAGAACTGTCACATTGAATTACACATCACTGGCTTAGCTCATACAAATGCAAAACAAAAAATACTCCAGTCACTGAAACAGTGACTCAAGCTGCTAGAAAATTGTCATTATTTCTTTTTTGTATTCTCTAACTCAGCATCTTATCTTGGCATTCTGTAACGCAGCCTTTGTCTTGGTTTGTAATCATAGTGTAGAAGTCAAGAATTCAGGCTCCAAGCCTTCTACCCAGGTTCAAATCTTGGCCATCTGTAATTACCAGCCTTATGACACTGCAAGTTACTTAACCTGAATGTGTCCACTTCTTTACTAGCAAATTTGGGGAAAGAGTACCTGATTCATAGGGTTGTTAAAATTAAATGAATACATAAATTTGTTTATAACTGTGCCTGACACCTATTAACCACTGCTACGTCTGATTGTTGTGACTGTTATTTATGTGTGTAGTGTTTTGTCTACTTCCCTCCATAAAACACCAGCTCGCTCAGGGCAGGGGCACATCTCTCTGGCTCGTCTACTGTACACTGCTGCCTGAGACATAAAGTGCTCAATAGAAGAATCAGTGAATGAGTAATCTCATTCTCTCCCACAGTTTTAAGTGATTTTTCTTTTTAATGGGAGCTTCTGCCATGACCACCAGCATTTTAGAAGTGATCATCTGCAGTCTAGACAGAATATACTGAATTCCTTTATGAGAGCTTTTATCAATATGTTCCACATTGAACTTTTTAACTCTTCTAGAAGGTCAACTGCAAACAGCATTAGGACCTTCTTATCTACCCCAATGTCCCAGTGTGAGCCCTTCATGGGATGCTGCTAACAGGGTGCATCTTATCTCTGTTCTTCATGGAGGTGAGAGTTTCTGACTCTCAGTAGAGGTGCCTGGCTGAACAACGGAAAGAATGGTCAGCGAGATGAATATTATATTGTCTTAATTTAGGAAAAACAAACAAACCCAAATTAGATGGACAGTGAATTATTCTGGCTGTGGGCAGAGGAAGGGAAAGGAAATGCCTTTGGAGATTGTAAATGGGTTGATACTGACCTGGTATCTCATCTCTAAGCAGTGCTTCGTGCTGCCAGACCGAGGGGAGGGCTGAGAGACAGACACCACAATTATGTCCCCGGTCACACTTAGTTTTCCTATTTATTCCTTCCCTCTGAGGACCTACCATAGTGCCCAGGATCTAGCAAGTGCTTATCAGTAAAAGCTTGTTGAACAAAGGTGGGAAGCTGATAAATCCTCCAGGTCCAATGGCCAAAAAGGGAAGATAATAAAAACTACCAATTTGCATTATCTCTGATACAAAGCACCAGCATTAGTGCTTCAGACACCCCAGTTATTAAAACTGCATTCAACTCTTGACCATATCACCCACTTGCAAAGGTCCTCATGTGGCTAAGAAATTATTATTATTATTATTATTATTATTATTATTAGTTGTACATATAAGAGGAAATGAATTACAGCTAAGAAATTCTTTGTCTCCTGTTTGCTCACACAGAACCCACCTTCCTGAAGCTTCAACTTTGCACCATTTGTGTTCAGAACAACTGGGAGAAGGGGCAGGGCAGGGTGCGGACAATGATTATTTCCCAACATATCAGGTATAAAAATACTAGGATAAGTGGCATGGTAAAATTGATTCTTTAAAAACAACTTTCAAATTTTCTCTCAATCCACACCTAGAAACAAACTTGATGAAGTGAGAAAACAGTAATTACTTCCGCCACAATTCAACATTTTGTTTTGAGTTTGAACACTAGGCAGTTGTTCTGAATCTCTTTTTCTGTGCTATATGCCTAAAGGGATATGCACGGTTCTTTCTTAATAACAAGAGAATCACTGACTTAATATTTGTAAAAATATTTTAAGAGTTTCTATTCTGTCCCTTCCTCCCCTTTTTTAAAGAAAGCATTTCTTCCTTAACGTTCCTGCCCCGTTTTTCCTTATCCAGAAAAATGTGTACACTTAAAATCCAGAATATAAGAGCTAAGAGTAATTGCTTGCTTTTAAAAAAAAATATTAACAGGCACTAAGCTTACTTCTTCATCCTCAAACTATTATTTATTTATTCAACAAAACTTCCTAAAACACTGTAAAAGATTTTTGAGCCACATAAAGAAGAACAACCAGCATTTTCTATCAAAGGAGCAAATATTTTAATTAAGGGGGTATGAAATGTATGTGAGAAAATTCAATAATAATGTCATCAGTATAAAAGATTTTCCAAAGAGGCCATATGATTGAATATCTGTTATTAGTGAAAAGTAGTAACTGAAAAATACAAAGTTTCCACATTAGCTCATTTGATTCTCTCTTTAGGATAAGCTTCTGGGGGTAATCTTCATAACTTCCCTGCCAGGTATAGAAAACTGTGAATCAAGGCTGTTCAGTGACTTGTCCAGGTAGCATAGTTCTTAAGCAGCAATGATGGGAGTCCACGGCAGGTCTTAACCCTAGGCCCTTGGCTGTTTTCTTCCCTGGGACGGAGAGCTCATATTTAGGAGTGGTCAGAAAGGGCTTCCAGGGATGCTGGGAAGTAACCTGGCTCTATAACACAGCTACCAGATAGCAAGGTTCAGTTGAGGTGGGGATGGGAAGATAAAGGCACTTCTGGTTGGAAGAGAGATGTGAACAATGTCTGTAAGTGCATGTCCTGCCATTTTCCAAAAATACTCCATTTTGGAAACATGTCAAGCTTATTGCTATCTTTGAATCTTGGCATTAGATATTTCCTCTACCTGGAAAAGAAATGATAATAAAAGGTAACAGTGAGTTACCTCAGTACAGGTACTTTATATGAGTACATGTACTCATTTAACCCTCCCACCTCAGTAACAGAGGTACTGATAGTTCGCTCATTTTTCAGATAAGGAAACTGAGACTCTGAGAGGCTAAGCAGACAGCCCTAGGCCTATAGTCAGCAAAACACAGAGCTTGGAGTCCAGTGAGTCAGGGGCCACAGAGTTGATGCTCTGAAGCTTTGCAGGCTGCTCATATTGGTGCTCTTTGCTGACTTCTTGTAGTTTATATATCAGTGTAAACATCACCTCTAGAAAAAGGTTATCTCTGAATTATCAACCAAAAGTGGTCACTCAGGCCCTGTTACATTACCCTATGTCAATCACAAAATAGTGCCTGTCACAGAGCAGGCACTGCAGAAATACTTGCTGGATGAATGAGGATCATGAAAAGTTTGTTACCATTACTAAAATGTTAGTGATGTAAGGTGCCTTTGAAATAATACATTTATCCTCCGCTTTTATATCTGAGGAAATGTAAGTGAATTGCCTAAAGTAAGCAGCCAGGCTGTGGTAAAGGAAGGACTCAAATCCAGTGCTTTGAACAACTGGTTCCCCATTTGTTAAGCTTATTTATTTATTTGCTTCCAGTTTAAAGAAATTTTTTTTCATAGATATATTTGACTTTATTTAAACATTACATATTGTACACATGTATCAAAACATCACATGGTATTCCGTTAAAATGTAATATTATCATGTTTTTATCTATCAGTAAGAAAATAAATTTTAAAATGGCTTTTATAAGGCTGTACCTAATTATCATGTTTTAATTATTTTTGCATTTATTCTTGAGTTTGTAGAGAATACAGAATTTTACTATTATAAATAATACTTTGAAAGATCTCCTTACATGTAACATTTGTGCATCTTTTATCACTTTCTAGGAATAAATTTCCAGAAGTGAAATCACTAAATCAAAAGATTTGACAACTCTTAAAGAGTCATATACTACCAAATAATTTTCTAGAGAGGTCACAGTTCATATTTCCACAAGTAGATTGAAAGAACCAAGTCAAATTTGTCCCCACATTACTGAATATTATCATATTTTCGAAGTATGGGGGGGGGGCATTGCTTAGTGGAAGCATTGCCTAAAGTAAGCAGCCAGGCTGTAGTAAAGCAAGGACTCAAATCCAGTGCTTTGAACAACTGGTTTCCCATTTGTTAAGCTTATTTATTTATTTATTTGCTTCCAATTTGAAGAATTTTTTTTAAAAAAAACCTATATTGATGGAGCTTTACTTTATTCATTTATTTATATGCAGTGCTGAGAATCAAACCCATTGCCTCATACTTGCTAGACAAGTGCTCTATCACTGAGCCACAAGCCCAGCCCAGGAAGGATTTTTGATAGTGTATTTTCAATCAAACTTTGAAAATAGGGATTATATTTTAAGCTTAAGGCAAAGACTGCTAAGAAACTAAACAACAACAACAAAAACCCAATAAAGGCTCTGAATGCTATTGAAAAGGAAATATCTATTCAGAGTTCTGTCTTAGAAGTGAGAAAGATGATCCAACAACACACACACACAATTAAGAAAACTTCAATAAATTTCCAAAACTAACTTTCATGTAGACTGTGCTCTCCAACTATAATATAATTAAGTTAAAACAATAAAAAGTTAAGTAGACCCCTATGTGTTTGGAAATAATAAAATACATTGCTAAATAATTTATTGGTTAAAGAAAAAGTCATAATGGAAGTTTAAAGTATCCAGAGCTGGTTATAATAAAAACAATATGGAGCAAAGCTTGTAGGATAGATATAACTCAGTTAGTTAGAAAAAGAGACCAAAACATAAGCTCAAAGAAAGTAGAAGGAAAGAGAGAAAAAAGATAAAAGGAAATTAATGTACTAGGAAACAAGAATACATAGGAAAAACATTTGAAAATCACAGGGTAGTTCCTTAGAAAAGCACCTGAGTCTAATCACAGGCTGCCTTGAGTAGAGCGGGATCATGACTTTTGGACAACAAATAAAAAATGTTTCCCCAAGTAGCGCTTCTAATATTCACCCAAGCATGTATTTGGCAGTCTTTATGGTCTTTTAGGTTTCTTTTTATTTTTCACTTTTCAGAATTAGTAAAAGATTGAACTGAGTTACAGGCAGTGCTCTGTAATGCTGGAACACTGTTTTTTAATTGGTTCTGGGATTATGAGTATTTTCACAACGGAAGCAGGTTTATTATGAACTAAGTATGCAAACTTCAAATATATTCATGGGTACCTTTCTGCTCATTTTAATATCAAACTGCGTGAAGGCATAGGAAACAAGTTGAAGCCACAACATAATGAGTATATAAAGAAAACTCTCTAGGTTAAAACACCAAATTTAGAAGACCAGAGTAATGGGATAGTTGAAGTCTTTTCGATATCTCCTTGTAACAACCAAGTAATCCTAATCATCCCTCCTGATTTTTCACATCATTGCTGTCATTCATTTTACTTATACATAGCACATATAAATATACACAGATACACACAAACATACATGATCAAATACTTATTGCTATTTTAAATAAACTGTTAATCTGTTAGATTGGTCAATAAGAAAATTAAAAAAGTTTTTATTTTACCTTATTTCTCTGATACTCTTTTTTATTTTACCTTACTTCTCTGATATTCTTTCTTTATGTAAATCTAAGTTTCTGACTTAAAATGTCTTGCAAAGCATGTCTCCTGGTAACAAATTCTGTTTGGCTCAGAAATTCTTTATGTCTTCTTTACTTTTGAGGATAATGTCTCAGGGGATGGAATTCTAGGTAGGTGACTTTTTTCTCAATCCTTTTAATATTTATTTCACTCCATTATTTTCCTCCCCCCATCTACTTTATCCATTAAAGGACTTACCATGTTAATAAAATCATTCTAAATTCCTGGTCAGATAATTCCAATATCACTGCCATATCTGAAGCTGGCTCTGATGCTTGTTCTGTCTCGTCAACCTGTGCTTTTTGCCTTTTTATTATCTTACTTTTTATTATATTTTTATTATATTATTTTATTATGCCATGCAATGCTTTCCTTGTTAGCTAGACAGAAGGTACCAGGCCAAAGGACTGCCATAAATTGGCTTTTGGCAATGTCGTAGTATAAAGAAAGGGAGTGAGGAAGCATTCTAAATTCCTACAATTAGGTCTCAGTCATCTGTTAAGCCTCTCGGTTTTTTTTTTAAGGTACTGGGGACACGTACCATGTGAGAGCTCTACCATTGAGCTACATTCCCAGGCCTGAGCCTGTGCTTTTCGACGGTGAACTTCATAAATGCTTCTTGTCTCCCAGCTCCTTAGGTAAGTCATATGTCCAGAAGGACTGAAACTGTGTATTTCCCTTCCCCCAGTGTAGTTAAGCTCTAAAAAAATACTTTAGCTCTGGTTAAACAGTTTCTCTTGAGGGCAGGCCTTAAAAACAGAAAGCTCTGGTGAGTCACAGTGGCGCCAGCTGGTAATCCCAGCTATCCAGGAGGCTGAGGCAGGAGGAAGGCAAGTTGGTGCCAAAACTCTGTGAGACCCTGATTACAAAAATAAAAATAAATGAAATAAAGAAAGTAAGGAAGGAAGGAAAGAGAATGCTCTGGTATATTTAATAATGGTTCCTTTTCTTCTTCCCTTCCAAATACAAGAGGATTTTTTTTTTTTAACCAATATTCTCTAGGAGAACATGGCAGAATTCCAGGAGTTACTATGGGATTTCTGAAATGAGAGCTTGAGATGAAACTCGATTCTGTTTGCAGGTGGGGTCTGTGCAAATTCCAGGCCTCTGCAATGGAGAAAGCCCATGTTAGTGTCAGCAGCTAATCACAGCTGGGGATGCCTACCAGCCTCAGCTCTGAGGGTCATGCTGGCAAAGCTTGATTCTTCACTGTCAATGAGTGGCCTGTGCAGCTCTCAGTGTCACAGTTCTAAATGGGGCTGTGCCTTCCAGTGTTGCAATAGAACCCAGGAGCCCACCACCAACTTCTATCCAAGTTCTTCTCTGGCAATCCAAAGAATGAAATTCATGTGACAACAGAAGGTAGGAGTAAAAGGAGTAGGATTTATTCAAGAGTGAAGAACAGAAACAGGAACCTCACAGGGGCAAGAAGGTACCCAATAGCACACTTGCATGTGCTAGTGTGCTAGTCTAGGGGATTAGATAGACCTAGGATCAACACTGTTGTTCCAGATTTATGCAATTAGAGTCTGGAAAAGTACCAATGCTATTGGTTAGCCTTGCAATCCAATTCAGGTTTGCTGCACTTTCATTTTCCCACCACTATTTGGGAAGCCAGAGGTTGAGGTCCCCAGATTGTGGATTCTCTGGGGTTCCGCTGTGGCACTGTATTGAATAGCCGACTGCTCGTGCGCAGGCTGGGTTGCCACAATGCGACAGGTGGGTGTGCCCTGGCTTGCCATGCCTCCAGCCCTAGCTGGCATGGTAGGCTCTGCACTGCCCTTGCTCCAGCTCACCCGGGCTGCTGCTCCACCACTCCACCCTGGCTTCTCAGCAGGGATTATAGGATTGGCTGCATGGCTGAAGCCAGGGAACCATGTCATTTTTATTGTGACTGGATCCTCCTCACAGATTTATTGACTGTGGACTTTTAGCAATTTGTCAACTACAGTTCAGGCTTTCTACCCTGCAACTGGTTTTCAAAGAGGTTTCTGCTCAGTTTAATTGTGATTCTTTATATTCACCTGTCATTCTGTCTCTCCAATTTTGTGACCTCACTTCTCTTTCAAATCTAAGAAGAGTTGTGGTTTTTCAGCTTGTTCAGCTTTTTTTACTGGGTAGGACAGAATGTTGACTTCTAAGCTTCTTACATGCTGGGCCAGAGAATGCGAGTCACCTGATTTATGATTTCAGTTGGCAATTTTAGCAGCACTGTGGATAGGGGTTGGAGTGGGTGAGACCAAAAAAGGGAAACTAGTTAAGAAGTTATCAAAACCCGCCAAGGAAGAGATGAAGAGAGCTTGGGGAGGCAGATGCATTAAAAAGAGGGAGGGAGAGAGGGGTTGATTTCTAAGTCAGCTAAGTTTCAATGCAACACAAGCCATTTCTCTGGTGTACACACTGAAACACTACTTGATTAGATTTGTAACCATAATGATCACCACAGGGACCATCATAACCATGATTCAGTGACCATTTGAAAAATTTTCTTCACCCTGTCCCCTTTACAGTATATGCTCCCTGAGGGCAGATGATATTTGGGCAATGCCTGGCAAACTGCTTGCTGGCATACAGTATGTACTAAAAAATAATTTGGTAAGCTATATATTTATCAAATAAATTTTAAAAATACAGAAATAAGATCTCAACAATGAAAAGAAAAAAATCTGAACAAGGAAAAAAAATTCACATATCATCTTGCAGAAAATAATGGGTTAGAAAAATTAATTGACTTGCTTGCTTCAAAGTTGCAAAACTGGTTAATAACAGAGGTAGGGATGGAATGCTATTTTCCCAAGATTGAATCTCTACTGCAGTCTCATCAGAGAAAATAAAACTCTGGACATAGAAGGCAGATGTGGAGGTATTAGGTAATAATTCTGAAGATTATATAAGTGTGCATACACGCCCCCACATATAATATTGAGAAGATAACTTTGTCATTAGATTTTCTGAACAGCTAATAAATGAGCCTCTGTATATATTTTTTATGTGTTCATTTGCCTAAAATTTCCACTTATTATCACTGGATGATGCTGCAAGGAATTTAAAAGGTCAGTAACTATTTTCAAGATGATAATGATGATGATGATGATGATGATGATGATGATGATGATTTGCAGTGCTGGGATAGAACTCAGGACCACATGCATGTAGTAGGTGCCCTACCACGGAGTCACATCTCTAGCCCTTACGATTACCCTTAACAAAGTATATGGCACCAGTTTTCATTCTGAAGTCTTATAGGTGGCAATCATGTTGCATTAGAAAAATGATTTTGCTTTCACTTAAATCTTTATTTAAAAGCATGAAAAATGGAAAAGGGCAGAGTTATAAAAATCTGACTTAGTCCCCCCCAAAAAATCCCATAATTTTACAAGTTTTCTTCAAATATTAAATGTTGTACTTATGAACTGACTCTAAGCACACATGGGCTAGATGATGGGGCATGGCACAAGGAAGATCATTAATCTCACAGATAACCTATGACTGGTGAGATAACATATGGTACAGTAGATAACAAGATCTAAAGTAATATCTTGAGACAATATGTGATCTAGAGGAATACACAGCAGACCAGGATTCAGAAAGCTTCCTATTCTTCACCTTCCCACTTAGCAGAGATACTTCTTGATGTATGATAGGGTTACATCCCAATAAACCCATGATCAGTTGAATATGTTGGAGGTAAAAATACATTTAATATACCTAAACTACTGAATATTATAGTTTATAACACAGTAGACCAGAGAGGGTCAGTTGTTTGCCCTCTGTGCATGGCTGATGGAGCTGGGAGGTAGTCTGGGAAAAGATCAAAATTCTAAATTCAAGGGCTGGGGTTGTGGCTCAGTGGTAGAGCACTTGTCTCATATGAGTGGGGCACTGGGTTCGATCCTCAGCACCACATAAATAAATAAATAAACAAACAAATAAATAAATAAAGGTATTATGATTATCTGCCAAAAAAAAGTCTTTAAAAAAATTCTAAATTCAAAATAGAGTTTCTACTGAATGTTTATCATTTTTTTTACAACATTGTTAAGTAGAGAATTCATAAAACCAGAAGTCAAACTAGGGATCATCTGTAGTTTTGTAACTTGTGGCCAATCTTTGATACATCCACCAGTCACCCCTGGATCCTCAAGTCAGCCTCCATTAAGTAGAATCATCTGGCTTGTTCCCCCCCAAAGATTGACACAAAGAGTAAGCAAGATCATGAATACAGAAGAGCTTTGAAAGCATGCTTGAAGGGAAACATGCAATTTCATTTAAAAAAAAATAAGATTAGCAGAATAATATTCATGTGTTTTGGCTGAGCATTATTCTTTAATAAAATAACTGACTTAAAGGATCTTGAATTTACGCTGGACCATATATTTTTCCAGATGATCACTAACTGCTAAGCAGATGTAACTTAATCACTGCATTCCCACAGAGATTGAAGGACTCAAGGGATTACTTTTAAAAGGATAAGAAACCTTTGACTGTGGCCCAGTCAGCAATTTAGACCACTAAACCTGGTTATTCCTCAGAGAGGTGCTCTCCAGAGAAGAGTTCACACACTTCATAAACACTGCCTCACGCTGATGGAGTAAATGGCTTGCAAACCGTCTAGTTTACTCTTTCTTACATCAGCAAGGACCTAAAATGCACTGAGTAAGATTATTAGGGAAAATAATATCACTGCTCCTTACAGTATAACAGAGTACTATTTCATATAAGAAAAAAATTATAGAGCATGTTTTTTCATCTGATGATTGCTATTCTCTCAGTAGTCCTTTTTATTCATGGTTTCAGTCACCTATAGTCAACTGTGGTCCAAAAATATTAAATGAAAAATTCCAGCAATGAACAATCCTTTTATTTATTTATTTATTATTTTTATATTTTTTTGAGGGGTGAACTAGGGGCACTTGACCACTGAGCCTCATCTCCAGACCTATTATGTATTTTATTTAGAGACAGAGTCTCACTGAGTTGCTTAGCTCCTCACCATTGCTGTGGCTGGCTTTGAACTCGCAATCCTCCTGCCTCAGCCTCCTGAACCGCCTTATCTATCTATCTATCTATCTATCTATCTATCTATCTATCTATCTATCTATCTTTCTTTTTATTTTTAGTTGTAAATGGGCACAACACCTTTGTTTTATTTATTTACTTTTATGTGGTGCTGAGGATTGAACACTGCCAGTGCCTTACATGTGCTAGGCAAGCACTCTACTACTGAGCCACAACCCCAGGCCCAGCAATGAATAATTCTTAAGTTTTGAATTGCATGCTGTCCTGAGCAGCATGATGAAATCTTGCATTGTCACACTCTATCCTGCCCAGGATGTGAATCACTCCTTTTTCAAGTATATCCACACTCTATACACTACCTACCCATTAGTCACATGGTCGTCATCTTGCTTATCAGATTGACTGTTGCAGTATTACAGTGTTTGTGGTTCAGTCACCCTTATTTTATATAATAACGGCCCCAAAGTGCAGACTTTCCTTACAGTATATTGTTAGTCATTCTATTCTGTTACTAGTTCTGTTGTTGATCTCTTACTGTGCCTAATTTATAAATTAAACTTTATCATAGTTATGTACACATAGGAAAAAACAATATACATAGGGTTTGGTACTATCTAAAGTTTTAGGCAACCACTGGGGATCCTGGAATGCATCATTTAAGGATAAGCAAAGACTACTTTATATTATAGACAAGCAATTGGCTTGCTGAGCAACCATCTGAAGATCTTGGGAAGGTTACTGCTACCTCTTGAGGGAGGCCAGGGTTAAAAGACAATCTTTCTGATTGCTGTTGTTTTAAAAACCATGGCTTGAAACATTATTAATACTAACCAAAGAAATAAAGTTTACCCTTCACAGATAACACCTGCAGGATGACTACGTGTGGTTCATATACAGTTATAAACCATCATGAGTCATAGGAAAAAAATACCCAGACATCTAATGGATAATCTGAGGTATCATCTTCAATAAGAATATTTCATTTCTTATGTGATATGAACTCAGGTTCCTAGCTGAACTGAAGGAGTAATCAACAAGAATTTACACTTTACATAGATTCATAAGGAATTATAACATTTTGCCCATTTGGAACTAGAAAAATGGCAGTTTTATAGGATTGACCTAACACCCTCTCCATCTCACTAGGGAACAGATAATATAGAAATCTTTCTGTACCAATTTGTTTTCTTTCTAAATAATAACGGATGAGTCTCTTGCCTGGTTTGAGTTTTGAACAGACCAAAATAAATGCTATCAGTTCATTTCTGGCTCTGTAATCCTAAAACACAATGCTTTTTATATTTTAGTTTTTAAATCTATAAAGTGTGAGAGTAACAATTAAGCTTATGGATTCACCATGAGGAACAGATGACTGAAGAATATTGTCAATTGTTTTTTGTATAAAAACGTCTTGGCTGTAAGCAAATAAGAGTGATGTAACCTAAAGCGTTTAAATGCCATGGGAAACTTGAATCATTTCAGGCTTTATAAAAAACTAAAAGCAGAATTAGAAAGGTATATAAAGTAAAACATTGATAACATTAAAAAATAATACATGTGGAAAAAGCTGAAAGGAAATAGATTAAAATTTAAAGTTATATCTAAGTAATGTGATTTGTGTATAATTTTTACCATATACTTCACAATTTTATGTGTAAAGACAAGCTTCTATAATGTAAGGAAACACAAAAAACTGTCACTTTATTAAATGGGAGATTCAGTATTGAAGATTTCAACTATACTAAAAGCTCAATGGGAATACAGTCAACTCTAGAAAAAATATTCTGAAATTCTTCTAGGAGAACAGATGCACACAGTTATGCAGGAAAATGGGGAAGAGAGGGAGAAAAAAATGTGGAAGAATACCATTCTTGACATGTAAATCTAAGTGGCATAATTTTAGCACCAGAGAGGGAGACTGGTCAGAGTGATAGGGCAGAGTGCATACAAGGCCAAGAGGTCTTTAGGAACTTAATGTAATGATAAAAGTGACCGTTCAATTCCCTTGGTAAAATATGAATTACTGTTTACATGTCATTTGGATAGCAGGCTAATAATTATTTGAGTGAAAAACGAAATCCTTAAATCCTTACTCTAAAGTAAATCTAACTACGATTCAGAATCTAAGTATTAAAAATTATAAAAAAGTGAATATTTATGATTACCAAATCTAATATTTTAGATGACCCAAACAATACATTTTCTAATTTAATTTACACATATATTTGAGATTTTAAAATTAAAAAACAAAGCTGCAAAATCCTAAGAGGCAACATAATAAATAAATGTCCTTAAGGTGGAGAGCCTTTCAAGGATAATAATGAACTGGAGCAAAATGAATTGGTGTATGGGATCAATGAGCCTTCCTCATTGAAAAAAAAAAAAAAACACAAAGAATTAGCAGGTTTAAAAAATAGATAATAAACTGAGAGAAATATTTCTAAGCTATTACAAAAGATAAATGGTTGTAGTATTAAAGGAACTAGTACAAATCAGCAATAAAAAGGTGAACACCAGCTTTGGAAAACTGAAAAAAAAAAAGAGGGCAAAAAGACACCTTACAAATGCAGAGCTATCTAGGAAAAACAGGTTTCAAACAGGTACCACCTCACCATGCACAAGTAAACAGACATTTTAAAAGAAATTATTTCATTTAGTTCATTGGTCAATGTTAAAAAGGTTGATATTATCAATATTGGTGTGAACAAGGGGACACACTCATATATCACAGGACGAACTGGTGCTACTTGGATGTCGTACACTCCCTCAGACCAGGACAGTCCACTTCTATCTGCACATCCAAAGAAAATAATTGGTTAAGTGTGAAAAAAATGAATGTTCAAGAATAGTCTCTGTGAGCTGTTTATGGGGGACACAATTAGAGTGGTGATTAAGAGCTTGGAACTGAGGAGCCAGGCTGTCTGGATTTGGAATCCTGACTCTAACCTCTCACCAGCCATGTGACTTCAGCAAGTTAAACTTTCTGTGCTTCAGTGTCCTTATGTGCAAAGTGGAGATAATAATAGTACCTGCCTCATGGTGTCTTAGGATAAAATGAACAGATGTTTTAAAAACTCTTAGAACATTACCAGGAACTCAGTAACAACTCAATAAATACTATAAATATAACAATAAATATTATAAATATTACCTATTATTATTGCCAAGAAAAAAAAAATCATGAGATGGCACAACAGCCTGGATTAAATAAATGGTACGAATCAACAGGTCAGGATGCTATGCTGTCATCGAAAATGATGGGTGTAGAATTATATTTATAAGCATGGAAATATGCCATAATACATGATGTTAAATTTTTAAACAAAGGTCATAGAGCAGCGTTATTTTATCATCCCATCTTTAATCAACAATAAATGTAAACTATACACTTGAGCATGCAGAGAAGAGAACATAAAAGCATAGAAGCTAAAGCTTGAATAGTGACTAAATCTGGGAAGAATTCAAGATGGTTTTCATTTCTATCTTTAAACTGTGGGTTTTTTAATATGAAAAATATTTTTTTGTCATTAGCATATGTTACTTTTGTAATAAAAATACATTTTTACTCATATGGGGGATCTAAAAAGGCAATCAGAAAGCCATTTGGCACAGCTACATGTGGCAGTGGGATTGACAAAAACGAACCATAGGCAGGGAAGCAACCAGTGGGCTGGGTTGGTACACATTCAGGAAGGGAAATGGCAAACTTTCCCATCCTCTGTTCTTCAATATTTCAAAACCATGTTTATGGAGGATGGCAATAATTATACTAAAAATCAAGTGGACAACTTGCACTTTACAAATAACTGTAATAACAGACTTAGACATATAAATATGTAAGATTAAAGCTTGGCTGGATTTTTAAAAATTTTCAACTATCTACACTTTTAAATCCAAATTACCAATTTTCAAAAGTAACATTTGGCCTGCAAACTAAATAAAGCTGCTTAGTAGCAGTTAGCAGACAAGATACCGGCAACAGGAGGCTTATCTGGTTTCACATCCTGTTTGTGTATACAAATTTAGCTGATTCCATCTAATATTTACTGATGTTGTCTAAACAACTACTTACACACAAATAGATCATGCAACTACGGATTACAAGTTAACATTATGTAGCACTAAGTTACTCTTGATACTTTTCTGTAAGAAAGCTGTCTTAAAAAATTTTTAGCTATTACTAAGGAACCTGCAATATCTTGGGTAGAAGCCTATGTAGAAGGGCATATCATTCAAAATTTGAAATCTGTTTATCTTTTTGAGCTTCAGGTGTACCTATAATGTTATTCATTAGCATTGAAACACTTGTTTTAGGAGGAAAGGTTAACTTACAGACCTTTAGACAAAAGATGAAGCACAATTTGATGAAAATGACTTACTCATCAGTAGCAATTGGTAAATTTGTTTTAATTACTGGAGATTAAAGACACTGGTGTTATTAAATCATGAAAACTAATGAAGTGTGCACAACAGGTTTAATGCAAAGTGCCAAGAATACTGACAACAAAAAACTAAGCTAAAAATCATCAGGAGTCTTTGGTTCCTTCATCAAATTACTTAACACGAAGAGTTTTAAATAACTCTAAACAATAAACACAACCAGCCATTTTCCCAGTTTCTGGCGTCTATCAAGGAGATGTATCCTGAATTCCTAAGGCAAGTAACAAGTCAATCCCTGATGGCAGCAGACAGGCCTTGGGAGGTGGACAGTGCCAAGCAATCTGAGGAGGTCATAGGGTGCGCTTGACTTAAATACTAAGTGGAAAATGTTGGCTTCTATTTGGAAATTATATTGAGCAAGAAAATTTCTTTAAATATTATAGAGCATACTCAATGCTGTTAAGAAGCTTGAAGAGGAAAGTGAAAAGTAGGACAGCTGAGGTAAGAGGGATGTCGTGATGGAGTCTAGTTCACTAAGTGGTATGAGGGGCAGAGTCCATAAAATCCATCTTCCCCTTAATGCAACCTGAAATGCACTCAGCCAATGCATTTCAACACCATTCTGCTAACTGTCTATGTGTACCAGGACACCTTCTTATAATCTCACTTACGTTCCAAAGCAAACTCTGTGGCTTCTATTTTATAGGAGTGGCACAGTGATCAAAAGCCCCTGGATTCGATCCCCGGTACAGAAAAAAAAGAAAAAAAATACATATATATATATATATATATATATATTTATATTTATTTATTTATTTATTTATTTATTTATTTATTTAGCTTTTAGATTATATATATCACACACACATATATACATATAGTCATATATATGTATATGAATACATACATATAGTCTAAAAGCTACATTTTTCATGGAAGAATATTACTGTCTAGTATGTTATAATAACATTTTTAAATTATAGAAATGTGGTGGACTCTGTGGGGTGCTGACCAAACGTCCTCCTTATGCCAGAAGCACCATTACTTCCCCTTCTGAGAGTTGCCAGTTTATGGCGTATAGCCAAGCCCCTCCCCTGAGATTACACCACCTACATCCCTGTTCATGTCCAGTGACTTAAAAGGGACTGAACCCTTGATTCAATTAGGGTTTCTCTTAAAGGCCTGTCCATTGTCTAAGCTCCCCTGTAATGAGGCCTGGTATGCTTGGTGGTTCAAGTTCTGCTTAATCCTATTTTCCTATATTCCTTAGAAGTGTGCTTTCAGTATACCACCCAATAAAACTCCTGCTCAAATATTAAGTCTCAGGGTTTATATTCTGGACATTCTAATCCATGATAAGAAATGATGCAGTGGGAATAAAAGAGAAGAAAATGAGAGTTCTAAATACGGGAAGAGAGACTAAAAATAAATAAAACAAATATTGAACATGGGGGAAAAATTACCTAGTAAGAACCTAATTGTAAAATGGGCAAAAGATAAATGTAACAAGAGAAAGAAAGACAAATGGCCCTTATAAGTAGAAATGTTCTACCACACTCATGCTGAGTATAACAGGGCACATCTGTAATCCCAACCTAGGGAGGCTGAGGCAGGAGGACTGCTGTTGGAGACTAGCCTTGGCAAGATCCTGTCTCAAAAAATAATTTAAAAAGAGGGGCTAAAGATATATATAGCTCAGTGGTGAAGCACCCCTGTGTTTGTCTAATCCCCATGACCCCACCAAATGTTTTACCCTCATTTACGATTAAAAAACAAGTCAAAACTGTTGTCATAGTCTGGAGTTGTACTTCAGTGGTAAAGCGCTTGCCTTACACATGTGAGGCACCGTGTTTGACCCTCAGCACCACATAAAAAATAAATAAATAATAATTGTGTTCATCTACAAAATGTAAAAACATTTTAAAATGTTTAAAAAAAACTTGTCACAAGCAATGAAGAATCTGAAAATAAAGAAACAAACACTCTTAGAATAGTACCTAAAAGAATAAAATACTTAAGCATAGAATTAATAATTACAAAACTTATACTATGAAAACTATATAAAACATTGATGAAAGGGAAACTGAAAAAGCAACCCACGTTCATTAGAACATTTAATCCTTCAAAAATTTAATATTGCTGAAATAGCAAGCTTCCCCAAAGTGGTCTAGAGAGTCAATAGAATTCCCATCAGAATGCTGGCTGGCTCTTTTGCAGAAGTTTACAAACTGATCCCAAAGTACATATAGAAAACAAGTGACCCAAGAAAGCAAAACAATCTTAAAGAAGAACAAGTTGGAGGACGGACACTTTCTGGTTTTGAAACTTTCTAAAAATCAAGATAGTGATATTGGCATAGGGACAGAAACAGAGATCAATAGATGAGAATTGAGAGTCTAGAAATAAAGCCTTACAGTCACGATCAACTGCCGTTTGACAAGGGTGCTAGGACAATTTCATAGGGAAAAATGATTTTCAACCAATAGTACAGGAACAACCGAATATTCACAGGTAAAGTAATGAGGTTGGACCTCTTACGTCATACACAAAGCTAACTCCAAATTAACCTTAAAAATAAGAGTTAAAACTATAAACCTCTTAGAAGAAAGCATAAATAAAACCTTCAAGATCTTGGTTTGAAGATCAACACCAAAAGCAGAAGGGACAAAAGAAAAAATCCATATGTTAGACATCATCAAAATTAAAAACTTTTGGGCTAGGGTCGAAATTTGTTTAGCACATGTGAGGCCCTGGGTTCAACCCAGCACCCAAAAGAATAAAAAAATAAAAACTTTTATACTAAAAGGACACAATCAAGAAAATGAAAAGGCAACTCCTAAGATGAAAGAAATTTTTTTTTGTAATTCCTATAATCTATATGGAAATTGTATACAAAATATATTTAAAAAGGACTATAATAAATTGGGCACAGAGGAGTGCCTTGGGAAGCGGAAGCAAAGGAATGCACGTTCAAGGTTAGCCTTAGTGAGTCCCTGTCTCAAAAATTTTTTAAAAATTTAAAAAGGGCTGGAGGTGTTGCTTAGTGGTAAAGTGCCCTTGGATTGAATCCCCAGTGCCACAAAACAGACAAACAAACAAAATGATTACAACTCAATAAAGACAACCAAATTAAAAAATGAGCCGAGGTCTGGATAGACATTTCTTCAAAGATATACAAGGCCAATGAGCACATGAAAAGATGCTCAGTGTCATTAGTCATCAAGGAAATGCAAATCAAAACCACAATGGAATAGTATTTCAAACACACTCAACAGCTGGAATCAAGATAGGTAATAACAAGGGTTGATAAGGATGTGGAGAGACTGCTTCCCTCACACACTGTTGATGGGAACGTAAATTGGTGCAGTCGTGTCGGTAAACAATTTTTAGTTCTTCAAAATTTTAAAGAGTTTCCATGAGATCCAGGAATTCTACTCTTAATTATACACCCAAGAGAAAACAACAACAAAAACAAAACAAAACAAAACAAAAAAACCTAAGTCCATGTAGAAACCTGTACATGAATGTTTATAGCAGCATTACTCATATTAGAACTGGGAGCATCCTAAACATTCATCAGCCAATGAGAGGATGGACAAAATGCTGACCATCTACACATGGAATATTACTCTCTAAAAGAAGCAATAAACTGCTGACATCTGCTACAACATGAATAGGCCTTGAAAACACTTTGCTAAATGAAAGAGGCCAATCCCAAAGGAACACGGTATATGATTTTATTTACATATAATATCCAGAGAGGCAAACCGCTAGATACACAAAGTAGAAGAGTGGCTGTCCAGAGATGGAGAGAGGGATAAAAGGAAATAGGAAGTGACTGCCAATGGGTCCAGGATCTATTTGGGGGTTGATGGAAATGTTCTAAAGTTGACCATAGTGATGGTTGCACAATTCTTCGAACATACTAAAAACTATCAGATTATATACTTTAAATGGTGAATTGTATAGTATGTAAATAGTATGATCATTACTCCATGATTTGTTAATGAACTGACATCTTACTTATATCTGCATATAAAATATTCATTTTATCTAGACTATAGAGGAAAACAATAAACAATTATGCTTATATTTTTAGAAAGCATAGTTTTCATTGTCATAATGGAGATAAAAGTGCAAAATCAAAGAAGTTAATTAAAAATCTTACAATGCTAAAATTGTTCTCAAAAATGTCAATATAAACCCATTATTTCTTTTTTTAAATCAATAATTCATTCAATAATTCATTTATCCATTATTTCTTGGAACTAGAAGTCATTAAGGCCTAGAAGCTATAGAGCTTGGCTTCCAAATGATATTCTTCCATAAAAAGAACCAAGTCTTCTTGAAGAAATGGCTAATTCCATCTTGGGAAATCATTTCTGGCCCAAAAGTTAAAAAATGCCATTACAGGGTCATATCAAAAGGGCAGGTTAATGGAGCTCCTACAACTGTCCAAATATGGAGTAACTTGAGCATTAAAAGTGAAATTGATCAAATTATACCTTTTTATATATGCTACAATGGAACCCACCATTGTATATAATTAGTATGAACCAATAACAAAAAAGCTCAAAAATATATTGTTTATTCTCACTGATAAGAATATTACTTAAATAAAAGACTAATAGATTGAGAAAATCAAGAACCTGTAACCTCAAAAGAAAGACATGATTCAGGCTAAGAACATGAATAGACAATCAAACCATTAGTGAGAAGTCTGGGAGGGAACATACATTTGCCCAAATAATTACCCATCAGATTATTGTTAATGACAAAGGGAAATGTCATAGTTTTACAAGGAGAGACTTGAAAAGTGGTCTCTTAACTAAGAGAACAAATTAAGCATCAGTGTGGGACAAATGACCACAATGTGGCTCCTACTGGAGGCTATACAAAGCACACAGGATCACTTGTGAAATATTTTTGCCAAAAAATTTAACTTGAATCTAACCAAGATTTTATACCTGACATCTAGGTTACAGCAAATACAAAGAACAGAAAAAAAAAAAAAGGTAAGCAGTGCCATGAGGAAATACTTAGATCCAGAATGCACAGAGTTCCACAAGATGACGCCTGGTTTCTGAAAAGCCAGTGTGGTTACACAAGAACAAAGGAGTGTGGGCATGCACACGAGGAAGAAGGGCAGTTCTCTATTAAGGCAGGATCCTAACAACCAAACAGCCTGACTGAACTATTGGATCCTGTTTACACAGATTGCAGTAAAAGCACTGTTGGGACCAACTGGATATTTGAACATGGACTATTCAAGTGATATGGTGGAACTGTCTATTTTCTTGGGTGTAATAAATATGGTTCTATAGCAGAAGGTCTTCGTCTATAAGAGATGCAAATTAATAGAGAGCTGAGGGCACAGCTCAGTAATAGAATGTATGCTTATTAGCATGTGGAAAAGATTAATAAAGATTGAAAAACAGGTCCCAAAATATAGTTAGATAGGAGGATAAAGTTCTAGTGTTTTACAGAACCTTACTACATCCTATTATATATTTTATGAAGAGAGGAACTTGAAGGCTCTGAACACAAAGAAATGATAAGGAAATGGAAATGCTTACTGTCATGAGTTGATCATTACATATTATATACATGTTATTAAATTATCACACTGCACCCAAGTATGTACAACTATGTGTTGATTAAAAAGAAAAAGGTTTTGGGGCTGAGGTTGTGGCTCCACTGAGTGGAGAGTTCGCCTAGTCAGGTGAGGCACTGGGTTCGATCCTCAGCACCACATAAAAATAAATAAATAAAAATAAAGGCATTGTGTCCACCTACAACTAAAAAAAAAGTTTAAAAAAAGAAAAAAGGAAAAGGTTTCAACAATAAAATAAAATTAAAATAATTAGTATTGAAAAAAGGTGAAGAGAATAAAATGCCAAGAGTTCTACCTATAGAAAAGTGAAAAAGAGAAAGATACAAGATTAATTATTTCGCATTGAATTAGCTGAGGTCTGCAACTTATTTGCAAATGGGTCAACAAAAAACATATACTTATGTGGGCTGGGGATGTGGCTCAAGCAGTAGCATGCTCGCCTGGCATGTGTGCAGCCCGGGTTCAATCCTCAGCATCACATACAAAGATGCTGTATCCGCCGAAAACTAAAAAATAAATATTAAAAAAATTCTCTCTCTTTCTTAAAAAAAAAAACATACATTTATGTATGTACACAAATATAAAGCATATTTGTTTTATCAGGCTACTGAGAAATGTAAGCTCATTATACTTACTACTCTTTCAAATTGTATGACTGAAGTTTTTCATACAAAAAAGTTGTGATAAAAACTTGAAAAACAATGAAATTCAAATAAATTAATAAAAGTAGAAATTAATGAAATAATAAAAATTTAAATCAAATTTATTCAAAAAGAATGGATTCTTTGAGAACAATAAAGAGAAAACACTTGCTATTCTGATCAAGATAAACAGTGCCAAGGAAAATAAACATTAGAAAAGGGAGAAAAGATATTATTATAACAGATAAGGAAATTTTAAATTTTAAAATAATTTTTATATAACTTTGTATTACATAAATTTCCAAAACTAAGTGAAATGGTTGATCTGAGTAGATGAAATTTCTAAATTATTAAAATTAGCATAAGCAATAGTTAAAAAGCCTGTATTGACAAAAATCTGGGAACTGGATATGTAGTTTAGAGGTACAGAGGTTGCCTAGCATATGCAAGGCCCCGGGTTCAATCCTCAGTTCTGGGAAAAAAGTGATGACAAAATTCATGGAAGAAGTTGAAAAGCGATCAGAATGTTCTCCTTCAAAATTTTTCAGATGTAGACCGCTTAAGCAAGAGAGCATAAATCATCAATGGTCACAAAGTATAGAAAATTAAGAAAACCTTTCTAGTTAGTTTCAGGAGTCTAGCAGATAAGTGGTACCTAACTGGACAAGATCATCATTACATAATCAAATACTCAAAACTTTGGCAAACAGACACACATTTAAAATTCAATGAGCAGGCAGGGAAAGGGTAAGCAGGAGAAACCCAGGGTCCCCACTCACATCCTGAATGCCTGAAGCATGTGCTGCTGGAGAAGCCTGCAATCCTCACAGACCTTAAGCCCAGTCTGTGGAGCTGCCAAGTTACTGCACCATTACTTTGCCCCAGAGAAGGAACCAGCCCAGACTGTGCCCTCCTAAAGGCTCTTGCTGTACAATACCGTCTTGAGACCTGCCCATCCAGGTTCCTATGAAGCAGGCAGGCAATTGCCCCCATCCCTGCAAACTAGCCAGGTAGCCCTGTCCTCCAGCCACAGCCCCAGGAATCACCTGGGCAGTCCATCTTCAGGGGCTCCTTCTGATGAGGTCCGGGTTAACAGGTGACCCTACCCATTCTTCTGCTGTGCTGAAAGTAGCCAGGTGGTCCTGCCTTCCCACCCTCAGCCAGAAAAGTAGCCAGGCAGCTTTTCCTGAATGTCTCTACTTGCTGAGGCCCCCAGAAAGCAACCAAATGGCTCCATCAACTCTCCAATGGCCTTAAGAAGCAGTGGAACAGTCTATTCTCAGAAGTTCAGCCCACCACTGTCCTGAGCAGCAGATACCGAGGCCTGTCCACCTACCATGACAGCTGGGCAGAACTTGCTGGGCAGGTCAGCCACAGAGGCCCTGTAAAGTCACACATGTAGCACTCAGACACCAATAGGTGACCTATCTGGGCTACGCATGTCACCTGGCCCCCACACAGCACCTAGATACTGATAGGCACTCTAATTGGCTACTGGATGCAGTAAACTCTACCCACTTGGGCAGAATGGGGTGGCTCTTCCTACATAGAAGCCACTGAAACTGACATGCCCCACACCTGCAGCCAGGTGCACAAAAACCAGAGCTGTCAGGAAACCAGCTTGCTTAAGGGAGTTGTATCTCAGATGGAGGTGCACTCCCCAACCTCTGCAGCCTAGACCACTGGGACATTGCCAGTCTGGATTTACAGCTCAAGAAGCTACACAGACACTACAGCACCTACCTGGAGCCAAAGCCTACACAGCCTATCCAATTAACATCCTAGGACACATTGCCAGGAGAAAGTACTGTGCTATTCAAGCCACCCAGTAAATTGTCAGAGGCAATTGGTCTGCCAGATACACAAACACCCACATAGATAAACGAGCAGCATGAAATAAACAAGGTAACAGGATGCCTCCAAGGAAACACAATAACTCTTAACAACAGACTCCACAGAAAATAAAACTGAAAAATTGGCTGAAAAAATATAAAATAATGATTTTGAGGAAATTCAACGATACAAGAAATACAGACATACAACTCAATGGAATTAGAAAGACAATTCATGAAATGAGAGAGAAATTTCACAGATACAGTTCATAAAACAGAACCAAACAAAAATTTTGGAGTTAAAGAATTCAATAAATGTGCCAGGCACGGTGGCGCATGCCTATATTCCCGGCAGCTCAGGAGGCTGAAGCAGGAGGATTGCAAAGCCAACGTCAGCAAAAGCAAGGAGCTAAGCAACTCAGTGAGATCCCGTCTCTAAATAAAATACAAAATAGTTCTGTGGATGTGGCTCAGTGGTGGGATGCCCCCGAGTTCAATCCCCAGAACCCCCCGCCAAAAGAATTCAATAAATTAAATTTAAAAATCCAGTTACGAGCCTCCACCACAGAATTGATCAGGTACAAGAAATAATTTCTGAGTTTGAAGATAAGTCTTTTGAAATAACCCTGTGAAACAAACAGGTAAAAACACATTAGAGAATGAAGAAAGCTTTTGAGATTCATGGGATGTAATTAAGCAAACAAATTTTCATATTATGGGTATTCCAGAAGAAAAGTGAAGAGAGAAGGCAATGAAAAACTTATTCAACAAAATGATTGCAGAAAACTCTTCAAATTATGGGAAAAACAGGGACTTCAAGGTCCAGGAAGCTCAAAGAACCCCTAATTGATACAAGCAAAGAAAGATCTTCTCCAAGGCACATTATAATCAAACTGTCAAAAGTACAAGACAAAGAGAGAATTCAAAAAACATCAAGAAAAAAGCATTCTGTCACATATGAGAAATCTCCACGAGGGGCTGGGGTTGTGGCTCAGTGGTAGAACATTTGCCTTGCGTGTGTGAAGCCCTGGGTTCGATCCTCAGCATCACATAAAAATAAATAAATTAAATGAAGGTTTTGGGTCCAACTACAACTAAAAAAATATTTTAAAAAAAAGAAAGAAATCTCCATGAGACAAACATCAGATATCTCAATAGAAAGGAGATCAGGAGAGAAATGAGATGATCTCAAAATATGTAAAGAAAAGAAACTATCAACCAAGGATGTTATGCTCAGAAAAACTATTCTTCAGAAATGAAAATGAAATCAAGTCTTTCTAGGACAAGAAAAACCTGAGGACATTCTCCCCCAACAGAGAGGCCCACAAGAAACATTACAGGGTTCCTACACTAGAAGCAGAAGACTGGTAACTTCCACTTGAAGAACACACAAAAGGATGAAACTCACTAGCTCAGATGCACTGCAGAGAAAATGAGAGGATCAAACCTGGTCTATGCAGAAAACTCCAAACCATAAAGGAGAACAGCAAGAAAGGAAGAAAGAAATAGCATATATAAAACAACTAAAAAAGCGAGAAGAATACATCTTTCTTTATTCATCAGCAGTAATGTTGAATTTAAACGGACTAAATTATCAAATTAAAAGTTATAGATCCGCTGAATAAATTAAGAAAAAGACTCAATGATATGATTCCTACTAAACACTTATCTCATTAATAAAGACACACGTGCTGAAAGTAAAGGGATGGGAAAGGATATGTCACGTGAACAGAAACCAAAAGCAAGCATGAGTAGCTATATTTATGTCAGATAAACAGACTTTTAAGTTAAAAATTGTGCAAAGAGATAAAGAAGGTCACTCTATAACAATAAAGGGATTAATGGAACAAATGGAAATAACAATTGTAAATATAGATGCACACAACTCCAGAGTGCTCAATTACATAAGGCAAATATTATCAGATCTAAAAGGAAAGAGAGACTTTAATGCAATAGTAGTTGATGAATACAACACCCCACTTTCATCAGTGGACAGATCAACAAAGAAACATTAAACTATACTGCAGACCCAATGGACGCAACAGACATGCCCACGACACTCCATCCCAGAGCTGCAGAATATGTGCTCTTCTCATCGCACCTAGAACATTCTCCAGGATAACTGACTGTTAAGCCGCAAAACAAGTCTCAACATCAAAAAACTGAAACCATTGCATAAATATTCTCTGACCACAGTGGAATAAAACTAGATATCAACAACAAGAACTTAAGACATTTTTGTAGAAATACATGGACATTAAACAACATCCTCTTGAGAGTCATCAGTGGGTTTAAGAAGAAATTCCAAGGGAAAATAAGAATTTTCTTGAAACAGATGAAAATGAAAACACAACATATCACAAGCATTGAGATACAGCAAAAGCAGTATGAGAGGGAAATTCAGAATAACTACTTGCATTTAAAAAAATTCAAATGAACAACCTGATGATGCAACTAAAAAAAAAAATCGAGAAAGGCCAGAATAAACCAAAACCAAAATTATTGTTAAGAAAGAAATAACAAAGATTGCAGTAGAAATAATAACAGACCAAAACAAACAAACAAACAAATCAGTTGCTTTTAAGAAATAAAATGAAAAGCGCTTTAGCCAAACTAATCAAGAAAAATAAAAAGATCCATATAAATGAAATCAGAAATGGAAAAGGAGACATTATAACTGATATCATCAAAAGTCAAAAGATCATTAAGGACTTATAATCAATGATACACTGACAAATTAGAAAACTTAGAAGAAATGGATAAACTTCTGAGCACATATAATCTACCAAAATTGATCTACCTTGAGGATAAAAAAAATCAGAATAGACTAGTAACAAATGACGAGATCGAATTAGTAAGAAAAATTCTCCCAATAAAGAAAAGTTTAGGACCAGAGGGCTTCACCACTGAATTTTATCAAAACTTTACAGAAAAACTCTCTTCCCAGAGTATCCCATATAATTAAAGGGAGGGAATCTTTTCAAACTCATTCTAGAAACCAACATTACACTGATACCCAAACCAGACACAGACACAACAATAAAATTACAGAGCATTTTCGCTGGTGAACATAGAAGCAGATATTCCCAATAAACTACAGAAAATCGAATCTAACAGCGTGTAAAAAAGATTATATACTATGATCAAGTTACATTTATCCAGTGGGTACAAGGATGGCTCAACAGGAGCCAATTGACAAACATACATCACCAAACAGAAAGGACGAAAGTCATATGATCATCTCAGTAGATTCAGAAAAAGCATTCAGTGAAATCTACTAACCTTCATGAAAAATTAGGTATAGAAAGAATATACCTCAACACAATGAGGTTCTGCATGACAAACCCACAGCCACCATCATACTGAATGGAAAAAAGCTGAAAGGGTTTCTGCTAAGATAAGGAACAAGAAAAGAATGTCCACTTACACGACTCCTATTCAACACAGTACTAAAAGTCTTAGTCTCCACAATTAGGCAACAGAAAGAAATAAAAGATGGCTGGATGTATCTTAGTGACAGAGCACTGGCCTCCTGGGATTGTACCCGGGACCACACACACACACACACACACATGCCCCAAATGAACAAAAAGGAATGAAAGACATACAAATAGGAAAGAAGGAAGTCAAATCATCTCTGATAGCAGATGACATTATTGTATACATAGAAAAAACAAAAGACCCAAGAAACTGTCAGAACTGATAAATAAATTTAGTAAGGTTGCAGGGATACAATATTAATATACAAAAGGTAGCTTTTTGTATATGCCTATAATAATATTTCTGAGAAGGAAATCAAGAAACCAGTCCCATCTGCAATATTTAAAACAACTCAAGAACGCCTAGAAATAGAGTTAACCAAGGAAGTGATTGATTTTTATAATGAAAATTATAAAGCTCCAGTAAAATTGAAGAGGATACAAAACAAAAAACCAAAACCAAAACCAGAAAGACATCTTGTGTTTATGGATTGGAAGAACTTTCCTTTGTTAAAAGGTACACACTCAAACTGATCTACAGATTCAATGCCATTCCTATCAAAATACCAGTGACATTCTTAATAGAATTCCTAAAATTGAGAGAACCACAGAAGACCCCAAATACCCCAAGCAATTCTGAGAAAAAGGAACCAACATTGGAGGCATTATAATACCCAACCTCAAAATACACTACAAAGCTACGGTACCTGGTGTAGAAACAGACACATAGACCGATGGAATAGACTAGAAAATCCAGAAATAAATCCAAGGATGTACAGCCAATTGTTTCTAACAAAGGAAGAAAGAACACTCATTGCAGAAAGAAAAGTTTCTTCACTGAATTGTGCTGGGAAAACTGTATATCCATATGCAAAGAAACACTGGACGTTGGTCTAGGTAAAAAAATTTTGGATATGATACCAAAAGCAGAGGCAGCAAATGCAAAAAATTGATTATTGGGATTACATTAAACTAAAAAGCTTCTGCACAGCAAAAGGAAACAATCAAGAGGGTGAAGAGATGCCAAGCACAGTGGCACACGACTGTATTCCCAGCAACTGGGAAGACTGAGAAGGAATATTTCAAGCTCCGGGCCAGCCTCAGAAACTTAGGAAGACTCTGTCTCAAAATAAAAAATTTTAAAAAAGCCTGGGGATAAAGCTTAAGTTCCCCTGGGTTTCATCCTCTGTACCAAAGGGAAATAGAGAGGAAGGGAGGGAGGAAGGGAGGGAGAGATGTATGTATGGATGAGGGGAAGAGAGAGAGCAAGAAGGGATGACTTATAGAATATGAAAAAATATTTTCAAATTCACCTAAAAAGGGATTAATTTCCAGAACACATAAGGAACTCTAATAATTCAACAGCAAAAACACAAATAATCTGATTCAAAAATGGGCAAATGACTTGAATAGATATTTATTAAAAGAAGATATATAAATGGCAGGCAAGTATTTGAAAAAAATGCTCAACATCACTAACCATTAGAGAAATGCAAATCAAAAACTCAGTCAAGTATCATTTCACCCCAGTTAAAAAAATATTATCAAAAATAACAAATGCTGGCAAGGATATGGAGAAAGAGAAACTCTGATACACTGTTGGTGCGAATGCAAATAGTTCAACCACCTATGGAAGAGTATGGAGATTCCTCAAAAAATGAAAGATAGGACTCCCAAATGATCTAGCCATCCTACTTTTGGTATACATCCAAATGAATAAAATCAACACTTCAAAGAAACACTTGCACTCTCCTGTTAATTGCAGCACTATTCCCAAGATATGGAATTGGCCTAGATGTTCATCAATGTATGAATGAAGAAAATGTGACATATATACACAATGGAATCAGCAATACAGCCATAAAAAAGGAAAGAAATTCTGCCCTTTACTGAAATACGAAACTGCAGGACATGATATTAGGCAAAATAAGTTAGGAAATATTACATATTCTCACTTATGTGGGAAAGCTAAAATGTTGATCTCAAAGAGAGAACAGAAGAGTGGTTACTGGAGCCTGGGAAGGTTGTGGAGGAAGGGGTATCTGGAGAAATGGTTAATGGGTACAGGGATGCAGTTAAATAGGAGGAATCACCTCTGATGTTCTATAGCATCTTAGGATAACTGTCTTTGACAATAATTAATTGAATACTTCAAACCGTTATTAGACAGGATTTTGAATGTTCCCAACATAAAGAAATGATAAATATCTGAAGTGGCAGAGATGTCAGTTACCCTGATCTAATCAATGCAGATTGTACACACTCAATGAAATATATGTACAATTACAATTGGAAACAAAACATATTTAAAAAAATTAAAAATAAAATTAGGGAATAGTGATGTCTTTCGGTGATAGAGTACTTATCTTGCAGTGCAAGGCTCTGGGTTTGAACCCCAGCACTAAAATCAATCAATTGATCAATCAATAAATAAAATGTAAAATGAAGTGAGTAAAGGTGTAACTGTTCTGTGCCTGGCTTACCTCAAATACCACACAAACTATTGTTATCTGGGTGCAGTAGCACATACCTGCAGTGCTAACTATTTGGGAGCCTAAGGCAAGGAGATCCCTTGAGTCTGAGAGTTCAAGACTAGGTTAAGCTACATAGTAAGACCCCATCTTCAGAACAGAAATAAAACTATTTTTTCCCTTATGAACATGATTGCAAATATCCTTTCCTTTGTTTTGTCTTTTAGCAATTCATGTTGAAAGAATTATCTCTGAATGGACAGTTTTCACTTACAATCTTTTTAACATTGTGGTTCACTAATAATCTTTTCAACATTTGTGGATTAACAGTTATGTGGTCACAGGAGTTGAAGTGTCTGCTTTTCCTTGACCTAGATAGAGGAGCTTGAAGCACAAACTAAATCATGTCCTTCTCTTTAGAAATCAATCAGTTTAATGAGAAAGTAAAATACTTGGTAAGTGCTCAATATATACTACCTGTTATAACTATATTTCAGTGATGAAAGTCCCTTGCAAAGATTTCTGTATCCATAAATTTAAAAATACATGCTATTTAGTAGATCAAACAATGTGAATGTACTTAATATCATTAAATTTATACTTAAAAATGGTAAGTTTTATGTTGTGCAATTTTACCATAGTAAAAACTAAAATCATAGTAATTAGAACATACAATAAAAACTTACTTATTGATTTTTTGATTGATAAATTAGAACAAATTACCAGAAATTCCAAATCCAGCCAAATTTATAAATCAGCAGTGATGTATGAATCTGTGTTTAGTGCTCATTAAATAAGTATTCTACTTAAAATTCATTTTTACATATACAAGAACCTAGGGTTTCAAAATTAGTGAATCGTTTTCTACTTACACCTTTATTTCTCACATGTAGGTCACCAAAGATTTACTAACAGAAAGGAGTTAAAAGAACAAATACTCTTTACTACCACAGAGCTCTGGAATAAGATGAGAAATCAGGTGAACCAGTGTTTGAGATATTTATTCATGAGATCCTAACATATCCTATGAAACACCATTACTTAAAAGTTAACACAAACAGGATAGTTATCAAGGTAGACCTTCTCTCCAAATAAGGCAGTGACAGGCCAGGATCTATGATCTAAGCCACAGTCTATATTTAGACATTGGGAGGCCTGTAATACTACTAGCTCTGGGCAGCTGAATGAACCTGAAGATTAATGGAGTTTAATGGAGTGGAGAAGTAGATGCTCTATTTAAAAAATCTTCAGAGAGTGCGAGTGTTCTCTTTCTCTAGAAGAAACACTAGAAGGAATGTATTTGATATCAGAGGCGATTAATAGAAGAGTAAATGGCTTCTAGATTGCAATGATCATGTTTCATATATCAACAATTAAAAAGCTTTAAGGAATAATGGAAAGTAAAACAAAGCTTTACAGAAGTTCTTGTGGCCAGTGATACAGCACTTATCAAAGCTGACAAGTTTATTTATAGTCTAGTTTGATTTCTAGAAGATTAAATTCAGAAAATAGATGAAGCTGGGGTTACATTTTCTGACACTGACATTCTGCTCATAATTTACCATCATTAGCAATAATTTGAACTTCATCAATATTAAAATGATTGCTATATCACACTCCTTCCCTTTCTGCTAATTGACATTTCATATTATGAATTTTTTTAAATGCCCTTTTTAGAGTATATAAAACTTATCCCCAGAATTTTAAATAGTTATTTGGATTTTTTTTTGCAAGTTAGGGTTTCATCAGAAGGCATATTCACCTGATTTCTTCAAAATTCTTCTTCAAAAACAGGCTAAAATGCCCCAAATCAATGGGACTTCTCCAGTATAAACGGATTGACTTTTCAGATAAACATATGCTTCCTATGTCCCAGTAATTTCACAAAGTAGTAAGCAAAAAAATGGAATATGAAGATATTAACAGCAAAACCCCACTAACTTACTGAAAGAAGTTTGGCCCGAACACAGTGGCGAGATTGTGAACATTCATGCGATTCTGCAGGTGATGCTTGGCCACTTTTGTCAAGAACTGGCAGAGGTACTTGAGGAGGCAGTAGTGGGTGTCTGGAAGCTCTCTTATTAAATCTCGTAAACTATGTTCCTGAGCATCACATCTGCCATCTGGAAAAAAAATAATAAAAAAATGTTCTCAAGCATATTTCACAGCAACAAAAGCATACAGATATAATAAATCCAAACCTTTTATTCAGAAAAAAATTCCCTAGAGACTAATATAGGCCTTGAGCATTTGATGTTTTTAAAGTTTTTAAAATTAAAAAAATTTTTTTTCGTACTGCTGGAGTAATCTTGTGTGTTGTGCATGCTTGGTAAGCACTCTACCATGGAGCAAGACACCCCAGCTCTTTATTTCTTTTTTTCCATGTTAAAGAATTACTAATTTATTCAAGAAATTCTGAACGTCACAAGTTTTACTTAGTGTATAAAATGGATTTGTATTTCAAATTTTTGGTTTTGTCCCCAACATGAAAATATTGGTTAGATTTTTATTCCATAGTAAAATTTTACAGTTGATAAATGTCTTTGAGTTTGCACAAAACAAGAATTAGATCTTGCTGGATTGTCACAAGGGACACTAAACTTAATGATCAGCTACTGTGATGAAAACTGAAGGAAACATAATTTTTATGTAGTTTTGTAATCTTGACAGTTTTCCTCCTTGAACAAACTCAAGTCAGTCTTCTCTGAGCTCTTTTTCAACTAAACCCACATTGGACACGTCCTTAAGAACCTTAGCAAGAATCTCTCATCCTAAATATTCGATCACCCTTGATATCCGAGCAACTAACTCATCTCCCACCATCCTCAGATGGTGTGTGACTATGTTGGTGCCTTCAACAAGACTCTAATTAGGCAGGTTTAACCACAATCACCTCTTTCCCCAGATGCTTCTTCTTAGTGATTTTCTATTCACCAACTGTCCTCACTCCACATTTTCTACTTGGCTTTAAAATTCCCACTTTTCACTGTCACATTCCAAGTTGATTCCAATTTTCCCTTCTGCAAAACCCCAATGCAGTATTAGTACTAAATAAAGTCTGTCACCATTCTCTAAGAAGTATGAGAATGGATGACTCTTTAATATTTAATGTGCCATAAATACTAGTCCCCTTTATTGGAGATTTCACCTTTTGTGACTGCAAATACCACAATTGTGATCTGAAAATATTAAATAAAAATTACAGAAAAATTAATAAGTTCTAAAGAACTTTGATTATACTGTATTAATATGACACTTTATTATTAATGTTGTTAATCTCCTACTGTGCCTAATTTATAAATTATATTGCATCACAGGTGTTTATGGATAGAAAAAACAGTACTGTGACTGGTACCATTTGTGGTTTCAGGCATCCTCTGGGGGTCTTGGAACATATCCCCCATGGCAAAAAAGGGGACTACTACCATTCAGAATTCAATATGCAACTCTCATACAAAAGTCTAATAATCTTGCATCAAACCAAAGTGTCTGATGATGTGTCAAGAGTCACAGGCGTGCAGATGAGAAGTTTCCCTTAATTTTGGCGATTTGTTTCGCCAGTACTTATATACAGTAAAGTTGCTAACGTTAAAACCATGATGTTCTGGTTTCTGTCAGAGGGAAATACAAATCTTTTATAACAAAGAGTTCAGGGGGATAATCCAAATCTACCCCTTTGATACGCATATAAAAGAAAAAAAAGTTTAATTCATATAAATTAATACACAGATTGAATTCTGTAGACTGGTCAGTTTTAGCCCATCAAGTGACTATAAAACTGAACAGTGAGGCAAACAGATCCAAAGAAAGATTAGCTACAAAACATGTGACTAACATAATGCCACTGACAAAGTGAAAACACACAGAGTGTCACATGCAGAAAGGGATAGTGAGTGGCTGCACAGGATCTGGGGGCAAGCTCGGGAACTTCCTGCATGAGGACCTTGGTTCTGCTACCTACTACCTAGTCCCTAGATGACCAAGGTGGTTCTGCTTGTGACGATGTTAATCCCCACTGCACTATGTTTTTAAGTAGCAGGGATATATGAGAAATTGAAATATTTGGGACTGGGTTGTAGTAGCTCAGTGGTAGATCACTTGCCTTGCATGCATGAAGCACTGGGTTCAAATCTCAGCACCCCAGAAAAACAAATAAAGATATTGTGTTCATCTACAACTAAAAAAAAAATTTAAAAAGAAATGAAAATAATTAACTTTGGAGTAATTAAAAACTAACTGATGACACCTTATGTTTGTATTATAAAATTAAACAAATATGAACCTATTTTATCCTTTCTCTCTCTCTCTTTTTTTTTTAATGGGGACTAATTCAAAATTAGTCTAGTTTATTTCTCTGTTTAAAACTGGTCCAAGTCTCAGCATTTAAGGAGACAAACAACAGGGTTCCAGCCTCTGGCTTTGAGATGAAACCTCAAACCCTAAGACAGGCAGTGTGTGAAGACACCGGATCAAATAGAACAATATTCAAAATAGTGACCAACTTATGATAATAACATCTTTGAAAAAGAAGCAGCACTTTTATTATTTACTTTCGATTTCTTAAATATAATAAATTTACCAGGAAATGAATTTGACAAGTAATGGGAAGGGAAACATATATTTATATGCCTAACAAAATAACACATGGCACGAATACAAGAATCATTAAATATGTTCTCAAAAGGCAAAAGTAACTGATAAAGAATTACCTTATAACTATTTCCTTCTCCCCCAAAACATTTCCATTTTTTATGATGGAAGACAGATTCATGGATTCCCTTGCTAGGCAAGGGTGTGAGTATCCTCTACAGCAGCAGCTTTGACAACAGCACTTTCACACTTAAACCTTAAATATTTCAAATAGTCCCAATCCTTGTTCAAATATATTGACAGTAAAGACCTTAATTTATTAGCATGACATCTCTCCTCACCTCTTTTCATACTAATTATGTGCTAACATACTGAGAATCTATAATTTGTTCTGTTTCCAGAAATACCTGGTAAATAACACCATTGCAGCCAGCCTGCCAGAGTCCTACAGACCAGATTTCCTATATCTGAGAACAACAGTTGCTCAGCATCTTCAGGGGAGGCTCGTGGAATGCTTAGCGTAGCAGGAGTGAAGCCATAACGGCATAAATGTGACTATTAAGAAGAAGCCTTCTGCTGTGTGCAAGAAACAAAATTCATAATACAGGTCGAGCATTCCTTATCCAAAATGCTTTGGACCAGAAGTCTTCTTTATTTCAGATTTTTAAATATTTGCATAACACAAGACGATATTTTGAAAATGGGACCTAAGTCTAAGCATGATACTCTCGTACACTCCTCATACATATAGCCTGAAGGTAATTTCACACAATATTTTTAGTACACTTGCATTTTGACACAAGAGGTCACATGTGGAATTTTCTACTGTGGTATCACATAGGTACTCAAAAAAATTTTGGGTTTTGGACCATTTCAGATTTTGGATTAAGAATATTCAACCTGCTGGGTGAGGTGGTGCACACCTGTAATCCCAGCTGCTTGGGAGGCTGAGGCAGGAGGATCATGAGTTCAAAAGCCAGCCTCAGCAATGTGGAGGCACGAAGCAATTCAGTGAGACCCTGTCTCTAAATAAAATACGAAATGGGGCTAGGGGATGTGGCTCAGTGATTGAGTGCCTCTGGGTTCAATCCCCAGTACAAAAATAAAATAAAAGAATGTTCAACCTATAATTGCTATTGCATGTGTTGTTTTTTGAATTGCTCATATTTAAACGTTGCTTCATTTATTCATATTCTTGTATTCATATTGGTAAATACAATATCTCCCCTCAATGTCCCACATTATAGAAAAGAGTTAGTAATGCTTTTATTTTTATGTACCTTTACCCATAATCTACATTTATTGTACATTATAGGTGATATTTATCTTTCCGTGTCTGACATTCTCTAATAGCAAGGATGTAGCACTGCACAAAGCAAAATCCATGCATTTATGAAACTTATTCTAATTGATGTGGAAATAGACAATCAAATAAATTTAAAATATATATGCAAAGTGATGACTTAAGTGCTATGAAGAAACACACCGCAGAATAAAGGGAGTAAAGCAGAGTGATGAGGGAAGGGGAGATGTTACTTCATTCACCATGGTTAGGGACTCCCTACTAATATCAGGACACTTAAGCAAAGTTCATGGAAATGGGAAAGAATATTCTCCGCAGAGGAAGTGCCAAGGCCGTGAGGTGGAAGTCTTAGGCCTGGGGCCAAGCAGCAATGGATGGGGAGACTAATGGGGAATGAGATCAGGAGACAATGAGATGAAGGGCAGATCACTAGTCTGATTAGGAGCCATTGTCTTTTTTTTTCCCCCCTGAGTAAGAGTTTTGGGATATGAAGAGACATCATCTGATGTAAAGAACCACTTCAACTGCTGTGCTGCGTCTAGACTGGAGGACCTTGTTCTGAAGCTGGGAAACTAGTGAAGGAAGTATAGTCAGTTCAGAGAAGAAAGGTTGGTGCCCCGACAGCCGAATCATGTGAGATGTAAGATGAGGGTGAATTCTGGATATAGCTGGAATGTATCCAGTTTATTATATGAAAAATGCTTGCTTTATATGTGAAAAAATATACGTATAAAATAGTCAATCATTCTGCAAATGTTTATGGAGTGACTAACTCTGTGCCAGGTGTCATTCTAAACATTTTGGATACATCAGTAAACAAAACAGAGATCTTTATCCTCCGGGAACTTGCCAACTACGATTTTAAATAAGATTGTTAGAAAGGTATGATTGAGAATGCATTGAATTATGTAAAGTTAAAAATCCACAAACAGGCATATGCAAGCTCTCTCAGAGTCAGAAGTTGATTTTGAACCATCTTTTAAATGCCTTTAATGCTTTGCATATAAAAAGTGATGGTCAACAGTTGAGTAGAGGAAGGCCAATAAGAGGAGGGAAGAGGAAAGGAAAATGGGGAGGACCAGGGAGTAAAACAGAGTCAATCAAATTCCATTCATTTAATTTAATGGGAATCTTAATTCATTTTTGACAAACCATAGCTGTTTAAATTCTGGGAGGTTTGCGAGGGGAGACGTTTTAATAAAAGCCTACAAGAATGTGCACAAAATGTTTTGCATGAGAGTAAGCAAAAGATAAATTATCTTTCTTTCTAAATATGCATTTACATATTTTTTGTTAAAATGAACCCAACTGTTATGTGTAGCTCTAATGATCTAATAAAGAAATTCTGAAAAAAAATGTGATGATCAAGAAATACTTTTAATAGAATAATATACAATTTTAAGATACAGTAAGACAAACTAGCATAGGAATAAAGTGAGCTATATCTCTCAAATATATGTTAAGGAAATATGTAACAATTAGTCCAATTATAGAACTAGCTGGGAGGTGGTCATTGGATTCAAACAGTACTTAAATGATAAGAAAAGTTGCTTTTAAAGATGGGCTGGTGGGGCCTGATTGCAGTCCCAGCTACTCTGGGAGCTGAGGTAGAGAGGATTGCGAGAGTTCCAGGGGGTTCAGGTCAGCCCAGATAACACACCAAGACCCTGACTTAAAAAAAAAAAAAAAAAAAGGCGCAGAGCCTCAGAAATAAAAGCAAAATGTACCACTGCAAATGTACTAACATATTTTGATGTTATAAATTTGCAGTTATTTCTAAAATTCAACTGGAATAAAAATTAGAATAATATACTATAGTTCATAAATCCACAAGTTTTAAGAAAATTTTGCAGAGGGGAATAAATGGCCCATAATTGAAATAGTCACCATTTTCTTTAACATCCATCTTTTTCTAGGCCAAGAACTACCTTTTCCCATTAGTGCAAAGTATCCCTTCAAATTATTCAAGTTTTTCTGAGAGTTGTCATTAAATTTGACCCATTCCTCAATTGAAAATACATAATGAGCACAGTGTACAGAGTATACAGAGAAATCGACTCAGCACTTATAAAGACCATAAATACTTTTTGTTCCAGGGAAAGGGCAAACACTGAGCCATGTCACAAACATTTGCTCTCATTAACAAAAGATTGTGATCATGATCAACAATGGTGCCCCTTTATCACAGCACACAAAGCAGGACAGAACCTAACTCTAACCGTGACATTTGTCCCAGTGCTGTCCACAGTCCTCTGCTGTCCAACGGGCATGAGGTTGTGTTATACTTGTAATCAGCCTTAAGGAGAAATGATCATTATTACAGGGCACCTAACACTATGTTCTCACACACGAAACACTTTAAGCAATGTTATCTGAATCAATAAACAAGAAAATTGTTGAGTAGTGGGAGGTGGGAATCTTAATTCATTTTTGACAAACCGTAGCTGTTTAAATTCTGGGAGGTTTGTGAAGGGAGATGTTTTAATAAAAGCCTACAAGAATGTGCACAAAATGTTTTGCATGAGAGTAAGCAAAAGATGAATTATCTTTCTTTCTAAATATGCATTTACACTAGAAGGTGCGGGGACGGGTGGGGAGAGTCTGAAATGCCAGCTCCACTGGATCAGACTGGGTTTGACCTCTGTATTCACTCTCCAGGAACAGAATCGCCTCTCTAAAGTGAAGAGAAGCTGATGGAGACAACTTAATTACAACTTTAGTTTAATGGAACCAGCATTTTCCTGGGCAAAAGGTGAAGTTACACCTTTACCAATCTCTGGTAACCCGTGACCATGACAAGGTTCTCAAAGGCCTCACATACCTTCTCAAAGGGGAGGATGATAAAGTGACTAATAAAAATTAATAAATGACAGTCTGCCCTTAAACATTATTAATGGAACTACAAATCTTATCATTCTGATTAGACTCTGCAAGATACAGAGGTGTAGGTATTGCTCAATTACCCGATATTTACACTGTACCTCTTCTGCAAGAGCCAAGGCCTGCAGAAAGCACCATCAAGCAGGTGATCCTTTTAGTCTTACAACCAGAAACGACTCTCAATGACACCCACACAGTAGCACAGCAGATTTATTTTGTAGATATTTATAGGGTGCTGGATGTTTGTCAGTGGGGCAGGTGGCATGAATAAAAATGTGTGAAAAATCTTACCTAATGTCAAAATTGGGAGCACTGAATCTAGGCTCCATATTAGACACCTGCTTTTAACAGCTGAATAAATTGTATAAAAATATAAGTGCAAAGCAGACTAACATATTTGATGTTATAAATTTGTGCTTAGGAAGGGAGCCTCCCACAAGATAATACACTAATCTTGAACAACACTGGCAAAGGCCCAACTAATAAGGTGTGGCTTTCTCCATAAGTCCAGAGCTTTATTAAGTGGCCAAAGTACAGTTAATGTGTAATTTCGACAGAAATCATATTGGTGCCAGTTGTTTTTTCCCTAGGCATTTCTGATTAAATGCTCAGCTGTAAGTGACATCTAAATGGATCTGGTGTCACCTGAGTGAGACCAGCAAGACTAAAGTTATTTAAGCCTGTTTCACATGTCCTCCTTTTATCCTTTCAGGATCTCAAATTATTCACAGACCCAGTACAAAAGGTTGTATCTAGATGGGCACAGTGGCAACCTGGGAGCCTGAAACAGGAAGATTGCAAGTTTGAGGGCAGCCTCAGCAACTTAGGCCCTAAACAACTTAGTGAGACTATAGGTCTCAGAATTAAAAAAAAAAAAAAAAAAATATATATATATATATATATATATATATATATATATATATATCAAGAGATGTAGCTCAGTGGTAAAGCACTTCTGGGTAAAATTTCTAGTACCCCACTCACCCACCCCCCCAAAAAGATTATTTCTATGGGGTTCAGTAAAGCAGGTGTTCAGAAAACAGCTTAACAGAGTTAGGGCAGAGATGAAGTGATGAGCAAGCTAATCATGCGGAATCTCTTCAAACTGATATCACGTAAACAAATTTTCAATATTTATTTCATGTGGGTTGACTTTCTATAATACAAATTGTATACTTTTAAGATAATTTATTTGTTGGATGTTTTATCTTTCTTTCAGTTTAAACCAAATAAGATGATCCACTCATAAAAGCACCGGGGCAAAATGAATGTACTGAGAATTTCACCCAGTTTACAACGATTCATTCTTAAATTCCCAATAGTTATTATCTTTGTGGCCTTGGAGCTGCTGGGTCCTCTCTCTTTATTCTCTTCAAGCTCTTAATCTTTCCTGCTATTAAGAAAAATTCTATTACTTTTACTATGAGAATAGCTATAATATAAAAAGACAGAAATAACAGGTGTGGAGAACTTAATCATTCATTACTGATGGGAATGTTAAATTGCATAGCTACTTAAGAAAACAGTTATTCAAAATGTTAAATATATCAAGAAAGTTACCATATGATATCGAAACTAATGAGGTAGACACCCAAGAGAAATGAAAACACATGGACTTACAAAAACTTGTCCATGGCAGTCCTGAGCAAAAAGAGCAAATGCTGGGGGCATCATAATACTTCAAAATATACTACAGAGCCATAGTAACAAAAATGGCATGGTGCTGGCATGAGAACAGACATGCAGACCAATGGAACCGAAGACACAGAGTCTGGATAAAAGTACCAAAAACATACACGGGAGAAAAGGCAGTCTCTTTAACAAATAGTGCTTGAAAAACTGGCTATCCATATATGGAGTAAAACTAGATCCCTATTTCTCACTCTGTACACAAATAAATTCAAAACAGATCAAAGACCCAAATATAAGACCTGAAGTTTGAAACTGCTAGAAAAAAACATAGAGGAAATATTCAACACATAGACACAAGCAATGGCTCCTTGAGTAGAATTCCAACGGCCCAGGAAATGACAGCAAGAATTGATAAATGAGATTGCACCAAATTAAAAGCTGCTGCATGGCAAAACCATCAGAAGAAATCAAAATAGAGTGGAGAATCAGCCTACAGAACAGGACAAAATCTTTGCCATCTGCTTCTCAGACAAAGGACTATTATCCAGAACAATAAAGAACTCAGAAAAGTAACACTAAGGAAAAAAATTCAGAAAATAACCCAACCAGTAAGTGGACAAATGAACTGAATAGACACTATCAAAAGAAGTACAAATGGCCAATAAGTATAAGCAAAAATGCTCAAAATTTATTAGCTATCAGGGGAATGCAAGTCAAGGCTCCACTGAGATTATACTTTATCCAGAATGGCAATTATCAAGAATACAAAAAACAATAAATGCTGATGAGGAGGCAGGGTTTGAAAAGGAACCCTTGCACATTTATGGTGGGAATGTAATTTAGTACAGCCAGTATGAAAATAAGTATGAAGGCCCCTCAAAAAATTAAAAATATAAATTTTATGATTCAGCTATATCACTCTTTGGTATTTAATCGAAAAGAATTCAAGTCAGCACACTACAGAGATACCTGCATACCCATGTTTATCACAGTACAATGAATAATAGCCAAGTTATCAAATTAGCCTTGGTATCTGTCAATAGATGAATGGATAAAGGAAACGTGAGATATATATATGTGGATGTTACACACACACACACACAAACACACACACACATAATGGAGTTTTATTCAGCTATAAAGCAGAACAAAACCATGTCATTTGTAGGAAAATGGATGGAACTGGAGATCATCATATTAAGTGAAATAAGAAAATAAGACAGACATAGAAAGACAACTACTTCATGTTTTTTCTCATCTGTGAAATCTGAAAGGGAAAAAGATGATATGAAAATAGAAGGGAGACTATTAGAGAAGAGGAAGGGGATCAGAGGGAGGAAAGAGGAAGGTAAGGGATGGCAATGGGGTTGGATATGATCAAAGTATGTTATGTGTGTGTGTGTGTATGCATATATTCATAAATATGCCACAATGAAACTCATTATTCTGCATAATTAATATGCATTAATAAAAATCTTGTTTGTAACCACATTATTCACCAGAGCCATGATGTGGAAACAACCAAATATCTACCAATAGATGAATAGATAATGAATGAATGTGATACACAACAGAAAATTAGCCAGCCATAAAAATGAATGAACTACTGATACAAGATACAACATGGATGAACCTTGAAACATTATGCTAGGTCAAGGAATCAGTCACGAAAGACCACATATTATGTGATTCTATTTAAATGAAATGTCCTTAATAGGAAAATCCATACGGGCGGAAAGAATGTGAGCATCTGCCTAGAAGTGGGGTGGTGGGAAGAGGAAGAAATGGGGAGTAACTGCTAATGGGCATATGAGTTTCTTTGGGGAATCATTAGAATGTTCTAAATTAGATAGTGGTGATGGTTACACTTTGTGAATATACTAACAGCCACTGAATTGTACACTTTACAACACAGTCAATTTTATGTTGGGTAATTTACATCTTAATAAAACTGATAAACAGAAGTTCTGTTTGCTTTAAAATCAAGCTTGGGAAAAAGAAAATCAGAGAAGATCTTTCACTTAAAAATGATAGATTGCCTCAGTTAAAGATGAGAGCATCTACTTTTCCTCCTAATGCCCCAATAAAATGACAATAAAATAACTTTTAAAGGAGTAAGTCTTCACAGATAAAAAGAAAAGCATAAAAAAATATCAGCAGAGAGATTCCAATACATGTACCTACGCACGTAGGCACACACACAGGCATTTCAGGCCAGTTGTTCTTACACGGAATGACTTTGCTCAGCCAGTTTCTCTTTCCCAAACTTGCATAGCTTCACCTCCTACTTAATACTATCTCACAGAGTCAAAGGTCATTACATGAAAAATATATGGATACGTGTACTCTGCAAAGAAAATATCCTGTTATCAGGACCTATAATTTTAAAGGTCATGGGAAGTTATAAATACAAATAAGATGTTTTCCTGTCACATGGACCTAGATGGAAGCAGACCAGCTGGTTGTCCTGGCCCTACATTTCTGACTTGGCACCTTGGCAGATACGTACACACCAACCCTTTGCTTCTGGCCTGGGTTTAGGTCTTTATCTAGAAAAAACCTAAACGGTGCATAATGAAAGCCCAAAGGGCTAAAACTGGAGTTTAATATAATCATTCTGTTTTTCATAGAAATAAAATTTTGTGAGGACTGAATAATTTCAAAAGAAAAGATGCTTCTCAGTAAGAAGGAATGCCTAGAAAAGTAAATATATGCTTCCCAGGAAGCTCACTTTCTAAGGAATGACGATCACTAGTATATAATAATATCTGCATAGTAATTTAAAATTTACAAGGTAAAACCACTCAGTTTGAGGTTTCAAACCATATATATGGCATTCTGGTGGCCTAGATAAAAGATAAGCTTAACTCCAAGTTATCTCCAAGTGAGTTTCGGGAAAAATAGAACTCAAGTCTCCAGTGGTGTACACCAGCTCATTAAACTCTCCTTCTTTACAATTGGCTATTGTACTGATTAAAATGGCCCTATTATTAAGGTGATTTAAGTAAAACAGTTGCTGTCTAAATTCTATATTGAATGCTCATAAGCTAAAATTCACAGGTATTTAACTCTCACATATTGTTTGCACAGCTGCTATTATAAAATTCTATTCCATTTAAAATCAGACATGGGGGGCTGGGGTTGTAGCTCAGTTGGTACAGCATTTGCCTTGCAAGTGTGAGGCACTGGGTTCAATCCTCAGCATCACATTTAAAAAATAATTAATTAAGTAATTAATTAAATGTATTGTGTACGTGTACAACTAAAAAATATTTACAAAAATTTAAAAAAATCAGGCATGGGAAGTATAAAAAGCAAGGGACATTTTTCACTTAAAGAGGTGGCTTGATCATATGCATTTATCTAATCTTCCCAAGACTCCATTAAAATGATACTACAATATTTTAAAAGTACAAGCACCCAAGGATAGAAACACAAAACAGAAAATGTGAAATAGATGATTTCAGAGACATAGGAAAGTTGAAAGTGTACACCAGGAACTGAAAACAAACTGCCAGGCTCAGAGACCCCTCCAACACCCCCTGCACCAGCAACCATGCTCTCAGGAATGAGGGCTGAGGCTCAGTCTCCGGAAATGACAAAGGATCTTTGGACAGTTAAGATAAGTAAGGACACAGATAAAAATGTGAGCATCAGTGAATGTCAGCTAAGAAATAGTAAACCCATCAGCAAGCACAGAACACACTCTCCTCCCACTCCTGCTCTGGAGTAACTTATGTGTTAAATAAAAAATATGTTCACATACTGACACGTGGGGGTACCCAATGAAGCAGCTAGATTCCTGGCTCTATTCTCCAAATCTAAAGTGAGGCAAGCCAGTAGACAAACCCCAGTCTCTACTGACAAAATGTTATTCTTAAATTTAGACAGTTAAGAATCACTGTACATTTTAGTTAAAGGCAGACAAAAGGAAAACCTAGAAAAAAATTAAAAGACAGGAAAAAGAGAAACAACAGAAATAACAAGAAATCCTTGTTATTATCCTCAGAAAAATAAAACTAGAATGCTATAAACCAAGAACAGACTGCTTTGAAAAAGCAATAGAAAATAAGAATGTTCTGGATATTAAAAACATGAAAGGTAATTTTTTTAAAAAAAAGAACCTTGAAAATATATTTGAGGAAGTTTCATAAAACAGCTGAATTAGAAGACAGATATAAGACATTTAAAGGAACTATAATATAGGAAAGATGATACAAGAAAAATTTTCAGCAAAAGATAATATTTTCCAAATTGAAGAATTCATTTGGTGGTCAGCAGAATGGATTGAAGGAAAATAAATAAATAAAAAGACTCCAGGAAATAGCAGGTTCAAGAAAGGAGACTGGTGAGGGAAAGCTCAAGATGACACTGGCCACACAGTCCCCATGAAGAATCTCTCCAAAAATAAAGAATTCATACATTATGTGAAATTTTTGAATAGCAAAAGTTAATGGTGGACCTGGTGGAGCAGCTTGAAAAAAACCTGCAGATAGGTTTATAGAAAACTATGGGAATTAAAAAAAAAAGACAAACATGAACACCACAAAATACATCTTATTATCTCATACATGAACACATTCTTGCATAGCCATGGCAAGTTGAACATTAATTATGAATGTGACCAAAACTATGTCATAACAATATTGGATGAAATTGTTTGAAATAAATGACAAATTTAATCACTAATTCCATATATTTCATAAGCAAAAGCTATGAAATAAAGTCACATTATTAAATGAAAGCAACTACCAAAAGCGATAGCTAACCCATTTAAAACTAATTTTTGGGCTGGGGTCATGACTCAGTGGCAGAGCACTTGCCTGGCATATGTGAGGCACTGGGTTCGATCCTCAGCACCACATACCAATAAATAAATTTTTTAAATAAATAAATAAAACTAATTTTCTCTGGAAAAGACAGAGAGGTCTGCCAAAGGGTAGGGTAATGGTCTTCTGGTGTTCTTTATGTCTTCCTATTTTATTTTATTTTTGTTTATAAAAAGACATATGCATTTATTTGCTAATTTTATGTGCATTTTTTTTTTTTTTTTTTTGCTGTTGTTGTTTTGGGTTGGTTGTTTGTGATTTTGAGACAAGGTCTCACTATGTTGTCCAGGCTGGTCTCAAACTAGTGGGCTCAAATGATCCTCTTGCCTCAGTCTCCCAAGTAGCTGTGACTACAGGCACATGTGTCAAGATGCCTGGCTGAATGTATCTTAAATAAAGAACAATATGTTCATTGAAGATGATAAATTTTATTTAGGGTAATAAAATAACTTAGGAATATACCATGTTAGGATTTGATTAATAATTTTACTGGAAGCTTATCAAATTCAATTACATACACCTCCTAACACACATGCACACTACACTCACTGTTCTAATCATATGCCTGTGATTGTCCTTCCTCACACAGTCCTTGCTACCTGAAGAGCATACCATCTGCAGGCACCACTCAAACACTAACTTCTCTTCCTTAATCCCTCTGATCACCTGACTTAGGAATGATTATTTTTTTCTCTCTCTTTTAATTTCACTTTATTCTGTATATCTTGTGTATATGTTGTATTTCATAACAAAACTGTAAACTTACTGGCAGGACAGTGTCCTCATTTTATTACGTGAGCAATAAAGTGTCAAATCTAATGCCTTCACCCCAACTGGACAACTGATGAGCAATTTATCAATTCAATATAAAACAAGATTCCTTTGCTATACATAACATGCAACATATATTTGCAGGTTTAAATTTTCATTAGAATTATATAGAATATAACGAAATTACTGATAGTTGGTAGTAAATCCAAAAATATTCCCAAAGAATTTATGAAAAATTTAGTCCAACTTGTATTATTCACTAGCTCAACCAACAATCAGAAGTTCAATTAATTTGGACAAAAAATTTTGGAAACTTCATCTTAACTCCAAATGGAAACTCATTTTTCCTTTTCCTTCCTCTTTCCGAATCACTGAGCAGCTAAGGGCTAATTACTCTGTACTGTTTCGTGGAAAGAAGTTAGAATAGAAAAAAGGTAAAGAGGCCAATTTCAAGTTTGAAAGTGAAAAAAATGGAAGAGAATCATATTAAATGATTGTCTTCTCATACATAGCCAAAAAATCAAGGGCAGGTCGTGGGAGCCGAGCACGAGGGGGGGACAGAAGTGTTCCTAAAGAAGACGGCATTAGAAATGTGGATAACTATGTCTCGCAATGGATCCTCCTCCTAAGCATTGACCTTCATTGTACTCATCTATTTAAAGTGAGCTTCTCATCAGCGACCCCCAGTAAATTTCCCTCTTGACTTCCAGTACTTTTATAAGGGAGCAATTGTATTTTCCTTCTTTCAATTCGTCTGGAAGTAGGAAGGTGCATTAGTCAACCTCAGGAGGTTCCTAGAAAGTTGTAGAATGTTTCTTCCCGGCAAGACAAAATACCGGGTTGGACAGGCTATCGAATTTTAAACTCCTTCTAAGGGCTCTCTAGTCTAGGTACGATGGAAAAGATGTCAATCACTGCAGACAAAAGAACACCATTTGCCTCAGATCTCGCCAAAGCACAAGTTTGCTGGGAGCTCTCCCTGGTGCAACTAAAACACTGCCTCAAAAGCACCTTCTGATTTATTGGTATCCATGCCCAAGTCGGACACACAGTCCTTTGCCACGAGGGACCTCCTGGTTCCATGCACCGTCCCTAGAAGAGGGACACCACTTTCCTTACTACTTTTCAAGTCAATTAAGCTCAAAACCTTAGGGTTATCTTTTGACTCCTTTCTTACCCTCATTATCTATTTCTCAGCCACCATATTCTGTTCATCTCTGGCAACCTTCTTCTAATATCTCATTCCCAGTTTCTATTTGAGATGATGAGGAAAATTTTGTGTAATGGATGTACAACACTGCAAATGTTCTTAAAGCTACTGAATCACACATTAAAAATGGTTAAAATGGGGAATGTAGCTTAGTGATAGGGCACTTGCCTGGCATGCCCAAGGACCTTGGTTTGATCCTCAGAAACACACACACACACACACACACACACTAAATGTTATGTCATATATATTTTTACAATTTTTTAAAAATCTCACTGCCAACCATTTAAGTGAATCAGGTCCTTAGGACCACCACATAGATATTTCTACTGGTTTTCTATTTGCTCCCCGTGTACCTAGCACCTCTCCATTCAACCAGCACTAAAATATTCAATGATATGACTTGTTTCTTCAAATAATTTGCTATTTATAGATAAACAGTAGTGCCTTCACCTAATATTCAAGACTTTATATCTTTTGGTCTCAGCCTGCCTTTTCAATCCTATCTTTTGTTAATCTTCCACTGCCATGAGTAACTGATCCTAGGAGAAAATTCTGTCTTACAATGTTTTTGCTCATGCCCTTTCCTCAAGTTAAGTTCATGTACCCCACTTCTACTTTTTCCACAAAGTATTCCCTGACCACCATAATCCAGGATCATATTATTCTCCCCTTCTTAGTTACTAATGACTCTATGTTCTTATCATTCACTTGAGGTACTGTAGAACATATCTACTTCCTCAAACTGCACACCCCTTAAAATGAGGATCTTGAATCTTTAATCTTTTATTTGTATCCTCCAGTGTCTAGGTAGAAGTTAACAAAAACAATATCAATAGACTGATTTGATTCCAGTCATCAAACAACCATGCCTATCCATTTATGAGATAGAAATATTTTCCTTTATATTTGCAGAGGTTCAGCTCGACATGGCTGCAGCCATCTTAACTACTGCTAGATCCTGGTCAGTTTTTGCTGCATAGTTTCCCAGGAAATTATAAACAGACAAAAGCATTAGAATGGTATGGGAAGCTTTACAACCTGACCCTGGTGTCAGGAACGAGGCTGACTCTCAAGATCCTTCAGAGTCTCACTTAAATGAGTTGTCCAAGATCCCTGACAGAAACAAAAGGTTCTGCCAAAAGTCAACTGTAGAAAGAAAAGACCCACTTAATCGTTTTTTTTTTTTTTTTTTTTTTGCTACCGGGGATTGAATGTAGGGGTGCTTAACCACTGAACCACATTCCCCAGCCCTTTTTTTGTATTTTATTAGAGGCAGGGTCTCGCTGAGTTACTGAAGTCATCTTTGAACTTGTGATTCTCTTGCCTCAGTCTTTTGAGCCACTGGAACTATAGGCATGTGCCACCATGCCCAGCATAAAGGACCCACTTAGTCTTGCTGCTGCCAAGGAAGATACTTCTGTCAATAAGTGCCCAACCAAGTGAACTCTATTCCGTTTGGCCTCTTTTCTTAGGTCTCATGGCATCTTGGAGCTGGTTCTCATACGCTGGCACTAGGTTGATCTGGAACAATTACAGAAGATTTTCAATAGGGAGCATTCGAATAAAGGATTTCCAGTTAATCCTAAATTAAATGAATCCTACCCTACAATGTTTTTATTGCTTACAATTCATACCTATTTCCAAGACACACCTGACATGATAAAACATAAAAAAGTTCATATACTGCTGACTTGCTAAAACAAAGATAAAAGATCAAAAGTCATGGAATATGCCACTGAGATCATTACACGGCAAACTTCAATTTAAGAAGGTGAGTTGTTGCCACGAGAGATAAGCTTACATGACAAAAGGAGACGATCATCCCTGAAGGTCCTTTAGAGTCTCTTAAATGTGAATTGTCCATACCAGGCCCCTGACAGAAATACACACTCTGGTAGAAGTCAACCATAGACAAAAGTCTATTAGAAGTCCCGGCATGCAGGTATATTGATTTGCTAATTTAAAACACGATATGATCTCAAAGCTTCAGATACCAGGCAAGTCCAAATCTGTTTATCTGTAATAAAAACAAATGAACCCAAATAGTTTTACCCCACACAGAGGACTGAAGGTGATCTACAAGATGGTGAACAGTAGTTACCTTCACAGGCAACATCCAAACTATTGTCAGTTCACAGGTTGGGTTTGGCTTAAATGTCTGAAAAAAAACACACTTATTTTGGGCTCCAGAATTCCATCTTACAAAGCATGGAAGAGAGGAGTTTGATCTGAAATGGGCTGGACACATTCTAGCATGATATTGCTCATTCTTATATCCTCTTTACACAGGATACAATTCAAAGGCCATAACAACACTTCAAAAAGAAAATAGAAAAGGGCATTGAGTTGTGGCAGAGTATCATGAAAACTACTCAATCTATTATTATGAGGTCTGAATTATAAAAGTGAGGTAGTCCTCCTTTAGGGAATTATGTCAAAGCAATTTTATTTTAGTAGGAAAATGGAGATGGTGCAAGCCTGTAGTGCAAGCAGTTGGAGATGCTGAGGCAGGAAGATCACGTAAGATCATTAGCTTGAACCCAGTCTGCACAACACAGTAAGACGCCATATCCAAAAAAAAAAAAAACAAACAAAAAAAAGTGAAAAGGGGAAATGAGAATACTATAACCGCCAAGTGTAACATATGCTTTTAGTAGGCATTAAAAACAGTAGGCAAGAAACGGGGGGTGCCTCTATGGGATAGCGTACTTGCCTACCATGGGTGAAGCCCTGGGTTCAATCTGAACATCACAAAAAACAAAAGAGCAGGCAATTTACTGTTGGGAATGAGGTATACCTTGCTGCAGTATTTACCCTCCACTGTAAGAGTACCTCAATCAGGATAAACCAGCAGGAGCACAGCAACTCTTTTTATTTATTTATTTTTTAAATCTATTTTTTACTGGAATTATTATAGAGGGGAGTTTATTTTATAAGGCCTATGCTGTCTGACATCTGAGGCATGCTTTATTCCCTCTACTTAGTAGATTGCATTATTAGTATTCTTTATTGAATGTCTCAGATTTTCAGGGAAGGAAAGAATAATATTGATAAAGCAAAAATGTAATGTCTCTGCCTCATTCAAAATTTGTTCCTTGTGTAGGAAGGACCTCACATGCCCTAAAGGTGACGATACAAACTAGTCTTGTTTGTAAGGTGACCCTAATGGTGAAGGAGTTCAGGAAATATCCGTTTGAAATACGTTGCTCTGGCAGGGCTGATTACTGCAAACCCAGAGCACTGGGGGCACAACAAAATGCAGCAGCTGCCCTCTCTCAAGTTCCTGTATCTAAAGACAGGTCCTCCCACCATCAGAAGAAATTTACAGAAGACCCTCTACCTTCCCACATAACTTATATCACCAGAGACTGCATAAAAAGACAACCTTTATTCACTATATTCTTCCTCTTCTCATTCTCCTATAACTGGGTCACGTCCCCAACCCAGAACCATTCCCGACCCCAGCCTCTGTTCCTTTCTGTAGCTCAAGATGCTAGTAAAACCTTCAATCATCTAGCTCTTCTTTGAGTCTTGTATTTTGTGGGACTCCTGTGTGTGAGATTATAATTAAAATGGTTTTCTTCCTTCAAAGGAAAGAAAGTTCATCTCATCCCTATACTTGCTTTTATATACATAATCAACATTTATTTTTTTAACAGTGCCAGGGTTTGAATTCTGGGGCACTCTAACCACTGCGCTCCATCCCCAGCCTTTTTATTGTTGAGACAGGGTTTCAATAAGTTGCCAACACTGACCTCACACCTATGATCTTCCTGCTTGAGCCTCCAGAGTCACTCGTATTACAGGTGTGCCACTGCACCTGGCTACACAAACTACAGTTTGGACACCTAGGAACCATATAATTAAGAAGAAGGAAACTTACAGAGAAGATCTACATTATAAAAAAATTATAACTATAAATTATATCCAAAATACTAAAGCAATGTATGCTTGTCAGATGAAAACTATTCTAGGAAATGTAATAAATGCTTTTGAAATTCATGTGATTTTTGAATATAGAGTAATACAGAATACTACAGAATAATATTAAGAATACTAAAGATATCTGATTACTAAACATTTTGTATCAATTGCTTAAAAATGATTTTCAAAACTTGGTCTTAAAACTTCTTGTCCCTGTGACCTGGATAAAAAAAGCCCTTGTAAGAATGATTTTAAGTCTCTAAACAGGAGCAATGGTTACTTCCTTGTAATGCTCATATGTATAAACATGAAAGTGTTCAGTTTCCAATTAACAAGTTGTAAACATATGTTACTTAACAAATACCACTTGCTGAGAAAATTTAAAAGCACTGTAGAAAACCAGAACAAATTGTTCCATAACTTTTACTTTAATATTTTATCACTATTTTCAATAGGATACAATAGTATTTAATAATTTCATATATGATTGTATCATGCCATTTTTAGAAAAATAGTCATTTTTTAAAACAAGAAGTGTCTAAGATTATAAACAAAATAATTTAAAAAATGGGATCTTTCCTGTTGTGTTATTGTTATGGACTGAACTGTGTTACCCAAATTCATGTTAAAGGTCTTCAATACTCCAGAATGAGACTATGATTGGGAATTTTAAAACAGGCAATTAAGGTTAAATGAAGTCATCAGAGTAAGCCCCTGATGTAGTAAGACTGACAGATATCCTTTTAAGAAGAAGAAACATCAGGAAACCGAGCACATAGAGGAAAGGCATGTGAAGCTATAGTGTGAAGGTGGCCCACTGGCAGGAAAAACGGTGGAATGAGATGGACATCATTATCCTAGGTACATGTATGACTACACATATGGTGGAACTCTACATCATGTTCAACCAGAGAAATGAAAAGTTGTGCTCCATTTGTGTACAATGAATTGAAATGCATTCTTCTGTCATATACACCTAATTAGAACAAATAAATTAAAAAAAAATTTAAAAGAATATCAAAGAAGAAGGAGGAGGGGGAGGTGGTAGTTGCGGCAGCTACCGCCGCCCACTGAAAGCCAAGGAGAGAGACCTTGCTAGAAACCCACCCTGTAGGCATCTTGATCTTGTACTTCCAGCTTCCAGAACTGTGAGAAAATAAATTTCTGATGCTGAAGTCACCCAGTCTGTGGTATTTTGTTATTGGAGACCTAGAAACTGATGCAATCACTCTTGGTTTGAGGTCCCCAAAGCTAACAATAAACATTGTGATTGGCCTACCTATTCTAAGCAGGTACATAGAACTTGTTAAGGTGAGACCAAAAACAGATCTGGTGAGCCATGGGCCATCATCTACCTCAAGGATATTTAAGCAGAAATTTGAAACTTTAAATCTGGAGTTAAAGATTAGAGAATAGTGATGTAAAAGGAGAGTAGTTAGGTAAAATGTTCCTTCTTCTTTTCCCCAGCCAAGTGAGGGGTATCAGAATACCACCTGGGGAGTGTGAAGAGTCAAACTCCTGAAAGAATCTGGGATAACTGAAGGAGGCTGAGGCAGAGAAGCTGGCTGACCAGGGGTGCCCTAGGGGGCAGCACAAAGAGGCAGGGCTCTGCCCTAGGACCAAACTGACCTCCATTTCAAGAACTTGGCAAAAATGTGCGTGTGTTTCTGGAAGACCAGATGGAACTTTGAAGGAGAGGACATGGGTAACCTTCCAAGAGGACTACCTAAAGGTCACCACTGGAAGCCAGGAGCTGTGGAGTGGTGTGAAGGGGCCAGGCAAGGAAGCATTTCCAACACTAGAAGGTTGGGGAACTAAGATGTGCCTCCCTCCCTAGTGACTGGCTGGACGGCTCAATGGTCACTTTCACCTAAGGTATTAGTCAGCTTTCCATCACTATAATGAACTATCTGACACAGGCTCCTTATGGATTAAAGGGATGTTCATTCTGGCTCATAATTTTAGAGTTCAAATCCACAGTAGGGTGGCCCCATCGGTTTGGGCCTTTGACAAGAGTAGCACATCATGGCAAGAGAATGCATCATATCCAGGTATGGTGGTGCACGCCTGTAATCCTAACAACTCAGGAGGCTGAGACAGGAGGATCACAGATACAAAGCCAGCCTAAGCAACATCGAGGCACTAAGCAACTCAGTGAGACCCTAACTCTATAAATAAAATACAAAACTAAGCAACTCAGTGAGACCCTAACCCTAAATAAAATACAAAATAGGGCTGGGGTGGCGGCTCAGTGGCAGAGCACTCATGTAGCATGTGTGAGGCACTGGGTCTGATCTTCAACACCACATATAAATAAATAAATAATAAATAAATAAATAAATAAAGGTATTGTGACCTTTTGTGACTAAAAAATAAATAAATAAATATTTTTTTTTTTAAAAAAAGAAGGCGAGTACAGCATAGCAAGCACTCTTATTTTAAGCCAAGAAGCAGAGAAAGCTGGAGGAAGAGAGCAGAGTCCTACTGTCCCTTTCAAGGACATATTCCCAAGCAGGTCTTGCTTCTTCATTCATATATATATATATATATATATATATATATATATATATATATATATATATATATATATACATTCTATTATCTTCTATTTGTTTGTTTTTATTTCCGCCTTTTCTCTCCTCCTCCCTCCCCTTGGTTTAGCCTCACTTCTTAAGGGTCCACACAGCACCTCCCAATTCCACTACCCTGGAGAACCAAACCTTTACATACGGACCCTTTGGGGTCACTCTTCAAAATCATAGCTCCTATTATTTGAAATGGTCCTCCATGGGATGCAATGTTTCTAGCACCTTCTTATTCAGCTACCTGGCCTTCTCACTTATCCCAACCTTTGGTATGCTACACCTGAACTGTCATACCACTGCTTTAAAGGAATGTAAGTAGTATCCTTCTTAATCTGGCAACTAACACTCTCACAAGTACATTTTCCCCTTTCCACTCGAATGGGGCAAAACTAAGGAAATAAATGGCTTTTCAAAGGTCAATTATTTTTCTTATTGTATAGAGGAGGGAAAATATGGTAATGATTATGCCTATAATTGTTATACTTAGGGTAGTTCTTTTATTTAAGAATCACTTTGCAGTGCAATCAAAACCCACTTTTTTGCTCCACCAAACAAATGCAATTTTCTTAGAACTCACTTTTGCTTATGTGAAAAAACAAGTACATCAGTGAGCTTCCAATATCCAAGGTCACTAGCAGGCTACCATGTAAGCCATTAATATTTTGTAAACAGATTTTTGACATCTTATTCTCATTTCTTCTATGGCAGTTACTAGTCAGAAAAAAAAAATTTCTTTGACCCCAAAGCATCAGGGCTTTTTGATATTATGTTACTGAGGTATTCACTTGCTAATAGTCCAGAAATTCCACTTAATAATTGCATTTCATAATCAGTTTACAATTGTGTCCACTAGGAGATGAGGGCTTGGTCATCAAATAGCAAGGTAGACATATGGAAAGACCACAAACATCCAAAAGCTTATTTTAATATTTGCAGTTTAAATATTTAAAGGCATAGCTTTTACTGAAACATAGAGTTGTTTTAACTCCTAAGAGAATGTCCTAACCCTTAAAGAGCTGGATGAAGCGTGGGTGCAGCGCAGAAGGGATGACGCCCTCTGGCAGCTCGCGCAGGAAGAGCTTCAGCAAGCTGGCAGCCGCGCACACGTCGCCCAACTCCTGCAGCTCCACGCGGGCTCCGCTCTCGAACTGCTGCCGCAGTCGGTCCACCACCTTCACGTTCCCGTTCACTCTGAAAAGGCCTTCCTGGGTGAGTCCTGCAACAGCAAAGCGGGCCCAGGAAATAAGTGAGTTTCTCGCAAACAAGTCCAAAATCGAAAGAACAGTAAAAAAAGAAATAAATAAATCTTAGCATAGGATTCTCGGAATACTGTAATTACCAACCAGGGGAAGATTTTCATGTTTTATAAAAAATGCTTTCGTAGGATAAAAAAGTTTTCAAATCTACTGCACATCGAAAAGATCATGCATGATTGTTATAAGAACTGACCTCTGAAAATAAGGCCCTGCCATATAAAGAGAACAGAACATATTATACAAAGAAATTTAATTTATATCATGTTACCCAGTACATAACTGAAACGTACTTTGCATTCCCACAGCAGCTTTGTATTCATGAATATTTTTTTAAATGACAAGTTAGAAACTCCTGAAAAACATGTGATTATTTTTGTAATAATTTAATAAGAAGTATTTCTTTAGTATTCACTAAATTTAAAATGTAAGGCTCTATGGGTCTATCAAGTGGTCTAAGACAGGATCCTTTCTTCAGTCAGTTGGTGAGGATATCAGGTCTGTCTCCCTTTCACCTTCTGCCCTGTGATGTTGATGCAGAAAGGCTCTAGTCAGTTGGCAGCCTCCAAAACTGGAGCTACCGAGTTTCTGTCCATTATAAATAACCCAGATATTCTGTTTTAATAGCACAAAATAGATAAAGAAGTCTCCCTCATTTGCTAATTCTGTACTTCTTCCTGCCTTCCTTTCTTTCCCTCCCTCTTTTCTTCCTTTCCCTTCCTTCCTTCCTTCAAGAGGTCTCAAAAAGATTGCCATAGTTTGGATGTTGAATGAGCCCTAATGTCCTTTGTGTTCAAGGTTTGGTCACCAGATGGCAGTATTGGGAGGTCATGGACCTTTAGGGGCTGGGGTTTAGTGGGAGGTTCTTAGGTCACAGGGGATATCACCTCCAAAGGGATGATGGGACCCCATGATGAGGTGTGTCATTTACCCTGTTACATTCTCCTGCCATGTTGTGCTACTTCATCAGCGGCCCAAAGCCACGGGGTTGCTTGATCTTAGACTAGAAACTCTAAAACCATGAGCCCCCAAACCCTTTCACTCTCTCTCTTTGTTTTGTTAATACCAAGTATTGAATGTGGGGGCACTGAACCACTGAGCCACAACTCCAGCCCTTTTTTACTTTTTATTTTGAGACAGCGTCTTGCTAAGTTGCTGAGGCTGTCTTTGAACTTGTGATCCTTCTGCCTCAGCCTCCCAAGCCACTGGAATTACAGGTATGTACCACGACACCAGCAAAACCCTTTTTCTCTTTATATTTGCCTCAGTTACAGAAGGCTGACTAATACAAGGATTCAGGAACAAAAGTTTGATCTGTCCCACAACAAATAAGAAAAATATGAATTAAGCCACAGAGACAGGAAGGCATAAAGAAATTCAGAGAGATGAAAATGTGGGGGAACTTAGATCAAATAATGATGGGGCAATAAAACAGAATAGGACAACACTTAAGAGTGTCAAGTCAAAGAGTGACAATCTGATCACTGGAGCATTAAGTAGGGGAAAAGACACCATAAAATCAGGGTTTAAGGATGATTTTGCTGGCGACCAAGCAGAGAATAGTGAGACAGAGAGCTGGCCTTGGGAGGACTACTGCCTTCTGCTGCAAGGCAATAAAACAGACTGTGAGGGAAACAGAAGTGGAGGAGAGATTAAATGTGCTTTGGTAACTTGGTACAAAGGAATTAACGGGGACAGGGAGAACTGAAAGGTAACTCCATGGTTTGAAAACCAGAGATTCCAGGGAAAGGGCTGTAAAGGATACGGTGGGAGCAAGGAAATAAGGACTTCCAGTTCAGTGTAGGCAAGTACATCACAGTGGCAGAGGATTAAGGGTATCAGAAGCAATTGTTTTTAGAAAGAGCAGGCCAAGGACATTACTCAACCATCTTCTAGAGTCTGATGGCCCATTTAGCAAAGACAGAAGCATTGAAGGCCATGAGCAGTATCCTTTACATCAGTCCTCCTTTCTTTCTTTTACTTTCTAATCACACTGCTCTTTTTTTTAAAGCAAAAGAGCATACATTAAAGCATAAATTTTAATTTCTAATTTTATAAAAAACTTTTGAACCCTTTAATTCAACAAATATTTAATGAGCACCTGGTACCATGTTAAGTACTGAAATAGGAAAGACATTCAGTCACTGCCATGACATTTATGGAGTTTGCAGTGCTTAACATGTAATATATCTATATCTCTGTCTGTCTGTCTGTCTACCTAAATCTTGGCTGTGAAGAATAGCAAGATCAACAATTATCATGAATTTTAGCTTCAATTCTGACAAAACTATGAAACCAGGAATGATACTAAAAACATTTGGATCTGAGATGGCTGAATAAAGGTGCCCCGCACACAACTGCACAGAGGAAAAAAACCAGGGCAACAGAGGAAAGCGGTATTTCTAGGAAAGTGACTGAAGGAGAACTCTGGGAATCAGCAAGGAAGTGAAGGGATCCCTAAATGGCATGCAGAGTTGGAAAGGCAACCAAGACAAATGAACAAATCCCAGTCCATGTTAGGGGGCTTGGGACACAGACTCCAGACTGTCAAGAAAAGATGAGCAAGAAGGTGCCAGCAACTCTGATCACAGCAGCAGACCAGCAGCTCTAACTGCAGGAGAATTCCATGGTTTTCAAAGGCTTTAAATCCAGTTTGGAGAGCTGACTGGCTTAAGAGCAATTGCTATGTTCCACAGAAGGAACTCGTTTGGGGCCTCTCCCAATCCCCAGAACCCAAGCTGCTAGGGCAGACACTGCTAGATGCCATCTTGCCTTAGGGGCTGGTAATTACAAAAGCCCTGGGTCTCTAAACAACTCACAGGGTAGAAAGTCAGTCCCCTTAGCATTCTGCAGTTGCAGGGACACTGGCTGCTACAGCCACAAGCCCAAGTCCTGCCTGCACTTGCCCCACAGAAACTAGGAAAGGGGCCACAAGTGTCTTGGGACTGGGCTACCTGGTGCAAAGCCCTGGCTTCACCTATTCTGTGTATTAGGAGCTGAGAAAGGTCCAAGAAGCATCCTGCAGCTCCAGAAACTTGGCTACCAGTAGTCCCATCCCTGGGAACCACCTCCACTCACCTCATGGGAACATGCAGAGTCTACATCCCAGCTAATGGCCTTAGGATTACAGCTATAGCTGGCAAAAAGCCCTGGCATCTTGTACTTGTCCCTTGGGATCAAGGTACCATAAAGGTCCCACAACTCCATAAATGTGGCTGATAGTATTACAAAACCCAGCATCAACCCTAATCACCTCATGAGGCTTAGAAAGTCCCCTTTGTGTCCCACAACCTAGAGCTAATGGTTACCAGTGCCAGAGACTCCAGCATTATCTGTGTTCATCCTAGGGGACAAGGGGAAGGTTCCATTCCATTCCTGTGGCTCCAGAACTCTGGCTGTGGGTCATAGGTCCGGGGATCTCCTTCCCCAAGATCCTAGGTATGGTCTCCTTCATATCCTTGGCTCAAGAACCATACATGCTGGTGCTCAAACATTAATGTCATTTGTGCTTTTCCAAGGGGCCTGAAGACAATCTTCTCCACATCCTATACCATGGAGACCATGGCACTTTTCACCATAAGCCCTGGAGACATCAGGGCTTGATTTTGTGGAGCCTGAAGACACACACATTTTGAAGCCTATGTCTACTGCAAAGTCATAAGCCACTATAGTCTAGACTACTGAGACACTCATAAACACTACTAACATTAATCAAAAATGAAGTTATTACACAGAAACTACATTTTTGAGCTCACTTATAATCAAAGCCAAAGTACCTACCCAACTGTCAACTTACAGCCCATCCAAATCAAAAACTGTTTCCTGTGAAAACTATTCCATGAAACTGAGGGAGGCAACTACAAATCCATCAGCCGATTAATCCATTTACAAGGTTAGAGCCTTTATGGTCTAATCACTTTCCCAAAGTCCCACCCCTGAATGTTGCTGCAATGGTGACCAAGCCTTCAGCATGGGAGCTCTTGGGGAACATTCCAGATCCAAACCATAACACAGACTGTCATACCAGATGCTCAGACACTGATGTAGAGACACAAGAAACATAAAATAAATGTTCAAGGGAAAACAATAATTCTCCAGAAATAAGTCCCAATTTGAAGAAAATCTGTAAAATGCCTGAAAAGAAATAAAATATAATGATCCTAAGAAAACACAGTGAGACATAAAAGAGTACAGATAGACAATATAAAGAAATTAGAAAAACAATTCAGGATATAAAGGAGAAACACCAAAGAGACAGAAATCATAAAAAGAAAGGAACAATAAGAAATCTTGGTATTAAAGATGTCAGTGAAATAAAAAAAAAGAAAAACCACAACAGACAAATAAGCAGTAGAATTTTTGAACCTGACAAGAGTTCTTCTGAATTAACTCAGTGAAACAAAAGAAAGAAAGATCAAAAGAAATGTACAAAGTCCATGAATCTTATGGAATATTCTAAGCAAACATATTTGCATTACAAGAAGTCCAAAGGTGAAAAAAATGAGAAAAAGCACCCAACACCTATTTAACAAACTTATAGCTAAAAAACTTCCTGAATTTTCAAAGAGATATGGATATCCAGATAGAAGAAGCTCAAAAGATCCTAACTAAATTCAACCCAGACAAACCTTCGCCAAAACAAATGATCATAAGAAAGTATTGTGAACAATTATATGGTCACATACTGTAGTACAGTCAGAATGTCAAATATTGAAAACAAAGACAGAATCTTAAAAAACAGCAAGGGAAAGCATCAAGTCACATATAAGGAAATATCCAACAGATTTCAAAGTAGAAATTGTAAAGGACAGAAGAGAATGGAAAGACAAACTGCCAACCTATATCTAGGAAAACCATGCTTCAGAAATTAAGAAGAAATAAAGTCTTTTCATGAAATTAAGGGAATTCATCATCACCAGACCAACTCTACAAGAAATACTTAAGGGAGTCCTATACTAGAAACAACAACAACAACAAAATGATAAGATTTAACAAAAGCACTTGAATGTACAAACCCCACCAGAATAGATACAAAAATTAAAACCACATCTTAGCATAACTGAAAAACTACCAAATCACCAAAATAAATTATAAGAGAGATGGAAAGTTACAAAAGCATACAAAAAAAACAAACAACAACTACAACAACAACAACAACAAAAAACCAAGCAGAAAACAATTAAATGACAGGAACAAGTTCATATCTATCTATAATAACCTTGAATGTAAATAGATTAAATTCACCAATATAAAGTCATAGAATGGCCAAATGGATTAAAAAATAAAAGACTCAAGTACATGCTGCTTATAAGAAACTCACTTCACTGGTAAAAATGTACATAGACTGAAGGTGACAGGTTGAAAATTGCACAATAAAACATGCAATTACAAGTCAAAAGCAAGCAAGAGTACTTAAGCTCATATCAGACTGAACAGGCTTTAAATTGAAAACTATTAAGAGACAGAGAAGGTCATTATATATTGATAAAAGAATCAATTCAGCAAGAAGATAAACAATTATAAATATATACGTCCTCAACATGAGACCCAATATAAAGCAATATTATTAGATCTAAAGGAAGAGATGGACTCCAATACAATAATACTAGAGATTTAATCAACAGACTTTCCACATTGGATAGATCATCTAAACAGAAAAACAGAGAAACATCTGAGTTGAACCATAACTATGGAGCAAAAGGACCTAAGAGACATGTACAGAACACTTCATTCAACAACAGGAGAATACATTATCTTTTCATCAGCACATGGGTATAGCAAAAATAGTACTAAGAGGAAAGTTTATAGAAATAAATGCAGACATTAAGAAAAAGTCAAATATTTAAGACAAAGAATCCTAAAAAATAGCAAGGGAAAAGCATCAAGTCACATATAAGGAAATACCCAGGAAGATCACAAGCAATCTAACAATGCACCTTAAAGTATTAGAAAAGCAAGAAGAAACCAACTCAAAATTATTAGCAGAAAAAAAATAAAGCTCAGAGCATAAATAAGTAAAATTGAAACTTAAAAATTGCAAAGGATCAATGAAGCAGTTGATTTTTTGAAAGAATAAACAAATTTGACAGACATTAAGTTAGACTAACCAATAAAAAGAGAAAGAAGACCCAAATAAATAAACTAAAAGGAGACATTGCAACTGATACCACAGAAATACAAAGGATCATAAGAAAGTACTATGAACAATTATATGATCAGATACTATAAAACAAGAAGACATGAATGAATTCCTGAACATGTATAGCCCACCAAAACTGAATCAAGAAGAAACAGAAAATCCAGACAATAATGAACAATAAGAATGGACAACAATTTAGTCTCCCATTTTAAAAAAAAAATGTCCAGGACCAGATGACTTTACTGCTAAATTCTAAAAAACATTAAAGAAGAACTAATTCCAATTTCTTCTCTTAATGGAATGAATTCTGTCAAACTCTTTTTTGTTAGGCCAGCATTACCCTGATACTCAAATCAGACAAATACACAACAAAGAAAGAAAATTCTAGACCCCTATCTCTGATGAACAAAAATGCAAAAAATTCTCAATAAATTACTAGCAAACTGTTTTAACAGTGTAGCAAAGAGATTATATACTGTGATCAAGTGGGATTCATCTCAGGGATGCAAAAATAGTTCAAAACACAAAAATCAATAAATGTGATGCAATATAAGAGAATAAAGTACAAAAACCATTTGATAATTTCAATAGATACAGAAAAGCATTTGATAAGATTTCAACATCCTTTCAGGATAAAAACTCTCAACAAATTAGGTATAGAAGGAACATACCTCAACATGATTTTATATCCAGAATAACCTTAACTCTTCATTAAGAAGCTGTTGGAACTAAAGCAAATTCAGTAAAGTAGCAGGTTACAAATCAATACCCAAAAACCAGTTATATTTTTTGCACTAATAATGAACTTACTGAAAAGTAAATTAAGAAATAGCTACAAAAATATTTACAATAGGGCTGGAGCCGTAGCTCAGTGGCAGAGTGCCTGCCTAGCATGTGTGAGGCACTGGGTTCAATTCTCAGAACCACATATAAATAAATAAATAAATAAATTGAATACGGGTCTTATCAACAACTAAAAAATCTTGTTTAAAAATATTTACAATAATAAATTTAATTAAGGAAGCGAAAAGTCTCTACATGAAAATTATAACACTTGTAAAAATTATTGAGGACATGTTTGAAAAAGGGAAAGATAGCCCATGTTCATGAATTGAAATAATATTAAAATGATCATACTACCCAAAGCAATCTGCAGTTTCACTACAATTTCCATTAAAATACCAATGACTTTCTTCACAAAAATAGGAAAAAAAATCAATCCTAAAATTCATATGAAACCATGAAAGGACCTCAAATAGACAGAGTATAGGCATCACAATACTTGATTTCAAAATACACTACAAAGTTGTAGTGACCAAAACAGCATGATAATGACATAAAAACAATAACATAGCCCAATGGAACAGAATAGAGAACCTAGACATTAATCCATGCTCATCTAGCCAAATGATTTTTGACAAAAGCACCAAAAACATACATACAGCAGTGAAAGACAATTTCTTCAATAAATGGTGCTAACAAAAGTGGATATTCATATGTATAAAAATAAATTAAATCCCTTTCTATCATTATATACAACAATAAACTCAAAATGGATCAAAGACTTAAATGTAAAATATAAAGCTTCAAAAAAACAAAAGGGTGGGATGGCACACACCTGTAATCCAAGTGGCTCAGGAGCTAAGGCAGGAGGATTGCAAGTTCAAAGACAAGCTAAGTAATTAAGAGAGGCCCTAAGCAACTTATCAAGACCCTGTATCAAAATGAAAAACTTAAAAAAGGGCTGGAGATGTGACTCAGTGGTAAAGTACCCCTGGGCCAATCCCTGGTACCAAAAGAGAAAAAAAACAAGAAAAGACTTTAAGACATTAAGACATTGGTATAGGCAATGATTTTTTGGATAAGACCCAAAGGCACAGGCAATGAGAATAAAAATAGAAAAATGGGATTATATCAAACTAAGAAGTTTCTGCACAGCAAAGGAAATAATGAACAGAGTTAGCAGCTATAGAATGAGAGAAAATATTTGCAAACTATTAATTTGACAAGGGATTAATACCCAGAATATATAAGGAACTCAAAAGGCTAAACATTGGGGGTGGGGGGAAGCAAATAATCCGATTAAAATTTGGTTAAAAATCTAAATAAGACATTTCCTAAAAGGAGACATAAAATGGCCATCAAGTGTATGAAAAAAATGTTCAATCTCACTAATCACCAAAAAATGCAAATTAAAACTTCAAGAACATATTCTCTCACCTGGTTAGAAGAGCTATCATAAAAAAAAGACAAAAAATAACAAACGCTGGGGAGGATGTGGAGAAAGGGAAATTGTTATACACTGCTGGTAGAAATGTAAATTAGTACAACTTTATTTTGGAAAACAGTCTGGCGATTCCTTAAGAAACTGAAAATAGAACTACCATATAATCCAGCAGTTCCACTACGGGATATATAGCCAAAGGAGACGAAATCATACAACAAAAAGATACCTATCATCTTGTGTTTATTGTAGCACTATTCAAAGAGCTAAAATACGGAGTCAACCTGGATGCCCGTCAGTGGATGCATGGGTAAAGAAAATGTGATATATGAATACAGAAGGGAATATTGAGCCATATAAAGAACGAAATCCTGTAATTTGTAGCAATGTGGATGGTACATGTTAAATGAAATAAGTCGGGCACAATAGAAACCAGGGGAGTATGGGGGTGGGGGGGTGAAGGAGGTGAGGGGGAATAGAAAGAAGCTAAACAAGGGGCACCAAAAACAGTCAGAAGGAATTAGTTCTGGTTTCTCTTAGCACAGTACAGTAACTATTGGTTAAAGCTATGGTAAATTTCAAAATGACTAGAAGAGCACAAAGTTCCCAGCACATGAAAATGATTCATGGAGATGGAAATACTACCTTGATTTATTACTAAACACTTTATATATGTATTAAATTACCAAAATATAACCTATAAAAATAGACAGATATTGTATCTACTAATTTATTTAGACGGTGTGTGTGTGTGTGTGTGTGTGTGTGTGTGTGTGTGTGTGTGTGTGTTAGTCCCAGCTTCTTGGGAAGCTAAGTTAAGAGGACTGCTTGAGCCCAGGACTTTGCTGTCAGCCTGGACAACACAGCAAGACAACCAGTGTGGCCTGAGCACCATCTAATCAGAAGACCTACTAATCAGTATGTGTGGTAGGTGGCCAGCTTCTAAAATGGTCTGCAGAATCCCCATACCTCTTGGTAACACATCCAAATGTAAGCCCCTCCACCTGAGTATGGGCTGGACTTAGTATCCAGCTTCTAACAACAGAATACAGCATCTGAGATTAGGTTATAAAAGGCTGCGGCAATACACCTTGCTTGCCCTCCCCCACCACTGGCTTGCTGACTGACAGAGCTGCTGCTTTTTAATTTGCTACCCTGTGAAAAGGTCACAGGCAAGGAACTACGGGTGTGCTCTGTCCAACAACCAGTACTTGAGACCCTCTGGTCAACAGCCCACTGGTAACTGAATCTTGCCAACAACCTTGTGAATGAGTCTGGAAGGGAATATTCCCGTTGGTTCCTGATATGACTATGGCCTTGACAAACACCATCCTCAGAGCACACCATCCTCAGAGCCTCGTAGGGGACCTTGAGACAGAGGACACAGCTTACTTAACTCTGACTGTATTCTTGACCCACAGAAATTGTGAGATAACATTATTGTTTTAATCTGTGTTTTGAAGTAATTTGTTATGCAATGACATATAATAGGATATTCCATTCTTCTAGGTTCTGCAGAATATCAGGCACTATGAAAATATTTCAGCATAGTCATTCAAAGCCTCTAAGGTCTGTTTCCTCAATACTACAAAGGTGCACCTTTAGCTTCAGAAACATTCCAAGACCAAGCAGCTAACACCCAATAAAGCGGTGTCCTATTCCAGTCAAAGCCCAATTGCTAGAAATCTATACTTGTGTCTTATTTCTCCCATATTCACTCAGCTCCTAAGCCTAATTTTGCTTTCTGTTGTTTTGGCCCAGCAAATGACCTTTGGATCTGGTTTTGCATTTTTCTAGCTTTGACTTTAGGCTTTGTCTTCCAACGAAGTTTGTTTTTTGTTGTTTTAAAAGAAACCTTCCTGCAAATAAAAATACTTCCAGAAATTCCAAAATAACTACCCAGCTCCAAGGACGGTCTGTGGTCTTCAAGGCTCCTGATCCCACTAGACCATTCTGGCAGAGAGATTAAGTCCAAATGGAAGTTATTGCTATTAGTGCTTCTGAGCCATATAATTTTTTTTCTGCCTCTATCCTGTTTCCACATATCACTCTATCCTCAGGAACATCTCCTGCCCCAAACAACTCTCATGATAGTTAGTGATTTTCAAGCAAGGAAGTTTCCCTTGGACATCGACATATCCCATTCTGGGAAACAGAATCCAGAGAGTTTTCAAAAACCCTTATCGGGTATATAATAAATGCAATATTATATGAGCCTTACCAGACTACCTAATTTTTAGATTTTCCTATTTTAAAATTTTAGGACTTTATGACTATAATGGAAATGTTTAGAAAAAGGAGATATTTAGATGGTTTTGTGAAGTAGAGTTAATCCCATATATATCAGAAGTCCTGTTATATTTTATTTTAGAGGATTTTACACAACTGAAACATTTATAATGGTATGAATATATCATTAGAAACCACTCCAGAAAATAGAATTTGCTTAATGGCACATTTTGGCCAGGAAATCATGACAATATGAAAGCTCATTCTGACACCTGGTGGTGACTGGAGAGTACTGCAGTATTTGAAACAGTATAACAATTTTTCCACACCAGAGAGGAAAACCACGCACACTGCCTGCAACATTAGTTGTTTTAAAATAGTTTAAAGATGGTATTCCTTATAAATTACATGTGGTTTTTAAAAAGAAAAAGTCCAAAGTCCATAGGCTGTAATAAAGGTGGCTTAGGCCTGTAATCCCAGCAGCGTGGGAGGCTAAGGCAGGATGATAGAAGTTCAAATAAGCCTCAGCAACGGTGAGGCACTAAGCAACTCAGTGAGACCATGTCTCTAAATAAAATACACAAAATAGGGCTGGGGATATGGCTCAGTAGTTGAGTGCTACTGAGTTCAATCCCCAGTACCGCCTAAAATAAATAAAGTCCAAAGTCTGTTTAATGGCTTTGACATAGGCTATAATAAACTCTTTCTGCTCTAAAATACCTTAGTAAGAATCTTCCCTCATGTCAACTTGTTAATTGTCTTCATTTACATGAAGCAATAAATTACTAAAATATATACCTATGATTAAATTACATGACCTATATCACCCCTGTATACCTATACTTGAAGACTGCCTACTGTATTGCAGGTAAACAATATATATTGTTGACTTGAAAACAGTCACAAAATAATTAAATAAAACAAACTGGAGTGTTTTACCCTCAAGCTCCATAGTACCCTTCAAACTTACACAGGCTTTCTGGTTTGTTATTATGATAGTTTCGAATACAAGAAAGGGCTTCTGGTTGTCTCCATAGTAATTAACTATACAGTCTTTCAAAATGTAGGTGCCAGCTATAACCCAGCTTGACTAGTCAAGATTCCGAGTCAGTAAATATGGGTGTTGCCAATGCATGTGCATTTTGAAAGACACGACTAGTGATTCTACTTCATGTCCCTAATTAAGAATGACTGATTTAAGCTACTAAAACCTTAAGCTTACTTAAATGCAAACTAAAGCATATTCTATCATACTCTGTTAAAGCATAACTAAGAGTATGATAAGGAGGGATAAATGACTAGCAATCACTAATTCAAATTTTGCCAAAGTTCTCATACATTGATGGTATGAATGTGAACCGGGTTCACCTCCCATCAAATTGATAACAAATGCACATATCCTTCAATCTAGTAGTCCACTTCTGGGAAATAAGTCTATTGATATATGTACTTAAAATGACACATGTTGAAGGTTAATCATGGAATCTTGTTTATAAACAGCAAAAGACTGTAAACAAGACAATGTCCATCGGTATGGAACTGTAAAAAAATGATATGTACATATAGTTAAACAATGTGCAGGGGAAAAGAATTAAAAATGAGTAAAGATCTTTATACAATATTAAATAATCTCCAAAATAAACTGCTAAATGATTTTTTTTAAATGTGTGAGTGTGCTGGGTGTGGTGGTGCACACCTGTAATCCCAGCAGTTCAGGAAGCTAAGGCAGGCGGGTCACAAGTTCAGCCTCAGCAACATAGCAAGGCCCTTAGTCAACTTAGTGAGAACCTGTCTCAAAATAAAAAATAAAAAAGGGCTGGGGATGTAGTTCAGTGATTAAGCACCCCTGGTTCAATCCCTGGTACCAAAAAAAAAAAAAAAGTAAATAAATAAAAAGCTATATGTATGTCAAAGGTAAAGTGCTTAAATATGCATGAAATATCATTTTAAGAAGTTCCCAGAAGCTAATGTAGTAACATTATTATGAGAAGAGGAAATGAAGGTCAGGAGACAGGATCTGAAGGGTCTTTTTACAATATACTCTATATTTTGAATCACCTGAGTTTAATGACTATGCAAAACCATGCATATAGTCGTCCCTTGGTATTCATGGGATATTGGTTTCAGGACCCCTATGGATATCAAAACTATAGATGCATGGCTGTCTTCTATAAAATGGTGTAGTATTTACATATAACCTACGCATATGATTCTGTATATTTTAAATCATCTCCAGATTACTTATAATACCTAATATGATGTAAATGAAGTATAATTAGCTGTTATACTGTATTGATTGGGGAACAATTACAAGAAATATTTTGTACATGTTCAGTAGAGACATAATTTTATTTTCACATATTTTTAATCCAAGGTTGTTTGTGAATATAACATTTTAAAAATGAAAAATGAAAAATAATTTTAAATGATACATTCAATCAATGTGAAAAGAATATTGATTATGCAAAAGTCAAAATATTATTTTAGGGTTGGGGATGTTACTTTGTGGTAGTGTGCTTGCTTATCACACAGGAAGTCCTGGGTTTGATTCACAGCACCTAAAACAATTTTTAGTCAGTCTCATTTGGGCATCCAAATGAATAGTGAACAACCCCATAATGGATTAAATGAATTATCCAGAGTTTCATTTGTATCAGAATCAGTGGGATGCAACTTCACTCAACACTGAGTATGTAAATGAGTCCCATCAAAGCTGTCCTAACACTTGGCTTCAAGATTTTGTAGGTCAAATTCTCATGTCCTTGCAGAAAGCATTCGAATAAGTCTGCAGTTGTTTTCTGAGAATCTGACCCTTCTGAAGCTTATTCTTCTTCAAAAATAAGGAGATAACTTCTACAAGGTAATAACAGAACTAGACTTGTTATTACCTTGTAGAAGTTATCTCCTTATTTTTTCAGAACTAAACATCATTTTGTCGTCTATATACCTGGTAACCAGAGCAGATGGCTATTTTTTCAATGAACACAAACACCTGACCTTGTGAGGAATGAACATATGTTCCTATGTAGTCCCTGTGAGAAGTTGGTACTTATGCCTGGGGAGTGTTTTTCACCCACTTCCAACAGAAGGACTCTTTATCAGCAGGGGGAATGAACTTCCATCATGGGAAGCTAGGGGGCCTGAAGAAAACTGTAGAAGGTCGCCAATTACTTTGAAGCCTCAAGCTTTACATTTTAAAATCCCTTCAAATTTTATATTCTACTCCACAATGAATCTATGCTCGTTTCAGTACAGAGATGACAAAAATTCCCAACTCTTCCCTCAGCCTATTTCCTTCCTAAATCTGTTAAAGTTTATTGATATTACTATGTGGTTCAGAGTTCTCACCTCACATAGTCTGAGTTCAAAAAGTACAGATATAGGGAATACGGAACCAATCTCTCAAAGTATCTAGGTTTGAGGCTTGCTTTAAATAAAAATATCAAAAAATCTGTGGGCCATAGAGCTAGCAATAACTCAGAGATGAGCTGAGGGTCTAGCTCAGTGGGAGAGCCCTTGCCTAGCATGCTTGAGGCCCTGGGTTTTAACTCCAGCATCACTACCACCACCACCACCACCACCGCCACCACCACCACCACAATAAAAAACCCTGAGAGATAAAAATTATCTTTTTACCATCCAATGTGCTAATGTTTTACATGCCTAATTTGGTCACTTCAAAAATAAATGACCCCCCAACAGTATTTGTTCTTTTTTGGTATCTCTCCTGAGTACATGAAGAGTCAAGATGTCTAATTAATAAGTTCAGATTGACCACTGTGGATAGAGACTCCAAAAGTGCTTGATTACCTTAAAAATTATTGCCTATCAGCTGGAATTTAATAGATCAAGAGAACTATTAGTGTTAGAAATTACTTTAAGTATTTTTTAATTACTTAAAACTAGGAAACATCTCAAACTAAAAACCCCAATAGTTGAAGTGATTGCTCTGTGGTTAACTGAATCAGTACTGTCAAAATCATGTTAAGGAATAATGCCCCCGCCCCCACTTGTGTGGGGGAGGTACTAGTGATTCAACCCACATGGTAAGCAAGCACTGTGCCACTGAGCTACAGCCCCAGTCTGGTAACGTCCACTCCCCCCACCCCCTTGTACGGAGGTTGAACCCAGGGGTGCTTAGCCACTGAGCAACATCCGCAGCACCACCACCTTCCCCCTTTTAAAAAATATTTTATTTAGAGACAGGGTCTCTGAGTTGCTTAGGACTTCACTATGTGGCTGAGGCTGGCTTTGAACTTGTCATTCTCCAGCCTCAGCCTCCCAAGCCGCTCCGTTCCATCACTGCAAAAAAAGATGATTACAGGCTGGAATTACAGGCGTGCACCACCTCACCCAGCTGGTAACGTCCAAGTATTCTGTAAAGTAATTTGCTACCCTAATGAAAGTGTTTCAAAGGACATTCCGATCATTGATTATTAAATAGTTCATACAGAAACACCACCTTAAAGCAAGGAACAGCAGACAACCAGAACTAGCGCATGATTCGACTCACCGTGCAGCGTCAAATACTCCACGAGGCTACACACTACAGTGGGAACGCCATTCTCCATGAGCCCCTGCCGCTGGAGCTCCTGGAGACTGACTCCAAATAACTTCTTACAGGTAGGATTCTTCTCTTCACTCAGTGGCACTGCCACTATCTTTTTCATATCTTCTTTCAGCCGAACTGCTGCTTTACTTTGCTTAAAAGAGCAAAAGAAAAAAGAGCAGTCAGACATAGTGACCACAGGAGGTTGCATGGTTACAACCGAAACATGGGATTAAAACACAAGTGTCTGGAGATGACTAGTCGTGGTCTTCACTTAAATCAAAATCTCCAACTTCTCTCCTATGTTGCTCTGTGTTAGGAATTGGAGCACACTGATCTAATGGTTAAAAGGAATGAAAAATAATGAAACACCTAAAACCACAACTTAAGCGTAGCTAAGAGAGGAAGCAATACATGACAGTATCCAAGATATATTCCTATAGTAACCACAGGGTGTGGCTCAGAAGTACCTGGTTAACAGGAGGATAAAACATTTGTAAGATCACTAACACCCCCGCCCCTGAAGATCCTGAGATAGTGAGATGTAGCTAAAGATGAAAATTAATCTCTATGTCCTTATAAAGTAGCTTTAAGTTCAAGTATAAAAATAAATTATAAATGTGGAATGGACATTTTACTTCTCTGATCTGATTAGATCTGTAATCATTATGTTCACTTAGTAATTTTTCATCTCATTAAATCAATTCATTTCTCATTGAGGTACAAAATGCCAGAGCTTCAAAACAGCAATATTTTAGGGTGGCACAATTTATAATTATTTTTGATATTTATTTTTTAGTTCTCGGTGGACACAACATCTTTGTTTGTATGTGGTGCTGAAGATCGAACCCGGGCCGCACACATGCCAGGCGAGCACGCTACCACTTGAGCCACATCCCCAGCCCCACAATTTATAATTTTTTGACAAACTTTATATTACAAATAAAAAAATGCAACTTATATTCAACTGTGCAAAGTTATTACCCTGATGAAAAAAAAATCCATACAAGTTTGTCTCTTCCTTTAAAAGAAATTGCATCTCAAGGAAGAGGAATATTTTGGGGGCATGCTATGCTTTAAAATGTTATGTACATATAAGTATATCCAAGTTCTGAAGAAGCATATGGCAAAATGAGAACAATTTCATTTGGGGACAGAGGTAGAAGAACTGGGGAAAACTAGCTTTCAGAGAATAAATATAGCCACTAACCAAAATATAAACATTACTGAATGACTATAGGTTAGTCATCATAATATCATAAGAGTAGAAACTATCTATAGAGCTGAAGAAAGAATAGAAAGTTAAGTAATTTGGTAAAAGTCCAGTAAATGTCTCACATTATTCTAGATCCATGTTTCTTTTTCTTAAGTTTGTATTAATGGTATACTGTACTTTGTGTATAATTATAGTAACAATATAAATGCCACATGTGACACAGGATAATTAATCACAAGTTATTTCTACAATTTGTATTTGAGTAGGATCCTTGAAATTTCAATTTGATTTTGAATTTTAAAATCTACAGAATCAGACCAATTTTCATTGACATCTTAATATCTTTTAATAGGTCCCTTTTGAAAACTGAATCTCCCTAGTAAAATTTCAGCAAGAATGAATTTACCATATAGAATTAGTATCAGTTAATATTATAGATATGCCATAGTTTTAGCTATGATAGAGCAGTATTGGCAAGAACCCACCGATATCCACTAGGAAATGATAATCTTATTAATTTGGCCAAATTTGTAATAGCTAATCATTTTTTTCTTGTAGTTTTATAAACATATCAATCTTTTTTAATTGAATACACAGGAAAGTTCAACCAGGTTTATCTCATAAGAAAGCAGCCAAAAAAAAAAAATAAGTAATAATGAAACTTTGAAAACAGACTCAAGCATAGCATCAAAAACAGCTGCTGGGGCTGAGGGTGTACAGTGGTAGAGGGTGTACAGTGGCCTAGCAATGTGCAAGGCCCTCAGTTCCAACCCAAGAACTCCAAAAAGGAGGAGGGGAAAAAAAAACAAAGCAAAACTGAGCTGAGGTTAAATTACACAAATGCGGCCTCACTTTTACTCTGTCTTCTTACAGAGACAATATCAGTGGTGAGAGCACGAACTGTGGGCGTCTACTGCCTGGGCTGCAGGAGTTTCAGTTTCCCTTCAGATACACGACGTCCCTGCCTCGCCTTAACAGAAACTGAACCAAAAACCACAGCACTAAATGAGGTGTTTGGAAACTACCCTGTTTATACTTTGTTTGTATAAAAATTTCCATTTATCATTTGAGTTTGAAGACAGGACTCAGTTGGGTGTGTATGTGCATGTGTGTATAAAAGCAACAGAGAAATGCCATATATAAAAGACAGGACACCTTAGGATTCTACTGTTAGGTGATCCTTAGGTGTCATTTAGTGCTGATGTTTTCACCTTGTGAAAAAAGCAGCCAGAATCCAAAAACTTGCGGTGAACTCAGTGACAAAGGGCTAGGTCTCAGGCCCAGAGCTTATACCAGTATTCTTTTTCATAATGAAGTTCCAGTGGCCTTGTTTATTTATGCCTTCATTTATTTTTGTTCAAAAAACATTTAAGATAAAGCTAACAAAATGCACATTCTAGGACAACAGCAAATATTTTGTTGTTTCAGGGCCACGTACTCCCCTTTTGTCTGTCTTTTGTTCTGATAACACACCCTGACCACATTTTGGGGAATAACAGCACCTTCACAGAATAGCTTGGTGGGGTGACCTCTCAAAATGACCACCCTGCCTCTAGCAAGGACTGGCCTCTGAATCCCCACCAGGTGAACAGGCTTTTCTCCTGCAGGCCACTGAAGTGTGAGTGGCTTGTCGCACAGACTGAAAAATGATACCAAGACAGTTGATAACTCTTGCTGCCTGCATCACCAGGGCTGAGCTGGTCATTTCAGCAGACCTGTCTGACACTTTTGCTGTCCAGCCACTTGGGGCGCTGCTCCATAACTTGCCAGTAGAGTGTCTTGGAGATTAAGTTAGCCAGATCTATTCTGTAACAACATACACACCACTAACTGATAAACACAATAATAATATCTGAGAAGATAAAAATCAGAGCACAAAGAAAGTAGGAGTCTTAGAAACATAAAAGAAAATCAGCGTGGTGAAGTTATCTTTCATGGAGTATTTACTATATATGACAGTCATAGCTCCAGATGCTTGGGGTGGCTTTACTCAATAAATCTTAGTAAAGAAACATTAGGAAGAGAGATACTTTAGTGATCCCCACTTCCCAGAAAGTACTCCAGAATGTGCTCCAGGTGACATCAACTATGTGGTACAATCAGGAATCACAGTCAGGCAAGCTGAGCTGAGGGGCACATTCTTGATGTTGCCTCCATATATGAAAGGTGACAACCAAGGATGCATGTTGTGAAGACCAGTGCACTTCCTAGAAATAAATAGCAACATTCATGCTCTCATAGCAAAAAAAAAAAAAAAATTTTTAAAATGTTTCATGTTTCTTAGTTTGTGTATCTATCCATTTGACATGGGTTGCCCAGGCTAGCCTCAAATTCCTGGGCTCAAATGATCTTCTCATTTCAGTCTCCCAAGCGGCTGGGATTACAGGTGTGTGCCACTGTGCTGGCTCTCTTGGTTTTCTTAACACAAAGTAAGATATGTATACCAGCAATATTGCTATTTCCAACATTAGAACCTGCATAGAGAAGGCTTTCATCAACACAGTAAATAGGACAAGTTTCAGAAGTCTTCAGTTTTTATAATAATTATCATCTCTTGAATGTTGATTTTGTTACAGATCTCTTTAAAATTAATGCCTCTAAGTTCTCAAAATCACCTATTAGCAGGTACTCTTACTGTTATGGTTTGGATGTGAGGTGTCCCCCAAAAGCTCACATGTGAGACAATGCAAGAAGGTTCAGAGGAGAAATGACTGGGTTGTAACGAGTCTTAATCCAATCATGCTTTAGTCTCTGCTTTAATTCATCCCTAACAGGGATGAACTGAGTAGTAACTGAAGTGGTGGGGTGTGGCTGGAGAAGGTGGGAATTGGGGCATGTCTTTGGGCATATATTTGTATCTGGCGAGTGGACATAATCTGCTTCCTGATCGCACGTAAACTGCTTTCCTCTGCCACACTTTTCCACCATGATGCCCTGTTTTACCTTGGGCCCCAGGAATGGAGCTGGCCTTCTATGGACTAAAACCTTTGAAACTGTGAGACCTCAAATAATATTTTTCCTCCCCTGCAATTGTTCTAGTTGATTCCTTTAGTCACAGCAGCTAAAACACTTAGTATTTCCATTGTGATTTAAAAATAAAAAAACTTAGTCACTAAGGAAAAGAAACTTTCTTGTTACATGGACAGTAAGTTGTAGAGCGAGCGTATAACCCCAGGTCCTTGGGCCCCTGGGCTTGAGCTCTTAACCATAATGCACTATGGAGTCCCAGATTTTAATACAGAATTCAGTTTTAGACTACTGAACTCAATGTCCTTGAATTCCTTGAGGCAATCCTCCATGAATTTAAAAACCATGAATTTAAGGTACTAGGAAGGATAATCAGATTACACTGCTGGTTAAATTCAGAACTACAAGTCTCAAGACTCTTTGGGACAAGAACTAGAGCTAATCAATCTAACAAAGACCCTATTTTTAAAGAAGTGAAAGGAAAGCATAAGCTGAACCTGAGAAATCTTGTTCCAGAAATTTAGACTGGTTCAAGGACCAAGGGGTTACATTCAAACCCACAGAATGAACAACACAAAAAGTGACACTAATATAAAGTATGGAATCTAGTAAATAATAACTTATCAATATTGGTACATCACTTATATCAAATACCCCTCTCCATATAAGATGTTAATAATAGGAGAAACCGGGAAGCAGAGAGGAAGGCTTATGTGGAAACTATATGTTTTGCTCATTTTTCTGCAAACCTGAAACTGCTCAAAATAATAAAGGTCTACCAATAAAAACAAAACTAGCCAACTGTCTTACTGGGATAACCGGGTAAATCTGGCATGTGCTGGATATTAGAAGGAAGCATGTAAATGTCTTGGGTATAATAACATGATGTACTCCAGCTATAGCATTTCTTGCTCTTATGAGGTCCATGCTTGAAATAGGAGTACAGTGTTATGGTGTCTTCAAATACTTTAAAACATTTTAAACACCAAATGACTATGCATGCATTTACATGTACATATACAAGCATATACACAAAGACAGAATGAGCATAAAAACAATAGAATACTAATTTTTAGATCGAAGTGGGCAGTAAACAATTTCTTCATCATACTAGCTTTTCAACTTTCATGAAAGTATGACATTTTTCATTAATAAAATTTTGGAAAAAATAGACACCCTTCAAAGAGGTTTCTTGTTAACAAAGACTATTTTTTTTTGACAGCCCATATAGGAAGGAAAGGAATATGTCTTTTCAAGTTGCATTTGAGAAATTAACAATAACAATTATGGAATTATTCTTGCACAGAGATATAGGAAATCATATTACCCTAGACAGGGATGACATCCTGGAGAAACCACTAGATCTGAATTATGAAACCAGGTGTGAATCCTGGGTCAGCTACCATCTTGTATATTCTCACAGGGAATGTCAGCCCCTTTTGTCAAGTGTGCAGCTTTGGAGGGAAGAAAATACAACAATAAAGCATGATGGCCCATGCTCCCAGACTCCGTAGCTGAGGGAAGCTCAGGAATCACTGGGAAGACAAACACTGGAGCCAGATCCCTCTCACATTTACCCTGTTGACCTTAGAAGCATTTCTATCTACATCAAGACCATGTCCTCATCTGTTAGGCTGCAGTCATAACACCCTGCCCCCACCTTAAAGTGTCATGAAAGTTTCAAGATAAGATATGCAAAACTACCTCATCTGCAAACAGAAGAGGTTCAAGCATGAAAATGTTGATTGAGAATTTCTTTTTGGTGATCAGTTCTTCAAAAGGGTACTGTGGCAGAATTTGCTCTTGCCTGCTGATGGGTATTTTCCTCTTCTCTAATAACAAATGGCTGATTTTCTTTGGGAAGGGAGCAGGGTACTGTAAGCTGCACTCAGCTTCCCTTGCAGCACATCCTTACAGATACACATAGCCAGATGTCTAAGTTTGGTCAATGAGCTGTCAATGGAAGTTAGTGGGGTCATGAAAAATTTCTTCAAAGGAGGCCCACGCAGGTCTGTTCCCCATGTCCCTGCTTTCTGTTTAGATCACAAACATAACACGCAATCATCATGTTATGACTGTGCAGCAAACGGGAAGCTAGAAGATAAGCTCTAAGGACAGTAAAAAAAGAACAAAGGAACCTTCAGCCTGATGGTGTTAGAGTCACATACCCACCCTGGAGCCTATTTGTGAGTTTGTTTCTTATGAGAGAGCATTCCAACAGTGCCTGTTAGAAAGTCACAACTGTTTACTCAAAGTAATGTTAAGTCAGAGAAATCAGAAGCTTTCTGTGAATCAGTTTTTTCTACTCTAGTTCATTATTTTTAAATTCAAAGCACTTCTTGGACATCTCACTAGTCACTCTTACACAAACTCTTCATAGCACTTATTATCTAAGTGCATGGCAGATCTCAGACACTGGTTTGTAAACTGGAATCTGCGGTCCCTAAAAGTGCATACTTTAAGAAATCATATCCTCAAAGAGCTCTATGAACTAAAAAATTAAGATCCAATAATCTTAAACATTCACCAAAAAAACTCAGTTTAATTAAAATTTAAAAAGAAATCATTTGTATTTATTTTTTCCTACTTAGCCCATTTATTTCTTTATCCAAATAGATATATATTTAAAAATAGCTTGGATCACCTCATATCTCATTTTTCAATTAAGTTCAATTAATTTCTACAACTAATACTTTAAAAGTCTATTAAGAGGAAAATTCCCTATATGCTTAATATGATTGATGTTCAAGAAACTAATAGCCAGGACAGGTGGCACACACCTCTAATCCCAGCAACTAGGGAGGCTGATGCAGAAGGATCCCAAGTTCAGGCCAGCCTCAGAAACTTTTAAGCTCCTCAGCAAAAAAAATAAAATAAAATAAAAAATAAAAAAAACTTGAGATGTAGCTCAATAGTACAGTGCCCTCAGGTTCAATTCCTAGTGTCATAAACAACAACAAAAAAGAAATTAATAAAAATAATTCCAATAAAAACCTTGTGAATTTTATCACAGCTCTGAAATCAAATTAATGAGTATAAAGAAAAACAATAGAAGACAGAAAAGGTGTAAACCAGAATTAGTTTCTGCCAAGGGTAGAGATGAGGCAGGAAGCTTAAGGCAGACATCACACCAGAATTATGAAATCTGGAGAGGACCAGCAGTAGGTGATCTTCAAAAGCTCCTACATCTATTTATTACCTTAGAAACAGAATACACTTTGAGAGCAGAGTTTAACTGCCAAAATACCTACAAAGACCACAAGGTGGCAGATATCCAGAGACATGAGAAAAATAATCAGCTAACAGGGAGTGCAAGTTTATGAGAGGTAGGGAGAGATGGGCACACAGTGGCCTGATATTCTAGAAAACAGTTCTTTCACAGCTGAACAGGGGGAATCCCTAAGCTTTGGGCCCTCATTACTATACCCCACAGGAACTCTTGCTACTAAAACTCCATCTTGTTCAAAGATGAATGGGAAAAAAGCACCATGGCCAGCCTGTATTCAGAGACAGTACTCTATGAACTAAAAAATTAAATGCTTCACAATTTGCCTGCCATAACCCATCAGAAAAATGTTGTCAAGAAGCATATGAAAACTATAATCTACCATACAAAATTAACAAGTCAATAAAGATATGACACCAAAAGTATAGGTGACAACAAAAAGATAAACTGGGGTACATTAAAATTAAAGAACACGCATCAAAAGGCACCATCAACAGTGGAAAGACAAAATACAAAATAGCAGAAAATATTTGTAAATCATGTTTCTTGCAAAGGATTAAAATCCAGAATATGTGAAAAAGAAAAAAAAAATACCTCCTACAATTCAACAACAGAAAACCAACCCACTTCAAAAATGGGAAGAGGTCTTGAATAGACATTCCTTCAAAGACATATACATGACTAAAAAGCACATGAAAAAATACTCAGCATCACCAGGTTTTAGAGCAATGCAAAGCACAATGAACACCACTCCATACCCATCAGGATGGCTATTATTAGAAAGAAAGAAAATAACAAATGTGGTTAGGATATGAAAAAACTGTCACCCCTGCACATTGCTGGTGGTAATATAAAATGGTACAGATGCTGTAGAAAACAGGTGAGTCCTCAAAAATGAGAGAGAATTATATGTAATGTGGTAATTCCATTTGTGGGTACACACCCTCAAAGTAGGGACTTAAATGGATACTTATACCCCAATGTTTATAGCAGCATTGTTCATAACAGCCCCAAAGCAGAGACAACCCAAAAGTCCCATCAACAACTGAATGGATAAATGAATGTGCTCTAGGCACAAAATGGAATATTATTTGGCCTTATAAAAGAATAAAATTCTGATGTACGCTACAGAATGGATGAACTTGAAAAACATTCTACAGGGTGAAATAAAGAAGACCCAGGGACAAAAATTTTATGATTCCATTTAACTGAGACATTTGGGTTGGGCAAATTCATAGAGGCAGAAAGTAGAACAATAGTTGCCAGGGGCCGGGGATAGAAACTTAGGAAGTTACTCTTTTTCAGTAGAGAACTTATGTTGGAGAAGATGAAATATTCTGGAAATGAATAGTGGTCATGTTGCTTAACGCTGTGAATATAGTTAATGCCACTGAGTTGCAGAAAAACTGTTAAAACAGTAAATTTTGTTATGGATATTTTACCATATTAACAAAAGTTAGTAAATAAATCACAATGATGGAAGACTACAAATGCAAAAACTTAAGAAAGAGATGAATGATCAAGGGCGGGAGATGTGAAATGGAGACTGGCAGAACTCAGGAGAGGAAAAAGAGGAAAAGACAGAAATATTTCAGAACTGAAGACTAAATTATAAAGAGCACAAAGAAGAAAAGAAACATTGACAAAGTAAGAGCCAGAGAGAACAAATGAGAAATGTAGGTATAATGAAATATTTTTAAATATAAACAGGACTTGAAAGACTACAGAAGGCAGCTAAATGAGCTCATATATGTCACTAGAGTCCCCAAAGGCAACCAAATAATGGGATAGAATATTTAAAGATGGAACTCATAAAAACTTCTTTTAAATAGAAGCAGCACCTTCAATCTACATATTCAAAGGCAAACATAGACTCAGAACAGTCCACACAAAGATACATTATAAGAAAATTATTTGACTAACAATGAAGAAAGGATCCTGGCTGGGGCTGTAGCTCAGTGGTAGAGCACCTGCCTCACAAGTGTGAAGCACTGGGTTTCATCCTCAGCACCACATAAAAATAAAGAAAGAAAGAAATTGGGCCCATCTACAACTAAAAAAATATTTTAAAAAAAGAAAAAAGAAAGAATCCTTTGGGCAGTCATGCAAAATTGTATCATTATTAATAAGGAAAAAAAGAACAGCCTCAAACTCATAGGTAGCAATATTTGACACCAGAAGACAATAGAACAAGATTCAGAAGAACTTTAAGGAAAGTAAATATGAACCAGATTTAATAGCCAAGCTGAGCTGTCCTTCAATTATAAAAGTTACAATTTGGATATACAAAGGCTAAGGAAACACTATCCATTTGAACCTTCACTGAGAAAACTATCAGAACAAACTTTAACCAACTGATAAGTAGCTGGGGAGATTTTGATGGAAGGACCAGCACAGAGATTTAAAAATAAAATAAGGCATAACTATGTTATGTAGAGAAGAAATGAGGACCTGGAACAATTGCATGCAGAAGAGAAGACTGGGGATCAAAACATTTCCAAATTTTAGAAGAGGTGCCATAAGGCCCAGAGGACAGGACCAGAAGGTGAACGGCAGTTATCTGGAGACAGATTTTAGGATGTACAAAGAAGAATCAGTCACTTCTAAGGATGAAATGGATTTCCTTAGAGGGTACAGAAGTTCCTAGTAAAAGAGAGGGGAAAATAATACTGTGATACCTTTTGTCATCTATTTTATTTATTTATTTAGAAGGGGGAGCAGGGAGAGGAGGATGGAGTGGGTGAGGAGAAAAACTGATGTTGGTAAGAAGAAAAGAAGTGGGATGTGAAGTGGTTCTATTTCCTGAGGGCAATGTGGCCTTTTCGGGGCAGTCCTCCCTGTAGCCAGGACTCCACACACAGGACAAGGGCAAGGAACAGTGAGCAAGGATCCCAGTGTACCAGATGGCACCTTGAGATATCCACTGTGTACTGTTACTTCACATAGATGGGAGATAGCTGTGAAAATTAATACCGAGCATAATCTGTTTTTGTTACTATATGATCGCCAAAAATAACAATAGAAGGACATATACAAAAATATTAAGTGTTTTTTTTCTGGGTTATAGAATCTTATCAAGTCATATTTTCCTTTAAATTATTTGTATTCCCAAAATTTTACACTCCAGATATGCATGACTGTTGTAACAAGAAAATGTACAGGTTACAATAAAAAGTTAAATTATAAACCTAAAAGCAAGTCAAGTCAAAACCTACTACTATTAACTTCCAGTGATGGTTAAGAGATCTGCAGATCCTCTCCTAGAAACTATTGAAAACTAGACAAATTTTTCAAAAACACCATCTCTCCACTCTGGAAATTGATTGATGGATTTAAAAAAAAAAAGAAGAAACATTTATTCATGAAAAATGATGACATTTATTTAAGAATAGTGGGCATTTGTGACACTCTGGCCTGGACTCTGGGCTTGCTCCCATCCCTTCCAACCTCCAAGGCTCATTGGATAGTACACTACTAGCTTTGCTATCAGAGGGGTGGCCTGATTGGAAAGAAAGGGTAAATATTCACATTAAGTGGGTCATTTACAGATGGTCCTTACAATGAGATTACATCTCATGACTTACATCCTGGAAAACCTATCATAAGGTGAAATATGACAGGCTGAAAATGAACTTAATACATCTCACCTTCCAAATACCACAACTTAGCTAGCCTACCTTAAATGTTCTTGGAATATTTACATTAGCCTATGGCTGGCCAAAATCATCTAACACAAAGTCTGTCCTATAATAAAGTGTTGACTATCACAATTACTGAATAGCCGTATTCAAAAAACACTGGTAGCAGCACACCACAGGCGGATAGTCATTTCCCCTTCATGATCACAAGATGGACAGGGAGCTGTAGCTCTCGCCTGCTGCCCAGCATCCCAAGAGAGGATCATACTGCAGGTCCGAACTCCAGGAAAAGACCAAAATTCTAAGTTTGAAGTACAGTTCCTACTGAATGTGGGTAAGCTTTTTCACCATCATAAGTTGGGGACTGTTTGTGTCTGACAAAAGACTTGTATCTAGAACATGAAGAGCTCTTTACAACTCCGTAAGAACAAATGACACAATTAAGAATTTAAAAATGTCCAACATTATTAGTAATCAAGAAACTGAGATACCAACAAAATTCACTAAAATGGCTGTAATTAAAAAAGACTTACAATATCATATGCTGGTGAGGATACAGAGAAACTGGAACATTGCTGACAGGAAGGTAAAATGGTGCACCCACTTTTGAAAATAGCTTGGCAGTTTCTTAAAATGTTAAATGTAAAATTACCACATGACCAAGTAATTCTATTCTCAGGTATCTAAGAGAAGAGAAATGAAAGCACATATCCATCCTGTATATAAATATTCAAAGCAACATTTTAAAAATATTTTTTGTTGTTATAGACAAAATGCCTTTATTTATTTTTATGTGGTGCTGAGGATTGAACCCAGTGCCTCACACTTGCTAAGCAAGTGCTCTACCACTGAGCTACAGCCTTAGCCCTCAAAGCAGCATTATTGATAAGAACCCCAATTAGAAACAACCCAGGTATATATATATATATATATTGACTAGTGAATGGATTAATAAAATGTGGTATTATAACGTAATAGAATATTATTCAGTAACAAGAAGGAAGGAAATACTGATGTGCTACAATATGACCTCAAAAACAAAGTGCTAGTCACAGGAGAAGAGATATGATTCCATTTATATCAAAGATCCAAAAGACAAAAATAGAGAGACAAAGTAAGTTACATATTTTCTGGAGGGGGGGGGGCGGTGTAAGGAGAGGAAGATGAGAATGTGGGAATGGGAACTATCTGTAAATGGGCATAAGGGATCTTACTAAGGTAATAGAATTTTCTAGAATTGGACTGTTTCACAATCAGTAAATTTCCTAAAAATCAAATTGAATATTTTCAATGGGCATTCTTCATGATACATAAAAGGCTGTTAATAAAGTAGAAAAGAAAGTCAATACATGCTTGATAATTTCCTGCCAAAATAAGTCTATGCTATCAGTAGAAAGAATATCCTGAAATTAATCTGATTTTAGAAACATTCCATATTCCTCATCATAGTAACATATTTCATCCCTCTTCAATAGCTCAGGTGACACAGGTCAACTCTGGGGCTGGTGATCACTACTGCTACCAAAGCATAAAAACCCTGAAAAAACACAAACATTCCTGGACTGTTCGAATCTTTGGGCTATTTGGAGAAAAGAGGGGAGGCTTTCTTGTTATTATTTTTGGCCTTCTGTTCACAGTTGTTGGCAGTTTAAACATAAGCAAGGAGATTTCAACAGAAGAGAACAGTCTTGCAGGAAGATACTGTGAGTCAAACCTGAAAAGAAATGCTCTTGGAAAGGTTGTTCTTGCCCATTGTTCCTCAACACATTCATTAGAATGTAAGGTTAAAAAAGAATGCTTTGGATCTTAAAAAAAAAAAAAAAAAACTTTGAAAGCTCATTTAAAGTTAATGACTAATAAAGAAGAGGAGCTACAATGTTGAGTTTACTTTGTATATAGCCTTTCAGAAAAGTCCAATGTGCTTAAAAATAACGCAGCATGTAAGTACTTACATGTCTACATGATTAATTTACAAGCATAAAAACTTCTGATATTTATGTTTTTAACTAACACTTGCCCTCTTTTGTGTGTGCGCATGTGTGTGTGTGGTCCTAGGGATTGAACCCAAGGCCTCCTGCTAATAAATTTGTAATCTACCATCGAGCTCCAGCTCCAGCCCCTAAAACTTGCTTCTTAAATATTAAAAGAATCTCTGGAATTTAACAAACATAAATTCATTGATTATAAGATAATGTTATATCAAAATTCCTGTAAACAACTGGTTTCCTTCTGGCATATTGTATTGCTAGACTTTGTGAACATTTTTCTAGCATAAACTCAGTTCTACTGTACCATTCTTAAGTAATTTCTGCAATTTTCCCATAGTGAAGTACAGTAAAAATTTTACAAATCTGCAGTGATAATCGCTCATTCCCTCATTTACTAAAATCTCTAACATTTTTATGTTTTGGTTTGTCAAAATATTAAGTTAATTTGAAAGGAGATGACCTGGAAATAAATAAGATATACTACAATGTTCACTTGAAATTGAGTAAATTACTCAATTGGTAGAAAATTGAGATTTTTCTATTAAGACTCCATTTGCCAATTACATTGTAACCTTCCCCCAAGAACCTATCCTTTTAGTTCACATCAAGGAAACCTGCCCTCAGCCTGGGCTACCCTCCAGTGCTCAGGTAAAGGAATCCCTAATAGAAGCAAGTGCAGAGGAAATTAGAGTGGGTATATTTTAAAACTTCATCAGTCTAACAAATGAAAATGTACAACTGACTGACAACCACAAATTCTGAGAAGGATGCAATGACTCTGAGACTCCTAGAACATCATGGGGGTCTCTTGCTTTTTAACTCTAATTCTGCATGGGAATGCTTACAACTTGACCCATGACTACTTGGCCTTCTCTTTTGTACTTTTCTTAATGCAGCATAGATGACCTCCTGAGACAACCAACTCAGTTACACACACTTGGATCCGTAGTATTTCTTTCTTTGGAGCTGAAACCGCCTCATTATATTCTACCCAGCTAGCTCTATGAAACTTTCAGGGAAAGAACTATATTCTTTTATATACCAGATAATTTCAAATAAAGTATCTGCTATAATTAAAGAATGTGTCTGTACAAAACACGTACTGTACACACGTAAATTTAATATTAATTGCCCTTCAAATCTCAAACAAACCTTTATTTCTTACAGATAGGCCTACCATTGCATGTTTATTGATTGGTCTTTAATTTCAATGAAAGTAATGCATACACTTGATCAAACTCAAAGAACATACAACAATTTGAATGGAAAAGTCCCCACGTTAGTCAGCTTTCTGTTGCTGTGGTAACTTGGAGGAGGAAAGGTTTATTTTGACTCAGGGTTCAGAGGTTTAAGTTCATGGTCGATTGGCTCCATTGCTCTGAGCCAAAAGTCAGGAAGAATGTTGAGATGGAAGGATGGGGTGGAGGAAAGCTGTGCAGCTTAGGTAGCTAAGAAGCGGAAGGAGAAGGGGTTGCAGGGGCATGCTCCCAGTAACCTACTTCTTCCAAAGGTGCCCACCTGCCCACCATTTCCATGCCCTCCCAGTAGTCCTTTCAAATTGCTGATCCATCAAATGGATTAATCCATTGATGATGTTGGAGCCCTCATGATCCATTCACTTCTCCAAAGCCCAATCTCTGGACATTGCTGCCCTGGGGACCAAGTCTTCAACACATGACCTTTAGGGGGCACTCAAACCATAGATTCAAACTTTAACCATCTCCCTATCTGAGCCCCGATAGTTCTTGCAGAAAATTTCTATGCACAATTAAGCATATACATGTACAGTCTCTGGGAGTGTGACTCAATGGCAGAGCACATGTTGAGCTCCATGTTCAATCCCCAGGACCATAACTAACAAATAAATAAATGAAAGGAATTATATTATTTGTATGTTTATGCATCTGGCTTTTGTCACTTAATGATATATTTTAGAGGTCTTCACTTATTGGCACATACAGGTATTTAATGGTCCATTATACAGACACATAATTTATTTAACCCAAGTCTTTTTTTTTCTTTCTTTCTTTACTGGCACTCGGGTTATTTGCAGTTCTTGTTATCAGAAGTATTGCAGAAAGAAACATTTCTGCACACATTTTTACATAATTGTTAAGGTACTTATAAAACAGATTCCTAGAGGTAAACGTGCTAGATTTTATTTTTAAATTTTTTATTTGTTCTTTCTAGACATGACAGTAGAGTGTATTTTCACATATTATACATACATGAAGTATAACTTGCATTCTTGTGGTTGTACAAGATGTGGAGTTTCACTGTAGTATATTCACATATGAACTTAGGAAAGTTATGTCAAATTCATTCTACTGTCTTTCCTATTCCTATCACCCATCCCTTCCCTTCATTTCCCTTTGTCTAATCTACTGAACTTCCTTTCTTCCCCCACCCTTGTTGTGTATTAGCATCCACATATCAGAGAGAACATCAATCAGTCTTTGGTTTTCTGTGACTGGATCATTTCACTTGGCATGATTGTCTCCAGATCCATCCATTTACCGGCAAAAATCATAAAGTCGTTCTTTTTATGGCTGAGTAATATTCCATTGTGTATACATATCACATTGTCTTTATCCATTCATCTGTTGAAGATAGGTTTACAGTTTGACTAACAGCACGGGAGAATGATAGCTTCCTTCATTTTCTTGTCTAATTTGGATATTATAAAAATTTTAAATGTTGCTAGTGTTTAATTATGAATGAGATAAGCATTTTTCATATGTTTATTAGCACCTTCGTTTCTTATGAACCTCCAGTCCTTAAGATTTGCCCATTTTTTTGGCCATCAAGAATTCAAACAATAGGGGCTTGAGTTGTAGCTTAGTGGTAGAGCATTTGGCTAGCATATGTGAGGCACTGGGTTTGATCCTCAGCACCATATAAAAATAAATAAATAAAATAAAGGTATTGTGTCCATCTACAACTAAAAAAAATAAAACAATGAATATAGAAAATAATAAATGCTGGAGAGAAAGCAGAAAAAAAAGAAACACTTTTATACTGTTGGTGGGATTGTAAATTAGTAAAATCAATATGGAGTTTCTCAAAAGACTAAGTAAGCATGAAACCACCATATGACCCAGCTCTACCACTCCTTGGTATTTATCCTAAAGAGTTAAAGTCATAATACTATCACAATACATGCATACTCATGTTTATAGTAGTCAAGCTCACAGTAGCCAAACTATGGAGCCAGCCTTGGTATTCATCAATAAATGAATAGATAAAGAAAATGTGGTAAATATACATAATAGAGTTGTGGTCAGCCATAAAGAAAAATGAAATTATGTCATTTGCAGGAAAATGGATGAAGTTTGAGAATATTATGGTAAGCCCCATAAGCCAAACTTAGAAGGTCAAGGGTTGTATGTTTTCTCTCACATGTAGAAGCTGGAGAGGAAAAGGATGAGAAAGTTTGGGGTGGGGAAGTGTCATGAAAAATGAAGGGAAATAATAAGAGTAGAGGAAAGGGACCAGGGGGAGGGAGGAGGGGAGAGAAAGGGGAAGTACTGGGGACTGAACTGGGGCAAATTACATTCCATGCATATATAATTATGTCAAAATGAACTCCATTATTATGTATAACTATAATACACTACTAAAACATGTTAAAAAGAGAATTTAAAAATATATTTGGCCATTTTTATATTGAGTAATTTTCTTTTTCTTATTGATTTGTAGAACTTTTGCATATTAATTTTTCTTCTTTTGCCAGGGATGGTGGTACCCCCTTTAATTTCAACAACTCAAGAGGTTGAAGCAGTAGGATCAAAAATTTGAGGACATCCTGGCAACTTAGACTCTAAGTCTAAAAAAAAAAAAAAGGAGGGGGTGGCTGGCTGAACATTATTCAAAGTTGGAGTAAAATAAAATGTTTAGAATTGTTTCCCCAAAGCATTCATTTTGAATAAGTTAAAAAAAAAAATCTTCAGGGCTGGGGCTGTAGCTCAGTGGTAGAGCACTTGTCTAGCATATGTGATGCAATGGGTTTGATCCTCAGCACCACATAAAAATAAACAAAATAAAGGTATTGTGTCCATCTACAACTGAAAATATTTAAAAAGGTCAGTTAAAAAAGTCTGCCTGCTATTCATATAATCATCTTATTTTCATATTATTTATGTTAATATGCAACTTATATAAACTTAATTATACTATTACTTTGTAAACTGTTATAAATTCATAATTACAGATAACAAAGTATGTTTAGTTATATTTCCTGTTTCAAGAACTAATGGACACAGCTTCTTCCTGGTCTCTGAAATTTAATTTCCCTAAATTCAGTTTTAAGATTTAGATCAAATTAATGTGATTCTTCCGGGTTTGACAAAGTCTTCTCGGCCCAGTTAACCCGTTCTTCTACTTCATCAGCTGCTCCGTGCTGGTTTGCTCTTTCCACCACTGTTACTAAAGCACATGAACATTATATGCATTTGCCTAGTCTACTGTGCTTCCAAAAACCTAACCCTAAAATAACTAACCGAGGTTCTAGGCACTTCAGCCACATTTTCTGAAAATCTCTTCATATTAATCCTTTTTTTTTTAATATTTATTTTTTAGTTCTCGGCGGACACAACATCTTTGTTGGTATGTGGTGCTGAGGATCGAACCCGGGCCGCACGCATGCTAGGCGAGCGCACTACCGCTTGAGCCACATCCCCAGCCCAGCCACATCCCCAGCCCCATATTAATCCTTAATTGGGTCACTAACTGTGTGCTGTGGTCTGAAAGTGTGTGCCCCCCATTCACCCATGGAAACTGAATCTTTGATGTGGTGATATTAAGAGGTGGAGACTTGGGGGCTGGGGATGTGGCTCAGAGGTGGAGCACTCGCCTAGCATATGTGAGGCACTGGGTTTGATCCTCAGCACCATGTAAATGTAAAATAAAGATATTGTGTCCATCTATAGCTAAAAAATGGTGGAGCCTTGGAAGGTGGTTAAGTCAAGAAGGGGACAAGTGCCCTTATGAAAGAGGCCTGAGAAAGTGCCTTTGCCCCTTCTGCCATCAGAGGACACAGCACTAAGGCACCATGCACGAAGCAGAGTCTCATCAGAAAACAGACTTTTCTGGCATTTCAATCTTAGACTCCTCAACCTCTAGAACTATGAGACATAAACTTCTCTTTAGAAATTAGCCAGCCTAAGTTATTTCATAAGAGCAGTTTGAATGGACTGAGACATTATGCTTTTGATTTCTGAATTCTGTATACAGCAGAGATGAAAATTGAACTTGCATTACATATTTGCAGAAGAAAATCCACGTGACGCCTTTGTTTGCCTGACTCTGACCTGGTCTTCCTCCAACAGCTCACCATTGTTTATTGTAGAAAGAGGCAAAGCTAAATGTTTAATCTTGAATGCAGTCTGGTCTAAATCCAATAATATAAAGTCACTTCAGATCATAGAGTTAATTTTACTTAAAATAGACTCCACTTATAATTTCAGTTTTAAAGAGACCACCTTAAGACAAGACACAAAGTAGCCTGCCATATAATACAAACAATATTTTATGATGCAATGTAGCTTACAATGTGTTTTCACATGATTGTTTTATTTGCTTCTCACAATAATCAAATTTAGGCTGCTATGAACCCTATTTGATTGGGGAGGAGAGGAAGAGATGTTAAGTATCCTGCCCAGGGCCAATCAGCCAGCAAGTGCCTGACACAAGATTCAAAGCAAAACTATGTCTCCTGCCTCAAATCTTGTCTCATTCTATTTCTTGACAGTTTTCTCTAAACCGTAGTCTAGCAAGGCTAATAATGGTGAAGTGTACAGGTTAAAATGTTTCTGAGTAGCTGGGCCCAGGAGTGCACACCTGGAATCCTACTTACTTGGGAGGCTGAGGCAGGAAGATCACACATTCAAGGCTAGCCTGGGCAACTTAATGAGACTCTATTTTAAAATTTAAAAGAGTTCTTAAAGGTCTCAGATATAACTCAGTGGTAGAGTGTGCCTAGGTTTAATCCCCAGTACCGCAAAGGTTAAAAAAAATATATATTTTTTTGAGTATAAATAATTGAAATTCCAACTCAAATTGGCTAAAATATCAAGGACATTTACTATCTTGTAATGATAATTCAAAGTTCAGAGAAGAAAGGACATGAAATTGGGATTCAATGGCTCATAGAGGCCATGACTATTCATTGTATAAAGCCTTCCTTCTTGATCCATAGATCAGTAGCCTATCAGTAGTACCTGGGGTGTATAATACTTGCAGGGAATAGACTGCTACCCCAATCATGGGACATGCATCTTTGTCTTATTCGCCAGATAGAGAAGGGATCTGTCAACTTGTATTAGACTTGGATTAATCTGTAAATAAATATTCGTTTCCTTGAGCTACTGAGATTCTCGGGTTTGAATGAAAATCGGGAAATTTAGCATGAATACCTGGGCTAATCCTGATTATATGCCTACCTGAGAAAAAGTCACACACTGACCTGCATGTATATCATTTGAGATGGAATGGTCTGGCAGAAGTTTTTATTTTCTACATGCAATTTTATACAAGAGAATTCCTCTGCTTTTCAGTTGGAGACTCAAAGTGGTGGCGGGGGATAGGATACAAAAATTTTGCATTTTTATTGATAAATCTTGCTAGGTGGAAAATTTTCAAAAAAAAAAAAAAGTCCCATTAGAAGATAAGATAGAATGCTTTTATAGGTTTGGCCTTAGGATCCTTCTTAAGGATCTTCAAATGATCAATTAAAAAATAAAATTTATAGCCCAGCACAATGGCACACATCTGTAATCCCAATGCTTGGGAGGCTAAGGCAGGAAGATCATGAGTTCAAAGCCAGGCTCAGCAAAAGTGAGGCACTAAGCAATTCAGTAAGACCTTGTCTCTAAATAAAATACAAAATAGTGTTGGGGATGTGGCTCAGTGGCCAAGTGCCCCTGAGTTCAATAAAACAAAATTCACTCAAGTGAAGCTGCTAGATCTTAAGAGCGTGACTTACTTATTTTGGTTTTTGAAAATATTTTGATAAGCAACTACTGCCCTGAGCAAGAGGCAAGACATGCAAATAAGACATGTCCAAATTTTACAATCTGCTAGTGAGACACACAAATGGATAACATCCAGGAAATTGAACAGCTGGTCAAATATTACCTAAGATCTGCTATGAAGATAACATACTGCTTAGTAATGTCTAAGATTAGAGTGCTATTAGTGGCAAAAACCAGTACTTTCCAGGTCTGCAAGGCTCCTAACAAAAACCCATGTAGTTTCTAAAAATTAAAAAAAAAAAAATTAGCAAGCTTTTACAAAAATTGAATTCTTCACAACATTTAGAAAGCCTAACTGCAGTCTGTAAGGAATGAATTCGACATCAAACATCAAATTAGAAACTACAAAGAAGATAATCATGAGCCCTGAAATTTGAACTTTTATTGTATTTATTTGTTGTATTATTTAAGGAAATTCAATTCTGCTAAACAGAGAACAAGAGTAACAATGAGGAGGACAGATTCAACTGTGTATAGAGAACATGGAAGGAAGACTTTCGGAGACTTTTTATGTCACTCTCACAAAACATATTGTAAATTGGGCATGTTTATAAATAACAGAGATTTATAGCACATATTTCTAGAGGATGGAAAAATCTAAGACCCAAGGTGCCTTATGGTTTGGATCTAGAATGTTCTCTGAAGGCTCATGTGTTGATGACTTGTTCCCCAATGAAGTAGTGTCTGGAGTGGGGATTTGGAGAAGTGCTTGGATTGTGAGGGAGCCAACATTGTCAGTAGATTAATCCATTGATGGATTCACAGCTAAATGGACTATGGGGAGGCGGCAGAAATATAAGAGGTGGAACCTAGTTAAAGGGAGTGGACCCTCGAGGGTGTGCCTTTGAGACTCTATCTTATCCTTGGTGCATATCTCTCTCTCTCTCTCTCTCTCTCTCTCTCTCTCTCTCTCTCTCTCTCTCTCTCTCCTTCTCACTGCTACAGTGTGAGCAGCATTCCTCTACCATGTCCTTCCACCATGATATACTATCTCACCAAAGGCCCCCAAACAATGGAGCCAAGCTACTATAGGCTGAAATAATGAGCCAAAATCAACCTTTCCTCCATTAAGTTTTACTTTTTCAAGTATTTTGTCACAGCAACAGCTGGATCACATAGTGCCTTAGTGTCTAGTGACTGATTTGGGGTGGAAGTCCACTTCCTGATTTATAGATGGCTTCCTTTTGCTATGTCTCAATATGGTGGGAAGGTGAGGAAACTCTTTGGGGTCTCTTTATAGCAGCACTAATCCCATTCTTGGGGTCTCTACCTTCATGACCTAACACCTTCCAGAGCCCCTGCTTCCAATACCATCACATTAGGGGGTAGATTTTAACATACAAATTTTGGGGAGACACGTTTGGTCTAGAACATTCTATCTCTGTCCCCCTCCTTGTATATTCTTATCCTTTCACATGCAAAATACATTTGTTTCATTCCAACAGTCCAAAGGTTCTAACACTGACTCAAGAGTCTAAAGTCCAAAGTCTCATCTAAATATGATCTAAATCAAGACATGTGTGACAGTCAAGGTATGACTCATACATAGGCAAATCCTCTCCAGCTATGAGTCTGTGAAATCAGACAAGTTATGTGCTTCCAAAATAAATGATGAGTAAGCCATAGTACAGGCATTCCCGTTCTAAAAAGGAGAAAGAGAAAAGAAAGTAGTGTAGGTCCTGAGCAAGCCAAGACCCAATGGTGGAGAGACTCCATTAAACATTAAGGGTGGAGAATAACCCTCTCCTTGCCTCAGGGTTCTATACTCCAGGCCCACTAGAGCAGAGATCTTGTCTTCTGGTCCCACTGTGGCAGGGATCCCACCCCTACAGCTTTGTTGGGCAGGGGCTAGACTTCCAATGCCCCAAGTGGTTTTGTTCCCGGGGCTTGGCAAGTTGGTCGTGCCGCAGGTCTCTGCCTGGGCCCAACCTCTCAAATTCTGTGGGATGATGGTTCCATCCTTTGAAATCTAGGTGGACGCAGCCTTATTCCCAGGGCTCAAGTGCCCTATACACTGTGCAGAGATGGTGCTATGTGGTCAATGAAGTTGGCTGCCTGTGCCCTCTGGAGAAGTTGCCACGATGCTGCATTGGGCCTGCTGGAACAGTACCTGGGACAGCTGAGGATTGTGGCTCCAGAGTATGGGGAACCCAGCCTAAGATTCAAGGAGGTGGTGGGTAGTACTTTGTACGATCCTACAGACTCCAGGTTTAGCAGCCCCTCCTCTGAGACTACTCTGGCTCAGGGTGTACACTGTGGGCCTGTGATAAGAGTATGCACCCTGTGATTTCCCAACTGCCCTTGGGTTATTCTTCCAATGTCTTGGAGAACAGCTCCTAGCTTCTGCTAAGAGGGTTGATCCATATTAACTTCCTTATCCAACAGTGGCTTTATTTACTTTATTGTCAGACCCTTAGTGGTCCCCTCACCACCCTCAACTGGCCATCTCATTCTTTACAATGTGAATAGTCTGAGAATTTCCCATATCTTTAAGTTTTACTTCTTCAGCTCTTTACTTAGAAATTGCTTCCACTCAATGTCCAATTTCATTGTTCACAAATTCTACATTCTACAAAACACAACAATGAACACAATTTAGTCAAGCTGTGTCAAAACATTAAAACTTGAACACAGTCAAGCTCTTCACCACTTTGTATGAAGGTCACCTTTCTGCCAGTTTCCATGCTCCTCCCATTCATCTGGAACCTCATCAGAATGGCCTTTGCCATCCATGTTTGTATCAACATCTGTTCAAGATTACTTAGATAATTTCTTAGAAGATTAACGCTTTCTCGATTGCTTTCATTTTTTTTCTTTCTCACTCTCCTTCTTCTCACCAGAATTTTCTTTATAGTCCATTCATAGCCATGTAAGGTTTTTTCTTTTTTGGTACCAGGGATTGAACCCAGGAGTGCTTAACCACTGAGCCACATTCCCAGCCATTTTTAGTATTTCATTTAGAGACAGGGTCTTGCTAAATTGCTTAGGACCTCACTAAGTTGCTGAGGCTGGCTTTGAACTCACAATCCTACTGCCTCAGTCTCCTGAGCTGCTTGGATTACAGGCATGCACCACTGCACCTGGAAATGTAAGCTTTTTCTGGCAGGCAACACAAAATTCTAGCAGGCTCTATGCAATGCCAAGTTCCAAAGTTGTTTCCATATTTTTAGGTATTTGCTACTCAACACCCCATCAGTTAACACTAACTCTGCCCTAGTCTGTTCAGGCTGCTATAATAAAATTCCTATAAATGGGGTGACTTATAAACAACAGAAATTTCTCTCTCACTGTCCCAGAGACCAGGAAGTATAAGACGGGTACACAATGTTGTCTATGGCAGAGACATTCATAGACATATTTAGTACAGACAATCAGGAGGACAAAATAAGCACCCAACATTCATGAGGTACCAAATATTTATGGCCCATTGATTATAATCATTTGGGCTCCACGAGTTGTCTGCTTGAGATGTATAGATAAAAATTCATAGCTATTCAGTAGTGGATTGGCAAATTACAATCACACCCAGGCCGACTTGCACTTGGTGATTAAGCAAGCTACGCTGGCTCCAGACACAGTCCATCTGCTGTGCACACAGTGCTGGTCCTCAAAAGCACACCATGATCACGCAATGCTAACATGGCAGAGGAGAGCAAGAGGGACTGGACACAAAACCATAAATTCAGGAGTAGAGTCCTTTCTTTCCACTTCCCTTTTTAAGTAGGTAAACAAACCACATACCTCTCTCTTGCTTTTGCTGTACTTTGCCTAAATAAATCTTATGACTGGAATATTTTAATTTGGTATATGAAACTTTCTCTTCTCTGACCACAAGTCCTTGCTCACTCTTGGGGTATGTTCAAGGTAGCTGATGGTACCAGGTGGAAAGGCTATAGGAGTAGGAGGCTCCAAGCTGAAGAGAAAGGCTACAAAGGAATATCTTTGGGATTGTCAGCACCAGAAAGAGTTTGGGCTTCATCAGCATGAAGAGAACATTGCTATACCAAAAGAACTGATCCGCTGCGCCAGGTGCAGATCTGATACCTGAACTCACCCACAAATCAGAGCAGCCAGAGGGTAAGAACCTCCACACGTGCATTCTAGCTCTCATTTCTCCATCCACAAGGATTTGAAAACTACCATTCTCCACGTACCACTCCTAAAATGCCCTCAGGCCTCCTTAGACAGAGCAGAGAGAGGCACAGGAAATCCAAGGCTCAGGATTCACCTGAGAGAACCTCACATATAAAACTACAAGAGAGAAGATAACATTAATTGGCAAGTATAATTTCCCACTCTGCCTGCAGGTGGGTGGCTTACTGAGGAAAAATAGATTTGTTGCAATAAAACAGCTACATTTTCTTTGCTCTTAAGAGTGGTTATATAACTATCTGTGTGAGCCCACTACAGTAATGCTAGCAGCAAAATTCCATGATACTTATCTATATGAGAAAGGGTTAAATAAAATGACTAAGGAGGAGAAATCAGGTTAGTTAATGGACATAGAAAGTATCCCAGTTCAAGAAGTCATAACACAAGAGTTCACACACACTCACCAAGAACAAACATCTGTTCTCCATTATTTTGTCTGAAAAATGACTCTTCAGCAGCAGGACACTTGAGTAATAGGTACATATAACATATGTCTACATAGAGAAGCCCCAAACCAAGAAGCAGTTGATCAGCTCATGTGTATGTAGTACACATGCATATGCATAAAAGTGACTTAGTCCTTACTTCTCATTACGAATGTTAAGAAAAAAAAATTTTATTCACCAAAAGCACCATTTTCCAAACCTACTGTGTACATCTTTTTCTATCATATTTCCTCCTACAGGCACAGCCCAATATAACCCAATATAGCCCAAACTATAGGCGGAATGGTAGGAATGATTGATAATTACTCAGCTACTAGATGAATAATCTCTAAAACTGGGATTTTTATGTCAACATGACATGAAATTTTGTACATACTTTGGATATAAACTGAGGGAAAATATGGAGTCAGTCTGAATTTCGGTCAAAGTGTTGCAGATTGGTATACCGCAGGCCAAAAACCTAAGTAAGACTCTAATCAGACAATCAGAAGTGGTAATAAATCTGCTTGACAAGTATATCAATCTGCTGCCTCCTCCTATACATTTTCAGTTATGAAATATTTCTTTTATAAACATGGAAAAATAGAAGACATGTCTCTGTAGTAAAATAAAACTCAGCATCTTGCTCCCAGATAAGCCAGATTTTAAAAGAACCCCTTTGGAGTGATTAAACCACTGTGTATCTGGATGCTGCAAGCCAGGGGTTAAGAGAGAAGACAGGCATAGAGGGTGCTGAAGAGGCCGAACCTGCAGCTTTGCTAAGAAAACTCAATCTGTGAGGCTGGTCCACCATCTGGTGACCATTCTGGGTCTATGTGTCAAAAATTTCATGGATAGTTCTAGATATTTCAGGATGCCACCATAACCTACAAAAAAATTACAGGTCTTCTTGAAACTTAAAAAAAAAAATCTGATTTGAATGTGATTTAAAAGGTGATAATAAAGAACACAATATTTCTCATTTAGTACCTTTAGATACAAATAAAATGCCCTCTTGGAATACAACATCAAGTTGAAGTATAAATATGTATGCTACACATATGCTTTTTCTATATACAAGTAAAATTTTAAGACACAGCATTCTGTAAATTGTATCATTGACAAAATTCGATTGTTGCAATAAGTTTTATATGAGCAGCAGCAAAATTATTTCGAATTTTATGAAATTTAGTCTTCAAGGTATGTACGTTTTCTCATGGATTTTGTGTTACTTATTGATGCTACTGTTTCTAACCACCAGAATCCTGATGAAGAAAGATTCACAAACATTTATCAATGAGGCTATTCCAGCATCATTTTCAACAACCTTTCTGAAATAAAAATTCCAGAATTGCCAAAGGAAAATAGGAATGTGCACTAGAAAAATGTCATACACAAACTCAGAGACAATGAATCAGTGATTATTTTAGTTCTTCTCTTAGGTTAGCTACAAGAGTTTTCTAACAACTAAGATCAAGCACTCCTATTTGACTCTTTGGGAATAATAAAGCCCAACACTGCAGACCCTGTTCCCACATTAGACCAAGTGGACTTACTGGGGTCCACTCAGGCTCAGCATCTTTCTTCACCTTTTCTGGGAACAAAAGTGGACAAAATGCTGGATGCCACCTCCAATCCTGCTTAATATCCATCTGAATAGACAGGAATTTTGGTAACTCATCTTCTCCCAGCACCCAACAGGGAAAAACAAAGTTCCCCACACATCCCCCCTAACCAGGAGGGAGAGGCCTCCCCTCCTCAGCGCCCGCAGCACCCCCAGAAGGCAGAAGGCCTGTACTCACACAGATGGCCAGCGCTCCTGCCCCCATTCTCTCAGGAAGTGTCTGGAAGAACTGATGAAGTCCAGACGAAAACATTAAAAGGACAGCAAAATTCGAAAATTCCACTCTGTGGATACGTTTTGATTTGAAAAGCAGCTTCCAATCCAAAGGCCCCACGGTAGGTGAGGGGCGGCTGGACGCATGGTAGGAAGTGGGGTTCTGCTTCTTTTTCGGCTAAACCCACATGGCTGGGAGGACGGCCCGGACTTGAAATCTGATCCAGAGAGAGCCTCTGTGTTGGCAGGCAGCGGGGTCACGTGACTCGGGTCTGAAGTTGCTGACATCCCCTTCTGAAGCCCGACCTGCTGGATACCACACACGGGCTCCCTCCGTTTGGAAAACTGCCGCTGGTATTCATTAATAGCCCTCAGGGCGCACACTCGGAGCATTAACACGAACCGGCTTGCTCGTCACTGCTTGTCTCTAAGGAAAATTTACATAGTCACACTCAGGTTTAAGTCCACCGGCACAAGCCTCCTCTTTCTGCGGCCATTTGCTATTGTCTGCTAGAAACCATCCAAATTCTACCAAAGTTTTCTTCCCTCCAACCTTATCCTTTTGAGAATTTAAATGAAAATGTTCTTTTTTTATGTAGGGTGTTTTTTTTTTTTTTTTAACTGCTTGTAATTACTTTGAAGTTACCTTACACATACTGATGTTAAACGTGAACAGCAGACTTCTAGGCCTGTGTCATTCCACGTACCTGATCTGCAGTCTGGAAAATTCGCCTGTAGCCAACAGTTCCAGTAACTTTCTACTCCACTTACTGTGTCAACAGAAAATTTGATTTTACAGTTTCAAAATATTTGACCTGAGAGCTAAAATATCTAATTCAGGTAATACAGAAGGAAGCTATTCTATGTTTACTACTACATTTTCATTTAAAATTTTTTTCATATATATCTGGCATATTTAAAGAATGCTGACTAATTTTACATATGAAGTTTCATGTGACCCAATTGTACAGGTAACCAAGGGCATAATAAATCAGCTCCCATTTTAACACTTCTTTTCCAATTTAACATTTCCTGTATATCTATAACAAACCAGCACTACCCACAGCACAGCCAAGATAACAAATCGTATTAAGCAAACCACAGGACACGAGAGAGTATTATGATGTCTATGTGTGCATGTAAAATATTGTGCAGGCTCTCTTTCCACAAGGGAGGATAACACTATCCAAATCCCATACAAGGGAATGGGGTTGAGAGAATGGACATAATCTTCTCCACTAAAAAAAGGAAACAATTTCTTTCATCTTCATCCAGATTTTACCTTATGCTTGCCATTCACCCATCAGAAAACTGGACTGATTCCTAAAGTTTTAAAATTTTGTCTTAATTTTTTGATAAGTATTGCCACTTCATTGTAAAAATTAAGCTCTAAAAATTAGGTCCCCTGTAGGCCCATCATGCAACATCACCTAATAATATTCTTTACCTATATTGGCCAGGCACTGCTATATGCCGTACCAATGTTGAATAGAAGGATGTAGTACCTTCTCTCATGGGATAGTACAATGTAGAGTGGGAAGAAAAAAAAACTAATAACCTTTTATAATTAGTAAATGCATATGGTGGTGCTCAGGACATATTCTCCCAAAATATGGTACTCTGGCATATTGAATATTTTAAACTGAAAAGATTCAGGGAACCACAGGGCCAGGAAAACTGTTCTCATGTTCCCTTGCCCTTCTTCCTGCAGCAGGTCACAGGACCACCTTCATGTGAGAGACATCCTTCCTAGTCCCAGAGGAAAAGATCACTCTTATCTCTGAAAATTAGGAATTCAGGGAGAAGAACCTCAGCAGACAGGCCTTGCTAAATTTCCCTTAGTTTATAACCAGTAGATTATGTCCCCTTTGTCCTATTATATTTCTCCACACTGCCCACTCTTTATCAAACTTAATGTAAAAGAAACAATTTCTTTGAGTCTTTGTTTCCTTCTGAAGACTCCCAGGTCACAAAGTTTATTAAATGAATTTGAATGCCCTTCTCTTAGCAATCTGTCTTTGGTTACAGAGGCTTAGGCTGTGGACCTAGGGTAGGTGAGAAGATGTTATTTTCTCCCCTATACAGATGTGCTGCTTTATTAAGAAGCAGAGGAAGTGAAAGAGAAACAGAGACATCCATCAATAGGTCACATAGGTACTTGCAGTATATTTTCTTTGTCAAAAAAAAAAAAAAACATACTTTAAATCTCACTTAAGAAAATTTTATATCCCAATTTTTTTACTTAATGTTATATCAGAGGCATGTTCTCAGCTTGTTAATAACACTATTAACAAATTAAGTCACATGTGATATTACATATGGCATATATAGCAGCTTCTGTAGTTCATTCTCCCATCTCTAGATATTTACATATTTTTTGATTTTTTATTCTCTGGTAAAAATTTCTGAAAATGAAATTTCTGGATCACAGAGAATTTCATGGGTCATGTGTTTAAGGCTCTTTACATACATGGGCTTTGGCTGTCTATATTTTTTAGCCCATCCAACCCAAATTTGAAGATTTTATGAAATATTTTCCAGTTTAATAAGTGAAAATGACTTCTCATTTTAAAACTTATATTTCCTCTTATTATCAGTAAAATTAAATTGCCATTTGTATTTTCTATTCTGTGAGCTGTCTTTGGTCTGTTTTCTTTATCCATTCTCAACTGGAGTCTTATTGGCTGTACTCTTTTTTTTATAGGGTCATTGTATGGATTAAATAATAAAATTCATTTAGCTGGGTATGATGATGCATGCCTGTAATCTCAGTGGCTTGGGAGCCTGAGGCAGATGGATTGTGAGTTTAAAACCAGCCTCAGCAACTTAAAGAAGCCCTAAGCAATTCAGCAAGACCCTGTTTCTAAGTAAAATATAAAAAAGGGCTGGGGATATGGCTCAGTGGGAAAGTGCCTCTGGATTCAATCCCTGGTACCAATAATAATAATAATATAAAATTCATTAAAAAACACTTAGAATAGTACCTGGAAAGTGATAATAAAAATCAACATTTTTACAGATGTGATTCTGCAATCTGTATTTGGGGTAAAAATGGGAGTTCATAACCAACTTGAATCTAATGTATGAAACATGATATGTCAAGAGCTTTGTAATGTTTTGAACAACCAATAATAAAAAAAAATTAAAAAATCAACATTTTTGAATGCTTATTATATAATTTAATTATATGTGGACTTGGAATTTATTTTGAAAAATAGATAAATAAGATCTAAATTGGTATTTTACTTTTCACGTAACTCCTGTGACCCAGACCTGCTAATAGTCCCCAGAATCCAATCTCTCTGATAATAGTGGAGTCTCTTCTCCTTCTTTATTGTGTCTGAGCCAATGGTGGTCCAGTTCTCAATCTCTCATATATAAAGATATGGTCATGTGACCATGTACTCATTAACAGAATGTGAATAGATAGGTATGTGTAACTCATGTTGCATGCTTAATAGAAAATGCCTTGCTCCACATTTCCTCTTTCACATCACTATAAACAGAAACCTAGCTTACCACGGAGAAAAGGGACAATGTCCGAGGGGATGACAGAGTAAATGAAAGAACCCAGATCCTTGAATAATCTTGTAAGTACAGCTGCCTTGCAAGCCTAGACCAACAGGACTCTTCCACGAGAGAGAAATAAAACTCTCAAATACACACTGTCTATATATACAGATGTATAGGTACCTCTCTCCTTCTCTCTCTCTCCCCATGTATGTGTGTACACACACGTTTGTCTTCACCCTGATAAACTAACAAATTATACAAACTCATTTATTAAGCAAATTTTCCATTTTCCATTTGTGATACTATCCTCACTGTATCTTAAATTCACATACACATACCATACATACATACACACATGCATACCCCAAGATCTTTTTCAGGCTAATATATATTTTACCTCCTTTCATATCCTTAATATTTTAATAATTACCATTATAATTCAATACGTATCTGATAAAGATAGCCCTCTGTCATTTTCCATCTTTTTCAAAACTTTACTACTCTCCTTTCCAACCAATTCTTTATGATGAATTAAAAAACAACAACAGTAAGGTTAGAACATGATGCTGTGATATAAGAAATACATATTTAGCCTTAAATGTAGACTTCTGACTCAAAGTTCCTAAAATCCAAGTGATTGGGAGACCGGGGCATTTTTTTTTTTTTTATATTTGGTCTTGGTCCTCAGCTCCTAATACAAGCGCTCCTGTGATCCTTAGAATTTCTGGAGTGACAACAGACAGGTCTTTTATATGCCCCAAGACTGTTTGGGGACAGTGGTGAGGCAACATGCTTTCAGGATAGTTTCGAGGCATAATTAACAGGGTTGGAACTTTCAGCCCCTTCCCTGACCTCTGTGGAAGCGGGGGACTGAGTTAATCACAAATGTCAGCGATTGAATCAATCATGCCTACATAACGACTGTTCTAGAAAGATCCCCCCCAAATGGGGTTTGGAGTCCTTCTAGGTTGGTAAACACCTGGGGGTGCTAAGAGAGTGGAGTGCCAGAACAAAGTATGGGAACCTCAGGCCCCCACCCCATTTTCCTTGCCCTAGGCATCTCTTGTATTTTCCTGTTTCTGAGTTGGATCCTTCATAATGGTCATGAGCAATCTAAGCCATTAACATAGACCAAACACGTTTGTGTCTTTCCATAACGTCAGAATTTATTGAGCAACAATAAATTAACAGGCTGCCCCACTTTCGTGGGTGGTAGATCTCTGAATACTTGTAGGCCACCTGGTAGTCATAAGCCAGGCAATCACAAGTTCTTTTATTCCTACCTTAATTTCTAATATCTATAATACTCAAGTCATGCCAACACACTATATACATTTATATTTATATATACATCACTTGTATATAAATTACTTATACATGTAACATAAATATTTATATATTGTTTTTATATCATATTATAAATTATTTATATTTATAACATATATATTTTATAGAAAGGCTAAGACAGGGGTAAGGTGCTACAGTAGTGAAGAGTTTGAACTGCGCAAAGACAGAGAGCAGATGCAAACACAGAGTCACTGTAGGTGGTCAGATAAGTTTTTGAACCAGCCAAAGAATTTGTTCAGAGAGCAGACCTGTCAAAGTACAAGAAATTAGTCTAGGCCAAGGTCTGTAAAGTTTAACAGTGTTAGCCTGGAATGGGCCATGAGTGGTCATCATGGGCAGGAAGACTACTGAAGCCCGGGGAGAGGTTTATCACTGTGGCAATTTTCCTAGGAATGGCTCACGATGAGTGAGTGATCAGGTAATGGAGTGTGTACTGTGTTCAGGGTCCTCTTCCTTTGATGGTTCACGGATGAGGGGACTGTTTCATTCAGTGGTTTGATGTGCTTGATAAGTTCATGGGCCTCCTTTTTTCCTGTGAGTTTGATTATACCCATGTATCCATGGGCTTCCAATTAATTCGATAAGTTCACAGGTGGTCATTTTTATTAGCATGATATTTGTCAGATTGTGCCTTATGGTTGTACTGGCCGATGGTGGCTATGTATTGGTGTAAACAAGGTGTAGATCGTTTTATCTCAGCACTTAAACTCAAAATGGAGTATCTCATGGAAATGTACTGGATTGCAGTAACAGGTTTAGGCATAGCCCGAGAACTACTATTCCCATGGAGTGACATCACAGCAGGACACAGCTTGCTCTCCACAATGACAGATCAGTAATTGTAATTAAATTGTTTTCCTGAATTACATGAGCCATTCTGGCAAATCACCAAACCCAAGGATGGGGTCGAGAGAACAGCCAGTTCATCGCTGGTTGGTCAGAAGTACAAGATGACCCAGGACTTGGAAGTGGCATCTGCAGCAGGAAGTCATATGAAATTGAGCCCTTAACTTGTGGGATTTGACACAAAATCTAGGTAGACAGTGTTAGAATTTAATTGAATTGTAGGACACCCAGCAGGTATTGGAGAATTGGTTGGTGTAGGGAGAAACCCCAGGCATTCAGTGTCAGAAATGTTCTATGAGTAGAAACATAACAACAACAACAAAAAAATCACACATCTTGTCACTGTTTCTAAAAAGTATACACACATCTTATTTCTTCTATGTCGGTTATGATATAGGATGACACAGGTGTTTTAGACAGCTTTTTTTTTTTTTTGCTGCTGTAACTAAAAGACCTGACCAGAACAACTGTAAAGGAGGAAAGATTTATTTGAGGGCTCATGGTTTCAGAGTCTTAGTCCATAGAAGACTGGTTTCACTCCTCGAGGATCCAGGTGAAGCAGAACATCATGGAGGAAGAGTGTGGCAGAGGGAAACAGCTCACATGGTGATCAGAGAGAAGAGACAGAGAGAGTCTACACTCTCCAGATACAAATATATATCCCAAAGCCCAGCCCCCAGTTAACTACTTCCTCCAGCCACACCCCACCTGCCTCCAGCCCCCACTCAGTTAATCCCATCAGGGATTAATACACTGATTAGGTTAAGGCTATAACCAAATCATTTCTTTTCCAAACCTTCTTGCATTGTCTTATATGTGAGATTTTTGGGGACACCGCACATCTGAACCATAACAATAGGATTAATTTTCAAGTTAGGACAATTAAAAGCTTGTCCTAACTTGAAAATTCACCAACTCTTACCCCCTCCAAAAAAAAAAAAAAAAAAAGAGAAAACCAAACCAACAAACAAAACAAAAAACTAAGAGATCAGCAAACTGGTCCATGAGTCAATTAAAAGCTTGTCCTAACTTTCACAACTTCTTATACCATCATAAGGTAAAAGCAGTCCTCTGCCTAACAAATTTTTATCCTTATTCTTCACTGTGATGACTAGATTCCATTTTCTGAAACAAACCATACATAGGCTATTGAACAAACTAAAGACTCTCTGTACTTCCAATAATGTTTGTTTCTCCATGGAATACATCTGAAATTAGAGACTAAAATATTATTTTTTCATGGTCCCAAAATGGACACAAAGGATTAGAATTCAGAAAGGTCTCTATGCTGTCATATATTCTTAAACACTGATGTACAAAGACACTTAAGAGTCATTAGCCACAGCCAAGAAATTTGATGACATAAAATATGAGCATTACCTTTGCCTCAGAAAGGAGTAAATGAATTTTTTTAATATTTATTTTTTATTTGTAGTTGGACACAATACCTTTATTTTATTCATTTTTATATGGTGCTGAGGATCAAACCCAGGGCCTCGCACGTTCTAGGCAAGCACTCTACCACTGAGCCACAACCCCGGCTCGAGTAAATGAATTTTTTAAGAGATTTTCTGAATAGCCTAAAATACCGTGGCAAGACAAAGAATGTTCTAGTTTTCCAAAAAGTCCCCTGGTACCCTGAAAAAGGAGTCCAAGTAACTTTACAATTAAAGTCCCATCCCTAGGATATTGTCACTCAAATCACCATCTGACTTGGGGAAACTGTGGAACATATCTTATTGGAGGGAACTAAAAGGACTAGGTTATCTTGACCAGCCAGAAGGGTTGAGACATACTGAGTTTTTGAACCCTGAAAGTATATGCACCTGAAAGCTTACTTATTCTAGACCAGAGATCAGCAAAACTGGTCCATGAGTCAAACTGAGCTATCCTAGCCAGAATCTGGCCACATCTATTTATTGACATGTGTAGGGCTGCCTGGCACCTACAAATGCAGCTCAGTAGCTGTAACAGACCTACTAAGCCTAAAATATTTACTCTCTGACTTTCATAGAGAGAGTTTTTGATCGTTGGTCTAGGCTATTGAGTAACACTGTTCGCCATAAGATTCCTCATATACACACAGAGACGTTATGTCAGATGAAAGATAGGAAATAGGTCTTGGTTTTGATACCATTGCCTCATTACCTGAGGATAGGCTTGGTTTTACCTTCTCCTAATTATTTTCTGAGGGTCTTGTCTGAAATTGGTCAGTTGATAATCTGATGGTCTAATCTGTGTTCTGAAGTCTAGATATATCACCATCCTTCTTGGGGGAAACACACCATACACACCACACTCACAATCCCACTCCCCTTGCTCTTTGTCCTAGGGAAAGATCAATTATTCTGTACCCCTTACAACAAAATTTGCAACATAACTAATTTCGAACTTGTTCAATCAATCTGCAACTTGCCACAGTATTCTGATTTTTGCAAGCCCACCATTAGTGACGTACCCTCACTGTGGCCAATCAAGACAGCTCACCCTATTTTAAACTGTATCTGAATGCCAACCAATCAACAGCCATCTCATTTAAGTAACTGTTCTCTGGATGGTCTCAGTTCATTTACACACTTGAAAATTCATCAACTCTTACCCCCTCCAAAAAAAAAAAAAAAGAGAAAACCAAACCAACAAACAAAACAAAAAACTAAAAAATACCTACATAAAATCAATAGTATGCTCTGCTCAGAAAAACCTGCCCATCCATAATATCTTGCCCTACTAAAATAACGCATAAGGGCTGGGGCTAGGGCTCAGTGGTAGCATACTTGCCTGGCATGTGTGAGGCACTGGGTTCGATTCTCAGCACCACATATATATATAAATAGATAGATAGATAGGAGACCTATCAACGACTTAAAAATATTTTAAAAAATAAAAATACAAATAATGCATAAATTTCATTCTATCTTCTTATTTCAGGTACATTGTTCTTTGACACAAATCATGGTTTAGATAGCACAATTCCTTGGTGATTATTAAGGCCTGCTCTTGAGCTGCACTTCTCAGCAGCTTGCCTCCCACTTCTCCAGCCCTATTCATCCCTCTACCTTAATTTCTGCATGTCACTGGGCTGAGGCTGGCACCTTCACCTAGAAGCCAAAGCAGAACTACCTTGCCAGTCTTCACACAGGGACAGAATTAGAACTCAACGCCCCCCAAAAAGTAGGCAAGAGAGGTGACTCGGGAACAGAAAGCAATATTCCTGTGATGATCACCAGAACCTCTGGCCTAGTATACAAGAGACTAGAGGAATTTTCTTTTGAAAATAGTTTTCGTTATTTCCCCAGAGTTGCCCTACTAATAGAAGGAATTCACTTGTTTGAGCAGAAAGTTGCACTTGGTTTTAGGCAGACTCTGGAAATCAGACAGTGCGGGAACCATTTCATCAGGGAGTGCACATTATGATGGTTTTCATCTATATCTCCTGAAAGGCTGCTATGGTTCCCTCCGGCTTCTTTAACTCCTCCCCATAAAATCACTACTTCCTATTTATTCTACCTCTGAAAAGTTTTTAAAATCCACTTCCCTTATAGCCACCACCATTTAAAAAGTCCAGGACCACACCAGTGTTCCTTTGGTACAAGTACACCATTCCATTTCTGAAATTGATTTGATTATGCCACTTTCCTTTACATTCTTTTTATGCCTGTGGGCTCCCTGTATAAGTTTCAGAGAGTCTGTGACTACTCATGTAATTGTATTTCAATTTTCAGAGTATGTGCCTAAAGGGAGAATCCATCTTAATCTTTTAAAACCCTTTTTATGCTCTTATTAGTGAATTATAGTTAAACATAATAGTTGGGTTCGTTTTGACATAATCATACATTTTAACCTTCTGAAGACTAAAAAAACTGCTTGTTTACAGATTAAATCCCAAAGTCCTTAGCATGGCTTTTTCCAAATTTAAACACATACCTATATTTTCTCCATTATATACCTTAAATTTCCCCCAGAAATTTGTGAATATGTTTCTTTTCATGGCAAAAGAGACTCTGCAGAAATGATGAAATTAAGGATCTTAAAGTGGGGAACAGTTCCGGGATTATCTTGGCCCAGTCTAATATGATGAGACCATAGAAAAGGCAGAAGAGTCAGAGGCTGAAGAGATTTGACCTTGGAAACAGTGATCTGGTCATAGAGATTTGAAAATGCAATGTGGCTGGCTTAAAGATGGAGGAAGAGGATGTGAGTCAAGGAATACACATAACCTCTAAAAAAAGCTGGAAAAGGAAAAGACTCCCCTAGCATCAAGACAGATTTTAAGTTCAAATGAAACCGATTTCAGATTCTGACCTCCACAAGCATAAAGTGATACAGTTGTGGTTTTTTTTTTTGTTTTTTTTTTTTTTTTTTTTTTTATAGTTGTAGATGGACAACACACCTTTACTTTGTTTACTTTTATGTGGTGCTGAGGATCAAACCCAGTGCCTCACATGTTCGAGGCAAGCACTCCGCCACTGGGCTACAGCTCCAGCCCCAAAGTTGTGTTGTTCTAAATCACTAAGTTTGGAGTAATTTAATACAGCAGAAATAGGAATTCCCTTGTCCCACAAATTAAATAAGGTATACACTTTCTCATTTTGAACCTTTACCCATGACTTCCTATTTACCAGAAATGTACCTGACTGCATTTTGTCCTTGAGGAATTCAAACATACTTTGATGTCCAATACCACTGTTAGCATTCACACCTGACCTCACTCCTCTATGTGCATATGGTCCTGGTTTAAATAACTAGTACATTTCCACTAGTTTGAAAACCTATATTCTAGATTTCAAATACCTTAAAGGGCAGGGCAATGCAATATCTCATTCTTTTGGGCATTCCTTGTTAGCTCCTTAACTATACACATTTGTACAGTTCATGCATTAAATGAGGTGATAAATCTGCACTGCTCACAGAAATACTTTATGAATTCATTTAAAAGTTAGGATAAGAAATATGGATTACCTTAGTGACAAAAGGAAGAGTTGAAAATGTGACCATGAATAGAATTTGTAAGGGATTTTTGAGAAAGAAGTTCAGAGATCTGAAAAAGAACAGTCAAGAAGAATAAATGTATAAAGGGAAATCAGTCAAAGAAGAAAGAAGTAGGAATACAGTGTTGATGGAAAGTTGATGTCTGTCTTCAGCCCTTAACATCTGGGTCCTTGGTTTTAACCTTTTGTTTTTAACCAGGATCATTTCCCTGAATTCTTCTAAGCCTTACTTCTGAATAAAGGTTAAATTAAAATTCTTGAGGCAATTACATTTAACTTTTCTTTTAAACAAGAACCCAATCAATTTTTCATGAAAAAACAAATTAAAAAGCTTCAAGAACCCAGTCCAGTTTATATCCATGGATGTAGCCCAGTGGTAGAGTGCATGCTTAGCATGTACAAAGCCCTCTGGGTTCAAGTCCCAGTATGGCAAAAAGCGAAACAAAAATATTGTTGTTGTTTTAAATTATTTTTGGCAGGCACAGGGCCTGCAAGTCTATATGAATAATGCAGATTGTATTTTTATATTTTTAATTTAAAAAGAAAACCAAGACTTCTGTCCAGAAGAAAAAAAAAAACAGAAACAGTTTCTTTTGCAAAATCAAAATCAAAACAAAAACAAGAGGCTGGGGCTGGGGCTCAGTGGTAGTACACTTGCCTGGCATGTGTGAGGCACTGGGTTGGATTCTCAGCACCACATATAAATAAATAAAATAAAGGTCTATCAACAACTATATATATATATATATATATATATATATATATATATATATATATATATATAAACAAAACAAACCAAAAGTTGGTTAGGGGCAATAGAAAAATATTCTTTTAAAAATATTTTTTAGTTGTTGATGAATCTTTATTTTATTTATTTATTAATTTATATATGGTGCTGAGGACCGAACCCAGGGCCCTGCATGTGCTAGGTGAGCGCTCCACCACTGAGCCACAACCCCAGCCTCCTAGAATAAGAGGTATTTTTAACTTATGAGGGAATATAGATAACAGCAATTAGTATCTGATCATTGCCAAGGGCTTTCACATATATTCTTGCTGAGTTCAAGCAATCCACAGTATAGGTACTCTTATTCATGATTGTCAGGTAAAAGCATATGGGAGGTTCAGACTTGTATAAACAGTAATGGATAAAGATGGGTTTCAAACACATACTTCTCTGTCTGAAATCTATGTTCTCACAAATGCATTAAATTATTATCTGTAAACTCCTCTCTTTGGAACAAAGTGATTTCTGATTATGATCATGCTGAGGGTGATGACATATAAGGAGCCTCACTGTCAACTATAAGTGTGGACCAATAGCCCAACTGTGAAAAATATTATATATACTAATAGTAGTAGAGGTTCCTTCAAGAATTTATTTTTAAATATTAAATATTAATTACAAAAGAATTTTGCATATATTGTCTCATTCAACAATGAACAAGCTAAGATATAAATGCTATCATTTCCTTTTAATAATTAAAAAATTGAAACTGAGAAATCAGATCTCTTGCCCAATTACACAGCTGGAAAGAGATACAAGATTTCACTTATTTATTAATTTAATAAACAAGACTTACTAAAAGCTTACTATATACATGTACTATATTGCACATACTTTTATTTTCCACATTGAATTTTATTTATTTATTTATTTTTAGTACTGGGAATTGAACCCAGGAGTGCTTAACCACTGAACTACATTCCTAGCCCTTTTTATTTTTTGATAGAGGGTCTCCTTAAATTGCTTAGGGCCCCGCTAATTTGCTGAGGCTGGCTTTGAACCATGATCATTCTGTCTTAGCTTCCTAAACTGGTGGGATTACAGGTATGCACCACTGTGCCCAACTCCAGTGGAATTTTTAAGAACATAGTTCATAATCCTAAAAGCTTTAAAACTCATATGAGTTTTAATATGCTAGGCTAAAAAGCACTGGTAGGAAGGACTGGGCAGACATTGCTGTAGGATTCTTGTGCATGCATGTGGTAGTTAGCAATTTAATAACAACACTTCACAATATTGTAGACATAAACTGCTGCTAAATATCTATTTTATAATATAACAATGTTTATTACCATTCATTAGAGTATAACAAAACTCCTAGAAGCAATGCAATTACCTACCTCCACTTGTAATGAATCAATTTCCTAGTCATTTACATCAAGGAGTACCAACTGTATAAAAGGAAGGGAGTCCTCTAACCAAATTAAAAAAAAAATAATAAGGGAAGGAAAGAAGGCTGGCAGGCAGGCAGGCAGGCATGTTAAAGACCCAATACTACACGTGAAATATCCATCAGAGAACACTATCTAAAGCTCTCCTCTTCTGTGACCATGGAATTGATAAATGAACTACAACCACCTATTGGGTAAAAAAAATAAAAACTTATGAACACACAAGGTATGCGCAAAATTAACTTCTGTGTTTGATGAACAAATGTTGTTGTTATTGTTCAAGCATGCAAGCCTGTTTCTTTTTAACCCCAATAGAAACAAAACTACCAATGAAACAATAAAAATTTTAAAGTCCAGTTACTTTGAAATGGGATTTAATAATCCCAGAAATTCCTCCTAACCACAGCAATCATGTAATCAGTGCAATAATTTCATCACACTGTTGATAGGGACTTTCCAAGTTGTCAACTAACTCCCTATTATGTCCTCAAGGAAAAGTACTAAAAGTATAAGAGAAGAGAAGAAGGAAAAAAACCCAGAAATTGGTGAATAATACAGTGGAAAGGGGTGGGATAACACATCTAACAAAGCAAAAGACCCTAATTTCACTTTTTACCCTAACTAGGTTCAACAATCCAAGAGAACAGAGGTAGTTAACACCTACCACCATTTTCCACAATGGAGATATCAAGGCTCAGGTACATCCGGAGACACAATAAATGCACAAGTGGCAGAACTAGACTTCTGTTTCTATTTTGGGGGTTTTCTACCCTATGTGGACCAAAAATAGAGTATATTTCAAACATATTTCTGCCCCAAACACTATGTATGTAATAAACTGATTCTAAATTAAAAGGCAGGAAGAAAATACATACCTGTATTAGATTAACAAAATAAAAATTTCAATAGACAATCCTGAATTGGTCTGGTGAATCTCCTTATAAAGATATATATATATATATAAAACCTCTCTTGCAAACATTATACAATATTGTTATGTGTGTATAAACTAGGCCTTTCCCATTACATTTGACTTTTAGCTAATATCCTTTTCAAATATCCTTTTCTTGGGAGGTTGAGAGAATTAGCATTCCCCTCCCATCAAAAGATATGGGAAATATCAAATTTAGGTAGTATTTACTTATTATTATTTGCTTATTATTGGCAATTGTGCATAGCAATTTATATATAACATTTTATTTCATCCTTACAACAAAATACCAATGAAACCAGTCTAATTTTTGTTCTCATTTTCTAGATACAAAAGGTTTTATATAAGCAGCCCAAGGTCCATAGTTAGTAGACGGCAGTCAGTAGTACAAAACAAAGACTATGTTTCCACAACCTATAAGGTACATCTCTAAGATGCACTGACTGTTGAATCTCTAATTTCACTTTTTACCATAACTAGGTTCAACAATGGATGAGGAAAGTATAATATAGAGCTACCATTAAAACAATAAAAATTAATATATAACCCAATTGATAATAAAAGTAATAGAAATTAATTGGTCATAGAAGAAACACAAAATTAAGCTTGTGCAGGTCAATGCTATAATGGATTATGTTTAGTTCCTGTGTCAGATAAAACAAAGTAAAATTCCATCTAGAAATATTTTCCCTGACATTAAATATAACTAGCACTTATCCCAAGGTGACAGAGTAAGGATATCATGGACAGTTTCTTCAATATCAGTTGGGCTAAATGCAGAGATACTCCTCAGAAAATTTTTTCTTGTATCTCACCTTAACACTATAACCCTAATAAAACCCAAATATTTTAAAAAGAGGGCAAAGGATCTAAATAGACATTTCTCCAAAATATGCCTATGGTTAGCACATAATATTCAATATCATTAGCTATCAGAAACATGAAAATCAAAACAAAAATGAGATACTTCTTTATAACCACTAGGATGCCTATAATTTTCACAGTGCTTATGAGAATGTAGAGAAATGGAACCATCATATATGGTTTGTAAAAATATAAAATGCAACTAGCTGCTTTAGAAAAATAATTCCTCAAAAGGTTAAACATAGGGGCTGGGGATGTATCTCAGTGATAACACATGTGCTTAGCCTACACAAGGCTCTGGATTCAATTCCCAGCACAGAAAAACAATAACTACAACAACAAAACCAACAACAAAACAGTTAAACACAGAGTTCTCATATGATCCAGAAATGCCAATCTCAGTTTTATACTCAAGAGGAATGAAAATATATGTCCACACAAAAACCTGTACGTGAATGTTCATAGCCAAACAGTGAAAATGAACTCAACTGCCTGGCCATGATCAAAGGGTAAATTAAATGTGGTATATCCATATAATGGGATATTGTTTGGAGTAAAAGGAATGACATGCTGATAAGTGCTACCACATGCAGAACACTGAAGGACATGAAGTGAAGGACATGATCCCATTTATAGGAAAGGGGTGGACTAGAGGCAGTAGGTTATGGTTAAGAGCTGAGGTGGGGAAAAGTTGGGATTAAGGAGAAACTACTCACGATATAGGGTATGATTTTTTGTTTGTTTGTTTTTTGAGAGAAGAAATACTGAAGAAAAGTTGTCTAAAATTGATTGACTAATTGAAACTGAGTTTGAGATATATAATCATGGGAATTATTTTGACATTAAGCATTTAAGTCACATGTTAACAACTGACTTCTTCAAGCAGTAGAAAATCTAAAGGTAGAATTACATTACGATACATCTACCCAGATGAACCTGGGATAGTTTCTAACCTGGTAAGTTAAACTATCAGTGATTAATATTTGTACTGTATTTCATTGTGGATCTTTTGAAAACTGGGTGGAAAGCTATGAGCAAGGTAGGTGTGGTGTTACCCTGTGAAACCTAAATAAGAATATACAAATATCATAAGAATATCAACAGCAGAGGAGGACTCTCCACAATATGGTAAGACAAGACAAAAACTCCTTAATCTTGCCAGTGTAAAGTGTAATTTTAACAGGGGGAGAGAGAGAAAAACTGTCCAACCGTACAAATAACCAATCTCACAGTTGGCAGGAATCACTGCTGCTTCTTTTGAATGAGCTCTACCATCTCTCTGCTCCCTACCTTCCTAAATAAAAATTATTAAGACACTCAATACCCAAATTGCCCCTGCTTTTTTTATAGCACTCTATCTATCTATCTTTCCATCTATCTATCTATAGATTTTTTTTTTCCTTGAGACAGGTTCTTACTAGGTTGTCTAGGGACTTGATAAATTGCTGAAGCTGGTCTCAAACTGGCAATCCTCTTGCCTCAGCCTCCCAAGGTGCTGGGATTAGAAGCGTGAGCTATCATGACTCTCTCAGACTCATCTTTCTTGTACCTTTCCTAAAATCACATTAGCCAAGTTCAAATCCTATAATTAATCCCTTATAATTCCCTCTTAATGAGACATGCATTGTTTTCCAAGATATACACCTCTCTTGCTTCTGTATTAAGCCCAATTTTGTCTATAGATGTATTTCTTATAGTATTTGGTTCATGAGAATTGACAATATTTATAACATATTATTGGTCAGGGCATGTATAAGTTGTTTGTATGTTATGATCTTGCTGTGGTATGGAGGTTGAATGTCCATGAAATGCCTATATGCTAAAGGTTTGGTCCCCAGGGTTGCAGTATGAAGAAGATCTACGGACATTCAGGAGGTGAGACCCTATGAGGTCCGTAGGTCATTGACAGTGAGTCATTGACAGAAGCTGTGGGATTCCACTGGTCCTGCATCTCTGCTTCCTGGCTCCTGATATGCAGTCTACTCTGTCCTGGGCCCAGCATCATATGTCATTATCAGTAGATGCCTCACCAATAATGCTGCCCAATCTTGGACCTGAGCTTCAAAACCTATGAGCCAAATAAACTTTCATTGTTTCATAAATATCCTGTCTCTAGTGTTTCATTACAGCGATGGAAAGCTGGCAAATACAACCTCCTGTTCTCAGTTTTTTAAAAGCATGTATACATATACAGTTATATCGATACAAGAAAGACATTGGATACAGGAGGGAAAGGAACGAGAGGAACGAGAGACAGGTAAGTGAGAAATGAAAGATGGAGGCCAGGCAGAGATACACACAAGAGTTTGTTTATCAGAGCTGACAAATAAAGGCCATCTCTCTATAGGAGAGAGAGGCAAACAGGCTTGAGTCTTGGGACTTTTATGGGGGAAGCTCAGGAATCAGAGCCAGGTGGGTCCTAATGCAAGCAGTTAAGGGTTGGGTTGGTATGAGGGAGTGGTGAGCCTTTCTCAGAAATGACCTTGGGCGGGAAAGGGAAACTTTTTCCTTAAAATGGTGGCTGTCAATTAAGATGTCCATTCAGATGCTAAGCAGGGACCTTATAGATACCCGTTGACACAATTATTTCCCTTTTTGTTTTAGTATTTCATAGCTTTCTTCAAAGATTGTGTACAATTTTATAAGAAGGACAGTATTGGGGAGGGGGTTGGTGGGGATATCTCTCTCCCAAAAGAATACATTTTGAAAAAGAAATCTCAGATTCAAATAGTTGTCAGTAACTGTAAGGTCCTTGCTTCGCATCTGGGCAGCCATCTTAAGTGACACTGACCATTTTCCTGCCCAAAGGCCTTTCCAGGTAAGGCTCACCACTCCCTCATACCAATCCCACCCTTAAACCACCCATATTCAACCCACCTGGCTCTGATCCCTGAGTCTGGCCCATAAAAGCCCTAAAATCCAAGCCTGTCCTACCTACCTCTGTCTACGGAGAGATGGCCTTTTTTTTTTTGTCAGCTCTGACAAATAAACTCGCCTGTGTATCTCTGCCTGGTCTCCATCTTTTATTTCTTGCTTGCCTGTCTCCCAGTTCCTCACTTTCCTTTCAATAACTTAAGGCTAATCCCAGCAGCTCAGGAGGCTGAGGCAGGAGGACTGTGCATTCAAAGCCAGCTTCAGCAATAGCAACAGCAAGACTCTAAGCAACTCAGTGAGACCCTGTGTCTAAATAAAATACAAAATAGGGCTGCAGATGTAGCTTAGTGGTTGAGTGCCTCTGAGTTCAATCCCTGGTCTCCCCCACCTCAAAACAACAACAAAACCCTAAGGCTTTCAAACTTAGGAATATTATAATCACTTGGGACATGGCTTTTTGGGACAATTACTGAGAGAAGAGAAAGATTCTCCAGGCTGAAAAAGCCTAAGAAGCTCAAAAGCATTCTGAGGAGAGGGACAAAGAGTGGTCCAAGGCACATTTGGGCTTCAGTTAACCTGACTAACCAACCTGGACAGAGCTGAGGGCTGCTCTGAGTAGATTTAGGAAGGTAAGGTGAGTATATAACTCTCACTCAAGTGTCCCACCCACATTTCTGACACCAATTAGTCAATTCACTGGTTTATATCAAAATGTTTTCCAGGAAGCAAGTACACATTTTATTTAAAATTTTCTACAAGCAATTTTCATTTTTTGATCCCCTCCAAAATCTTTCCTATCATCCTAGGAACTCATTCTCTCACCTTTGTCTAAACTACTAGTCACCTTAAAACCACCAGCCAACTAGAAAACAAAATTAAGTTTAAAAGTTCCCTACTGGCATCTATATAGCTCAAGAACTTAAAAGCTCTTTATTGCAACAAATGAAAAAGGAGACACAATACAGCAAGACCTATGGGATACCAGAAAAGCAGTACTAAGCGGGAAGTTTACAGTAACTGACATCTATATCAAAAAAGCAGAGAGGTCTCAAATAAATACAGTGTTGTATCTCAAGGCGCTAGAAAACAAGAGTAAACTAAAGCCCAAATTAGTAGAAGGAAAGAAATAATGAAGACTTAAGTAGAAATAAATGAAATAGAGATTCAATAACAAAAGCAAAAGATCAATGAAAAAAGAGCTGATTCTTCAAAAAGATAAAAAAGGAAAACAACTGACAAATTCTTAGCTAGAATAACTGAGAAAAAGAGATACTCAAAATTGGAGATGAAAAGGGAGACATTGCAACTGATGCCACAAAAATACCAATGGTCACTGGGGATTATTATAAAAAGCTAAATGCTCACAAATTTGAAAATCTACAAGAAAGGGACAAATTCCTGGAAATATATACCATGCCAATATTGAATCATGAAGTAAAAGAAAACCTGAACACATTACAAGTAATTAAATTTTAAAAAAAAGAAAAAAGAAGAAAAGAAAAGCCCAGAATCGGATGACTTCATTACTGAATTCTGACAAACATTTAAAGAAAAACTAGATAGGAAAAGGGAAGATGGGGAATGAATCAGACATAATACACACACACACACACACACACACACACACACACACACACACACCCCATAGTGAATCTCTCCATTGTGTACATCCACAAAAAATTAATTTGAAAAAGAAAACAACTATGGGTAAATGGCAGGAAGATCAATAAAGGTAAAGAAGTAAGAGGTGGAGGCAGATGAGGGGAAGGAGAGGTACTGGGGTCTGAATTAGAACAAGATATATTCCATGTTTGTATAATTATGTTAAAATGGATTCTAATGTCATGTATAACTAAAAGAACCAATAAAAAGTAAATATAAGAGGCTGGGGTTATGGCTCAGTGGTAGAGTGCTCTTCTAGAACACGTGAGGTGCTGGGGTCAATCCTTAGCACCACATAAAAATAAAATAAAGGTACAGCATCCCACATACAATGAAAAGAAAATTTCAAAATATTTTTTAAAAATTATATCACATCTTATTATTTCAAATAGTTGAAGAGAAGAAAATACTTCTATACACATTCTATGAGGCCAGCATTATCCGGATACCAAAACCCCATAAGGACAAGACAAAAAAAGAGAGCACTATAGGTCAACATCCTTCATGAACATAAATGTAAAAATTTTCAACAAAATGCCAACAAATAGAATCTGACACCACATTACAAAGATCATTCATCATGATCAAATGGGAATAATTCCAGGGATGCAAGAATGGTTCAACAAATGCAGATCAATAAAACATGACATACCACATCAAGAGAATGAAGGTCAAAAACCATATGATCATCTTAATAGATCCAGAAAAGGAATTTTTATAAATTTTAATGTTTTTTTATGGTAAAAATGCGTAACAATTAGGTTCAGAAGGAACACACCTCAATATAATAAAGCCATAAACTACAGCCCACATTTCACTGAATGGGCAAAATCTGAAGGCTCTGAAGATCTGGAACAAGACAGCAATGCCCATTCTCACCACTTTTATTAAATACAATATTGGAAGTTCTAGCCAGAGCAGGTAAGAGAAAGAAATAAAGATAATCCAAACTGGAAAGAAGGAAGTCAAATTCACATTGTGGCAGATGACATGATGTAGAAAACCCCAAAGACTCACCCTACTCCAAAACTTACCAAAACTAATAAATATAGCAAAGTTACAAGTCGTAAAAAAATCAATGCAAAAAATCAGAAGTATAAATATTAGTTGCCATATACTAATAGGAAATTATCAGATAAAGAAATCACAATAGATATCCCATCGGCAATGCTACAAAAAAAAAATAAGACAAAATACCTAAGAATAAATTTAACAAAAGAGATGAAGGAACTCTACAATGGACATTATTATAAAACATTGATAAAAGAAATTGAAGAAGACACAAAAGTTGACAAACATCCTATGATAATGAATAAGAACAATTAATGTTGCTGAATCCTATGTTTCCCAAAGCATTCTACCTATCAAATGCAATCTATATCAAAATATCAATGACATTCTTCATAGAACTTCACAAGAATCCTGAAATTTGTATGAAATACACCCCAATACACCCAAAGAGCCAAAACAATTTTTAGCAAAACAACAAAGCAGTAGACATTACATTGCCTGCTTTTAAAATATACTACAAAGCTATAATATCCAAATAGCACAGTAGTGACATAAAAACAGACACACAGATCAATGGTACAGCTTAAACAACCTAGATGTAAACCCACACATTTACAGTTAACTGATTTTTGACAAAGGAGCTAAGCATACACACTGGAGAAAGAACAGTCTTTTCAATAAATGGTGTTAGGAAAATTGAGTGTCCACACACAGAAGAATGAAACTAGATCCCTATCTCTCATCAGTCACAAAAATCAACCAAAAATGGATTAAAAATTTAAATGTGAGATCTGCAACTATGAAACTGTTGGAAGAAAACATGCTTTAGGACATTGCAATGGCCAAGGGTATTTTGGACAAGACCTCAAAAGCACAGGAAACAAAAGCAAAAATGGACAAATAGGATTACATCAAACTTAAAAAGCTTCTTTTGCATAGCAAAGGAAACAATGGACAGAGTGAAGAGACAACCTTCAGAATAGAGAAAATATTTGCAAACTATGCATCTGTGAAGATGTTACTATTAAAAATATATAAGGAAATTCAATGGCAAAAACAACCCAACTTAACATAGGTAACAGACCTAACCAGACATTTCTCAAAAGAAGACATACAGCAGAAGCAGTAGGGAATGCCTGTAATCCCAGTGACTTGGGAGCTAAGGCAGGAAGATCTCAAGTTCAAAGCTAGCCTCAGAAATTTAGCAAGGTCCTAAGCATCTTAGCAAGACCCTACCTCAAAATAAAAATAAAAAGGACTGGGAATATGGTTCTGTGTGGTTAAGCATCCCTGGGTTCAATTCCTGGTACCTCCAAACAAACAAACAAACCCCACATACAAATGGCCAACAGATATATGAAAAAAATGCTTAATAATCATCAGGGGAAAATGTCAATCAAAACCACAATGAGATATTGCCTTACTCCAGTAAGGATGGCTATTATAAAAAATACTAAAGATAATAAATGCTGTTGAGGATGTGAACAAAAGGGCAAACTTCAACTCTCTTGGTGGAAATATGTTAGCATAGCTATTGTGAAAAACTGTATGAAGGTTTCTCAAACAACAATAACAATAGAACTACCATATGATCTAGCAACCTCACCTCTGGATACATACCAAAGAAAATAAAGAGATATCTTCACTCCCATGTTCACTGTAGCACTATTCACAATAGCCAAGAAATGTCTGTCAATTGATTAATGAAAAAAGAAAATGTGGTATATATGCATAATGAGATTATTTTCAACTATAAAAAAGAATGAAATCCTGTCAGATGCAACAACTTGGATGAAACTGAAGATCGTTATGTTAAGTCAAACACGCCAGGCATAAAGAGCAAGTCCCATAAGATCTCACACATAGGTGGGACAAAGTTGATCTCATAGAAATTGAGTGCAGGATGGTGGCTACCAGAAGCTGGAGAAAATAGGTGGGAGGGAGAGATGGGGAAAGGTTAATCAGTGAGTATTAAGTTAGTTATATGGAAGTAAGAAATTCTGGTGTGCTATTATTGCACAATAAGGTGACTATAAATGTACTATGTAACTTAAAAAGCTAAAGGAGAGGATTTTGAACATTTTCACCATAAAGAAATAATAGGGGCTGGGTGTATTGCTCAGTGGTACAGCACTTTGATCCTCAGCATTACAGAAGGGAAGAAGAAAGAAAGGACAAATGTTTGAGGAGAGAGAGTTGATTTGAATAAAACATTATACAATATATACACACTCATAAGGAAATGTTACATGGTACCCCATTAACATGTTCAATTTTTGTTTTCATGTTAGTTAAAAATAAATTGAAATTTAAAAAGAACTAAAGAATTCACTATCTTTCAATAGCATTATGTTATCAACATTAAACACACACACACACACACACACACACACACACACACACACACACACACAAAACCCAAGTCCAGGCCAGGCAGGATGGCACATGCCTGTAATCCAGTGGCTTGGGAGGCTAAGACAGGAGGATCACAAGTTCAAAGCCAGCCTTAGCCAAAAGATAGGTGCTAAACAACTCATTGAGACCCTGTCTCTAAATAAAATACAAAAAAATAGGACTGGATATGTGGCTCAGTAGTTAAGTGCCCCTGAGTTCAATCCCAGTTATTCCCCCAACCCACCCCGCCAAAAAAAAAAAAAAAAAAAATGTCTGGGATTTTCCAATGAGTAATCTGACCTGCATCCAGAAACTTTCAAATAGAAAAGTGTTCCTACCTTTAACCATTCAAAATAATATTTTTATATTAAAAATGAACATTTTGGGCTTTTATTCTATAATCTAAAGTAAGATAACTTCAGAGTTGAAAGAATTTAAATAACAAGCCTTCATTTTACTGGTGAGAAATGGTTCATATCCAGCTCATTTGAAAACACAAACACACTCTCCAAAAGAAAAATAAATCATATTTTAACTGGAAAATTCCCCTCAATATTATATGTCACTGAAAGCAGACAACAGTAACTTTCTTTTTTAAAGCAAGCCACTGATTTTCAATTGGCAGTAAGTTTTTTAGCTACACGTATGTACTATTTGATGATATTAAATAGGTTTAATACACATGGAATATTAATATCATAAAAATCGTGTTTTTACTTATTAGTAGTAATTAATCAGTAATTCAGTATCATGGAACAAAAACTTCCAAATAAATGGGATCAATAATAAAGAAAATGGAGAACAAGAATGCAATCCCTTAAAACTAAGAATTTATTCTAACTAGAGATATCTTATTCCATTACAAAACTATTTTGCATGAAGAATACCACTGATAAAGACTGTGTACAATGTATGTGCATTGATATATCTCAGCAGAAAATTTAGAAGTTATGAGAAACTTAAGCCTGTTAAATTCTGTGCATTTGGACAAACGTATTACATATTATGACATGTATCCATCACTACAGCATCATCCAAAGTATTTTCACCACCTTGAGAATCCATTCTTAACATTCCATTTTAACTGCATCTTACTCTAATATTAAGTTGGCCACAATTAGCAACCTATCCCCCTAGCAAAACCCAGAAAGTTTATCAGATGAAACTAGCTCCTTTAAAGACACAACTGCCTTAGATAAGGTCTTAGGAAAAATCTGCTAAAGATAATTGCTTTAAGTGAAGTGATGTTGGGGGTGACCTGCGGACCAAAAGATGTAGGCTGTATCCAAATTGGAACTTAATACAAGGCAAAGAAAAGGGAAGAGCTATAAGTCATAAAACACCAGCAAGCTTCAGAATTCAGGAGAAACAGAGATATGCATGTGATATCTGGAAGAAAATTAAACCCTAGAGATAGTAGGGGATGTGGATAAATGGCAGAATTTATTTTTATTTAAATATCATAGGACAGAGTGACCCCAGTAGGCTGGAGGGTGAGGGGAATGCCAGGAAGCTCACATCTGCTTGCTTGCTGCCTCATTTCCACATGATTGGCAGTCTGAAAGTCAGCACTCTTCCCTTATGAGTGATCAGATAAAAGTCTTTCACGCTCCTTACAAATAGCAGGGAAAAGAAAACTTTTAAAAAATGACATAAAACTACTATAAAGTTAGACTTTACCCAAAATAGCCAAGGAGAATTGCCAGAATAGGCCTGGTTGGTTGGAAGCTAAGTGGGAGTCGGATTGGGGGAGGGGGAGTTCAAGGGAGGTCCATCTTTAGGAAAAACAGATATTTGTCAAAAGCCACTTATAGCCTCACTTTCGATGTAGAAGATGAGTGAATTTCTGTCGCGCCAGAGAGTGTAAAGCTGCGATTCTGAAGAAGGCAATTGTGCAGTTTCTGCGTGGGAGTCAAAAGACTGGGAACCAACATCTCTTTTCTGCAGTAGGAATGCTCAGTTGAATTTCCGTCTGTGAGTTCCGAAATTCTAGCAACAATGTTGCCTGGTCAAATACATGACGAGATACTACGTTACTTTGTGTTAACGCTGAGGTTCGATACTTACGCGTGGATGTTTAGCCGGGAAAAACAAAACTTAACAGAAGACTCTTGCACTTTTCACACTATTTTACCAGGGGTCGGGCACAGGCAGGCAAACTGCGTTTCCTCCGTAAACAGGTGCTGCAGGATGAAGGTGCCACCGTTCCCACTCCAGGGAAGGTTCTGGCGACGCTGCAGGTATCTCCGTGGAAACAATACATCCAGTCTTTAGCAAAATGCAATTCCCTGGTTACAACTGAGACACAGCGGGTGTAAAGGGGCTGCAGCAAATTCACGCCGCTGCGTCCCACAGGTTAACACGTGTACCGGCTGCTGCCAGGTCTAAGAGCACCCACCAGGGAAAGGACACACGACAATCAGCTCGAGCGCTGCTCTCCATCCACCCTGGCTTGTTTGGTTGGGTGTTGCAGAGCCAAAGCTCCAGCTCCTCTCCCAAATCCTGTCCCCACCCCAGCCCACCGGACCTCATCCAGCAGCCGTGCCCGCTCTCTTACCGTGCCTCAGGATGCCGGCTGCTTCTTGTCCAGTTCTGGCGGGCAGCCTGCGGGGTAGGTGGGCACCCGGCTCCCAAGAGGGGGCTTGGGAGGCGCCGAAACTGTCACTCCTTCCGGAGGGCGGTAGCGGAGGCTGTTTGTAAACACTCTCCACGTGCGCTCGCCCTCCCCTACTCACAGCTCGTGCCAGAGCCGGGGGATGCGTCGATTCGTTACTCGTACGCAAAGGTTGCGAGTTTTACTCCCGCTGCGAGAGATGGAAGCTTCGCCCCCAGAGTCTGGCCACTGGTTAAAGCGCCAAGACAGGGCGAGCTCGTACCGCCCCCTTCTGGCCAACCCAGCCGCCCGCAGCCCGCAAAGACCGGACCCTTTGCCGAACCCACGCAGCGTCCGGAGAACGCGCGGCGTCCGAGTCCCGCCCCCCACTCCCGCCCGCTCGCCGAGTCCCCGCCCCGGGCCGCGCGCGCTCGCCCGCCAGGCCCCACCTCTCGCCGACACACGTTCCTGCGGGGGCGCGCGCGTGCTCCCTAATCCCCCGCCTTCCGGCTCCGGCAGCGACGCTCGCTTTTCGCTGCCGCCGCCGCCGCCGCGCCACCGGTGTCAACCTCCTTCGGGAGACTCCATTTGCTCTCAGCACGAGCTGGCCGCCGTGCAGGCAGGCGGAGAGCGATGCCCGCAGTCGGCGAACTGGCGTCGTCTGCGCCAAGCGGCTGCTCACCGGCTGGCTGGCCGCGGCGGTGACATCCTGGTCGCCCGCGTCCAGGCAGAATCCGGGCTCCCTCCGCGGGAGGAAAGACGTCCCGCGCTCCGGAGCTCGCGCGGCGGCGGGGAGAGGCCCTGGCTAACAAGGCTTCCCTCTGACCTCTTAATTTCAGGAGGTAGGCTATTGAGGTCCCTCTCGGTCAACCCAGATAATGCCTAAAAGCATTATTTGTCGCATTTAGCTCTCACGTTGATAGGAGGTGTTAATTTTCTCAACATAGTTGCAGGGTAGGTGTGGGTAATACCACAGACCCCGATACTGAAAAGAGAAATGTTTTTTGGTATTTTCCTTTAGGTTTCAGAGGCTGCGAGTACCTATACAGCCCTCACAGGAACTTCTGTTGGCCCATGGAGGATCATCTCTCACCAGGACTATTGTAACATCTTCACCGAGCTTTCCACCCCACTGCCTCTACCTTGGGTCCTGATTTCTACCCATGAAGTTTTTTTGATGCTTTCTTTAATCACGTGGCATTACCTCTTGCCCACCTTTCCCCTTTCCAATAGCAAATTACATTAGGTGTAAGTTTGTGTTGAGTTAAAGTACAGAGTTTTCTGCTTGTCCACTTTCACCTCATTTGCACCTCTTATGTCCAGCTCGCCTTAACCTTCTACGATTTTTCATAAGCACTCCCCTGTGTAACCTATAGCAATCCTTGACTGGAAAAGAGCATCCCTTATAGTCCATTGCCCTACTAAGACAACACAGTGAGGGAATGAGTTTTCCCATTGTTTTTTCCTGTATGTCAAGTTTGCAAGTCCTATATTGCATTTATTTTCTTGCACATATCCCAAAATACCGCAACCTCAGTCTTAGTGCTTTAGGGAAAAACCTTCTCTGTAATGATGGCAACTATTAAGTGTTTAAGAGGACTGTCTTAGAGACCTTGTAGTGTAGCTTTGGTTCAACTTCTAACCTCCAGTAAGACTGCAGTTCATGAAAAGACTTCAGACTAAGAGGAAGGTAGGGTTAATTGGAGCTTTCCCTGTTGTAAGAACTTTGTTTTAAAATGAAAGTGAAGAGATTCCTGTAGACCTAGTCAGAAAATTGGTGGTTACTCTAGGTCTTCAGGGCAGAGGAGGGATCTTAATGCTCCATATTGTAATCTCTGTATTCAAATTTAAGTTGTTAATTATCTTGTTCCAGTAATCACCTGAAATATTAGACACTTAAAATGTTAGGGAAACGTAAGCGTGTGGTGTTGACAATTAAGGACAAGCTTGACATCATTAAGAAACTTGAAGAAGGTATCTCTTTCAAAAAACTTTCTGTGGTATATGGAATTGGTGAATCCACAGTTCGTGATATTAAAAAGAACAAAGAAAGGATTATAAACTATGCTAACAATTCAGATCCTATAAGTGGGGTATCCAAACGTAAATCTATGAAGTCATCAACATATGAGGAACTTGATAGGGTTATGATAGAGTGGTTTAACCAACAGAAAACAGATGGAATTCCAGTGTCTGGAACTATTTGTGCAAAACAAGCCAAGTTCTTTTTTGATGCTTTGGGGATGGAAGGTGATTTTAATGCATCATCTGGCTGGCTAACTCGATTTAAGCAGCGCCATGGTATTCCAAAGGCTGCTGGGAAAGGAACAAAATTAAAAGGAGATGAAACTGCTGCCAGTGAATTTTGTGGTAATTTTCAGGAATTTGTTGAGAGAGAGAATCTACAGCCAGAGCAAATTTATGGTGCTGATCAAACTGGATTGTTCTGGAAATGCCTTCCATCAAGGACATTAGCTCTTGACTCTGAGCAAAGTACTTCTGAGTATAGGTCAAGCAGAGAGAGAATCATTATTATGTGTTGTGCAAATGCCACTGGTTTACACAAACTTAACCTTTGTGTTGTGGGGAAAGCAAAAAAACCCCGGGCATTCAAAGGAACTGATCTTTCAAACCTCCCGGTCACTTACTTCAGTCAAAAAGGTGCATGGATAGAACAGTCTGTTTTCAGACAGTGGTTTGAGAAATATTTTGTGCCACAAGTACAGAAGCATTTGAAATCTAAGGGGCTTCTCGAAAAAGCAGTGCTTCTTTTAGATTTTCCCCCAGCACATCCAAATGAAGAGTTGCTGAGTTCAGATGATGGCAGAATAATTGTGAAATATTTGCCACCAAATGTAACAAGTCTGATTCAACCAATGAGCCAGGGAGTTTTAGCCACAGTAAAAAGATACTATCGAGCAGGACTTCTCCAGAAATACATGGATGAAGGTATTGACCCAAAAATGTTTTGGAAGAATTTGACAGTGTTGGATGCAATTTATGAAGTGTCAAGAGCTTGGAACATGATAAAATCAAGTACCATAACCAAAGCATGGAAAAAACTTTTCCCTGGCAATGAAGAAAATTCAGTCATGAACATTGATGAAGGAGCCATTTTAGCAGCTAACTTGGCAACAGTTTTACAGAACACAGAAGACTGTGAACATGTTGACATTGAGAATATTAATCAGTGGTTTGACTCTCGGAGTAATGACTCAAGCTGTCAGGTGCTAACTGACAGTGAAGGTGCCGAGGACCAGGCCAAGCCTGTGGAGCAAAAGCCTTCCAGTAAAACTAAAAAAGCAGAACTGAACCCAGAAAAACTTATTAGTCATAAAGCTGCACTTGAATGGACCGAAAACTTACTGGATTATCTAGAACAACAAGATGACATGCTTCTGTCTGATAAATTGGTATTACGGAGGCTTCGTACCATAATAAGAAGGAAACAGAAGATCCAAAATAACAAAAGTCATTCATAGTGCTGTCAAGTGTTTCAGTGTGTTTGAATCTTTGTGTATTGATCTGCAGTGGAACTTACCTTGTTTGAAGTGCTGTGGATTCTGACGCCAAATACCTTTTATAAATAATTTTAGGATTAGATGCCATTTTTGGTTACTTAAATTACAGCCCTTTAATGTTGTTTTTAACAATTAAGTGTTGACATGTAACTTGTCTGTCTACTGTTTCTAATCTGTATTATACTAATTAGATCATAAGGTACCTAAGGTCAGGGATCTTGTGTCTATCTTGTGCCTGAATTTCAATGTGTCTAATAAAGGTCCATGCACACTATAGGTACACAATAAATCTTACTTAAATTGAATTTTTTTTACTTTCTTTGAATTTTCACTTCTAAATTGAAATACGTTAGGGCTAAGTTTCTATTTTTGCTGCTGAATATATTAAAAGAACTCTGCAAAGATTGTGCTAGACACAGGGGATGGTGGCATACATACTCCTGCAATCCAGAGGCTGTGGCAGGAGGATTTTAAGTTCAATATCAGCCTCAGCAACTTAGCAAAGACCCTATCTCAAAAGCTGAGCGATCATGTGGCTCAGCAGTAGAGCAGATGTCTGTCATGCACAAATCCCTGGGTTCCTTCCCAGTACGGGGCAGGGATGGGGGATCAGGCTGAGGTATCTCAGTGTGACTACTGAGAACTGAAGGACAGTAGGCTAAATCCTTAAAATACCACATTTCTGTACTAGCAGTATTTAGGCAATCAGAGATTCAAATTGGCCATCTCTGAGTATAGTGAAGGAAAATCTAAAGTTAAAATGACTCTGGGGGAAAGGGTTTGTGCTTCACTTTTATTTTATTTGACAATAGAGTTCCTTTATGGTTGTGGAAAGAATGTCAATGCTGTTCTAAGAAAATAAAATTCAGTTTCCAAACCATTGTGATTAGAAGAGATAAGGGTTATATTTTATTATGCATCATTTTGATTCTTTATAGATGGATTAGTAGCTTTTCTTTTTAATGAGCTATTAATGTAAGACTTTAAGTAGACCATTGCTTTCATATAGCATGTTTTTTTCTGTGACATGCTGAGAATATAAGCATATGTATATACATTGTGGAGCAGCATGTGTTCGGTGGACTAGCATTAAGTAAGACTTGAGAGAGGCACTATAGAAAGAACATGGGCAGCTGTGTGACCACAACCAAGTTATCTAATCTACCCATGTGTAAGATAGGAATATTTCATGTCTCAAAGAGGGCTGATGAGGAGTTAATGAGTTACTATATGGATTTTATATAATAGTAGTTATTCTAATAACACACGAGTGTTATTGCACTGCAGAAATTATGTTTCAAATGTATATTAAACAGATCCAAGGTGTGACTCAAAGTGATGTAGCTGTATTAGGAAATCTCTTCCACAGGAAATGAGGTCAGAGATACAAGTAATTAGTTTGAGCTGAAATACAATAATAATTTATTTCCATGAAAACTTGAGAATTAATCTAATTTAGAAATCATTATCTACTAATAGGCAATGTGAGGTATGAAGGCATATTTAAGACAGGTTAATTGTATGAAATGGAAATGGGATCGTAATTTCTTTGCTCTAAACTGTTAATATATTGCTAATAAAATAAGTAGATATTAGTTTTGTTTATAAAATAAAAGCTATATGAATATTGGCACAATTCACTGAAGCAATAAAATACCTTTAAAGTAAATAAGACTAAGACAGCAGGAAGCAGGACACTTGAAATATTTTATCAAACTAATACAGAAACAGCAGAAAATCAGAGCAAAAGAAATGTCACAGGAGACTGGTTATAGTAATCTGGCCCAGCCGTCCACAGCAGGATTCCTTGTGATATGATTTGAGGGGATAGTAAAGATCCATTTGACAATTTCTTCTTTGACAAGACTGTCATTAGCTCAGAATTCTACCTTTTGAGCTGAGGCTTTGGGTTCTAGAATGACTTTTCCAGATGACTTCTAAGAATCCTCTTTCCTTGGGAGAATTCATATGTCATTATTAATACACCTTTCTCAATCTATACAATTTCAACTACCTGATGGACTTGAGGAAATGGCTGAGGACTGAGACTAATTGACTTCCCTGAAAAGGGCTGAAACTTGATAATGATCATGACCTACATTTGCATTTGAGTACTGCTTTCTATTTTTCACAGTGCTTTTTACTAATAAAAATGTATCAAACTTCTTCAATCATGACATTGAAATGGCCTAATCTTGTATTTTTATTACAAATGCTAATGTGACTTGTGCATTCTAATTCCATAAGTAATTGTAATACAAAAGTCTTTCCCGCTTCTAGATAATGTAATGTTAGATCCTGTAGAAAGACACAAGGTGGTTATCTTGATCGGCCACATGTCCCATATGGACACCCTGGTTTGAAAAGCACAGATGTATAGGCTCTTAGTTTTGATTTTGTGCACCTTAGAGAAAATATACACAAATTCTAACTATTGGTTACTATTTATAAAAGTGCATATGTTTTAGGAGACTTGAAAGACAAAACTCAGACCAAATGGGGAAAGTGGTAATTAAGAGCATACTTTTTAAAAATTGCATAATGGAAATATTTGCATTTTACAATTCACAGAGTAATGCAGTTATTGATTGGAAAACTTTCTGGGCTCAATAAACAATAGAATTGGCAGAATTCAGATCAGTAGCCACGATCAATTTGAGTAGAATTATAGTACTATAATAGCTATTGTTCTGGGATTCATTTTGCTTTTAGTCTACTTCAGACTGAGCCACACAGTCACTTCATGAAGAGTTTTCTGAGTTTAGGAAAAATCATGCTGGACTAAGTGGCACAGCTTACATGCAGCAGAACACAGAGCTACCCAAACCACAGATCCAGAAGCACCTGCCTACTACACCGTAGCTGGATCCACACAGCCATGGTACTAAAAGCCAAACTGAGGCCTTGAACACCAAACAGCACTATTCAGGAGGCCTGTGTCCACTTATTACTCTACTATTTTCACAAAGTTGACCATTTCCTAAATAGATACTTTCAATCCTAAACAGTAATATCTACAATGTTGCAGGTCTTGTGTGTCAGTTGTGGTCTTCTTCTATGCAAGTTAAAGTGAATATAAAACAATTATTTACCAAAAAATCTTGTCTATAACCTAAAATTGTCGTGCATAGCTCATATGCATACATTGAGAAATGGTAGCCAAGAAGGAGGAGGAGGTGGTTGAAGTCCAACACATTTGGAGGGTAAACACCAGCTTCTCTGCTCTTTGCCTAGATAAACTTGGCAGATTGTGGACCTCTTTGGAACTTTTGTATAAAAAGATAGAAGGTTAAATGGACACTCCAGACATTTATAAACACCAGCTATTAAGTAACTCACGGTTGTTTGTTGAGAACCCTGGGTCTCCTGGCTTGGCTTGCAGAATGAGTCACAACTTTCTCCCATGGTAACTGCGCAGACCTCCAGGGGTCTCCACACCTCTATTGAGATCCAAGGCCTGTGCCCATCTTTGGGAATGCTGGTTGAGGTATATACATAGGTGGGAAGGCAATGCTGAATTCCCTGTTCCCTAGGTCTATAGTGTATGCTGTTAATCCCCACAGGAACCATAAGTGAAAAACAAAGCAGGAAGAGCCACTGTAGTCACAGTTGGGGATAACAGCACTCAAAGAGAAATGCATTTTTCCATGCAGTATTAGATGATAGCTCATATGCTCTATGCAAATGCCAAGGGAAAACTGAAGGAGCAGGTTTGATTCAGACATGAAGCATCATCAATATCTATAGCACTGGTCACCATAGAATGGATGGGTCCAGGGGCCACTGGGTCTGATTTGCCCAATTTCTACCAGTATCTGCCTGGTTTATACCTGTCATCCCAGAGTAAGTGTTACAGTGCCCCCTTTACTCTCAGGTATCCCAGATTAGAAGAAAACTAGATGGTTTCTCTATTAATGAGCACAATAAAGAAAAGAGAATGTAAGTTGTATGTCCAAGGTCACAGAATCACTGGGGCCCAAGAAGGAAGTAGAAGTTGAGGCAATGTAGCCTACAGCCAAAGGCATGGCTTCCTCCACAGGTGCCTCTGAGGAATGGACTGTGACCTCAGTCCCACTTCACTTCATGGCCCAGCATGGCACCTGCCTCCCTAATACAGGTGGAGACTCCCTTATTAAAAGTTTATTTCTCCTGATGGACAAGTAATACACCCAGCTCATGTGTTAGATATCTGTTATGTGCCAATCAGAAAGCTGGGTGTCCTGCAAATTAACATTTGTGATCCTCAAAACCAATCCTGTGAAATATAATACCTGTTTCAGAGGAAGCTCTCAAAGGGAGTTGGCAGAGACCCAACAAAATATTTCCATCCAAGACAAGCACAGAGATCTCAGCCATTGGAAGAATCCATGGTTCTGTGTTCATGGGCATTCAGACTGCAGGAACTTGTGAGGCAGACAGTCAAGGCCTTCCTCAAAGCCATTTTTTTTTTTTTTTATAACCAGTAATTTGTTTGGCGTGTGTAATTCCAAAGAATGCTACCATTAGCAGTATTACCCATGCAACCAAATGTCTTTGTAAATCCATCAGACTCAGAAAACCTTTGGATGACGCTCCACAAGAGATTGACTATCATAGTCCTTATGAGGGGCATTTTAAAAATTCCTTTCTGAGCCAGCAAGGTGGCACAAGCCTGTAATCCCAGCAGCTTGGAAGCTGAGGCAAGAGAATCTATAGTTCAAAGCCATCCTCAACAAAAGTGAGGTGCTAGGCAACTCAGTGAGACCCTGTCTCTTTTTAAACTACAAAATAGGGCTGGGAATGTGGCTCAGTGGTTGAGTACCCCTGAGTCACAGTAATATCTACAATGTCTACAATATCTACATTGGGTCTGATTTGCCCAATTCCTAAGTTTAATCCCCAGTACCACTCCCCTCAACCTTCCCACAAAAAAAAAAAAAAAAAAAAATCCCTTCCTATCAAAGATCAGAACTGGATTGTAGGGTAGATCTAGCCCTGTCTACACTGGTCACTAAGACCACAAACTGCCGCAGTCTGGCTGGGCACAAAATCACGAGCCACTCACACCTTGTAGATTCAAACAGCAACTCTTTATTCTTGAACTCACACCGGCACTCTACACACGTTCCGGGGAAATCCACGTTCTGTGCAAAATCCACGTATTCCACCAGGCTCCAAATCAGCAGGATACGCCCTATTCCTGGCAGGGTACACCTTAAACCTGGAACCTCCCTAAACCCAAGGAGCGGGATACTCCCTAAAAACCTGATCCGCCCTAAACCTGGATCCGCCTTGGTCCTTGAGCAAAGTCACCTTACTCAAGCATACATGCAATATCACTGCAAATGACCTGAGTCTAAGACAAGCCCATTTCCACAATGGAGAGTCCTTCCTCTAAGCAACATGGGGTACGCTGGCAAGGAAATTGTCATACCTACTTGGCTAATGGCTCTCAGCAACAAACGTTCTTTCTGCAAACAAATCCACTTGAGGGTGCTGGGGCTTCTGAGGCCCATCCCTATGCCTGGCTCTTTGCTTTTTTTCATTAGGACATTCTGAACCCATCTGGCCACAGGCCCATTCCTAGAACATACTTTATTGGTGCAATTTGGAAAGCTGGAAACAAATATTTTAAGTACTAAATGTGTAGGGCAAAGCACCTTCCACTTTTGAGACCAACCTAAAGATTGATATGAACCTATTTATTAAAGCTCCTTTAATGGAACTTTAAGTGTGATTTATTAATATTCCTAGAAGTCTAAACATAGTCCTTCAGGGATTTTTATTTGTACAGTAATGAGATAGATTATCAGCTCTTGCTGCTGCAACTGATTCAATCATTGGGGACATGACATTTTAGTTATTTTACAGATATTATAAAAAACAATGGAATTTGGACCATCAGATTTTATTTTCCCCTTAAGTTACAAGAGGAAAACTGACTGTGAAACTCAGGCTCATTAACCTGTGAAGTAACCTCCACCCAAAGCGCTTTTGTTTTCAAGGGGATCTTACCAGTGGAACTTGTAGCAACTCGTTTTCTCAGAGACCAACATGAATGATACCTAATTATTTCTAAATTATAGAATATGTTGACATTCCAGAATATATTTATAAATAAAACACAATTATCCTTAAGGCTAAAGAAGGACAAAGTTAACGTCAGTTTTTCTCATCTATTGATGTAATCAATATTTTTAAAAAGTCATCTAAAAGCATGTCTTTAAAAATGGCCTTTTTTAAAAAATGAGAAATGTGTTTGAGGTCATATACATAAAGTTATCTTAAATTTAAGATAACAGCCCATAATTTTTTTAAAAAAAAAAATTTTTTTTACCTTAAAAAAATTAATCTGACTTGAATTCAATAGGAATTTTGAGAATTTATATCATCGAATGCAAAGTAACATACTTAAAGCTATTTCAACATAATAATCACAATCATAAGGTATTTTAAAACTTATTCTACTGTGGGACAATATGTAGGGAGAGCATTTCTATTTTCTATTAATCAGTATTTGGGGCCATTTGCCCATTTACTTTAACACTTGAAGGGCTTTGTGTCCCCTTAGTGTATTAATAAGAAATTTCACTTCTATAAACTACTTGAATTATTTTTCTATAAAAGTAATATTTTACTATAAATTTGACTTATCAGCTAAATTGGAATATAATATACAATATAATAAAAACTCTTCTATCATAAGAACTAACTGCCATATTTCATTGACTCAATAGATAAGCCAATGTTTTCACATTTTAATATCTGTGAAATTGGGACATTTTATCCAATCAATATCATCTTGCAATTGACAAAATTTTTACTTTAATATGTGAAATAATGATGTCTTTTAGATTGTATGAAATATAAAAACTGTAAATTTTGGCTTCCTTTTGAAAAATAGGAAAAATCATGATTGTGTACACAAAAAATTTCCATTTGGTATATTAATGTTAATAAAAGCATAATTGTATATTACAAAGGAATGTGCAAAAATTAGATACTTTTTTAAAAAAGATAATCTACAGAAACCTAATTTCATAACATTATTATTTACTCACATACATTATTTTACTAATTTAGGAGAAAATAATTCTTACAAAATAAAAGACATGCTGTTTTATTTTTTTTAAATATATTTTTAAAAAATCCCAGCGGCTCTGGAGGCTGAGGCAGGAGAATCGAGAGTTCAAAACCAGGCTCAGCAAAAGCAAGGTGCTAAGCAGCTCAGTGAGACTCTGTCTCTAAATAAAATACAAAATAGGGCTGGGGATGTGGCTCAGTGGTCGAGTGCCTCTGAGTTTAGTCCCCAGTACCAAATAAATAAATAAATGAGCAAAATGTAGGGAAATTTGTATATGAATAATCTAGAAGTTTTCAGATTATTCATTAACAGCCTCTTTTTCCTGTTTATTTGTTCTATCCATAGGAAATACCATGATGGGTTTTATTTGTTTGTTTTCCTGCACTTTATTCAGACTTATTTAGTTTTAACCTAATAACCTTTTCCTGTTCCAGGCTCCCATCCAGGAAACCACATTACAGTCATTCATCGTGTCTCCTGAGATTTGTTTTGGCTGTAAGAGTTTCCCAGAATTTCCTTGTTTTGAATGACCTTGACATGATGACCCTGATAATTTTGAAAAGTGCTGGTCAAGTATTTTGTAGAATGTTCCTTGTACCATTTAAAAAAAATTGGGGAGAGGGGGAATTCTTTGTGCATTTCTTGTCTAATCTGAGCAGACTCTGAACGTGACATGATTGAAACTACAGTATATAAAATAAGAGAGAAATAAATTCTGATGAGGATCTGGGAAGGCTTTTCACCACAAGTAGGTTTTAAACTTGCCCTTAAAGAAATCAGCTGTGTTTGTGGTGGGGCTGGCAGGGGTGGGAGAGCAATCACATGAACATGGGGAATGCAAGTCATGTTCTAGTAAGGAACTGATGTTTCAGTGCAGTTTATAAAACATGTAATGAGAAGTAACTGTGTAAAGTTTATTTAGGGCCTGAGGGATTTTTTTTTTTTTTTTTTTTGCCTCTGGACACCAAAGACATTGTGTCTTTTCTAATACTACTTCTTCAACTCCCTGACACCATAATTCTAACATTACCTAAAATTAGCATCAGATTCCACAGATTTAAGGGCTCAGTCTCGTAAGACTACCCTCACTTCTGACACCAGTTCTAAGATGAGTCAGCCTTCTGGTTTCAATAATTTGCTACAATGACTAACAACTCAAGAAAAACACTACACTTACTTTCACAGATTATAATAAAGGACATAAATGAACAGGCAAATGTGGAGTGCACAATCTAGAAGGGTCTGGGAACGCAGGTTATGTCCCTTTGGATTTGGGGCATGTCACCCATCTAGCAACCAGAAGCTTTCAAACACTATTGTTTAAGGGTTTCAAAATTTTTTTTTATGGAAGTTCCACCATCTGGGCATCGTTGATCACTGGCCACAAGTCAACTGTTTCAATTTGTAGCCCCTCTCTCCTTCCTAAGCTTGGGAGGTAAGGCTGAAAGTCCCAAGCTTGTAATCAAGGCCTAGTCTTTCTGAAGACCAGTCCATCTCTGAAAGCTATCTAGAAGCCCCCAAAGAGTGGCTCCATTAGAATAAAAGATGCTCCTCTCCCCCTTTATCACTCAGAAACTTCCGAAGATTTTAACTTTGTGCCAAGAACCAGGCATAAAGTCAAGATGCCTTCCTTATTACACACAGGGCCAAATTTAGAGAACATGGTCATGCACAGGTTTTTGAGGTCTTTTTCTACATGCATTTTTAAAAACATGAATAATGGAGTAGGCAAATTTGACTTTTAAGAAGAAGTATACCATAGTTTATGGAGACAAAGAAAGAAGAGAGCAAAGCCATAATCAGAGAAACCAGATGGGAGTTCAGGTGGTTATCTAGCAATGAAAGAATGAGGGGTGTTCAAATGTAACAGGTGTATTCTATAGGAAGAGGATCAAGAATGGCCGTGCTGTGGAATTTCACAGAAGACCTACATCAGAGTGCCACAAGGAAGGAGTCACCATAACTTTGAGACACAGAGATGAGTTTCTGGTAGGATAGTGAGAGAGAGAGAGAGAGAGCAAATCACTAATGATTGCATTCAGATTCCTGGGAATACAGCACAAGGAATGCTCCTGTCAGCTGTAAGTGCTCTTTTTAGAGTGACTCAGAATCCCCTGAGTCCTCCCTGTTCTTTGAAATTTGGGCAAAATAGCTTTGTACTTCCTCTTTCTGCACATGACTTGCCCTGTGAGAGAACCCAAGTCCTCCCCTTGCTTTGCTGTGATGTTTGAGGGCGCTTGGATTCTGCCTTTTTTTTGTGACTTCCTTTTAACCCCCATTCTTTGGTTTCTGTAGCTGATGGGCAGAAATTTGATTTGCCTTATTATTCCCTGACTGAATTCTATCTTTTTAATCCCTTATTTCTACTGATGATAAAAGAAAAAAAATACAAATAATTTGATTTTGATCAATCATTTCTGATTTCAAATTTATATTGTCTTACAGGTAAATATTCAAGTCTACATTCAAATAATTCAGAATTCAGACTCTATACCACGTTGACTCTTAAGGGTTTTTCCTTCTGTATCTATATCACCCAATGCCATATAGATTCATAGGACAGTTTTTGTACTGCTGACCTCAGGAAAGGGCTCTGGTGCATGTCCTTTCTCTGCAGCTTCCTTTGGCTTAAGGGTTAGACTCTGGTCTTGTTGCATCTTGTGACATTACAGTGTGTGAGGCAGGAGCACCTTATGGTCAGTAATGTCAGCAAGGTTCATGCCAGTGATGAGGGAACTCTGACTCCACTCTTAGCTTGACATTCTTTGTTTCCCTACTGGTATCTCCCAGACTCAGTTGCTCTTAACACAAACTTTCTATCTCCCCTGAGACATACAGGGATTTCTTTCTTGAACTCCTCAATGCCACATGTAGACTAGGAATTCAAAATTTGAACCTTACCTTCCAGGGCATTATTATGGTATAATTGTAAGTAGAGAATGAAACTTGATTGATATCTTAAATATTTAGGCATGTAGTTCAGGGTCTGCATTATAATCTTGCAAAAGTTTGGAAATACTAGATGGATGTATGCATGATTAACATATTTCTTGGAAATATTTATTTTGCTCCAGGCCTTTTTCTCTACAGTCACTATTCCTCATCCTCTGAGATTCACCTCTGAATGGAAAGATTCATGGATAAGACCCCATATTTGTAGCTAAATGATTTGGCTCTCCTTTTCTTCTCTCCAGGGAAAATGTTTTATTTCCCCTTATTATCACTGTATAGGTACAGACTTTTATAGATAAGTAACTTATTTTCTGTCCCTTTAGGTTAAGCACCTGGGGGGTCTGTGAATTAAACTAGAGAAAGACAGATTTAATAGAAAAAAAAGAGACATAATTTTTGTTAATATTTATGTGAAAGAAGGAGAACTCAAAGATGCAGTTAGCCTGAGGAGCTTATGAATTATTTAAACAAAGAACAGTGTGATTGTTGTGGAGAAGTGACTAGGCAATATGTACAGAATCTAATGGAAAAGGAGGGTTGGTTTCGTAAGGGCTGTTTATGCAGACTCATCTAAGCCAACTCTGTCCCCACGGATGGGATGATTTGCTGTGCTCTTCCTGGCATGGGATAAAGAGATAGGGAAATTTGTGCCTGCTTTTAGGCTGACAAGAACAGGAGAGAGAACTCTTCCTACCTCTGTGGATTCGCAGCTGACTTTAGCTCAGAATAATCCTTAATGCCACAGTGGCATATTTTGGGGTGATATAAGCTGAGATCCTTGAGTCCTTAGTCCTTAAACTTCAGTTTCTTAGCTTCATAGAGCCCAAATCTTTTTTTCTTATTTTCTTTCCCACTTTTTTCTTTCTCAACTAGCTTGGCTTTTGCAAATGAGAGCACTGCTTTCCAGATTATTGTTTCTACTGTGCTTTTTTTTTTTTTTTCTATTTTCTCAAGTCTATTTTGAAAGCCAAAGCTAAGAAAAGCCTTCTTTGTTCTCAGCTTTGCTTGTGTTTTCCCTGAAGCAATGAAGCCATAGAACAAGAATTACTGGTAATGAAAATTGCATTGGCTTTTATTTTATTTTGTGGTACTGGGGATTGAGCCCAGGGACGCTCTACCACTGAACCACACTCCCAGTCTTTTTTTATTTTTTATTTTGAGACAGGTTCTCTCTAAGTTGCTGAAGCTGACCTTGAACTTGTGATCCACATTTTTCAGCCTCTTGAGAAGCTTAAATTATGGTGGATCCCCGCCCACTTCCTGCTCTTCCCCCCCCCCCCCAACACACACATCTGGCTTTGGCTTTTGTATTTAAGATACTATTCTGCATTTTTTTTTCACATTTTTTGAGTTTGGGTTTCCAAGGAGAGGTCACACCGCCTCCCCCACTTTTTTTTCTCTCTCTCTCTTGATCAAACCCAGGGCTTCCTGCATGGTAGGCAAGTACTCTACCACCAAGCCACAACTTCAGCTCCATCTTTGCCTCTTAAATTCTAAGTGGCATTGTGAGTGAAAATGCCATCAAGCAAAGCATCCCTGTGTGCTTTTGCTTAACTTAGTAAAATATCTTTGTTAGCACAGAAAAATACAAAAGCTCAGAATGGCTCTTCAAGATAAGTAGATCTGTAAACCACTTCAAAGAGGATGAAAACCATTTCCCCTTAATTCCAGTGCAACTGAGGCTGGGTTGAGAATGCTTCTGAAGCCAGATTTAAAGATAGGTAGTTAGGGTAGTTAGGTAAATCAGGTCTAAAATCAAGTAAGATAAATAAAATGGAGGCCATTACAGAGAATGGAGTCCCCAAAACTAGAGCAGCACTTGGGGAAATTGAAATGTTAATGTCCCCAAGGCCCTCAGCCCATCCTAAGGAAATGTTAAGGAAGCAGCTCCCAGCAAACAGGGAAATGCTAATCAAAAGCAGCCCCAGGCCCTTCCTGCCAGATTACTCCTCTAGCCAACCTGTCTCCCACCTTTTGGGCCTTCCTACCTGCATTTGGTCACTGCAAGATAAAGGGAAACAAAAGACATGAATGTGGAAAAGCTGAAAGAAGACCTTAGCTATAAAAAAGGGAAGACCTCCCCTTTCCATGAATTCTGCCTTTTGGGTCCCCTTCTTCCTCCGAGGAGAAGTCCTTTCTGCTATCCTTTAATAAAACTTCTACTTTCCACTCTACACTTGCCTCTGTGTGCTTCTCTGGTGTTATATTTCAGCAAGGGGAAGCAAGGACTCGTCACTGGTAAACAGCTGTAACACTTCCACCATGAATTTAGAACAGCTGTCCCTTCAAGGATGCAAACATGAAAGGAGGGAGAGACCCCCTCCCCCACCTCAGATCAGCTCTACTCAGATGGAGAAGTCAGAAAAGGGATGTGAGTCCCATATATGAGTCTCACCTATGGGAGGCAGCATAATATAGGTCCACTTTTCCCAGGTGGACTAACTCCATTTCATGTGACCATTGCAGCTATACAAGGTGCAGCTGTCCAGGATCCCCATGCTTGAGGTCTCAAGCTCTGTGGGCAACATCTTGAAATCTCAGTAGTTTTTCCTTCCTGTGAAGTCTTTGGGGGCAAGGAGCGGCGCATATACCATGGCCTTGCTGCTCTTGTTTCTCTGGATCCTGCTTTGTTGCCTTCTGGGCAACTTTTTGACTTCCAGCTCCTCTTCTTTGATGCACCAGATTCTACTCAGCCTCTCTTTTTCCTCTCCTGCCTGGTGACCACTGCCAGTTTTCACCCATCAGGGGCTTGGGCACAAGTCTAAGAGTTGGGTATGCTATCCAGTGGTATACAGGGTGAGATATAGAAGGAGCTACCCTGTCCATTGCTGACGGCACCGTGTGGCTAGAATGAGCCTCTTGCCTACTCCCAATTCAGGGGCTAAGCCGCTCTGGACAGGCTGCAATCCTTTGTCAGTTGCCCATTCTGTGAGTCCGGAAGCCAGACATTCAGGAAGTGGAGATTGTGTTCCCCATCTCTAGCCAGCACAAGATGAATTGGTGTGGCAGAGGGTGGCAGGGTGGGAGTCTATACTTGCCTGGCAAATATACCTGTGCCCGAATGTGTGTGACACTAAATAGCAAATAACAAACAGCATGACAATTCCAGAAAGAGATTGCAGAAGAAAGGCTAATGCTTATTTTAGTACTTTTAACATTTACTTCCATTTCTAGCATTTTGAAGAAGGGATCCCACATTTTCATTTTGTACTGAGTCTCACAAATTATGTAGCAAACTCCACCTATCACTATTTTCATATCCAAAAATCCAGGAGTGACAAGTCTCAATATTCTGTATTACAAGGAGCAAAGGGGAAATCCATAGAAAGATATCGCCTTCTATTTAAAAAAAATTTTTTAAGTATTTTTTTTAGTTGTAAAGGGACACAATACCATTGTTTTTTATTTATTTATTTTTATTCGGTGTTGACAGTCAAACCCAGTGTCTCACACATGCTAGGCAAGTACTCTACCACTGAGCTACAACCTCAGCCCAGATATGACCTTCTTAGAGCACTAGGAGCAATGTATTCACAGGGTGGTATTAATTGTTTTTGAACATTGCGTTTGCAGCCTACCTCAGATTTTTAATAATGAGTTCATATTCAACAAGTGAAGATGTAAGAGATTCCACTGTGTCCCAGTGCAGCCATACCACTAATAGACTTAGGAACATCTATCTTAGGTCTAGAGAAGAAAGAGGGAGTCTGGGAGCATCCAGGTACATGGGGAAGGTGGAGGGAGATGCTCTGTGTAACCTTCAACTGATAAATTCCATACTTGGATACTTCTGTGTTGGTAGGGGACTCATCTCATGAAAATTACTATGAAAATTCAGACCATGCCAGTAGCAGAGATTTTCTTGGTGAGGCAGAATCAACCCTTAAAAAATATGCGCTGTGTTCAATAAGATGCAAAAACATATGGACTCTGTGAAACAGGACCAGAGATGCACATTCAACAGACAGAGATGGTGAGATAAATAAAACTATTTTCCCAAGGAAGTAAAAATGCAGTATCAGAATTTAGATCTCCACTGGAGAATGTGAAGAGCAAATCTGACATCACCAAATGTTAAATCAGCAATTTTTATGATGAATTTGAGACATTTTCCCATTCTGCAGAAGCAAAGGTCACAGAATGAAAGGGACAAGAGGACAAAAAGTGAAGACTCAAGCTTTAAATCTATGATAATCAAAGTTAAATTCTATCATATGCTTGAGCTGAGAATAGGGGCAGGTACCTGAAGTACTGAGTACTGATTACTGAATAGTAGGAAGGGTTGGTGAGGCAAGATTACGTGTTTAAAACTATGGAGACAGCTCAAAAGCATCCAGTCAAAACATTTCTTGACTGCCCCCCACTCAAAATCAGTTTGTCTTTAGGTTTCTTTGAAGCCTGAAAAGCTATAAGAAATTGACCAATAGATTTTAAGGGAGAAGAATTGAAAGCAAATGATTCTATTTGCACATGGGTTGTTAATTTTATGTAAAGGCAAAAAGAAATTGTTATCTTATGAAGTCTTCAGTACTTACCATACCATCCATGCAACCTACTCAAAAAAAAAAAAACCCTCTAAGATAAATAAAACTCTTATTTAATTCAAAATTGGAGAAACAGGAATGTTAGCTTTCTTATAAAAAAATTGGCAGTTAGATTTGAAATCACTTAAATTTAGATGTCTAGATAATTATAAATACTCTTTAGCTACAAAATGAAGATATGAAATATAAGAAGAAACGTGAACTATAAAAATGTAAAATAAGAAAACATTTTGAAAGGAAATGCTCTAAAAAATAAGGCATGATCATACTTTAGAAATATTGACTCAGTATAGAAATCCAAGATTATATCAACAAAGTTCCAGAATGGACTGGAAAACAAAAACACCATATTGCTTTTAAGTGAACATGGGGAGAGTGAAAAACAGCTAATTCTTTAGGATTAAATCAGACAAAAGAATCCACATACTGTTGACAAGAAACATGAGTAAACAAAAGGTCACAGAACATTTTAAACACAAAGTGAACATTTTAACTGAAAGTTAAGAATGGCAATATACTAAAAAAGTAGAATCTTAGGCACAAAGCAATTTTTACAAGAGTGGTTATTTTATATTAGTGGTTAACTTAAGGGCATAGCGATGATGATGATGATGATGATGATGATGATGATGATGATGATGAAGCTGTTATAAAAAATAACACTTAAGGGGATAAAATAAGAATTATCAATCTTACAAGGATAAATTGATTAAAAATGCAACATAAGGGAATGATTTAACATCATTTTGTCTTGGACAGATTTAGAAGGTAAAAAGTAAATTATGTAGAGCAAGTGAACAATAAACACAAGAAGATCTCAAATTGTTAACCCATGCTACAACATGGGATAGGAAGGGAAATCAGGAAAATAAATTTTTTTTACTTTGTGATTAATCTGCCTTCCTAAGACCAAACATTGTGGTTTGTAACTGGGGACAGATGTAAATACCTAACCTCTTCCTCTTTCTTTCTTCTTCTTCTTCCTTTCTCTTTCTCTTTCTTTTCTTTCTTTCTTTTTTTGGGTGAATTTTATTTATTTTCTTCAAAAATCCTACAAAAGAGCAAAGTTAAAAACCAAGACCTTGGCAAGCAAGTGAGACCTTTCACATCCCAGGAGCCCTCCCCCATTCCCATGTCCCCCAGCTGTGTCACTGCCACAGTTCACAGGGATGGGGGGCTTGCTACTTTTGCCCACCACCAAACCCCACAGGGGAAAGAACCACTGCCTAGCAATCCCTTCCCCCATCTCTGCTCCTCAAGCTGATCCTGGTTGCAGAAGGCCATGGTAAGAACTAGGGAGATCTAGCAGGAGTTTTGAACCCCAGAGGGCCAATGTTGGGGTGTAATCTGTGAAGGATACATCCTCCTTTGGTTTGGTTGCCTCTAAGAATGATGCTGGGCCAGTATCCCACTCCCAGAGACCAGTTTAACATCCTTAGGACAAGGAGGACCAGAGGCCAGGGGTCTCAGCTGGAAAATGAGCTTATATTAATAGTTGGGGGGGGCAGTCAGATTTGAAGGGGCAATGGCCATTCCCATGCATGAAGATCCAGCATCAGATCTGGCTGGTCTACGCCTTGAAATTCCTGATGAGCTGCTCCTTCTGGGTTTCAGCTAACCTCTCTTAGGTCTTAGTACACTCTGATAGTTGAACTATTCCTTTTAGGTGGTATTCAACCTCTTTCTGATAAAGACTTTTGATGTCTCAAATGGTACACAGGTTCCCCTTTTTGTCCTCAAGGCAGCATGTGGGCATATGGCCAGGGAGTGTGCAGCTTTCTCAACCACTCCATGTTGCAGTGAAGGTGAGATCCTCAGGTGGGGCTGCTATCTGTGAACTCTCCTCTGTCATCTGGTCTTGTTGGTTGCAAGCTTGCCTGCTGACTTTTGCCCTTAAGGACTGAATCTGTTGTTAATGGTGAGTTGGCCTTTTACCGCCTCATGGCCCCTGGCTGTCTGCTACCTGATGCAGCCCCACCTTGGCTCTTGGTGGGTCTGTGAGCCCACTGGAATTCTCACCTTGACTTCCATGTACCCAATCTCCCCTGCCACGGAGCTGTCAGCACATACCTTGGCCACAGTAAATTCTCTCTGGTCAAGTCACCCAATCTCATTTACTTCTGCAATCCAAGGTGGTTTAGCAAAGACAAATAGCATGGCCTTCTTCTGTATGCCTAGTCTAGTTGAAAAAATAATTGAGAAGCCTTTAGGTTGAGATAGCTCCAGTGTTCTGGGTTCCTACATAAGCAAACTGAAACCCAACCTCGAGTACCTTAAGCAATCAAAAACCACCAGCTATCCTCTGACTAGGAACTTTCCATTTTAACCAATCAAGCAGTTTCTTCTTCTATTTCTGGGAGTAACTTATAAACTTTTTCTTCTCATAATCCCCTGGTGGAGCCCAAATTGCCTGTGGTGTGGTGATGCTTGATTTGTGAACTGCTGTTTGCTCAAATAACTCTAAAATTTTAATGTGCCTGTTTATCTTTTAACATAGGTCAGTTTGCCAAGATTCAACTAACCATATGACCACTTAGCCAACTTTAATTTACTTATTTACCAGAGACTTGTTTCTTCATCCTTTTTCTAACAATTACTGCAAAACTTCTGGAGGTATCTATGAAATTTTAGTTGACAGACTTCCAATTTATCTTTATAGCATTTTTAGTAATAGTCAATTTGTTGAAAGCTAAGAGTTAAATGTTGGTTTAGTGGATATACTAATGAGTTAGGAAAGTCCATTTACCTTTAGCAATTTTAGAGCCTAGGGTTAATTTCTTTATTCTTTCTCTGTAATTTCACATTTATGGTGAATAAATACCAGATTTAGGGTACTGAACTTAAAATAGAGCTCATTTAGAAAAAGCTTATAATTTACTTTTTCATTTAAATAGATTTTGTTTTTCATTGTACACTATAAACAGCAAAAAAATAACTTTAATAACCATGGTGTTCCTCTTGTGTTTCTTTTGAAAAGGAAAACATTGTGTATCAAAACAAACACAAAGAAAATTAAATTTCTCTGAGATTTTGACATAAGCAAAGTAATTTTTAAAGCCACTGATGTTTATTTTTCAAGTTCAATGTGGTGGCTTTCAGGGAAGAAGAGTGCAGATGATGCAAATGTTAGCTTTTGTCAATTGCCAGTGCTATTTAGAAACACACACACACACACACACACACACACACACACACCTACCTAGTACTTGCTGCTAAGAAGGATCAGGATCGTGTGCTGTGAGCTTCTCTGACCTCACACAGCACACTGGAAGTCAACCAATACATTCAGGACTCATAAGCTACTGATAGGTGACTGACTAAAGGAGAAAGATTGGATTTGAAGACAGATTTGAAACTCAACAACAAAGTTTTTTTTGTTTAAAAAATAAAGTTGGACATCATCACTGAATAAGAATGTAAAAAATAAAAATGCTAAGTATTGAATTTATCAACACTAACAATTAAGGAGTTAACTAAATGAATGAAAGCACAGAACTGATAGGAGGAGAAAATATGAGAAGAATATCAATAGGGAAACAGGGCTGGGGTAGTAATACACACACACACATATAAATATATTTTTTAAAATAGGAAAACAGAGAAGAGAGGCAAATCAGACAATCTCAGGCAAAAAACAATGAAGAGACAGGTGCGTGGAAAGACAAAGTATAAATGTTTGAAGAAGTAAGAATAAAAGAGGGGTTTGAAATGCAGACAGAGACAGCAGGTCTCTGTCCTTGGAGGAAGAAGCTTGGAGAAGGATGATGAAACTTGGTGCTCATCTTACATTAGGTGTCAGTGCTCTTAAACAAGTGTGGACATGCAGCGAGCTGTGCAAACGGCTGGAGACTCGGGATCATTCAGAGCTGGGCTGCTCAGCCTCCTGTCTCTTGGTGTTTCTACTCTGGTGAAGCCAACTCAGTCTCATCTTGGACTGTGGACACTCTGAACCCAGATTTGATTCTAGAACGTTCTGCAGGCAGCTAATTATAACTCTCCCTCGGGCTCTTTTCACTGTTAACTCCTCTAAATGTACGTTTTCTATCGTGGCTGACAGTTCCCCTCTTCTTTCCTTCTGCCACTCTTCATTGGATAATTCATTTGTTTAGCTAACATTTTTCAAACAACTACAATGTGCCCTAACAAATTTAAAATCCAGGACAATGGGGACCTTAAATATCTTGGTGATTTCGGTATCCAGTTCTGGCATGAGCATGTGTTCAGTCAACCCTGAAATGAGCACTATAAAAAGGATTAAGATAAAAATTTTATTTTCAAGAATTTTATAAAAAAAGTGGGAGATCATCATTTATTCAAATAATTATGCTGAATAATTGTTTAATGAGAGAGAGAGAGAGAAAGAAAGAAAAGAAAATCTGGAAGTGTGGCATCACAGAAGCCAGGGAAAAGTGCCTTTCTAAGAAAAAAAAAAAAAGTGACACACAGCAAGAGGACTAAAAAGAGTTGATTGAATTAAACAATGAAAAAGTCAGAGACCCACCAGTAAGGAAAATTAGATTCATTCAATGATCACTAAAAATGCTAGGTTAAATATAAGAAAACTCTATCATTTTAAAAGCATCACTGAGCTAACAAAACAGATACAATATGCGCAGATTAAAAAATTAAAAGTGAGCATGCTTGACATTTTTTAAAATACCAAAACAGATAACATGTATCTCTGTTGTTTGAAGTTAGAATACAAGCACTGTTGATGAAGTCAGTGTGCAAAGGAGACTGAAGGTGGCTTATGGGGACTGGGAATATTCCTTCTCTTGATCTAGTGCTGATTACATAGATGTGTCCAGTTTGTGAAAAATTCATCCAACTTTCACATATATTTGGGATTTTACACTTCTCTGTATTTTTCAATAATGGTTTATTTTTTTAAAAAAATAAAACAACCAAAAATAAAATGAGAATCCAAGGACACAAATGATTACCCAAACTGGCTTTGGACTGAAGGGTAACTCTTCCATCCTTGTAATTTTCAGATTTAGTTTTGATGACTGTGAGGGCGACAGAGAAACTCTGGGGAGTCCAAAAGGCAATTCCCTATGAAGTTGGGACCACAGAAGATATACCTTCAGTGAAAGGGAATTAGAAATAAACTTGTAGCCTAGGAGGGGCCTCAAGAAGACTTTCGAGAAATTTTAATATTTATTTTTTAGTTTTTCAGCGGACACAACATCTTTGTTTGCATTTAATTCAAAGTTGAAGTGCTTGCAGGACATCTGCAGGGGTGAGCACAAATCCTCTCTGGGGCAGTGCCACTTCTATACTAGCCTCAAAGAATTTCCATGGGTAAAATCCCAAAGAACAAGAGCTCACACCAAAGAGCTAGCATACAATGTGCTGTGCCGTGAGTGACTCAGCAGAAGCTAAAGAAAGCAGAACCAGACTGCTCCAGACTGAGTATTGAAATTATTAGGTATAAAATGTAAAAACAGCAGAGTTTAGGGTTCTTTTTTTTTTTTTTTTTTTTTTTAGTACTGGATGGCTGCTCTACCACTCAGCTCTATCCCCAACCCTTTTCATATTTTGTTCTGAGACAGGGCCTCACTATTTCTTTTTTTGGGGTAGTGAGTACTGGGGATTGAACCTAGGGGCACTTAACCACTGAACCATATCCCAAGCCATTTTCATATTTTATTTTGAGATGGTCTCACTAAGTTGCATAGGGCCTCAATAAATTACTGAGGCTGATCCTCCTACTTCAGTCTCCCATGTTGCTAGGAATACTGGCATGTGCTAGTGTACCCAGCTGCAAAGTCTAGTTTAAGTTTAGCTTAGTTTATTTAGAATGTGAGCAAGGAATAGAAGATTTTAAAACCAAAAAGATCAAGTAGATTTGAAAAGGAATTAACTAGAACTCTAAAAGAATAACATAATCTGTATAGTAATTATAATGAACTCATTGTGACATTTTTCAGGGCAGGGTCATCAGAGGGAAGGGGGCAGAATCCAAAGCTCAGCCAGTTGAAGAGTTCATGGCAGTATTTTCCTGTATGTACATAATATTCTACAACTTAAAAATATTAAATTGGTGGGTAGGAGTGTAGTTCCGTGGTAGAGTGCCTGATTAGCATGCACATAGCCCAGGGTTCAATCCCCAGCACCAAATAAATAAAGAAAGAAATAAAACGAAAGTAATGATAAATAAGAATAGTAAATAACCAGTAAGGGGGAAGGAAAAATTAAGAAGTGCAGACTATACTAAGTGCAGACTATTTCTAGTAACTTTGAGCAGTGACAAGACACAGTGATGGGGAGGAGGAAGGAGAAAGAATCCTTTCTTCCATCATCCCTACTCACCACTCCTGGATTTGACTAAAGGAAGCAGAGAGATGGAGCACAGGGAGGGAGAGTGGGAAGATGCTGGAAAAGGGGAAAAGAGAACAGGAATTAGAGCAAGAGGAGAGTTGAAAGAGAAGAGGCGAGAGGGACCACCATTGAATAAACAGAGCAACCCCCTGTCCCTGTGTTGGGCTTCATAGCAATGGAATAATAAAATAGTGAAGAGAAATAAGTAAAACAGGACACACATCCTAAATCCATCACCTTGAAAGTTAGCATCATATTAGGATATAATGTTTTTCCACTATAAATTAAAAATTTCATTTAAGAAGTTTTAACCCTACCCTAATATGCTCTCTAATTTCATGGTAAACTAGAAGAACAGGATTTGAACCTAACCAAGACTGACATGTTCCATTCTGCAAGGGTCACATCACTACCTCTCAAAAATAGAAAGTATAAAGTAGGACACTCACTTGTCATCCTGAATTACTTTACTTTTTTTTTTTCCTTTTAAACATAGTTTAGACCTCTTGAGAGCTGAGCCTAGGATGAGCTCTCCTACTACTGGAGTTCATAAATATGTAAAACATAATTCATGAGTTTGAAGTGCAAAGGATTAAATATTTATTTTATCCAATTACTTTGAATGCTTTTCAAAGTCAGGTAATTTTGAAGAAGCACAGTACATATTTTAAACTTAAACAAGTGTGTTCATTTTAGCTCTTTTCAAAACAGCAAGTCAAAGTGTTTTTCAAATTTAAAAAAAAACAAGCATAAGTATATAACTAGAAGCAGTTATTTCTCAACTCTAGCAATTATTCTACTATCTTCCTTTAGGATAATCGCTGTGTTTTCTCTACATCATGCTTTTGCTTGAAAAGTGGTCTGACTTAGGGTGTTATTTGCACAATGATTTTTTTTTTTAAATAATGCAAGTGTTATTATCCAACCCATAGTGGCTTAAAAGGAATGAGGTCATTTGTTGAGCCCTATACTGAACAGCCCAGAATTTAGCCTGGCTTCAGATGTGGCTTGATTGAGGACTCTAAATGAGTTCCTAGCTTCTATCTTTGGGGTCAGTGTTCCCTGTAAGTCATCCTGTAAACCTCTCATGGCACAAGGTTCTGTATTGTGGACTTTCAAGGCTCATGATCTCACACCGTCAAATATACCTCCCACAAAATGTCTATGTAAACCTTATTGGTCTGAATACTTACGTGTGCACCTAAGATGGACTGATGGCAATCTGGATGGGTCAAACTGCTTAGTTTAATCCAATCATGGCCTATAATTCTCAAGCTTAGGTCAGGAGTTTATCTCTCCTAAGTAGCATGGCTGATAAAAAGAGAGGGATGATTTTCAAATAAAGTTTGAGCTACAATTAACTCATATTTCAGGAGAATGAATAGACAGTAAGTGAAAAATAATGGATGATTTGGGTCAAGAATTGGTCAAATCTGGCTGCAGAAAATCTACTGAAGTACTGGGCATGGTGGTGCATGCCTGTAATCCCAAGTATTTGGGAGGCTGAGGCAGAAGATGTTCAAGGCCTATATCAGCATCTTAGTGAGACTCTCTCTCAAAATAAAAAAATTAAAAAAGCTGGGGATATAGCTCTGCAGTGAGCGCTTCCCTAGCATGTATGAGGTCCTGGGTTCAATCCATAGTAAATACACACACACACACACACACACACACACTGGAATTTTCTCTCATTTTGAGGTCTTCCACTTTCACACCCAATTCTCCTATTCTTAGTTAATATTATACCCAAGCCTATCCTTAAGGTTTTTAAAGCAAGGACAATTTTTAATGTGTATTTGGCATTAGCTAACATAGTCAATGAAAATCAATGAGCACCTAGGGTTTTGTCACTTGGACATATTAGTTTACATTGACCTTGAAATAGTATTTTTTGAATGTAAAAATATAGAGAGAATAATATTGACTGAGGTAAATGCTACTTAATATAAAATAGTAGAGCACAAAATCTTTCACTGTTCATCAGTATTATGGATTTATGTATTTTCAAAATCTAATGCCATCAATCAGGATTGAATGTTTAATAAAAAGTATAGAAATATGTTTACTTGTTATGTATTTGATTAAGACACAAATTTCTCTCTTTGCCATTATCCTTATTCTCATTCAGGAAATATTCAGTATCTCCTGTGCTCCAGACTCTGTTTTAGGAGCTGGGAATATAAAATTAATGCTTATTATATCATTTAAAGTAAAAATAAGAAAAGCATTATTGTTTTGATGGATTATAATTAAGGATATATATAATTATATATTATAGCCAATATAACAGATTATATGTATGTAAATACATACATATGTTTATTTATTTATTTAGTGATTATTTCCAGGGGAGCAAGGATAATTATTTAGTTTCCAGGCACTAAAATTATGCTGACAATTTTCTCTATTACCATCCTTTATCCCCAGTGGAGATTGCCTGAATCACTAGTTGATAGAGGATATATATATTTTAAATTAATTAATTTGCTTATTTTGATTTTTTATATATGACATCAGAATGCATTTTGATTCATAGTACATATATAGAAAACAATTTTTCATTTATCTGGTGTACACAAAGTAGAGTCACACCATTCATATTTTCATACATGTACCTAGGGTAACGCCATCCATCTCATTCCACCATCTTTCCTACTCCCCTGCCCCCTCCCTTCCCCTCTCTCTCCTTTGCCCTACTCAAAATTCCTCCATTCCTCCCATGCTCCTCCCCACCTCCATTATGGATCAGCATCCACTTATCAGAGAAAACATTTGGCCTTTAGAACCCTGTTATACTTTTATTATTCAAGTTTAATTGTTAAAAGTCCACATATGTTAAACCATCTTACATCCATACAAATCAGGAGTCAAACACATATTTCTTTTAGTTAATCTATTTTTTTCCCTTAAATATTTGAGGTTATAAAACTTGGGCCTGGGAAATCAGATTGAAATAAAACTATGAAAAGATGTCTAAGCCTTCTGATGGGGCAAAACATCTGATTGGCAAGTGTCCACTTTCAATTTTCTCCTGCTTGAGCAGAATCCTAAATTTTGCAATGTCCTGTCCTCTTGTGTTGTAAAGAGGCAGAATAGTGTGGTGGAAAAGAAGTGGTTGTGGGTTCTGATTGCTTGGGTTGGAATTCTGCTATGTTTGCTGTGTGATCTCAGTCTCCATCTCTGTTTTCTTATCTATAAATTGAGTATAATGATAAGACCTGCCTCAAGGGTCTGGCCTGAAGATTAAGTGAATTAATACATGTACAGTGCTTAGAACTGTGCCTAGCACATAAAAATAGTTATGTGCCTGGTTAAACGCATGACTTTATATTTCCCTCATGTAACTATAAAAGAATATTATTTGAACAAGCTTATTCACTGAGGACTAAAGATAAGACTGGATATTTACAGTATCTGCGAATTTTCTTCTCTTCTGGTTGTCTATTAGAATAATTAAGTAAAATTGCATGTAATGGATATTTTAGGACATTTGTATGCATTCCTCAACAAATTAATCATGGGTATAAATATCCATAAGGGACATCAAAACAAAGAGGATAAGAAAGGTCTCTTTCATGTTCTTGTGATAGTTTTTCGGTTATTTTTTTTTTATTTTTGAACACATATTAGTACTGGGAATAGAAAGACCAGAAGGAAGCACTTCACCTTCTTTCGAGGAAAAAACAGGACACTTCCCGAAGTGTCAAGCAAAGGAGGAAGGAAGAATGTCATGATACGTTGGGAGTCTTGTTCTTCATTTATTCCTGATATATGAACTTCTAAAATACGTGATATTTCTCAATCACATCTTCCCAGAAGACAAAGAGTCCTGAAGAATGAAAAAACAGAATGCTCAAAATGTCATCAGCACCTGGCTCTCCCACACCAATGAGCACAAAGAGTTCTTTAAGAGAAACAGTTCTGCCCAGAACATAAGAGATGGATATTGTGGACCTGTGTTAACACCAACTAACTCTATGACTTTAAGAGAGTTCTGAATTTATTTTTCTCATTTGTAAATGTAATGGTGGAAATCACTTTCATTACTACTTATTTGACTTATAACGTTCTAATTTTGCTTTCTTATTTAGCAATGATTTAACATTTCAGCAATATCTTCTCCAGGTAACATAATAACGTGATATCAGTCCATTGGAAGCCACACCTGTCATATTATCCCATTTTATTATATTATCGAAAACCTGCAAATATCTGCAAATATCTCAATACGTCTTTAACAAAAATATTAAATTTTAATCATAGTAGATTAACAAATTTGAAATTAATTTTTAACATGAAAATATTATTATTCTCTTATTTAGTACATCTTGTATTATGTATCAGTTTATTCTAATTTGAATAGACCTTTATAGAAAGATGTTTGTATAAAGGTGAGAGTAGATAGCAATCCAGTTATAATTTATCTCATCATTTTTATTCTTTTCATAAATTACTATTAAATAACTCACATGACCAGAAAAGGCCCATTTTATAAGAAATGTTCTCATTTGCAAGGATATTTATTAATAAATTATGATCATATTCATAGTTGATAAATTTCAGTGTTTATTCTTGAACATAATAAAAAATACACTTTGTATAAGATTGTGATACAAAACTGTAACTTCTAATAAAGTGTTAACTGATGCATGGTTTTTACATTTTTATTGTAAGGTCTGAGGGTATCAGTTCTTTAACTTTTGTATATAATTACTTGTATATAATTTTGTATATAATTACTCTGTAAGTAAGTACAGTTTTCTTCTATAGAAAGTGAAAGTAAATATTTATTAAACATTAATGTTAAGTTATAAGAAAGAAATCCAGTACAATATATTTTATATTTTACTTTGTTTTGCTGAAACCCAAGAATGAAAATTTTTCAACATAATATTTTTTCCTCTTAAGAAGAAAAGTGGTTTGTTGTTAATATTAGGTAAACCCCTGTGTGAAAGTGGATTTGATGCATGCTTTTGAGACCAGATCCCTTGCAAAAATATTTTATCTCTCTTGAGTCAGAGAAGTGCTGTTTAATTGTGTTCTGCACAAGAGACATTCAATCCATTTTGACAGGTTCACTAGTCTTGTTTAACTCTGCAGTGTCATTTAGTGGCCCAGAATGAGATATATAAAAGCCATTACTAGATAAAATTGATCAACCCCAGGTCCAAAATAGATTGCTAAAAATTAACTTCCTAGCCGGGTGCAGTGGCGCACACCAGTAATCCCAGCAGCTGGGGAGGCTGAGGCAGGAGGATCGCAAGTTCAAAGCCAGTCTCAGCACTTTAGTGAGGCCCTAAACAACTTAGTGAGACCCTGTCTTTAAATAAAATATAAAAAGTATTGGGGTTGTGGCTCAGTGATTAAATGCCCTTGGGTTCAATCCTTGGTCCTCCCAGCCAAAAAAAAAAAAAAAAAAAAAAAAAAAAAAAAATAGCCTTAAATTTTTGAGCTCCTGATTGAAATACAAAGTATCTACTACTTTGTATTTGAAATACAAAGTAATCTAATACTTAGATTAAGTTTTTGTAGCAAAACAAATTAATCAAAATAAGTAGAAACATTCTTCAGCCTCTAGTGGCCTTTTTAATTATTTTTTTTAAAAAATATATATTTTTTTAGGTGTAGATGGATTAAGAATACACTTATCATAAGGGACAAAATTATATATGGGAGAGTTTTTTTTTGTTTGCTTGCTTTGTTTATTTTTTAAAATAAAAATTTTAACTTTGTTCTAATTAGTTCTACACAATAGCAGAATGCATTTTGATTCATTGTACACAAATGGAACACAATTTTTCATTTCTCTGGTTGTCCTGGATATAAAGTTGCATCACATGTGCAGTCATACATGTACCTAGGGTAGTGATGTTCATCTTATTCCATCATCTTTCCTACCCCCATTCCCCTTCCCTTTCCCTCCATTCCCTTTGTCCAGTCAAAATTCCTCCATTCTCCTCATGCCCCAGGCCGTCTCCCCTGCCTCTCATTATGGGTCAGCATCTACTTATTACAGAGAACATTTGGCCTTTGTTTTTTGGGGGGATTGGCTTACTTGGCTTAGCATGATATTCTGTAACTCCATCCATTTACCTGCAAATTCCATAATTTTATTCTCTGTTACTGTTGAGTAATATTCCATTGTGTGTATATATACCACAGTTTCTTCGTCCATTCATCTGTTGAAGGGCATCTAGTTGGTTCCACAGTTTAGCTATTGTGAATAGAGCTGCTATGAACACCTATGTGGCTGTGTCCCTGTAGTATGCTATTTTTAAGTCCCTTGTGTATAGACCCAGGAGTGGGGTTAAATGACAGTTCCATTCCAAATTTTCTAAGGAATCTCCGAACTGCTTTCCATAGTGGTTGCTTTGTTTATTTTTTAAAGAAAATAAATTATTTTTATTTGATATGTGTTTTTCACAAATCTTATAAAACTTTAACCTCTTTATAAAAATGTATGTTATGTCAATTAATTATTACTTACAACTGATAATATCAGTCATATCCTTAGTTGGAAAGACAGTGGTTTTATTTTCAGTCTTTTCTCAAGAAACATATTCTTGTTTGTGTAACCATGCAGTTACCATATTTAGAATTCTTTAGTTCTCTACACAAGTCCATATTTCCTTCTGGTATAATTTTCTTTCTAGAAGAACTTCCTTTATGGTCTCTTATAACACAGACATATTGCTGACAAAGTCTTTTGGCTTTGGTATGTCTGAGGAAGTATTTTGCCTCCATTTTTGAAATATATTTTGATGATTACAGTATTTTAAGTGAGCAGTTTTTCTCTCACTTCTTTAAAGATTTTTTCTCTACTCACTTCTTACATGCGTTGTTTATGGTGGGAAATCTGATGTCATCTTTACCTAGGGTCCTCTGCGTGTAAGGAGTCCTTCTCTGGTTGCTGCTCTCCCCTATTGATCATTGGGTAGGAGAACTTAGATTATAATTTGCCTTGAGATAATGTTCTTCACTTCTTGGATTTGAAGTTGCCTCTAAATACTGATTTCTTCACAAAGAGGTACTAATGCCAGGAACTCTTATAGATACAATATCCAAATAATCCTACAAAATGGCTAAATTTATTAGATAAAGGCCCATTCACTCTAGAATATTTTAAAATTTATTTTATCCTTTGGGCAAAGATAATATAAATTGCCTACTACATTTAGAAATCTGTGGTTTTGCAGAGAACGGGTTTATAACAGGGTGTTTAGTCAAAAGGTATTTTCAGGGAAGCAGTAGGACAGATTTTACTACACATTTTGAAGATGTTGCATTTAGCTGCTTAAAAGGTATTTTTCATTACGTGAAATAGTTGAACAAATATCTGTAAGACCCTGTAGAAAGTAGCATAACTTTAAGTGACAAGGACTTTTCATTTTATACGAATCTCTGAGTCTTTGGAAAAACTATATTGTGATAGGAAATCTTGAAAATTTCCTCTTCTGATAGGGCTTGAGATAGAGAAAAGTTATTGCAAGATTTAAGTTTTATACAAAGCCACCTGGAAGAACCACAGAATAAAAACAGAGCATTTTCTCTTTTAACACAAGGATGAAACAGGCTTTTTTTCCAATCTGCTCAGCCTGAGAAGTGACTTTGAGAGATGAGCAAAACTTTGAGAGTTACAGTCTGGCCTTGCAGTTAGGGAGAGGTTACTGTTGTGCCCTGAGGGAAGGTCGGGATTTCTGTGCAGGAAGAGTATCTTGATATTCATAGAAAGGCAGTGAATATTTTGTTGCAGTTTTCAATTCATTACATATGTTAACAGGCTTATAATTATCCTAAGTATGGATGAAAATAATGTCATTTTAGTTGAAAATGAAATCTGTGTGTTTATCTCAAGTTTTGATCTACAGTTGAGTAATCATGCAACAGAAAAACAGGCACCAGTTTCAAGTTCCTTCAATCTTTATATAAAGTTTCAAAAAAAAAAAAATAGAGATACAAAGGAGATGAAAGGTCAATACACATATATAATAACAATAACTGCTAGGCTTATATTTGAACTTGATCATATTAGTTGGGAGGAAAATGATTTTTTCAAAGATTTATATAAAATGTGTACTAGGATTTAGTTTTATTCATATTCTTATGGTTTTAATAGCTGTATTAATCACATAGTCTGAACTCAAATCACACACTGATCTAATATTGTTGTTTTCTAGATGGAAACCTGGAGACGTACTTATTAGAACTACTTTTTCTAAATGATCTACTAGATGTTTTATTTTAACTTACAACGCCCTGAGCTTACCCACATTAATGAAAACTTTTTTTTTACACTGGCAATCTATTCCAAAACTACTCATCTGAAAATACTCCACTGCCAATGGTGGTAATGTCATCATTAATTAATTTTCTCACTTATAAAAACAAAACAATAACCTCCTTTCTTACCTCACCCCATCCAATACTACTTATATCTCAGTTCCTATTTTTATACCATATCTGCTATCAATTATAGAATAACAGAAGATCTCAAACCTCAAATGATATCAAGACCAGCCATGATATCTTATTTTTATAAGTTTTTCTAGTTGGCAAAAGACTGTCTGAAGATCAAAACGCTCACTTTTGAACAATATTATTATCTACTGTAGTGGTTTGCCTAATAAATAAGCCTAGATTAACATGACTACCTAGTACTTATAACATTAATGAAACAGGGAGATTGTTCCTGATATCAAATGATATTGTCTGGGATCAAGTGTCACTGGCCAGCCATGGGCTGTGTGTGTGAGCTGTGAGCATTTTGAGTGCATGAGTGGACTGGACTGACTGCTGTGCAGTCTGGGCTGTGCACTCTGTGTCCTTTTTGCTCTCTCTGCCTTTGATCCCACGTAGCACCTGAGATGGGTGTGACTGCCAAGATGTCAATCAATCTATTGCCCACAAGACAACAGGAAACTAAACTCAACCCTGACTCGATGCCTTATTTGGAAAGAACATTCCATTGAACCTCCCTTTGTGTGTCCCTCTATATGAGAATAAAGAATTCAGGGGCTGGGGTTGTGGCCCAGCAGTAGAATGCTCACCTCATGTGTGAAAGACCCTGAGTTTGATTCTCAGCACCACATACAAAAATAAACAAGTGAAATAAAGGTGTTGTGTCTAACTACAACTAAAAAATAAATATTAAAAAAAAAAAGAATTCAGGTGGCTCTGTCTCTTTTTCCAACGGGCCCCTAAGGTGAAGAGCCCTTCAGAATTTTGAAAAGATATTTCTGTGTGCTTGCATGCTTTCTTCACTGTTTTCTTAAGTTATTGGTACAGCTAGCTCTTGTGAACCCAGCTTACATCGCCACCTAGGTTAGATGGTGGTAATCAGGTAATGAGGCTACTTTTCAGGAAATCACTACCTGGCTGAACAGGGTATTATTGAAGTTATAACAGCTTAATTTTATGATCCTTTGTTGACAGCTGTATGTTTTAAAAAGCCAACATGGTAATAATATAATGATGAGCTGGGCTGGGTTGTAGCTTTGTGGTAGAGTACTTGCCTAGCACCTTTGAGGCACTGAGTTCGATCCTAAGCATGATTTTATAAAACTATATAAATAACGTTATAAGAAAAATGTAATGAGGTACAGAAAGAAATCTCCAGAATATAAAATTAAGTATTTCTATTAGAATATAATTCAGAAAGCACTTTGGGGCTTAAAATATACTTTCTCTACAAATATCTCTTGTTATATGCATTGCTAGAGAAAAACTACAAACATTTTGTTGACTCCAACTCATTCTAGTTCCTAGAGACAATATCTGCCAGTAATGTCCTAGTGCCTCCATAGAGAACAGTCAATGAAAGATTTCCCCCTTTGCTTATAGCATTGCTGTCACCTGTGAAGGAGCTGAGGCTTTGCCATCTCAAACATGCCAAATTGGTTTACTGATTAAGCTGAAATCACTTCAGAACTGACTTCAGAAAGGACTCTCTGATGCATATTTTCCTATAAACAGCAAATCATAAAGACTCTTGTGAGAGGAATGTCCTTTGCATACCAATACTAGAAAGTAGCTTTGATTACCAGAGACTGGCAATGGGGGCTGCAATAAGCCAGAATAAACAAGCTGTTAGAAGTAACCCTTATCTTTCACCAGCTTCTACACCTGCTCCCATCACCATGTATGGCTTAATGACTTTCTAGAATTTACTATCTCAGTCCAGAGATCCATTTGCTCTGCTATTCCTTCATGACAAAAAAAAAAAAAAAAAAAAAAAAAAAACTATGGTTTTTTTCTAAAAAGTAGAAATTTTATCATGCTTTGGTCATTTCTTCTGATTCCATTCTTGTGCAGATGTGCATGTAAAATTAATAAAACTCACATGTTTTCCTCCAAAGAGTCCACCTAAGAACTCAGGGGGGAAGATGGTGCCCCATGCTAAGAAGGAATCTCCTGCCCTTCTCAAAGCTGAAGCCAAAGCCAAAGCTTTAAAGGACAAGAAGGCAGTGGTAAAAGGCTCCACAGCCATAAAAAGAAGACAATCCCACCTTATCTACTTTCTGGTGGCCCAAGACATTGTGGCTCTGGAGGCAACCCAAATATCTTCAAAAGAGAGCTCCAGGAGAAACAAGCTTGACGGTTATGCCATCATCAAGTTCCCTGTGACCGCTGAGTTGGCCATGGAGAAGACATTTGTGTTCATTGTGGATATCAAGGCCAACAAACACCAAATCAAATAAACTGTAAAAAAGCTCTCTGAGGGCTGGGATTGTGGCTCAGTAGTAGAATGTTTGCCTAGCATGTGTGAGGCCCTGGTTTTGATCCTCAGCACCACATTAATTAATTAATTAATTAATTAAGTATTATATTATTAAATATTATTTTTAAAAAAGCTCTATGACATTGATGTGGCCAACATAGATGTGGCCTGATCAGGCCTGAGGGAGAAGGCATATACACATTGGACTGGCTCCTGATTATGATGCTTTGGCTGTTGCCAACAAAATTGGGATCATCTAAACAGAGTCCAGCTGTCTAATTCTAAATATATCCTTTTTTTCCAACATAAAAAAAGAAAAGAAGACAGAGGAAGTAGAGTGTCTCTCTGTTCCTACACAGACAAAATTCAGGTGCCTTCCACTTATGAGTGTTATGTCTTTAATATGAATGATAATTGCTTATAAAGCACTGGTGAAAAACATAGCGTAACAGTGCAAAGTATTATACCACTTATTATAGAATAAACAATACAAGTGTTAGTGCAATTAAATTTAATCTAAACGGGTCTTAAAGTACAGCAGTTTAGCAATGTACTGTGTACAAAACAGAACCAAGAAACCAGCCGTAAACTGCAATGATAGAAATATACTGTCATCCAGTGCTGGGACTCAGTTTAATCAGGGGTATAACCTTTAAGCATATTAACTAAAAATGGACTCTGACATGACAGACATCAGTGCCAAGGCTTTACACCTCCCCACCCCCTTTTTATATAAAGTAATACATATATTTATTATATATGTATATTTATAGTAATAAGCACAGCTGGGGAGGTAGCTCAGTGATAGAGTGCTTGCCTAGCACATTAAAAAGGCCCTGTGTTCAATCCCCAGCATCCCTTCAAACCCCTATCCCCAAAATCATAGTTCAACTGGAAGTTTCTTTCTTTTTCTTTTCTTTTCTTTTCTTTTTTTTTGAGTACTGGGGAGTGAACTCAGGGGCACTTGACTATTGAGCTACATCCCCATATCTATTTTGTATTTATTTAGAGACAGGGTCTCACTGAGTTGCTTAGTGCCTCGCTTTTGCTGAGGCTAGTTTTGAACTCAGTACTCCTGTCTCAGCCTCCTGAGCCACTGGGATTACAGGCATGCACCATCAACTGGAAATTATAAGCAAGTTAAATATTAACAGTGTAATGTTTGCAATTCAAAATTTAAGAATTCCTTTTTTTGAGGTTATATTGACACCTAATTTTAAGGCCATTTAGAAGGAAGATTTAAAGGTCAGATTACTTGAGTTCAAATCTTAGGTTTGATACTTAATTGTTCTATGGCTTTGATCAAATTAATGTCTTCTGTGCCTCAGGTTCTCCAAATGTAAAATGGGAAAAATAATAATACAATGTAGAGTGATGGAAGGGGTTAATTAATAAGGCCAAACATCTGGAACAGTGTTTGGAAAACTAGAAAAATCCAAGCTATCATGAATATAAATATTTATTCCTATATTACTTATAAAAAATTAATTTATTCTAATATGTTGTACATGATAGCAGAATGTATTTCAATTCATAGTACACATATAGAACACAATTTTTCATGTCTCTGGTTGCACACAAAGTAGAGTCACATCATTTGTGTTTTCATACATGTATTTTTGGGTAATGATGTCCATCTCATTCCACCATCATCCCTACCTCCATGCCCCCTCTCTTCCCCTCCCTCAGCTAAAGTTCCTTCATTCCTCCCATGCCTCTCCCATCCCAATTATGGTTCAGCATCCACATATCAGAGAAAACATTTGGCATTTGTATTTTTGGGATTGGCTTACTTCGCTTAGCATAATATTCTCCAACTCCATCCATTTACCTGCATATTCCATGGTTTTTTTTTTCTCTTTTAATGCTGAGTGATATTCCATAGTATATATATACCACAGTTTCTTTATCTATTCATCTACTGAAGGGCATCTAAGTTGGTTCCACAGTTTAGCTATTGCCGCAGTCTGGCTGGGCACAATTCACGAGCCACATGTCAAGCAGAAACGAACTTTATTTTTAGAACACACACGCCACACCACACGAACTCTTCAGGAATTCCCTCAGAGCCCAACTGCCACCACCAGCTACCCACAAGCCTCTCAATCCCCCCACTCCTCCCACTCTTGAGGCTGATTGGCTGAATCATGTGGGCGGAGCCAAGAGTCCCCCAATGAGCAGCTCTATGGTCTGAAAGGGCGGGGAAATAGCCCAATGAGCATCACCGCAGAGGAGCCAATCAGCTGGCAGCTGAAAGTTTGCTGGGGCCCCTTCAGCTGTGGCTCTCAACAAGCTATTGTGAATTGTGCTGCTATAAATATTGATATAGCTGTGTCCCTGTAGTATACTGATTTCAAGTCCTTTGAATATAAACCAAGGAGTGGGGTAGCTGGGTCAAATGGTGGTTCCATTCCAAATTTTTCAAGGAATCTCCATCCTGCTTTCCATAATGGTTTCACCAATTTGCAATGTATGAGTGTGTCTTTCTCCTCACATCCCCTCACCAATACTTATTGTTGTTTGTATTCTTAAAAGCTGCCATTCTGACTGAAGTGAGTAGTTTTGATTTACATTTCTCTACTTGCCAGAGATGTTGAACATTTTTTCATGTATTTGTTGATTGATTGCATATCATCTTCTGCAAAGTGTTCAGTTCCTTGGTCCATTTGTTGATTGGGTTATTTGTTTTTCTGGTGTTAAGATTTTTAAGTTTTTTATATGTCTTAAAGATTAGTGCTCTATCTGTTGTGTATGTGGTAAAAATTTGCTCCCATTGTGAAACTCACTAACTGTTTCTTTTGCTGAGGAAGAAGCTTTTTAGTTTGAATCCATCCCATTTATTGATTCTTGACTTTAATTCTTGCACTATATGAGTCTTACTAAGGAAGTTGGGGCCTAATCTGACAAGATGAAGATTTGGGCCTACATTTTCTTCTATTAGGCTCAGGGTCTGTGGTTTAATTCCTAGGTTCTTGATTCATTCTAAGTTGGGTTTTGTGCGTGGTGAGAGATAGGGGCTTAATTTCATTTTGCTGCATATGGATTTCCAGTTTTCCCAGCACCATTTGTTGAAGAGACTATCTTTTCTATCTATATATATATTTAATTGTCAATGGATCTTTGTTATTTTATTTATATGCACTCTGAGAATCAAACCCTGTGTCTCACACTTGCTCACCCACTGAATCACAATCCCAGGGGTCTTTTTAAATCCAATTTGCAAGTCTATGTTTTTTGATTGGTGAGTTTAAGTCATTAATATTCAGGGTTATTATTGAGACATGATTTTTTATTTCCAGCCATTTTTGTTTATTTTTGGTATTTAACTTGACTTGATTTGTCTTTTGATTGGTTTTTCCTTTAGTGTAATACATCCCTTTGTGATCTGCATTTCCTCCTCATGGAATATTTTATTGAGGATGTCTGCAGTACAGGCTTTGTAGTTGTAAATTCTTTTAATGTTCGTTTATCCTGGAAGGTTTTAATTTTTTTCATCAAATCTTTTTTTTTTTAAGAGAGAGTGAGAGAGGAGAGAGAGAGAGAGAGAGAGAGAGAGAGAGAGAGAGAGAGAGAGAGAATTTTTTTTTAATATTTATTTCTTAGTTCTCGGTGGACACAACATCTTTGTTGGTATGTGGTGCTGAGGATCGAACCCGGGCCGCAGGCATGCCAGAGGAGCGCACTACCACCTGAGCCACATTCCCAGCCCCTTTCATCAAATCTTAAGCTTAATTTTGCTGGATATATTCTTGGTTGGGACCCATTTTCTTTCAGAGCTTGATATATGTTGTTCCAGGATCTTTTAGCTTTCAGTCTATGGGTTGAAAAATCTGCAGAGATTTCTATTTGGTTTTCTTCTATATGTAATCTGATTTCTTTCTCTTGTGGCTTTTCCTATATTACTTTATTTGCCAAGGGATTGACTCAACCAGGTAGGCAAAAATTCACCTTAATATCTTTAAAATTCCTGATGATTCCTGTGAATCATATCTTGCCTATATAAGTGATAAAAGCCTATTTGATGTTTCTTTTGGTTCCTACTCCTTGACAAAACTTTATATCTGGTGTACTCACTGAATATTTTTGGTGGGAGATAGGGTCTAGTTATGAAGTGAACTGTTTATCCGCCAAAAAAGTTATGTTGAAGTTCTAACTCCTTGTATACCTCAGAATGTTGCTTCATTTGGAAATAGGGTCTTTGCAGATTTAATCAGGTTGAAATGAAATTGGCCCTAATCCAATATGAGCTGCATCATAATTAAAAATGAAAATTTGGACATAGATAAGCACAGAGGGAAGATATGAAAATGCCCTAGGGGAAGATGGTCACATGACTGAAGTGATTCTTCTACAAGTCAAAGAACACAGGATTCCTGGTAAACATCAGAAGCCAGAAAAAGGCAAGAAAAAATTCCCCTTCAGAATGACTATGATTTCTGCTGCATAACTCTGCTCTTGACATAGATGTTCTTCAACCCAGCTCTTGGCATAGATGTTCTTAGACTTATGTTGGAATTATGTCCTGATAAGCAATTGTAAGTTGAAAATATGGTAAGTCAAAAATGCATCTAAAACATCTACCTTATCAAACATCATAACTTATCCTATACTAACTTAAATGAGCTCAGAACATTTTTATTAATTTTAATTTAATTAATTTGGGCAAAATTATCTAACACCAAAGCTATTTTATAATAAAGTGTTGACTATCTCATGTAATTTGTTGAATACTGTACAAAAAGTGAAATAAAACACTTTTGTACAGGGACTCACCATTAATGTACAATAAGTGTATATGTAAAGTATGGTTTCTACTGGGTAAAAGAGGGTTTTGCACCAACGTAAAGTAAAAAATCACAAGTCGAACCATGTGTTAGGAGATGTAATCTGTTACAGTGTCTTTACAAAACTAAGACAGGTATTGTCAATTTATTCATTTTTTAATTACTTTTCTTCACATTAAAGTAAAAGTTGAAGAGTCTACAACTAAATGTTGCTTTTCTATTTCCTTGTGGATCATGAGTTATGGGTTTGAAGAAATAAATGTTGAATTCCTGGGTGAAAATGAATTCATGGAATTATTTTTGATCAATGAGTGAAAAACAGGCTGAGGAGTGATGTACCAATATCATATTGGGGTTCTTTGGCCTAGTTTTTTTTCTTTTCATTTTATAACTTCTTAGATTACTTTCAGAGGTTATCTTTGCTAATATCTTGCTTTTAAAACTACCATTGCTATGTTCTAAAACAATCTATTTTTACATACAGGAATATTAATGTATCTGTAAATTAAACTGCATTCAACTCCTAAGTGTCCACTAATAGAGAGCCACACAGTGAGTGGTTAATTTAGCAGAAAAGTCACAGAACAGGGAGTTCAACTGCTTTATTTCTGGAGGAGGACACTGAGGTCAATGGAGGTTAAGCAGTAGCTTAGTCTTTTGATGCGCAATCTAGAGACTGTACTTATCATAGCCTTCCATTCTGTATCTCAGTACTAGGGATTTTTTTTTTTTTTTTTTAGTACTAGGGATTTAAACATGTTTCAAATAACATCTCATAGATGGGATTATCTGGATCCTTTTCACATCCTCTTCAAAGCCTGTAGCATAGTGAATGGCCTTTTAAAAGTAGTGGTAAGTGACTGTTTATTGGGGAAAATGCCTGTTTGCTGGATCTCTTGAAGCTGTAACCAAACTTACTACTGATACTTACATAGAATGTGTTTATATTCAGCCTCTCTATCCCTGTTACAGGTAGGGTGGCATGAAGCCAGTGTGCACGAGGTATATACTGCCTTCCCAGGGCAGAAGCATTCTTTATGGTGGTGGACTGTTAAGGCAGAAGAGATATTTCTAAATCAGGCATCAAGCAAAGATTAGTCCTGAGTTTAAGAAGCACATGGACATTTTTACTATGTCCTCATGTCCAACTACAGCTAGCACATGACTTTGGAAGTACTGGGTTAGGAGGTCATGAGAAAGGTCAACAAACCAAAATAAAAGAGTCTAAGAAAAGCTACTGAGATTTAGAAAAGATAATACGCATACATGTTTAATAAATGACTTTGAGGCTATTAGTCACTTCATAGCTTGCAGATTCTCCATAGTAGGTAGTGGTTTAACTAAAGTCTATTTAGCTACAGTTACTTAGAGATCTCTCTTCATCTTCATATTATCTCATATATTATTTGCTTCAAATAATAATGTGAAGCCAGGTGCAGTGGCACATGCCTGTAATCCCAGAGGCTCTGGAGAATGAAGCAGGAGGATTGTGGGTTCAAAGCCAGTCTCAGCAACTTAGCGAGGCACTGAGCAACTCAGTTAGAACCTGTCTCTAAATAAAATATATATAAAAAAGGTTTGGGGATGTGGCTCAGTGGTTAATACTCCTGGGTTCAATCCTCAGTACCAATAAGAATAGTAGTAGTAGTAGTAATAGTAGTAGTAGTAGTAGTCGTAGTAGTAATAGAAGGTTACAAACAAGGAGTTATTGGATAGGGAGATATTGGTTAAAGGGCACAAGAATTCAGTTTTACAGAAGGAACCATGTTTTTGCCATCTACTACAAAACATAGTCAATTGTAATTTAATGCAAAAACGCCAAGTGAGTAGATTTGAATGTTCATATTACCAAAAAAAAAAAAAAAATAGAGAGAGAGAGAGAGAGAGAGAGACGAATCTGAAATAATGGATATGTTAATTAGCTTTATTCAATCATAAGGAATACATTTTTCAAAATATCACATTATATTCTATAAATGTATACAATTATTATTTGCCCATTAAAAATTAAAAAAACCCATTCTGTCAAGAATCATGCTGATCACATTATAGATGTTGTCTTTTTAATGCATAAAAAGCATAAGAAATTACAATCACTCTCAGGCATCAGGCATCAAGCAGAGATTAGTCATGAGTTTAAGAAGCACATGAACATTTTTATTATGTCATTCCCAGGGCAGAAGCATAACCTCCCTCTTGGATCATCTTCTTTATCTGGCCATCAGCTTTCAATACAATCCTTTCTTCCCATAAGTCTTAGAGATTTGGTCTGCCCACCTTTCCTCTTTCCAGCTGTCTCCACCAATTCTCCTTTCTGTGATTCATCTTCTGTTAGAATTCTTTAGTGGGATTCAGCTTCCCCTCTTTTCTTCTTTTTATTACTTCTGATAAAACAAGCAAAACAAAAAAATCATAGAATTTTCAATGAGGATCTCATTAACAATTTCAAGTTATAATAATATTAACAACTGTTACTGTGTTTCATTAGTAAGAGGTTATTTTTGCTATTAATCTTACCATTCATAATTATTTTTACACATCTTCCTAGCCACTTATATGATAGTGAATAGATTTTAGCTTGAGTCAAATTGCAATATCTTTACCCCTGCTATTTCTAAAAACTGGCAACTGCTCTCATTTGTCTTCCCCCAGCTTGTAATTGAGAGAGAAGAAAGCTGTTATTGAAGATCACACATATCAACATATACATTTTGAGTAATAAACTAAAGAAGGTAGACATGACTATAAATTTCAGAAAAGTTCCCTCAATATTAATTAATTTTTGCCATTAATGAGACTGGCTAATATTTGTTAAGTAGGTAATGTTCTAAATGCTCTCCATACGAAAATTCATGATTATCTACATCTATTGATGGAGAAATTGAAGCATAGAATTTGTTCAAGGATCCCAGTAAATAATGGATCTAAGGCTCATGCCCAGGTCTGTGGAAAAAAATGCAATAGGCTGCTTCCAAAACTGTACTCCGGTATCTCAAATCATAGTTTATTGTAAAGACCTAATTTTATTTTCTACATTTATTATTCTGCAATTCCTTTGAATCTTATTAATGTGTTTATTATCCTGCAATTCCTTTGGATCTTATTAGTGCTGTTGAAAAATGGATCTCATTTCACTCTAAAAGCCTGTAGTTAATAGATGGGCTGTTTCATTTTTTTTTCAGAAAATGAAAAAATTTAATTTAGTCATTGTGAGGCTATCTGTTTAGCTCATTCTCTTGAGGTATTGATTTAAATTGGTTTTATTTCTACTCCCTAAAAAACTTATAATTGCTATTTGTCTTCTGGATTCCTTGATAAATACAAGTAGGTAACACATATATGGTAAAATTTAAACTACACACTACGTTTTACCGTTCTATTCTTATGAACTTAATCAGGTGAAACCACCTATTTTATTGCAGTTAAGTGTATTTTCTATGGATTAAATCCCTAATAACATCAAGCATCTTGAGTGAATTTATCATGTCTACAGAGATTTATTTTTTCTGTTGACTTTTTTTTTAAAAAAAGCAAAAATTCCCCTCCCACATATACTTACCACATTGGCACTGATTTAAAATTGTGTTATTAATAGGTAATTCTATATATAGATGTACTTAGTAAGCTGTGCATAGTTCTTTTCATATAATGGCTCTGTGATTTCAGAATAACTTTTTCAGGAGGGGTTAAAATAAAGATAAATTATTGAACAGAAATATATTCACTTTGCAGTAAAAATATTGCATAAAATGTTCTCATACTAAGGGTCATAAACTTGCTTAAAAAAGTACTTTATGATTTATGATTTAGTTGACATTGATCTAACAGGCTTATCTTCTATTCCATTTCATTAGAATCTTTAGGTAATTAAAAATGCTTTGAAAAATAGAGTACAACAAACAAAGAAGTAAAATAGGCAACATGGAAATGTCCTTCATAAAAATCCCAACTCCATGATGATACTGAATTCTGAGGCTATTTATTTAGATAGAAGATTATTTTATCTATATTTGTTCCTGCATGAGATTATTATCACCTGTATATATTAGGTTCAAGCTCAAAAAGCTGACTCCCATAGGAAAGAAGCTAGTAGAGCTATACTTGTGGCAGTTTTCAAAAATTCAAAGTCAAAACTAAGATTATCCCTGTGGAAGTATCTGCATAATGCTAGACATCTAAGACTGCTGAGCAGTATGGTAGCTTATAGCCATACTTGACTATTTGTTTTTGAATAATTAAAATGAAATAATATTAGAAATTCATTTGTTTAAATACAATAGCCACATTGTAAGTTCATAATAGCCATCATCACAGGAAGTCCTGCAGGACAGCACTGATCCAGACAATCTGAAATGCCAATGAGTATTTGTTAGGTAGATTCTCAGTATTCATCCAGGTGTCTGGTAACATATAAAAGGAGTAGTGAGTTGTTTTCTCAGGCATGACACATTTAAAGAAGATAAATCAATAGACTGGCACAGTGGCATATACCTATAAACCCAGGGACTCAGGAGGCAGAGACAGGAGAGTCACAAGTTTGAGGTCAGTCTCAGGAACTTAGGGAGATCCTGTTTCAAAATAAAAAAAAATTAGAGAAAACATAACTATATAACTTAAAAAATTTGTCAACTAAAATTTCATAGCACTTATCAAACACCAGGCACTAATTAGGCAAAGGTGAACACTGTGTGGTTTCTGACCTTGAAAGAATGACAGCTGTGTGGATGAGCTGGAGAAATTTCCAATCATTACAGTGTGGTCTTATTGTGCAATGTGGCATACTAATTAAAGAAGACATCAACTCTGTCTGGAGGACTTGAAGAAAACTTGAAATATGAGGTGATAGTTGTGTTATTAAAACGTGTTTTAGGATGTGCAGTAGTAACATGAAACAAAAAGCTAAGTTCTTACTGATGTCTAAGTGAATTTGGGAATGACCCTGACCTTGAGGTAGTATGCTGCCCCAACATTCTGTACTATTCTAATGCTACATACTGGATTTTATAGACATAATTTGTCCTAATGTATGTTTTTTATTTTATTTTTATTTTTTTTAGGAGAATACTGAAATAACAACAGGAGCTGCTCTAACCTAAGTGAATGAACTAATGAAATACTCCCAAGTTCATGCTGCTAAGTCAGGACTGGTGATGCTACATGAGAAACAGTGATAGGAGATGGAAACTTATGTCAGTTCTGCCTTTGAACTTGAGGTATGGAGTCTTGCAGAAGTTACAACCCTTCATGATGGAGTCAGACCCAGGAATCAGAGTCAGAAGAAGGACCCAGAGGTGGGCAGAGCAGGCCTGGGTGCTGCCTCACACCATCCAGGTAAGAAAACAGATAAATGATAGTGTGTGTGAACTGCACAAAGTGGCAGCTGCTTCACATTCGCTTTCTAAATCTCACACAAGAATCACTCTTGATGCCCATTCTAACCAGAAACACACAGGAAAGAAAATTCTGAGAAAAAGCATTTATGTGAACCAAGCGGACACACAGCAAAGTTGCCATTCTCACTGTGGAATGGTTTTTCAGGCATATTGACAATCTTGTTAACTTCATAAAGTCATTTGTTAAACGACCCAAGGCTGCTTACATGGAGAGATACATGGAGTGAATTCTGACTATTTTAGTTAAGATTCTGGGGCCTAGAGAGGGCAAAAGCAGATAAGCATCACTTTTTTTTTTTAAATTAGAGTTTTATATTTGTACATAGTAGTTGGGTTCATCCCAACAAACTCATTTAAGCATGGAAATGGTTTTCAGTTCATGATTTCCCTGCTTTTCCCATTCTCCCTGTCCTCTCCCATTCTCCTTCCTATACTCTACTAGACTTCCTTTCACTCATCTATGAATTTATATTTGATTGGTTCTTTATGTTGTCCTATTCATGTCTCCCCCCTTTTATTTTTTTATAGCTTCTACACATGAGAGCAAACATTTGACTTTTGAGTTTCTGAGTTTGACGTATTTCACTTGGCAAGATGTTTTCCATTTTCATCCTTTTACTGGCAAATACCATAATTTTGTTCTTTTTTATGGCTGAGTAGAACACACATATATCACAATTTCTTAATCCATTCATCTATTGATGGACATCTGAGTTGATTCCATAATTGTAAATTATGATTTTCAATTGTGAATTGTGTTGTTATAAACATTGAGGTGGCTCTGTTGCTGTAGTATGCCAATTTTAGATCTTTTGGAAAAATGCCAAGGAGTGGGATAGCTGGATCATATGATGGTTCTATTCCTAGTTTTTTGAGGAACCTCCATACTGCTTTCAAAGTGGTTGTACTGGCATGCAGTTCCACTAACAATGTACCAGCATTTATTATTGTTTGCATTCTTGATCATTGCCTTTCTGACAGGAGTGAGAGAAAATCTTAATGTAGTTTTGATTTGCATTTTCCTGATTGTTAGAGATGTTGAACATTTTTTTCATATATTTGTTAATCATTTGTGTTCTTATTTTGAGAGGTTTCTGTTTAGTTCTTTTGTTCATTTATTGATTGGGTTGTTTGTGTTTTTGGTCTTTAGTTTTTTGTATATTCTGAATGTTAATCCCTTATTGAAGTAGTAGCTGGCTGAATTTTTCTCCAATTCCATAGGCTTGCTCTTCACACTCTTAATCATTTCCTTTGCTGTGCAGATTTTTAGTTTGATGGTATCTTATTTATTGATACTTGGTTTTATATCTTGTACTTTGGGGCTCTTGCCAGCATTTGTATGATGGGGTGTTGATCCTATGATTTCTTCCAGCGGTTGTAAAGTTTCTGGGCTAATTCCTAAGTCTTTGATCCATTTTGATTTGAATTTTGTGCATGGTGAGAGCTAGGGTCTAATTTCATTTTTCTACATATAACTATTCAGTTTTGCCAATATTATCTGTTAAAAAGGCTTTCCCTTCTCTAAGATATATTTTTGGCACATCTGTCAAATGTCAGATGGCTGTATCTATGTGGATTTGTCTCTGTGTCTTGTGTTCTGTTCCATTGGTCTTTTTGTCTATTTTGATGCCAATACCATGTTGTTTTTGTTACTACAAATCTGTAGTATAATTTGCATGCAGTTTGCTAATATTTTATTATGAATTTTTGCATCTATGTTCATCAGGTATATTGGTCTATAGTTTTCTTGATGTTTCTTTGTTAGGTATTGGTATCAGTATTATGCTGGCTTTATAAAATGTATTTGTGAGTGTTCCCTCCCTTTCAATTTCATGGACTAATTTGAGAAAGACTGGAGTCAATTCTTCTGTAAAGGTCTGGTAGAACTAAGTCAAGAATTCGTCTTCTGGGTTTTTCTCTTTTTTAGGCTTTTAATTGCTGTTTTAATTTTATCGCTTGATATTGATCTGTTTAGGTTTTCTATCTCTTCCTGATTCAATTTGGATAGGTCATATATGTCTATAATTTATCAATGTCTTCAAGATTTTTCAGTATATTGGAGTATAAATTACCCTCTGGATTTCTTAAGGGTCTGTAGTGATAACTCCTTTTTCATTTCTGATCTTGTTGACTTGCATCTTTCTCACTCTTTCTTCTGGTTAGTTTGGCTAGAGGTTTGTCAGTATTATTTATCTTTTCAAAGAACCAACTCTTCACAAGCATCATTTTTAGAGATCTTTTTTTTTTTTTCGGTGAAAAAGTCTAATGTAACATTAATTTTCACAGCCACAAAGAATTGGCCACTACCTTTTTGGAGGTCAAAATCATATAATTAGATGTAAATGTCTTTATAGGCATGCAAAAATAAACTAAGGGGCATGAAAACCTGACCAGATAAAATTTTTATGTATTTTTTTTGTGTAATCATGAGGTTAAGTAACTCTTCCGTGCATGGAAATGAGTATGAACTACATAACTGTATCTAACTAAATCCACACTAAATGTATCCCAGATTCAACTTCTCTCTAGCAGCATCTCAATAATGGCTAGGCAGCATAAAAACCAATAAACATTAATGGAAACAGGAATTGAAAGTGAGAATGTTTTAAATGATTGTGGTTAAAATTTCTCACTTTTGAAATTTTTGCAGAACCATAAGAGCATATGAAACTATTGACAAGTTCTCTTGGAGGGGGATCATGGAAATAAAGTATCTGGAAGTGTAAGCTGTATGACTAATGTGATTCTGGGTCATGACATATCATGACTGGCTGAGAAGACTCTGAGATTACTACTCATAATACTTAACACAGTTATTAGTATTTAATCATCTCATTAAAATAGTTGTTGAAGGAAGTATGAAATAAAGTGGGAAGAGAGGTAGAGAGAGAGAAAAAATAGAAAGAAGGACAAAGGAAAAGAGAAGAAAAAAGCAAGAGAAAAAGGGAAATGATTGGAAAGAAAGAGAAAGAGGGAAGGAAAGGAGAAATATACATAGTCAGTCATTCAGACAGATCTTGGACTTAAATCTAGAGAACTTAGTTCCTTAGGAAATAAAATAAAAGTACACTTGTACTTTGCATATCTATACTTGGTAATCCATAATTAAAAATATTAGACATATCCATACCATGCTCATCACATGGTAAATAAAAGTAATATTTATGAAAGAAAAGTTAGTGATTTGTTGTTCAAAAATATTTCCATAGATTCCTAGAGTCTTCATGAAGATCTATTTTTGGAAGTTTTGATATATAATCTTTCCTTGTTAAATGATCAAATGTAACCTGTTTTAGGGGTTAGGAATAGTTAATTTGGAGTCTCTGGATTCCAAAGTTTCCATGGATAGAACTCAGGTGGTACATAAACATAGATAAGAAAAAAGTAAACAATTTTCCACCAATTTCTAACATGATTTATTAATTCCTTCAATATGAATATAGGCAACAAACCACAATAACATCATTCATGATATACATTTTCACATCATGGTACTGTTGCCGCTGATATCTCAAAATATGTTTACACTATTTACCACTTAAATTATAGTAGTTATTAAACTAAATACTAGATTTTGTTACTTGAGTGCTTAACGTATTATTCCTTACAATTTTTTTATTGGTTCTTTTCAGTTATACATGACAGTAGAATTCATTTTGATAAATTATACATGCATGGAATATATCTTATTCTAGTTAGGACCCCATTCTTATGGTTATATGTGATGGTGGGATTCACTATGATGTGAATATAAGTACACAGAAAATTGTTTTACTTTGAATTTTTTGATAACTCTATTAAAATATAGCTTCCTTTCTAATTCTATTATTTCATTTTATGCATTTCAAATCATCATTATGAAAAAAAAGGTTGTCAAAGAATCTTTTGGGCATAAAATGAATCAAGAAACCTTGCCTTTTACAAGGACAAAATGTCTGCCTTCATTGCTCCCTATCTTTTTCTGATTAGTATTGTAGAGATACTAGTGGGAAAATGGTGCTTACAGGAATAGAACACAAGGTGGCAGCACATCATTGCTTAATTTCTGCAAGCCTGGTTTCCCCATTCCTGGCAGTATCTTGGATGGGAATGTAAATAGTAAGATAATTAGAACAAAACACATTTTTCAGAAAATAAATTTTGATGCTTTTAAGCTTTCTAATTGACACTAACATGCTTTTTTCCACATAATATATGTGATAATACACATGAAATTTCTCAGCTTGATAAGTGTTTCGTAGCTCAAGAGTCAAAAGGAAATTAATTATTGTCTGAGCTTTCTATAAACAGGTTTTCTAAGCTTTCTACCCTATTCTCCCCAAAAAAGAAAACCCCAAAGAAAACCAAAATGCTTATTAAGAAAAACTTTTTCATACTATAAACAACACGATCTCATTTACACAAATTTGACCTATATCTTCAGAGGGTAATTATGAATTACATAATACCTTTTTTGCAAACATATATCTTTATAATCACATAGTCTTCAATTAAAATTTTTAAGTTTTTACTCATAAACAGAAAGAAGAAAGGGAGAGTCAGCAAGATGATCCTGGGTGTAGTAGATTGCAAAATGGCTGTGATTTCTCATTCCTCCCATGAAAAGGCATAGTTTCTTTCTCTATCTCCTGAGTCTGAACTGTTCCTGGAACTTGCTTTGACCAGTATAATGTGTTGGAAGTGACAGTGTGCCACGTCTGAGCCTAGGATTCAAGATGCCTTGGGTGTTTCCTTTTGCTGTTGGGTTTAAGGCTGAGTACTGGCTTGTTTGCATTTTTACCTCCTGAGAAAGCATGCCTGTTACTCTTTTGGAAGGAAGTGAAACCGGTGTGAGCAGACCTGGATTTTCCTAGCCATACAAATCCTAGAAAAGTGAGACCTCTGCCAAGAGCCAGTCTGTTTTCAGACACTTGAGAGAGGCCAGCTGAGGACAGGAGACTCCACAGTCTTACATCCCTGACCAGCATTCATTCCGGATGGATGAGCAACGAGCATTTAGCCCATTTTAGCCGCTGAGTTCTCTGGTGGTATGTTATGCAACATTATTTGTAAGAAAGGTAATCGTTGCAAACTGTCTTTTTTTTCCCCCCTAACTATATATAAAATCATGACTGGTCCAAATGTGTTTTAATGAAATGTTCCTGTGAACTAGCACTCCATTGTATCTAATATCTTGGCACACATGACATTTACTCAAGTGTTTCTTGTCACTTAATGAATCTAGTTTTGACTTTAGGGAGGAAGTCAGGGTGGAAAAATACATTAGGTTTGGAGGGGCAAGGCATAGGTCAAAGAGTTCATGTCTGAAATCCTCCCAAACTCATACATTAAAGCCCCAACTCCCAATGTGATGGTATTTGGAGATGAGGTTCTTGGAAGGTAGTTTTTGAGAAGGTTGTGAGGATGGTGCCCCCATGATAGGATTAGTGTGCTTATGAGAACAGACACCAAAAATCGCTCTCTCCTTGAGTGTGCATGACAAGAGGTCCTTTGAGCACTCAGAAACATGCAGCTTCCCTACAAGAAGCCAAGAGAAGAGTCCTCAGGATGAAACCCATCTTGCTGGCACCTTGATCTTGGACTTTTTGGCTTCCTGAACGGTAAGCAATAAATGTCTTTGGTTTTAAGTCCAAGTCTTTGGTATTTTTCTATGGCAGCCTCAGCTGGCTAATCCAGAAAGGACTGGACAAACAGAGGAAAATTGGTAACTAGCAATTGTTGAGAGTGTTTTCCAGCATTCTAAAGACAAGCTAGTTTTACGTAGTCCCTTACAACAACCCAGTGAGGTGGATATTATTTATAAGCATCTTCATTTTATTGGCTGGTGAGAAAAATTAAGACAGAGAAAGGCTAATGAACTTGTTTATGTTCTTTCAGCTAAAAGTGGCAGAGTCAGAATTTGAATCAAAGGTATCTCTTTCTAGAAGCTGTGTTCTTTAATTACTATGGCGTACTGCTGAGAAATGGCCAACAGAGCAGGGAGAGAAAGAGACAGCAGAGAATGATTTAAAGGGTGAGCTCTGAGATGATGATAAGAATCTGTTGTTTTCTTTCAGGGCCACTTTCCCTGGACTCAGAAAGTTTGCTTCTGAGAAGTGCTTCTCAAAGCTGGTGGCCTCAGAGGCCCCACTCAGTGCGAAATCTCTGGCCTGCAGATCTGCTCAGGATGTTCTGCGTGTTTCCATAGCCTGGATTGTTAAATCTCTTCAGGATCCCTTGGAGCCCTAAAGCCGGCTCCCTGCAGAAACATGTGATGAAGACTTGATGAATACTGTGTCTGGTACATTACACACTGCCATGTACGCAGGCTGTTTTGTTAAAAATACGAATGGTCAAGTTCATTGTATATAGTAGAGCAAAATTCTACCTGTACTTGTACACACGAATAAGACTGTCTTTAAAAACAGTTATCCAGCATTGTTCCCATAGTGAATACCTATAGGATAGATTTGCAAATTGCCTGTGTTATTAATTCTCCCCACAAGTTGGCAGGATAACTTGATGATAATTAGGCCTCTCATAAATAATTGGCCAAGTAGAACATCAGAAGTATGGTAGATAAGAAGTTTCTGCTCTCTCCATGTAAGTAAGAAGTATTATGAAATTCTGTAGCATTTTAGTCAGCTAGAGAGGCCTCATTGAGCAAATTCCTCTCCACTACCTCAGGGCCTTCAGCTCCAGGGTATGAATAAAAGAAGAAAGAAAATTTCCACAGCTTATTGGGAAACACAGGGAAGTCTGAGAATAGAGAGTGACTGTTCCTGCCAGAAGGTCCCTGTTTTCAAGGAGAGAGTGAATGCTATTGTCATGATACCAGGGTGACTTGATAACGAGGCATTGTTTCTGTGGGTCTGTAGTCCTGGCACGAACCCAGGGGTAATGTGGAAAGTGGGGAGACCACTTACTTGGGTGTGCTAGAAAATAATCTTCTAGTTATATTAGTCTCAGATGCTTTAGCAGCCAATGCAGTAAAGACAGGACATTCCGAGATGAGGTGGAGCAAGCTGCATCTTAGAGAGGGCAAGTGAAGAGAAGCGGACCACACAGAGATCAGACACCTCCAGTCCCGTTTCAAGACAGTAGGCAAGCATCCATCTAGATCCAGACTCCTTCCTGAGGAGAATGAGGGAAAGGGAGACTCACAGGAATGCTGTCCTGATATGAAATTTGAATGGACTAATTGAATTCTCTGGAGGCTAGGAGTTAAAACAGGAAGTGACCAACATTGCCTTTAATTGGAAAATGTTAATGAGTCGCATTTTCTGCATCCTCTCCCAATGTCCAAGCATGTGAAATGCAAACTGAGCTTAGTAATAGACAAGAGAAATTTATTTCCTTATGAGTTGTGATGAAAAGAAATAAAGTTGCTCTATGTTCAAAATATAAGCCATTTCCTACCAACTGTTTAGTTTGCTGTATACCCTGAACCATTAACTCATTCTCTCTGATATCTACTTTGTATAATGTTGACAGAGATTCTGGTAAGAAGAAAAACAATATAAAAATCATTGTATCCACATCTAAATTATCATTTTGAAAGTGTATTAATATATTTGCATGAAGAACATGAAAAATTATCTTTCTAAAATGCAATTGGAAGGTACTACGTATGTACCACGTTTGTATTAATTATTGATTGCTACAAAACAAATCACTTAAAACTAAGTAGGTCAAAACAATAGTACTTCTTTATTATCTTAGGGTCAGGAATTCAGAGAGGGTACAAGTGTCAGGGCTCTTCGCTGATCTACAGGGTCTGGGTCTCATCTAGAAGACTTGAAGGGCAGGAATAGTCCATAGCTTGACTTGAGCTGGAGGGTACACTTCTAGCAGATTGTATCTCTCATATGAGTGACAAGTTGACTCTCACATGGGTGGCAAGTTGGCTACTCCACAGGGCTGCTTGAGTGTCCTCATGACATGTCAGCTGGCTCTCCCAAGAGCGACCAATCCAAGAATTTAAAGCAGAAACAACAATAATTTTTAGGACCTATCTCCAGAAGTCTTGTAGCACCATTTCTACAGTATTCTACTTTGTGTTGCACAGGCCGGCCTGATTCAGCATGGAAGGGACTACATAAGGATATTCTATTGGTGTTACAGATTTCCTGGAAATTGAGCATCTTAAAGCAGCAAACACTTATAAGTCCACAGTGCCTGTGGTTCAGGAATCCTTCACCCCCCCACTGGTGCATAGGCCTATTCCACAGGTATGGCTATATACTGGACCGGTAGTCAGTGACGGGTATGATTCGGTTGCAGTGGTATCAATCTAAGGCAGGAGGCTGACGCATAGAGGTCAGTTTTCCGATGACGGGTAAGAACCATATGTTGAATTAGACATACCTAATAGGCACGGTCCCTAGCCACATTGCCTGTTGCTTAATTAAACAGAAGGGGGCAGATTCTAGGAGCCACAGCAAAAGTATTATGATACATGGCACTTTTGTTTTAGGTGACCGCCAGCTAGCCATTGAGATGATATGATTATGTTAAGATTTACATTCATATGGAAATTGGACTCCTGCTGTTCACCTCGCCTGCTACGGGACTCATGTTACGGGGACTCATGTTACGGGACTCCCGGAGAGTTCCCATTGGTTGGGGAAGGATAGTAGGAGGGAATTTCGGGGGGAGGTCCGGACCCCCGGTTCCAGTAGACGCACACACGTGTGTGGACCAGCTTGCTAGCAGGGCGCACACGGGGCACTGGCGGCCTTTTTAAAATAAAACTTTGTTTCTGCTTGAGCGGCTTGTGATTCTGTGCCCAGCCGGGTTGCGGCAGAGCATCTTAAAGCAGCAAACACTTATAAGTCCATAGTGCCTGTGGTTCAGGAATCCAAGCCCAGCTTCGGTGAGTAGTGCTGGCTAGAGTCTCTTATGAGGCTGCAGGTCAATTATCAGGGGGGATGCTGTCATCTGGTGTTCAACTGGGGCTGCTGAACTTCTTCCCAACCCCCTCATTTGTCAGCAGGCTTCCTTTGGTAACTTGCCATGGGCCTCTCTTCAGGTTGTCAACAGGTCCTTCTGACATTGTAGCTGATCTCCCCCAGGGAGAGCCATGCAAGAGATGGAATGAGAGAGTCCAAGATAGAAGTAAAATTTTTTTTATACCCAATCTTGGAAATGACATACTATATCAGTTTCCCATCCATGGTATGACAAAGAACCACCCACTTAGTGTTTTAAACAACACAAATTCAACATCTTCCAGCTCTGGAAAGCTCAAGTTCAAAATGGATTTTTTTGTGTTTACATCAAGATAGGAACAGGACTGTGTTCCTTTCAGTCTTTAGGAAAAAAATCTATTTCTGTATTTTTTTAGGTTCTAGTGGACTTGTAGCTGCCCTTCCTCCACCTTCAAAGCCATCTGCATAGCATCTTCCAATCCCTCCAACTCTCTTCCATCTTTTGATGGCCCTTTTGATGACATTGGGCCCACTCAGATAACCCAGGGTAATTTCTGTAGTTGAAAGTTTTTAAATCATATTGAAAAAATCCCATTTGCTATGTGAGGCAACTTATTCACTTTATTCACAAGTTCAGGATGTGAGGACTGGGATGTGGACGTGTTTGGGGAACCATTATCCTACCCACCTCACATACTGTCAATTTTGCTATAGTCTGTGGGTCATCGAGACCAGCCCTCTTACGATGCAGAAGTTTAACTCACGATCATTATGTAGACTATGGAGATTCCTTAAACTGTATGATCCTAGAAGAGTAAAAAAATCACAACTATTCATGTGATTTATTGTCAACCTATAGATGGCACTTTTGTGCAGATAGGGGCTTGACATGGGAACAATAGCTCAATTTCTAAACTTATGCTAGAGACAATTATATCATAAAATTAGGTCTTCATACATTTAAAGAGTACACCATTGTTCCTGGTAGATCAAAGAAAAAGGAGAGAAGCTTTCATGTAAAAATTTTCCAAATAAATTCTAATCTAGTCATATAAGTCACCCACTGAGACAACATAAAAAGGCTCCTTTGTACTTAGACCTATCCTCAATTCACCAAACACCTAGAAAAACCAATTTTGTGAAACACCAGTTTTTATACAAGGACAAACAACAGGATCCTTTTGCCACTCCCCCTGCCCATCTTCTTTCTTCCTATTTGTATGTGGAGTCTTTTCCGGAAAAAAAAAATGTTTACCCTATTTTCCTTAATTGACTGTGTTGACTAGCTCATTGGGAGAATATTCCAGGAAAGTTATTTTAATTTTAATGGCCTTTCTACATCCTTGCTCACAATCCCATCATTAAAACACAGTATAGTTCTGGGAGATGTGGCTGGGAGAATGCTAGAAACGCTGTTAGAGAGAAGAGTACTTAGAGTTCACTATTTCCATTTAAACTGATGTACATCATTGTGGCAGGAATTAATGTTCCATATGAAGAGCATCATGAAGCAGCACATTTAGTAATCCTGAGTTACTAGGAGATTGCAGGAGAAGAGGGCAGACCCTCCTCTTTACTTCCTTGAGTTTTGCTGTTTTCCTTAATAGATAATGGCTCTAAGGGATCTATATTTCAATTTTGTCCAGTTTTTTTTCCATTGGCTCATCACTTTCAGACAAGGATTCTTACATTTTTGCATTTATTTATTCATTCACTCAAGAAATCAGAGTGAAGACCTTGCACATATGAAGAACTACGTTAGGAACTGGTGCAAGGCCAGGGCTCCAAAGACTGACTTAACATGACTCCTTTCCCCAGAGGTCCTTTATAGTTATGGTTAATTTGTGGCACAAGTGCCATCACTACTTTCATCTGTGTGTCCATGGAGACACTGGATCACAGGACCCTTTTTAAATGAACTTCAGAATTCTGACCATGGCACTTGCAGCAGCTACCATCAAAAAGAAGTTTGCAGAGGAAAAATAGAAACATTCATATTATCACCCATTTGATAATGTTATGAGCACCACTTTATCTTTGAGTTAAAAAAAAAACAAACAAGCGAACAAACAAAGCCTCCTAGCTCAAAGAGAATCATGGATTCCTGCCCTTAAAGAGCAAGCTGACTAGAATTTTCAGTAAAAGGATCTACAAAATGCTTGTAAAGAGGAGAAAGCATGTGGTACATATTCACAATGGAATATTACTCAGTCATAAAGAAGAATGAAATTATGGTATTTGCCGATAAATGAATAGAACCTGAGAATATCCATTCTAAGTGAAATAAGCCAGTCCCTTAAAACCAAAGGCAGAATGTTCTCTCTGATATGTGGTTGCTAACCCACAACAAAGAAGTGGAAGATTAAAAGTTCATGGATTAGACCAAGAGGAATGAAGGAAAGGGAATGAATGTTAGGAATAGAAAAGACAGTAGAATGAATTGGACATATCTTTTTTATCCTTATATATGAATATACTACCAATATAACTGCATATACAACCAAAACAATGGGATTCTAACTGGAATAAGTTATACTTATTCTACTTATGTTTAATATGTCAAAACACACCCCACTCCATAGCCAGGAAGAATGAAATTAAAAAAAAAAACAACACTGTGATAGAGGCAAACAAATGTAAATGCTATAGTAGTATCACATTTAATAGAAGAGATAAGAAAGGGGGTGATTGCTGATGCGTGCCTACAGTGTGCCAGGACTATGCTAGATTTCTTACTTTATTATGTCGATAATGTTATAAGCACATGTCTGTGTGGGTGAGGTTAGGAAGTTTGCTCCTACCACACATTTGGCAAGTGATGGTAGCTGGATTTCAGACCCAGTCTGTTATTCTCAAAGCTCACCTCTTGTAACTACTAAGTGATCACGTTAGGCAGGTAAACTTTCCAGTTAAAGAGAAACCCAAATCGGGCTGAAGGAAACACAATGCGCACATACACTAGTACATTTGCTCAGGTGCTGCAGAGAGCAGTTCAATATCAGTGCTTTTTTTCAGCTACATACCTCACCAAGAAGTTGGCGTCGTAGACATGCTGGATTCACTCGTTTCTTGCCAGCTGAATGTTAGAATACAAATTCTTCCATTTCTAACATTTCTATGACTAGTCCTTGACTAAAAAGAGGAATCATTGAAACTTCCCAATATGCTTAAGAGAGGCAGGGTGGTTGAATGGGGGAAAAAACCTAACAGTATTGAAATCAGTTAATCCCTTGATAACCAAGAAATCTCAAACACATCATTAATGTGTTTGGAAAAAAATATATAAATCAAGCCTGATTTTTTTCCCTCTTATGAAGAGGTTTACCTGTATCTTCGTTATTTGGAATTGGAGAGGGGGAAGTTTGAGTTGATACCTAAAGGGAAGGAAAGAAAAAGCATCTGCTGGTTTACTTACTTGCTTACTCACTTAATCATTCAACAGATATGTAGTAAGCTCTAATATTGTTCTAGCCACTGTGCTGTTTTTTTTTTCCTCCTCATTTAAAGGGAGGCTTTGGGAAAAGCATTTTTTCTCCTCATTTTATGTATGAAAAAGTAGAGGAGTCTAAAGGATCATGAAGAAGCAGGGAAAGTATTGCACTCGGGGGTCAAGAAACTGAAGTTCTATATCAACCTCTGCTGCAAATTCACTGTGGGACCCAGGAAGAACGTCAGACCCTCTGTGATGAATTTTCTCTTTTAGAGGGAAAGAGATCTGAAATACATGCCTTTGAAAGCAACATGGCTCCCTTTCTATTTCTTAAGCTGCGAGGCAATTCCTGCATTTGTCTTTTGCTTTTTAAAAAAAATCTAATATTCTTTTATTTCTCTACTAACTAACCTATGTTTTTCTTTTTTAAATTTATTTTTATGCATACAAGGCATCGGAATGCATTACAATTCTTATTACATATAGAGCGCAATTTTTCATATCTCTGGTTGAATACCTAGTATACTCAGACCAATTCCTATCTTCATACCTGTACTTTGGGTAATAATCATCATCATATTCCACTATCATTTATACCCCCATGCCCCCTCCCTTCCCCTCCATCCCCTCTGCCCTATCTAGAGTTTGTCTATTCCTCCCCTGCTCCCACTCCCTGTCCCACTATGAATCAGTCTCCTTATATCAAAGAAAACATTTGGCATTTGATTTTTTGGGGGATTGGCTAACTTCACTTAGCATTATCTTCTCTAACTCCATCCATTTACCTGCAAATGCCATGATTTTATTCTCTTTTATTGCTGAGTAATATTCCGTTGTTTATATATGTCACTTTTTTAATGCATTCATCAACTGAAGGGCATCTAGGTTGGCTCCACAGTTTAGCTATTGTGAATTGTGCTGCTATAAACATTGATGTGACTGTGTCCCTGTAGTATGCTGTTTAAATCTAATATTCTTTTAATCTTTATCAAAACATTTCATATCCTTTTCTTCTTCTATTTCATTTTGCTATCGTTCTTTCTATTGAATTAATGTAATCTGAGTTTTTAACTAGAGGTAAGAAATCTAGGGAATTTGAATTAAAAATTGGTCATTAGATTTGGACCAGAATGCAAATACAGTGTAGGCAAGAATATGTCTCACATTTAGCTTCACATGCTCCTATATATGGTTTTCTTAATGCTGCTGGTGCTGATTTAGGGAGACGTATGCCTGATTGGAATTCCAAATTCTTCTAGTTTAGGAGACAGATTTTTTTTCCTAAATGAGTTATTATCTTGACAACAGGAACCAAATGGAGAACCATTATAAATATTTCAAAATCTGATACTGAGAATAGCCTCTTTATCTCCTTCTTTTTCTCTCTCTTTCTCCCTCTATCATCAATCTCTTTAAGGAGATATAATTGTATATCACAAAATTCACTTTTTTTGGTGGAGGGTACTGGGGATTTAATCCAGGGATATTTTACCACTGAGCTATCTCTCTGTCCATTTTTTTTTTAAATGTTGAGACAGGGTCTCACTAAGTTGCTTTGGGACCTTGCTAAGTTACTGAGGCTGGTCTTAAACTTGTGATTCTCTTTTCTCAGTCTCCTGAGCTTCTGGGATTACAGGCATTCACCACCATGCCCAGCTCAGAATGCAAATTTTAAATGTGCAATTCCATGGATTTTAATTTATTCATTAAATTGTACAAACATCACCAGTATCTAATTTTAGAACCTTTTTTATTACCTCAAAATAAACCTTATATTCATTATCAATCATTGCCAATTCCTCCTTCCCTTTAGCTCCTTGAAACCACTAACTACTGACTGTCTCCATGGATTTGCGTGTTATGGGACTTTCTTCTAAATGAAATCATATATTATTTGGTGTTTGGAATTGGTTTGTTTTCATTTAATGTATTTAAAGTTCATTCATATTGTAGCAAATATTCTTTTTATTGTTGAATAAAATTCTATTGTATAACTATACCACATTTTATTTATCCATGCACCAGTTTGGGATGTTATCATGTTTGGACTATTATGAATAATGCTACTATGAATAATTGTATATAAGTTTCATGGTATGGATATGTGTTTACATTTTCCTTGTCTTGGATATATACTTAGGAGTGGAATTTTTTAACTCAGGATAACTCTGGATTTAACTTTTTGAGAAACCACTCTTCCAAAACAATTACACCATTTTACATTCACACTATCAGTTTATGAATGCTCCAATTTCTTCATATAGTCACAAAAACTTGTTATTTCTGCTTTAAAAATTCAATCATTACAATAGATATTAAGGAGTTTTGATTTGCAATTACCAATGACTAATAAAGTTGAGCATCTTTTTATGTTTATTGAGCATTTTGTCTTCCTTGAAGAAATTTCTATTCAAATATATTTTAAATCATTTTTCTGATCCTTTCTTTTCATTATTGAGTTACAAATCTTCCTTATATATTGCAGATTCAAGTCACTTATCAAATATAAAATGCACAAATAGGAAATTTATTTTGGTGACATCATTTTAGTTCATAAATTATTAAACTACCAAATATTTATTAAATATATGCAAGACTTTCTCTTTTGTGTCTATAGATACTAAACAACTCATACAACACTGCATGAATAAAACTTTTTCATATACTACAGTGACATTTTTATTATATAAATTGCTTTCCATATTGACATGCTTCCAACTTTGTATTTTTCTTTGTTTTCCAGTATATAATCCTACTGATAACATAAAACTAAATGTGCTTGTATATGGAAAAATTATTTTTTTACATTGGAGAAGGTAAAGTCTAGTTATTATTTACAATTTAGGTATATAAAATAAAAGATTCAGAAAATTAACTACATAAAATAAATATTTATGTATGTCAAAATATCATAAGTAGAATCAAAAGCCAAAGTGTTAAAGTGAAAGATATAAAAACACATAATTTATATTAGAGAGAGAAGTCATTTCCTTATTGTACACATAGCTCCTAAAAATAAACAAGAAAAGCAGGGTCCAGTGGCACACACCTGTAATCCCAGCAATTTGAAAAGCTGAGACAGGAGGATTGCACAGTCAAGGCCAGCCTGGGCAGCTTAGTGAGATCCTCAGCAACTTAATGAGACCCTATTTCAAAAATAAAAATAAAAAGAACTGGAGATAGAGCTCAGTAGCAAAATGCCCTGGGTTCAATCAACTGTAAACACATAGACACACACACACACACACACACACCCCAAACAAACAAAAATCCACAAAAACCAAACTAAACTCCAATAGAACAATGGACAGAAGATTTAAAAGTTGCATTTACAGGAAAAGCAGAAGCTTTAAAGCATATTAAAATATGTTCAACTGCATGATAAAAGGATTGCAAATTAAACTAAACTGATACAATTTTCCAATTTATTTAATTGTTACAGATCTGAATGTTTGAGAGCATAGTGTGTGTATTGTTACAGACCCCTGAGAGAGCAACATGGCAATTGTATCTAAATTACAAATGCAATTGCTTGACCCAGGTATTAAATGTCTAGTAGCATATCTTTCTCATGTATTTGCAAATACTCAAAAAGACATAGGAAAGATTATTCACTGTAGAATACTTGTACAATATTTGTCCTAAAATTTTGGGAATAACTTCAACTGAACACTAGTTAAATAAATTTTAACTCATGATGCAACATTAAGAAGCTTTAAATAAGAAAGTTCAAGCCCTTTGACTATTGAAAATATCTCCAAGGTAAGGTATAGAACACCATGTGTTATAAGTCATCGTTTGTCTAAAAATTGGGTAATAGCAACATATATTTGTACCTTTTGTTTATGTGTAAAGAACGTTTGAAAGCCTGTACCATAAACTGTTTCTAGAAGTAGTGAATTATGTGGAGAGAGACAAGGATGGGAGGGATATTCCATTGTTCATTATGTATAATGTAATCTTTAAAAATTTATTTTTATTTGTTCTTTTCAGATAAAAACGACAATAGAGCATATTTTGACATTACACATACATGAAGTTTAACTTATTCTAATTAGGATCCCATTCTTGCTGTTGTACATGATGTGGAGTTACACCAGTCACTTATTCATACATGAACATAGGAAAGTTATGTCTGATTCATTCCACTATCTTTCCTATTCCCATTCCTCCCCCATTCATTCTTCTTTGTCTAATTCAATGAACTTCTATTCTTCCTTCCCCCTCCTTTATTGTGTGTTAGCATCCACATATCAGAGAACATTCGATTTTTTTTTGAGATTGACTTATTTCACTTAGTAGGATAAAGAAGAATGAAATTATGACAGTTGCTGGTAAATGTATAATGCAATTAAAAAAAATACACACACACACACACACACACTCAATCTAAGGTTTTCTTGTTTCCTCAATTTAGTTTATTGCAGGACATATTTTTTTTTCAAATTTTTTATTATTGAGGGTGCAACCATCAACTCTTTCTTATTAGAGCATTATAATTATACATGGCATTTGGATGCAGCATGTAATTCTTCAGTTGCATCTTCTAAACTCCATGGAATCAAGTGAGAAAGCATTAATAATACAGATATCCAATAAGCGAGCTCCAAGATAACTACAGAAACTCCCAGGGAAAATATTACTACTCATTAGCTGTACTTCACAGGACTATTTCTTGAGTCTAGCAGGCAGAACCTCTGGTTAAAAAAAAAAAAAAAACCCATAGGTTTAAAAAATTAAATGGAATCCATGGAGCCTCACCCACTTTGACAGTCAAGAGAAAAAAGCTAAAAGGTGCTGAGACAGTATGTATTGAATACTGTTTGTGGCATCTGAGGGCCACAACCAGGCTTTACATGTGAAGTTTTGCCACAAATTATGATTAGAACTCTGTCCTCCTGCCTTGAGGCTCAAGTCTTTTTTTTGTTACCACGTTTACTCTTAAATTCATGCACAATATAGCAGAAAAGAATTCAAAAGAATAACCTCAGAAATAGCAAAATGGTTTCCATTTATAACAGGACATACACAACAAAAAGCGGGAACAGAAAATCAGCTTTTGTTACCTTCAGAACCCTAGCGACAAATTTCAGAATGACACAGTAACATAAAACACTTTGTATTTCCTTTTGCTGCCTTTGTCTTGTTTAGAAATTTGTCCAGTAGAAACTCTTTGATACAACAAGTCCACTATCAAACAGATGATTTCAAACCATTCTTTTGTTCTTGAAACTGGCAATTATTTTGTCCCTGTGTGCTTGAAGCGTGGATAGGAATGATTTTTTTTTCCACAACTATTAAGCACAACAAGAATGAACAGAGGCTTTCATTTATTGGCAATAGACAGCAAGAGTGGAACTACTGCACATATTTCAACGTGGTCATATAAAGTGGTGTTTTTTCACTTTTGTCAGCAAGTGGTTTATAATTGTCAACAACACCCCAGCCCAACACAGAGCCTTGTGTATAATAACATATGTGATGGGATTTTCAGTTTGTAATGTTCAGTGCCAGGCTTAAAGTATTATGATCGTGTCTCAATTAAACTGTTTAATTAAAGCTTAAACAAGGGTCTTCAGAGCTTTTAGAGTAAAGCACTATATTTGGAAGCAAGGTAATGATTTTTTAAAAAATAACAAAGTATGAACCTCCTTCTGTGAAATAAATAAAAGTGCATGAAATCTTGCCTGATATTATAGCTCTTGATTTCTGACAGCCTTGTGTAAATACTGATCTAAAATTATATATCCTGAACCATATTTTACATTTATTTACTCACTTATTTAACAACGAGAACCCTGGGATTGCATTCCAGTTCTGCTACCAAAAAGCTCCATCACTTGTCTGAGCCTTGATTTCTTTGTGAAGTAAAGATGACATCACTGAACTCATGGGATTGATGTGGAGTTGAATTGAAAGAAAGTGAGAAACCACAGTGGCCACACATGGGAGATACTGATAAATCCGGCTGGCCTTTTCTCCCATCATTCTGTCACACTCACACTCTTGCAGACCCTAGTAGGAGCCAAAAGATTTGTTTGTCACAGAGAAAAAGAAAGCACATGTGCCTAAATTGATTTTTTTTTTGGTACTGGGAATTTAATCCAGGTGTGCTTAACCACTGAGCCACATCCCCAGCCCATTTTATTTTTTATTTTCATTTTTTTATTGGTTGTTCAAAACATTACAAAGCTCATGATATACCATCTTTCATACATTTGACTCCATTGGGTTATGAACTCCCATTTTTACCCCCAATACAAATTGCAGTATCACATCCATTACACATTCACGTTTTTACATAATAGCATATTAGTGACTGTTGTATTCTGCTACCTTTCCTATCCCCTACTATCCCCCCTCCCCTCCCCTCCCATCTTCCCTCTCTACCTCATCTGCTATTGTTCAATTCTCTCCCTTGTTTCCCTCCCCTTTCCCCTCACAACCTCTTATATGTAATTTTGTGTAACATTGAGGGTCTCCTACCATTTCCATATGCTTTCCCTTCTCTCTCCCTTTCTCTCTCCCCACTCGTCTCTGTTTAGTGTTTATCTTTTCCTCATGTTCTTCCTCCCTGTTCTGTTCTTAGTTGCTCTCTTTATATCAAAGAAGACATTTGGCATTTGTTTTTTAAGGATTGGCTAGCTTCGCTTAGCATAATCTATTCTAATGCTGTCCATTTCCCTGCAAATTCTATGATTTTGTCATTTTTTAGTGCTTTGTAATACTCCATTGTGTATAGATGCCACATTTTTTTTTTATCCATTCATCTATTGAAGGGCATCTAGGTTGGTTCCACAGTCTAGCTATTGTGAATTGTGCCGCTATGATCATTGATGTGGCAGTATCCCTATAGTATGCTCTTTTAAGATCCTCAGGGAATAGTCCGAGAAGGGCGATAGATGGGTAAAATGGTGAATCCATTCCCAGCTTTCCCAGGAATCTCCATACTGCTTTCCAAATTGGCCTCAACAATTTGCAGTCCCACCAGCAGTGTACAATTGTACCCTTTTCCCCACATCCTCGCCAACACTTATTGTTGTTTGACTTCATAATGGCTGCCAATCTTACTGGAGTGAGATGGTATCTTAGGGTGGTTTTGATTTGCATTTCTCTGACTGCTAGAGATGGTGAGCATTTTTTCATGTACTTGTTGATTGATTGTATGTCCTCCTCTGAGAAGTGTCTGTTCAGGTCCTTGGCCCATTTGTTGATTGGGTTATTTGTTATCTTACTGTTTAATTTTTTGAGTTCTTTGTATATTCTGGATATTAGGGCTCTATCTGAAGTGTGAGGGGTAAAAATTTGTTCCCAGGATGTAGGCTCTCTATTTACCTCTCTTATTGTTTCTCTTGCTGAGAAAAAACTTTTTAGTTTAAGTAATTCCCATTTGTTTATTCTTGTTATTAACTCTTGGGCTATGGGCGTCCTATTAAGGAATTTGGAGCCCGACCCCACAGTATGTAGATTGTAGCCAACTTTTTCTTCTGTCAGACGCAGTGTCTCTAATTTGATATCTAGCTCCTTGATCCATTTTGAGTTAACTTTTGTGCATGGCGAGAGAAAGGGATTCCGTTTCATTTTGTTGCATATGGATTTCCAATTTTCCCAGCACCATTTGTTGAAGATGCTATCCTTCCTCCATTGCATGCTTTTAGCCCCTTTATCAAATATAAGAAAGTTGTACTTTTGTGGATTGATTTCTGTGTCCTCTATTCTGTACCATTGGTCCACCTGCCTGTTTTGGTACCAGTACCACGCTGTTTTTGTCACTATTGCTTTGTAGTACAGTTTGAACTCTGGTATCGCTATACCTCCAGATTCACACTTCCTGCTTAGAATTGCTTTTGCTATTCTGGGACTTTTGTTTTTCCATATGAATTTCATGATAGCTTTATCTATTTCTGCAAGAAATGCTGTTGGGATTTTGATTGGCATCGCATTAAACCTGTAGAGAACTTTGGGTAATATTGCCCTTTTGATGATGATAGTTCTGCCTATCCATGAACAGGGTACATTTTTCCATCTTCTAAGATCTTCTTCTATCTCTCTCTTTAGGGTTCTGTAGTTTTCATTGTATAAATCTTTCACCTCTTTTGTTAGGTTGATTCCCAAGTATCTTATTTTCTTTGAGGATATTGTGAATGGAGTGGTTTTCCTCATTTCCATTTCAGAAGTTTTGTTGCTGATATACGGGAATGCCTTTGATTTATGTGTGTTGATTTTATATCCTGCCACTTTGCTGAATTCATTTATTAACTCTAGCAGCTTCTTTGTAGACCCCTTTGGGTCTGTTAAATATATTATCATGTCATCTGCAAATAGCTATAATTTAAGTTCTTCTTTTCCTATTTTTATGCCTTTAATTTCTTTTGTCTGTCTAATTTCTCTGGCTAGTATTTCAAGAACTAAATTGAATAGAAGTGGTGATAGAGGGCATCCCTGTCTCGTTACAGATTTTAGAGGGAATGCCTTCAGTTTTTCTCCATTTAGGATGATGCTAGCCTGAGGTTTATCATATATAGCTTTTATCATGTTGAGGTAAGTTCCTGTTATCCCTAGTTTTTCTAGTGTTTTGAACATAAAGGGATGCTGTACTTTGTTGAATGCTTTTTCTGCATCTATCGAGATGATCATATGGTTCTTGTCTTTAAGTCTATTGATGTGGTGGATTACATTTATTGATTTCCGTATATTGAACCAGCCTTGCATCCCAGGGATGAATCCTATTTGATCATAGTGCACAATTTTTTTTGATATGCTTTTATATTTGATTCACCAGGATTTTATTGAGAATTTTTGCATCCAAGTTCTTTAGAGATATTGGTCTGTAGTTTTCTTTCTTTGAAGTGTCTTTGTCTGGTTTCGGGATCAGGGTGATGTTGGCCTCATAGAATGAATTTGGAAGAGCTCCTTCTTTTTCTATTTCTTAAAATAGCTTGAAAAGTATTGGTATTAATTCTTCTTTGAAGGTTTTGTAGAACTCCACTGTATACCCATCCCGTCCAGGGCTTTTTTTGGTTGGTAGTCTTTTGATGGCTTCTTCTATTTCTTCCTTTGTTATTGGTCCATTTAAATTGTGTGTGTCTTCCTGACTCAATCTGGGCAGATTGTATGACTTAAGAAATTTATCGATATCTTCATTATCTTCTATTTCATTGGAATATAAGGTTTCAAAATACTTTCTAATTATCTTCTGTATTTCTGTAGTGTCTATTGTGATATTGCCTTTTTCATCCCATATGTTAGTAATTTGAGTTCTCTCTCTTCTTCTCTTCATTAGCATGGCTAGGGGCCTGTCGATCTTATTTATTTTTTCAAAGAACCAACTTTTAGTTTTTTCAATTTTTTCAATGTTTTTTTTTTTGTTTCAATTTCATAGATTTCTGCTCTAATTTTAATTATTTCTTGCCTTCTGCTACATTTGCTGTTGTTTTGCTCTTCCTTTTCTAGGTTTTTGAGGTGTAATGTGAGTTCATTCATTTGTTGGTTTTTTCTTTTTTTGAGGGAAGAACTCCAAGAAATGAGTTTCCCTCTTAAAACTGCTTTCATTGTGTCCCATAGATTCCGGTATGTTGTGTCTATATTGTCATTTGTCTCTATGAATTTTTTTATCTTCTCCTTTATGTCTTCTGTAATCCATTGATCATTCTGTAACATATTGTTCATTTTCCAGGTGATGTAGGATTTTTCCTTCCTTCTTTTATCATTGATTTCCAGTTTCATTTCATTATGATCAGATATGGTGCATGGTATTATCTCCATGCCTTTATATTTACTAAGAGTTGCCCTATGGCATAATATATGGTCTATCTTTGAGTAGGATCCATGTGCTGCTGAGAAGAATGTGTATCCACTTGATGATGGTTGATATATTCTGTATATGTCGGTTAAGTCTAGGTTATTGATTGTGCTATTGAGTTCTATAGTTTCTTTATTCAGCTTTTGTCTAGAAGATCTGTGTAATGGTGAGAGCAGTGTGTTGAAGTCACCCATAATTATTGTGTTGTAGTCTATTTGACTCTTGAACTTGAAGAGAGTTTGTTTTATGAACGTTGCAGCACCATTGTTTGGTGCATACAAATTGATAATTGTTATGTCTTGTTGGTGGATGGTTCCTTTTAACAGTATATAGTGTCCTTCTTTATCCCTTTTATTAACTTAGGTTTGAAGTTGATTTTATTTGATATGAGTATGGCCACTCCTGCTTGCTTCTGAGAGCCATGTGAGTGGTATGATTTTTCCCAACCTTTTACCTTTAGCCTGTGTAAGTCTTTCCCTATCATATGAGTCTCCTGAAGGCAGCATATTGTTGGATTTGTTTTTTTGATCCAGGTTACTAGTCTATGTCTCTTGATTGGTGAGTTTAGGCCATTAACATTTAAGGTTACAATTGAAATATGATTTGTACTTCCAGTCATATTTATTTATTTATTTATTTTAGTTTGGCTAGTTTTTACTTTTTGGTTATTTTCCTCCCACTTTACTGAGATACCTCCTGCTGTTAGTTTTGGGCATTATTTTTCAATTCCTCTTCTTGTAGTATTTTGTTCAAAATGCTTTGCAGTGCTGGTTTTCTGGCTGTGAATTCTTTTAGCTTTTGTTTATCATGGAAGATTTTAATTTCATTGTCAAATCTGAAGCTTAATTTTGCTGGATACAGTATTCTTGGTTGTAATCCATTATTGTTCAGTGTTTGAAATACATTGTTCCAGGATCTTCTTGCTTTCAAAGTCTGTGGTGAAAAATCAGTTGTTAACCTAATTGGTTTACCCCTGAATGTAATCTGCCTCCTTTCTCTCGTAGCTTTTAATAATCTCTCCTTGTTCTGTATGCTGGCTATCTTCATAATTATATGTCTTGGAGGTGGTCTATTACAGTTTTGTATGTTTGGGGTCCTCTAGGCTTCCAGGATTTGGCAATCCATTCCATCTTTCATCTCTGGGAAATTTTCTAGAGTTATTTCATTTAATAGGTTGTCCATTCCTTTTGTTTGATTCTCTATGCCTTCTTCTATCCCGATGACTCTCAAATTTGGTTTTTTTAAGACATCCCAAGTCTCTTGAATAGATTGCTCATGGAATTTAAGCATCTTTTCTGTGTTGACTATATTCTTTTAAAGTTGATGAACTTTGTCTTCATTATCTGATGTTCTGGCTTCTACTTGATCTAGTCTATTTGTAATATTCTCATTTGAGTTTTTAATTTGGTTTATAGTTTCCTGCATTTCTAGGATTACTGTTTGATTTTTTTTAAGATCTCTATCTCCTGGTAAAGCTCGTTCTTTGCCATTTGAATTTGTTTGTTTAATTCATTTTCAAAATATACTTTTATTGTTTGGACTTGCTGTCTCATGTCTTCTCTAATATTCCTTTCCGTCTGAGTTAGGTATGCCTTGAGTTCTTTCCCTATCCATGTTTCTGATGCTTCTAGTTCCTCCTGTAGATTTAAGTTGTCCTGCATTGTTTGTACTCCTTTTTTCCCTTGTTTTTTCATGATGTTCACGTTACTTTCCAGCTCTATTTGATTGCTGTGTTTCTGCTCTCTTCTATAGATTTGTTTTGGTTTTGTATATCTCTGTTGTCTCTCCTTTGTGTTGGTAGACTATGCCTGCTAACGTGGATTCTGCTGGGAAGGAATTCTGACGGCTGAGCTCCAGTGACGTCACCTCTCTGCTATGGCGGGCCCCAGGCTCCTTGCTGGGGTGTCCGAATCGGGGGGGTGGGACTGGACTGTATTTGGTTGGTTTCAGCTCCTGGTCGCCGGCGGGTGGGCGATCTCTAGCCGCCCAGTCATGTGGGCAGCCAACGGGCTATTGGTCACTGGTGGGCGGGCATTCTTCAGCCTCCCAGTCATGCGGGCAGCAGGTGGGCTGTTGCCGGTGGGCGGGCGATCTCTAGCCGCCCAGTCTCGAGGGCCTGGCCTCTAGTGCCCTGGTTTCTCCTGCTAGTGCTCTAGTGCTGCTTTCTCCTGCTAGACCAGATTTCCCCTGAGTGATGCCTCTTGGTAGTTCAAACTGTACTCTGGGCCTGCCGTTTGTTGGGTGTGGGAGTTGGCTATTGGGAACCCTGGCACTCTTTTTTATTTTTTCTGCTGGCCCCTCCCCCAGTGCTGGCAAGGCAGGTTTCCTTTTTGCTGCTGATGGGAGGGGGAGTTGAAGGTCAGGTGTCTCTAGCTTTCCCCGAATCTTTATGCAGGCTCGCTCTGATAATCCCTCCCCTGGAAAGCCTAGGTGAGATTTTATGCGAATTCCCTGCTGTATGGGAGATAAGCTGAGTAACACACACCTGTTTTATTGTTGCAATCTGTGGGAGAGTGGTGGTGGTTACTTCAGCCCTCCAAGATGGTGGCCGCTGGTTTCCTTGGTGGAGTTTCCGTTGTGGGGGATAGAACTGTACCGCTTCCTTCCCCGTCTGAAATCCTGAACTCAGCCTGGGGATCAGTGAGGGCTCAGCTGGCAGGATCCCACAGAACGCACAGCAACATTTCTCTCTGCTTGCTGGCTGCTTCTCAGCGGCGCCCCACCGTCTGTAGCCGTGAGGTGGGCACACACCTGTTTTATTGTTGCAATCTGTTGGAGAGTCTATTTTTTATTTTCAATTTTCAGACAGGGTCTTGCTAAGTTGCTTAAGGCTTTGCTAAATTGCTGAGGCTGGTCTTGAACTTGTGATCCTCCTATCTCAGCCTCTTGAGGTGCTGGGATTACAGGCATGCACCACAGTGCCCTGCTGGAACAAAAATCTTTATTTCTGCATTTTTATACCGTCCCAGTCTTAACCAGTAGAAAGAGTAGGCACACAGTTAAACAGAAAGGCCTTCAGTAATCATGGCTCTTGAAGGAGCTCTGGAATATCTATGTAATACTGAGAAGAGACTGAGCTCCCGATCTCATTTTATGTAGTTTTTTAATTTGATAATCTCATTGGACAAATTGAGAAATTTTGCCAAGTCATATTTTGTATTTCATATTTTCTCCTGTAGGAGAAGGCATTGATGTGAGAGGAAGAACACATTTTACTACTGGAATCTGTTTTTTATAGTTCCAATCTGTTAACTATATTGTACTTAAGGCAGAATCATGTGTTCTGAAGTTAGAACTTTGGAATCAGAATCGCAGACTTGAATATTGTTCCCTCACATATTAGCTGTGTGACCATTATGAACAAAAGATAGGACAGGAGCCACAGATTTCCCTGTGGAGATGGGCTGCCTGCATCATGCATTGAGAGGATTAGGTGAGGCAATCGAGGTTAAAGTTGAATTGCATCGACTTTGACACAATTGTATCCAAGGAAGGGAGATGCTATTATTCTGAAGCATTTCAGACATTAGTTTTGATTTAACCTTCCAATCATTGGCTGTTCTTTCCCAGTGCTTCAGCTTCAAACTGAAACAAAAAAGTGGTGAGTGGTTTATGTCAGTTGTGAAGAGTGAAGTACTTTTAAAATAAAAATTAAGGGTGCAGGAGAAATTACCCAGCTTTATATGAGCACTATTGATAGGACCAGCACAAGAAAAGAGCACTTACCACTGAATTATCTAAACAGACAAATTCAATTTCTAGACCATCCCAAGGTCAAGTTCAGAAAGTCAGCAGTGGGAGGTTGAGGTTGGAAGCTACATGTGAACATCAAGAATAGATCAAGTGCTCTCACCTTTCTGAAAGCAGGGAGAGAAAGTACAAGAGGTCTTTGTTAATGAGACAGGAAAATCATAGCCTGAAAATGCTGACAATGACATTTCAAAAGGCTCAATCCCTTAGTAATAGGCAAGAACCTGCGAAGAAGGAGAAAAATAATTCCCCGAAGTTTTAAAAAGAAGAAAAAAAATGATCAAGTATCTGCTCTATGGGAGAACTTCATCTTTTGAGGTTACTTCAGTTCACCTTTCCTAAGTGGGGATGTCTCCTCAGAGGGAACAGGAGGCTCCACTTGTGAAGCAGTTTGCTGGTGATTTGTGAAATGCCAACTGATTAATGCCCTGTCCATCCCACTTTAGGTGTCGGAGATACACCAAAGACAGAGTCTTCCAAATCCTAATTCACTTATAAAATGTCAAAAGGGACACAGAAGATCTTGTGCCCTTCAGCTTTACCCCACGTCGTGTAAGGGAGGCCCAGGACAGAAATGTCCCTGAGACACAGAGGGGGGCTGCCCAGAATTCCATGAACATCCTAGAGAGAGAAGAAGGGAGGGTCTTTATGTAAACCAGCACCGAGTCTGTCTCTCTCTTTCTCTGTTTCTGTTTCCACTTTGCCCCCTTCTTGAGAAACTACTCCTTCATTTTTTTTTCTCTTCCATCCATCATCATCTGGTCATAAAACCCTTGGAAAACTTAGTGGCTACATCCTTTTCCCTGAGAAATTCCTGATGTTTATCTATCCACCCTCTTCCCCTACCTTACCTCTTCCTCCTAGGATCTTAATCATTTGATAAATTAAATGTCAAATTGACATCTGAAATTCAGATGGTAAAATAGCACACAGGCACAGACTGTAATCACCCCAAGCTATAAATATAAACTCCATCTTTATATTCACCATGAACCTAACTGCCGGTGACAGTAGCACTAGTCCATAATATCAAACTCTTTTTTTTTCCCTGTGGCATTGAAGATTAAATGCAGGGATCCTCTAGCACTGAGCCGCATTTTCCAGTCTTTTTACTATTTATTTTGAGACAGAGTCTGACTAAATTGCCCAAGCTGGTCTTGAATTTGCCTTCTTTCTGTCTCAGCCTACCGGGTCACTGGGATTGCAGGTGTATGCCCCTGACCCAGCTCAGCTTCTCAAATCTTAAGAAAGAAAATCAGGTAAGTGGTCAGGTGGTTGGGCTGGGATAATTCTCCTTTGGACACCTGCAGTAGATTGGCTGTTACTGCTGTTTCCCATCTTTGTTTACTGCTGAAGAATTAGAGAAAGGAGCAGGCTGCTTCCCACATCCTCTCTCCCTACCTGGGCAAGAACGCAGGGTCAAGGTAGGAAGAACATGGCAGGTGGCCCAGAATGATTTGGAACAAGGACAAAATGACCTCAAAAATCACAAAGGAAGCATGGAAGAAGTAGAGACTTGAAAAGTATCCTGGGGAATGGCACAAAAATGAACTTGGGACACACCATAAATAGGGGGAAAAAAGTAATTGTCTTTAAGCTTTTTTCTTTATTTTTGTCAATTAACAATCACAACTAAAACCACGGAGGATTTATAGGCCTTTGTTTAAGGATGGTATCTTCATTTTTCCCCAAATTAAAATCATGTCTTTAAAGAGGACTAGTCATGTTAATTATCTTGATTCATTGCAAGTGATTTTTTTTTAATCCAGGAGGATAGATTCAAAAGTAGGAAATAGTATAAACATGAATATTTTGTCCAATTATTGAAAATGTTTCATCTGGATAAAGTGACCTTCAAGCAATCATAATACAACCAAAAAAAAAAGATAATTTCAGCAAAGGAGAAAGACTTCATGAGCTCCACAAGAATAAAAAAGCATCTTAGAAATAGATACAGTTGTATCTATCTGATAACACCAATGGGTAAATGAATTGGGTGCATCACTCAGAGAGAAAGTGGCATGGTATTAGAACAAAGCTTGAGCTCTGGTGGTTCTGCATCTCTGTCTTCAAGAGTTCTTGAACTTCATTGGTAAGAGGAAGGGCTGGGCTGAAATCCTCTCCAAGTCCTGCTCTTGAATTGCTTCATTATCAGGCCTTATCGAGAAAGCATCATAAAAGTCCAGTGAACCTAAAGATTGGGTATTTGTCTTGTCCCTTCATACCTCATCAAAGGATTCCTTGGCCCCCCCTTTTTTCCTTTCTTCAGTGAGATTATTATATTGTGGGCTTTGGGTGCAGTCAGACTGAGGATGGGTGTTAATTCTGTCACTTATTGGCAGTATGATCATGAACATGGGATTGTGCCTCTCTGACCCTGTTCCCTCATCAGTAAAATGTAGGACTCACTTCATAGGGTTGATAGGAATAGAATGGCATCAAACCCATACAGAGGTTAGCATAGCACCTAATGTACCTTACATGATATATTATAAACTATATGCTGTACCTATAATATGCAAAGTACACAAGACTGTAGCTTAACATTTAAGTGCTCAGGCTCCAGGGTCAGACTTTCTGGGTTCAAATCTTCTCTGTCATTTCTTAGCTAAGAGGTCTTGGGCAAGGTTATTTACATTTTCAGTGGCTTAATTTTTTATGTGTATAGTGCGGGTCATGATAATAGTATTTACCAAATTGAGTTGTTGTGGAGTGTAAGTGACTTAATATTTAAACTCTTAGACCAGTGCCCACCTCAGTGGAAGGGCTATGAATAGAACACTCAAATCACCTTTTACTTGGATTTTAAGGGCCAGAACATGTTTAAATAAAATTTGTTTTTTTAAAAATTAGCAGCCTAAACTGTAACCACTTGTGTTTACCTTAGGGAACTTTCTGTTTATATCCTTTGAGGTGAGTTTGTCTTTTGAAGGGGATCAAGGTTGGGAGCAGGACCATTGGTGACTCCTTAGGAAGTACTTCCTCTCTACAGTTAGAGGGAACTGGCTCTTAACTCCTGGATGGCAAATTTTATCTCTAATTAGTATGCATCCATTCCAGCATGACATTAGAAACCAGGAGATAAAATTAGCTGCCTTTGTGTTGCTGAAATAGTAAGTAAAATACTATATGCAATGAGTTTTGTGACATTTTGCATTTAGTCTTTAGGCTCAGGGCTCTTACAAATTGAAGTTCTGATCTTTTCTTCTTGCCTCTTCAGAGATGCCCTCCATTTTCCATTTATTTGAAAGTGCACATGACTCAAACACACCAACAGAATTCTATCCCTCATTCTGAGATCCTGTTTCATGGAAATAAATCAGAATATAGAATGAGTTAGCTGTATTTGGGACATGGCAAGACTTTTAGTGAAGTGAACACCAAGTTTATGTATTAGTGAAATAAATGTGATTTTTGAGCATATAGAGAATGGCAATATTAATTTAAAAGCCAGCTGACTTCTGTGATATAACTTATACCAATGAACTTCACTTATACAATTTAAAGTTGTAGCAAGGGATGTCAGACTCATGTAAAAGAGTTTCCAGTTAATGGACAGTGAAACCATGAGATGTTATTTCTTACAGAGTTTTCTGAAAACTACTGCATCATGCCTCTGAGAAACAGATTTTGTTCTGATGGTAATAAACATGTGAATTTCATTTTGCTGACAAATGCTCTCTGTGTGTTTTCAGGAGAGAAGGATGCCAACCATAATCAGCTACTTTGATCTCCAAGGTCCCTTTCAGTTATAAAATTCTGAGTCTGACTTATGAAACACTCATATCAGGTAGGGCATTTTACCCAGTGTTCCTTTCTCTACCAAATGCTGAGACAGGTTCTGGAATCACCCTGGGGCTCTTCCTCCACACAGGAATGTATGTTCTCACTGGAGTATTCTCCAAGGAATCTACTGTGCATTCAGTGACAAATGACTCTGCTATTATGAAGTTGCTACTGCAATAAAGGAGATGTCCTGAAATACTCCCTGCCAATCCTTACAAGGTTCACACATCTTAGGAAAGTCTCTTTTTGCTGAATCCTTTAATTGGATCAACTTTATTATCGACCTTTTAAATATTCAAAGCAGTCTTGACATCATTCAAATGAATAGACACAGAAAATAGCTTTATGCCTATTTTAAAAAATATGAAGGCACAGTGCTCGACACTCATTAGGGGCTTGGTGAATAGTATTTGAATAAGAAATTAAACTTTTACTGACCTAGGAATAAATTTGGGGCAATAGGAGAAAAAATTACTGGAATGCTTTAAAGGTGCCTTTGTGTACACTTTAGCTGGAGGAGTAATCACAACGAATGGTTGTGAGATGCTTTTCTAGTGGGGAATTTTTAATAAAGGGGCTTTAATTAATGTATATCCTAATTTTGCATAAGTAGATGCAAAGTATCAAAAAAGTGCTGTTTTGCTTTACAGATCTAATAATGGAAGATTTTCATATTAATCTTATAATCTTTCGGATACATCTCTTTCAACTCAGTGTTTTGAAAAGAATTGTAAATCTACTTTATCTTTAGAAATCATCTTGATTTTTCACTCATTCAAAATGCCTGGGACATTGTGCTCTCTGGGATTCAAGGTATAGTGACCATACATTAATGATCTCTGCTCAGTAGAGGATGAAATTATAGAAATACTTCTTTTTTTGTTGGTCACTATCTGAGTTTAAAAAGATAAACATGAAAATAGAAATTTTAGTATTGCTTTCCCAGGCTCATACACCAGTGCCCTGTTGAGCACTGCCACAGTGTGGTGTAGAGGAGAGACAGGACCCTCTCAGTGGATGTAATAGTTGGAATCTGGTCTCGCCATTTTCTAGCAATACTTAGCCATACTACTTACCCATCCCAGGCCTCCATTTTTGTCCTTGTAGAATGGGAATAGGATTTATGCCATGGTTGTTGCACATATTTCTCAGGATGCATCTGATTTTAAAAATATTTTTATATTGAACTAATTTTAGATATATAGAAAACTTGTAAAAGAAGTACAGAGTTATTTTGTGACTAGTTTTTTTTTTTTAACAATTGTTAATTTCCTTTTCTTCTTATGCAATGTAAATTTGGTTAACACGCAAGAACCAGGAGAGGTGGTGCAAGCCTTTAATCTCAGCGACTCTGGGAGACAGAGACAGGAGGATCTCAAATTTGAGGCCAATGTATGCAACTATCCTGGTCTCAAAATAAAAAATAAAAAAAAGCTCAGGTAGAGTGCCCCTGGGGTTCCATCACCAGTACCACAAAAAACAAAAGAATGAAGCAAGAGTTTCGAATCTTTCCTTCCCTTTGATGTGACCTCCCCAGCACATCTATCATCTTGTTTTCTTTTAAAATAGACTTTATTTTTTTAGAGAAGTTTTAGGTTCACTGTGAAATTGAGTTGAAAGTACAGAGGTTTCTTATACACTGCCAGACCCGCGCATGAAAATTCTCTCTCAAGCCAACACCTAGCACCAGCATGAGATGTGTTACAATCCATGAACCTACAGTGATATGTCATTGTCACCCAAAGTCCACAGTTTACATTATGGTTCATTCTTGGTGTTGCACTTTGTATGGGTTTTTATCAAACCTATCATTTTAGTATCATAAAATACGTTTTATTTTCCTAAAAATCCTCTGTGCTCTGTCCATTCGTCCCTCTCTCCCCCACAGTACCTGAAATCAGTAATCTCTTTGTTATCTCTTTTACAGAAGTTTTGCCTTTTCCAGAATATTCTATGGCTGAAATAATAGAGTATGTGGTTTTTTCAGATTGACTTCTTTCCCCCAGCGATAGGGGGCAGACAGATGTGAATAGTGGGAACAGAACACAAGGTTAAGGAAATAATTCTATAAAATGGGTGCATGGTACTGACCCCCACACGCTTTCTTTTCCAAGAAGCAATTTGTCTGCAGCCCTGCCTGGCTTAAGTGAACAGGATATGTTACATTCCTTGGCAAACTACCTATTATCTGCAGGTAAAATGCAGGCCCCAAAATATTGTTGATAAGAGGAACCCAAGTTATTACCCTGATGGGGAAGATCTTTGTGACCCTTTTCCTAGACCAGATCTTGGAACTTAGGAATAAGGATAATTTCTCCTAACCCTACACACTGTTAGAATGTACGGTTAGGAGTCCAACTAGAACCAGTCACCATGGGCCAACATAACTTAGAGTCGTCTGATGTCTTCTGCTGTCAGTCAAAAATTGACAGGTGGACCTGTGTGGGACCCTGGAAATTTCTCTGGGATTCTCTATAAAGCTGGAGTGTAGGTGAGGCACGCTCCTTCCCCTTTGAGCGGACCTACTCTCTCCCTTGAGACGGTCTCTTTTTTCCCTTTTTCCTATCCCTGGAACACATTCAGGCCTGTTATTCTGGGTGACATGTCTGAAATCTTTCTGGCTTGATGGCAGGAATCAGGGTTTGAAGGGAAGGGGTCTTCACACTGCCTCAGTTTCCTGGAAGACCCCAGCCTTGTAACACTATCAGGTCCCCTCCCCACATCGAAAGAGTTTTGTCTCTTCTCGTTTAAATAAATCCTATTCTATTCACTTTTCGCTTTTGTTATTGTCCATGGATTTTATTCTCTGAATTTGTAATACAAGAACCCAGAAGGGAATTGGCAGGGCCTGCAACCTGCACAAACCCCGTCTGCCAGCAGAAGTGGGGAATCTAGTTTCATCTCAAAACTCTGGTTTCACTAGTACAGTAGTCTTCCCTTATACATGGGGATAAGACCCCCGTGGAGTCTAGAATCATGGAGGGTCCCAGACTATATATACTAAGTTTTTCACTCATACACACCTACCTACAATAAAGTTTGATTTTACATAGGTACAGTAAGAGATTAACAACCATAGCTCATAAAAATAGAACAATTATAATAATATACTATAATAAAAATTATGAAATATTCTCTCCCCCCAAATATCTTTTAGTGCTATACTCACTCTTCATATGATGATGTGAGATGATCTGCTGCCCAGGTAGAGAAGAAGTGAGGTGAATGATACAGGTGTTGTGATGTAGTGTTAGACCCTTGCCCTTTTCTATTGATTTCAGGGAGTATTCTGAGGAATGCTCTTCTGCTTGTTCCATCTGGGACACGAGCCATTACTTCTTCCTTGGAGTAACACACATACCATTCAGACATTTGACTTCTGAAAAATTTGGCCAACTTACAAATATGCCAAAATACTCAATAATTCCAAAATCTTTTCTAAAAAAGTGACTCCAAGAGATCACTTAAACTCTTCCTAGAGAATAATTACTACCAAACAATTCATTTTTTTCTAGGATTATTATAACCATGGGAGCAATCCACATGTAAATCTATTCACATGAAAATTAATCATTATCTAAGTGAAATTTGCTCTTAATTCAAACTAATATGGACTTTATACCTATTTTTTTGAAACATTGGGACTTTGATCGGCTGAAAATACTTACATCTTATTTTTATCCTTTTGACATAGTCTTCCTCAATTTTCTAATTTCTGAGAAAATTTGAACCAGGCAGCAAATAAACTGGTTTTGTAATATGAATCATATGATGGACTTTGGGCATTTTGCACACACACATATTCTGTAACCGAAATCACAAAGTACCAACTCTTTCAGTTGTTCAATAAATATTTGTTGAATATATACAATCTGTGTCATATGACCTTTAGATGATGGCTGGTGTGTGTGGGAAGGTGTGTGTGTGTGTGTGTATGTGTGTGTGTGTGTGTGTGAAGGAAGGCACACAGAGGAAAGTAGTTGAAAGAGTTTATTGGTATAAGATATAATATTATTGTGTGTAATAGCACAATGGGGACAGAACAGAGTCATCTGTCTACTGATTTAGAGGGAATCTGGGCTTATATGTACCTCTGAGTTCTTTGTTTGCCTTTGGAAGAATTTTTCCTATGAATGGTGTATGCTAAGGAGGGCGTGATTGATATCATCCTGGGCCTTGCCCATAATGCTAATTGCACATGTTATAAATGCTCATCCCCAGGTTTTACATTAGATACAATAGGGAATTAAATTTCTAGCAAATATCCACTTCCATATTATTTTTTTCTACAATGAGTTAATTATGCTTTATTATTTATGTGTCTTCTTTTTAGATTCTGATTTCATTGAGAGAGAGCTGAGTTTTATACATGTTTTCAAGAACTTCCCACTGAGTTTTGTACAATGTTTGGAGATTTTCAACTGAATTGTTTAATAAAATATGTTTCAAAACAGAAAGATTTCATAAGAGTTATGGCAATGGGATTTTAATTATTGGAATGCAAACAAACCACTGCAAGTTTTCTTGAATTTGTTCAATACTCTGTATAAAATCATCTTCAATTTTACTATTTTCTCAGCAATGGAAGAAATATTGCCAATAGTAAAGTCTTAGTATGCATGGAGGAAAATGGGAAAAAAAATCCTAATTTTGTTCTTTATCTTAAATAGCAACAAATAAAGAATATTAGCACATGTAGTCTGCAAATGTGAATGTAACAAGTTAGATTCATGGTTTTGAGTAGTAGGGATAATTCTGAGGTGTTTGGACACTTACTTCACTTTCCCAATGTGGACCCTTATAATTTTATGACAGGAGGGTTGGGAGAGAGGAAAGAAAACAGAAGGAAAAATAAGTTCTAATTCAAGGCAATAGTCATAGACAGACTGTTTCAGGATAGGAAGTTAAACACCTTTGGAGGCAAAGATGATAAAGTAAACTTTGAGAAAGTGCAGTAAGAGAGATGCAAATAATCATTCCACAGGCATTAGGGTGTATGAACAAGAATCCTGAGAAAAAGATTAGCAAATTACTATGGAAAAGTAAAAACAAAATCAAAACCCAACCATGTTGATGTGTCTGGATTTGTTTACACACCTGCATTCACATCTATATTTGGATAGATATAAATCTCTGCCCTAATCCTTGGTCTCAGAAGATTTCTCCAGCATCTTTCTGATGCTGGATTAGAAATAATCACCAGAAACACATTATATTCTTTGTACTTTGTTGTGTATAATATTCATATTCAAAATTCCTTTGTTTTTGAGATGGACTCTTGTTCTGTTGCCTATACTGGTCTTAAACTCTTTGCCTCAAGCTTCCTGTTTCAGCCTCCCCAGTAGCTGAGTCTACAGGTATACACCAGCACCATGCCTGGCTCTATATATTCAAAATTAATTTAATAATATTTTGCATATATTATTCATTATAAAGATCATGGTCATTGTAGCAATTCTTAACTAATTTTCTCATTAGTGGGCAGTCTCATTTAATTTATTCCCTGCTTTTATAGTAACCTGTCAGATATTAAGATAAACACTGGAACATGGCAGTCCTGGTTTGCTGTGTGGGGCTGACAGTCCAGGTAGAACTTGCTCCTACAAGTTGTGGTGCTGTCCACAGTTTAAGTATTTTATGAGTATTGATTAAAAAAAAATAGTGTGATTTTCCTCCAGTTCAGTAACCAACCCTCACAGTAACAGAAACCCCCTAGACGCTTTCTAAAACAGTAGATTATCACTCATTCTCTTCTTGGCAAAAATTGAGACTTCAGACCAAAAGTAGTCTTGAAAGTTAGTAAGCCCTCTTTAACAGTTTGTATTTGATTTTCATCTGTGAAAATGCAAAAATAAATTAAAATTAAAATTAAAAAAAAGATGCCAGGAAAGTTACTGAGTACTTTGGTGTAAGTACTGGATAGTGTCAGCAGAAACCAATCTGATTTTCTGGATGCCTTTGACACATTCGATGTGTTTTGGAAGGTGTAGGAAGAATTTCAAAGTATGTAGAAAATGCTTTGTCAATCTCTACATTAACATTTCCAGCCTTTGCTTGCCAATCAGGAGCAGCCCCCTAAATGAAACAAACCTTTCTCTGAGTCACTTGGAAAAATTTCAGAGGTCTCAGGAGAGCCATAAGGAATTTTCCTGTCCAGACTGAAACTGAAATTAATAAAAAGGAGTAGCCAGTGAACAGCAAAAATTTATGATATATACCAGCTTTCTCCCAAGGGACTACAAAGAATAGATAATTCAAAGACCATGTACCTACTTTTCTTTGAGTCTTTACCCTTTTTTATTATATAAAATTCTCAAGTTTCAGTTTGGTTCTTTGAAAAGATGAATACTTATCATTATTTAAAAGGGGGAATAAAAGAAGCAGCTATGAGCCACCTGGAGACAGTCTATCCCTTTCTCTTTGTGAATAAACAAAATCCTCACTGTGTCATAAGGTGCCCAGATACACACAACTTTGAACTGAATTAGGCTTCCATTCTTCTCTCGTTCTGGAGTGCACTTTGGCAAAGGATTTTTATTTCTTTTGTACTCCTTTATCTACTGAAATTAATTTACAGGATGATCTTTTGACCCTTATGACCCTTAGTAGTTGAAGGGTTTTTAAAATTTTTTTAGTTGTAGAGGCCTTTCTTTTATTTGTTTTTATTTTTATGTGGTGCTGGGGATGGAAGCCAGTGCCTCAGCATGCTTGGCAAGTGCTCTACCACTGAGCCACACTCCCGCCCAGTAGTTAATGGTTTTAAAGGTGTTAGAATTTCATTCAGGAAAGGATGTGTTATATAAATTTTAACACTGTCAGTTTTTCCTTGATAAAATATTATTTTAGGGAATCATATGCAGAAAAATACAATCTAGAAAAAACAAATTTGTATTAAGAAACTATTATTTAATTGTTCTTGAAATGGCATATGTTTTTGGAGCAGCTTTTATGAGCTGGGCCCGTTATTGGCAGTATTAAAAATGATGTTTCTGATGCAATTTAGTATTCAAAGAATTATATGATTCCACAAAAGAAGACTTTGTTTTGTTTTGTAGTGGTCACTAGGATGGGTTCTAGAACTGGGTGGACGTGGGTTTCAATCCAGGCTTCATCATTCCTTAGCTGTATGTACTTGAGCAGTATGTTTACACTAAACCTCAGTTTGTTTACTTGTAAAAGAAGAATAAAAAATGTATTTACTTCATAGAGTTAGAAGCTTGAATGAGATAATGTATGTGTCACAAGGACAATAATTTATATTTTATTTTCCTTAATGTTGAAAAATCAGAAAGAGTAGGATGATAACTCTTTTACTTTTATCCTTTCTTCTTTCCTTCTCCTCTCCTCCCATCCCCTTTCTTCTCTTCCTCTCCTTCTTCAAGGTAGTCTGAATTAAATTCTTCTGTTTTGGGGGTAGAGGGTGGAATGGAATATGAAGGTGATTTTCTTTTATGGCTTTTTTTTTGGGTAGTGTGTGAACTTGAGCTCATTTTAGAAAATATTCTAGAAGAAGGAAGGGAAAGTGAAAGTAGAAAGAAGCAAGAAAGATTCTTTTCTTATACTGGGAAGGGCTCAGAGATCTGCAGGTCCCAGGAGCAACAGGAACTCAAGTCCTGATCTGTGGCAACAGCCAGAGGTGGCATGACCTTGGTAGGCACTTAATGGTGCTCCCAGTCTCAAGTGTGGGAATGCTATAACTGCCTGTTTGTGAAAAGATTAAAGTGTTTAAACAATTTTATGAAAACTTATAATACTAGCAATAAAAGTGGACCTAAGAATAGTAGTTGCCCCTTATTTTCTAGAAACCTCCTAAGCCTTACATATTTTTGATAACCCCAGGAAGAGTGAAGTCCTCATCAATAGAGATTGAGTTCTCAACAATGGAGATTGAGTTTCATTGTCAGTTTGGCAGAATTGGGTTTGTCATATACTTTCATATGATTTCAAAGGCATATATATATATATATATATATATATATATATATATATATATATATCCTTTATTTTTAAACCAGGGACATGAACATAGAGTATTCAACATAGTCACTGGCCAAGAGTAAGCATTTAATAAATGATACTTGCTCTCATAATATCTTTAATTTCTGTACCAAAAGTTTTTGATTGCTTTAATCCTCCTAAAGTAGTAGCCATTGGAAAGGTTAAGATTTTTTTTTGCTACATTAACTACCAGTATCTGATTAGTCCACATTGTTTTATATACTGTGTGATGGTCATAACATCCAGGTGGAAGCACAGTAAGAATGAGTATCAGGTCCAGTTTAAATTGGATATTTCAAGTACATTAAACTACAAGTGAGAAGCTGTCTTATAAATGGAGCCACCCCTCCATTGTCAGCTAAGAGGACAATTCACGTGCTCATGCAAATGAGCCAGAGCTCTTCTGATGATTCCAGAGCATGGCAGTTACAGACCTATGAGTTTCTGCCTTCTCTCTGACCATGTATTTCACCTTTGAGGCCACATACTGGCATTGAAGGTATATGGGTAGAATGAAATACATCCCCAGGGTTCTAAGAAAGCCCAAGTCTAGCTCAGCTGTAGAGGGGCTCTCTGTTGTGGTTAGAAGGTGTCCACAAAAGTCCATGTAGGAAGCTTAGGTCCCAGTGTGGCAGTATTGGGAGGTGAGGCCCAATGAAAGGTGATTGAATCATGGGGGTGTTGCTTTCATGAATGGATTAATGTCACTGTTACAGGAGTGGAATGATCATCATGAGGGTGGGTTTGCTATAAAAGCAGGTTCAGGCCTTTTCTCCCTTGCTCTCATCTCCCCTACCCTTCTGCCTTCTGCCATGGGATGATGCAGCATTAGATCCCTTCTCAAATGCTGTATTCTTGGAATTCCTTGCCTGCTGAACTATAAGTCAAATAAATCTCTTTTCTTTATAAATTACCCAGTCTCAGGTATTCTGTCATCACAGCAGAAAACTAACTAAAAGACTTAGCTTTCACATCTTTGCATTGGCTTCTGACAAACCATTCCTAAGGATTACAATGTCAGCATCTATTCTTCACCCTCATCTGTAGGGTGGTACTCTGATAGTAACCTAGGAAATGGAGAATCAAAGAAGGGAAACCGTGTGGTTGTGGTACTGCTGACATAGAAACACCAACAGTTCAAACTTCAGAATCATCAAGAATGAAAATGTAAAGACTATTCCCTTTATCACTGAAATTACTATCTTTGAACACTTACGTGTTTCATTATTGAACATGCTTAAAAGTAACAAGAGATGCCATTTTATCAAATATTTCAAAGTTAGTAAATGTTCTGATATGAACATTTTAAAAACTTCATATTAAACTAAAAATCTCTATTTCTAGAAGTGTATCTTAGTTTAAGAAAATTTAGTGGAGGAAACCTGTACTGAACAAATTGGCGAGAGAGTAAAGGCACAGACAGGTGAGTACCTTGACAAGGTCATAGAGTTAAACACTGGCAAAAGGCCCATTTGGACACAGACAGTCTGGCTCTGGAGTTCCTGCTTGTCTACCAAGCTACACACTTTTTCTCCTTTTATGAGTTGCTTCTTTATGTCCTTTACTCGTTGTTCTTTTCCTCAGATATTTTAAGAGTACTTGGAATAATAAACTTTTCTATGTACTTGTTGCAAATATTTTTCCAGTTTGTTCCTTATCTCTTACATCATGTACATGTTTTGGGTTTTAAAAACTTTGATATTTTTTAAAAAATTGGTTCAACATGTCTTAGGCTCTTCAAGATGGGATAGAGACATAAGGATAAGTAGAAGGGAGACATGAGGGACAACACAAGAGTGGCCACGTTTTAAAGTCCAGATTTAGAGTCCACTTTCATGTGGATTTAAGGTTCGGATTTAAAGTCACTTTTACATATCATGACCACAAACAGCACTATTAAGCAAGCCAATGATTAGACCTTATCCACAGTTCTACCAATGTACTATGCTCAAAACTGAACACATAAAAACAAAACAGAAGAAAATAATTACTTTCTCCTGATAGCAATTGACACGTCAGTATTTGACTCCTCTACCCGTCCTGGTAATGGTCAACGTGCTCAGTTATTAACACAAGGAGAGCCCCAAACACCCTCTTAGGTCATGTCCTTGTACTATTTATGTTACATATGGGAATATAGTTAGTTGCAGTTATCTCATTCCTCCCCAACACCCACACTCCACCTTCTTTCAGAGTATTTCTTTCTTTCTTAATAAATTCAATCTGTAACTCCTTGACCCATAGCCTCAGTTCCTTTTTGCAATGATGTCAAGGACCATTAGGACCTGTTTTGAGGTCCATTTCCCTTTTGGGGGACCTCCTCAGGACCCTAGTCATGGTGACATCCTGAATGATTTTAAAAGATTTTAAAACCATTCTTCCATCATAAAAGTACTCATTTTATTTACCCATTTGTTTCTAATTTTCTTTTTACATCAATTCTCTAATCCATATGGAATTTATTTTGGCAGAATATAAAGCTCCAACTGAATTTTTTTTCTCAAATGACTACATATAATTACCTCTAAATAAGTTTATTGATTAATAAATCTTTTAACATAGATTTAAAGCCACCATTTTATCATATCTTAAATTTTTTTATATAATTGAATCTCTTTTAATAATATTCCTTTCACTAACCCTGGAACAAAACATTGTATTTATGATTTTACTTTTATACATTGGAATATCCAGTAGGAAAAGTCTTTACCTCATCATACTTTTTAAAAAATAGACTCATTGTTATGATTGAACATTTGTACAACTCCCCATCCCTATTTTAGTTAGCTTTTGGTGTTTTACCAAAACACCTGAAAACAACAACTTAGAGGAGGATAAGTTGTCGAGAAGCATCCATGGACTGTGTGTGTGAGCTATGAGCATTTGAGCATATAGTCTGGTGTTAGGTGCTTTTTTGGGTTGTGGGAGAGCCAGCAGTCTGGCTGGGCACAATTCAGGAGCCACTTGTCAAAAGAAACGAACTTTATTTTTAGAACACACACACCACACCACACAGCTCCTCAGGAAAAACCTTCAGAGCCCAACTGCCACCACCAGCTTCCCACAAGCCTCTCAACCTCCCCAACTCCTCCTGCTCTTGAGGCTGATTGGCTGGGTCACGTGGGCAGAGCCAAAAAAAGTCCCCCAATGAGCAGCTCCGTGGTCTGAAAGGGCATGGAAACAGCCCAATGAGCATTACCGCAGAGGAGCCAATCAGTTGGCAGCTAGAAGTTTGCTGGGGCCGCTGTGAGCCAATCATCAACTGGCAGCTGGAAGTTTGCTGGCAGCTGGAAGTTTGCTGGGGCTCCTTCGGCTGTGGCTCTCAACATGGGAGCATGTGTGCCTTTTCTCTCACTGACACAGCAGCTGAGATGGGAGTGACTTGCCAAGCTGTCAGTCAATCTCCTGACCACAGGACATCACCAATAAGACTCCACCTTTCAAAACCCAATCTCTCGCCTTATTTGAGTGGAACTTTCCATTGAATGCCTTTCCCCTAAATAAATAGAGGGGTTCACAGTGTGCTCTCTCTCTTGCCTCCCTTGCTCCCCTTGCCCTCCAGCGTTGGAGCTGAAACCTGAGGTCTCAGAGCCATCCCTGACCCCCCAAAAGGTCTTTCTGTGTTTGTGTCGGTTTTTTAGTTGCCCGCCTGGCCAGCTGGGGACAATAAGTTTACTTGGGGCTCACGGTTTCAGAGGTCTCTCAGTCCATAGACTGCTGATTCCATTGCTGTGAGCTGGAGGTGAGGCTGCACATCATGAAGGAAGGACCCAATAGAGGAAAGCTGGCTCCCTTCATTGTAGAGTCAGGAAGAAGAGAGAGAGAGGAATCAGGTGAAGATGGGCTTTTGCAGGGCATGCATGCCACCAGTGACCCAACTCTTCTAGCCATACTCTACCTGCCTAAAGTTACCATCCAGTCAGTTCATTCAAACTAGGATGGACTAATTAGGTTACAGCTTTTGTAATCTAATCATTTTACCTCCAAACATTTCTGAATTAACACAAGAGCTTTGGGGCATAACTCATATCCAAACTATAACACTCTCCCCATTTATATGTCAAGATTCTAACCCTTGCTTGGAAAACTATTTAAGAATGGTTTCAGCAAC